>NC_066332.1:4465000-5065000 GCF_022539315.1 Serinus canaria | reverse complement strand
CTGGGATGAGACCTGCAGTTCCAAGGGGGATTTTCCCTGAGAAATATCAATTTTCCTCTGAATTTCATCTTCCCTGTGTGTGTTGAGGGGGAAGGCAGTGCCATCTTTCAGGAAAGGGAATGAAATCTTGAAATCAGAGGACAGAGTGGAACAAACACTCCGGAAAGGAGATGTGATCTACTAAAAATGAAATTGAATAAACCACAGAAAATTTGAAACGGAGTGACTACAACCAAATACACTGAGAGGAAATGAGGTGCAGTGAAAAGGACCAAAACTTGCTGAAATGATTCCCATTGAATTCCCTAAAATCAGGGAATACAGGTAAACAAAGAGACAGAAGAGAAACAGAAGAAATGAAATTTCAAAAATAAAACAAACCCGATACAAAGTGAAACAAGAAAAGCAAAATGGGATGACATGAAGTGCACAGCAATGCCCAAGTGATCCTCATTTAAATCAAGATTTCATTCCCTTTCCTGAGAGTGCCATCATCCCCTGAGCACTCTGATTCCAGTGGATGGTTTTTCTCTTTTTCTGTTGTGCACCAGCTGCAAGGATTAACCTGTTGTTTGCTGAGATATTTCCAGAGTAATGAGTAAATCCAGAGTAATCCCTCCTGGATTTTTGGCTGCTCCCTTTGTTTCATGGCAGCTCTATCAGTAGGATACAGATGGATTTAGCATTAAAATTTAGCTGCTCCAGTGACCTTTCCAGTGGCACCTAAGTGATCTTCCCATAATGACTTTGTAGCACTCAAGTGGGTCCAATTTAGGAGTGGGGATGCTCCAAGGCCTCCTCCCCACACCTCAGGCAGGTTTTTAGGGCCAGGAAATGCAGCACACACCTCCCTGCCATTCCCCACCCTGCTCCCATTCCTCCTTTGCTGTGGAAGCTGAGCTGGGTACCCTCCAGCAGCTCTCAGGGAAGATTTTGATATTATTTTTTTTGCAATTTTATCTTCCATGTCCCCCTCAGGGCCGTCTATCACCTCGGATTTTATTGCCTTCTCTAATTGCTTCTCTGAAGCCCAAGTGCAATATTACTGCAGGATCCTTTGGAACAACTTCCTGAGCTGCTGCAATCGCCTTCATCTCCTGCTCCTGCCTCTCTTGATAAGCCCTGCTGTACATTGCTTTTCATTTTGGTGTGTCAACACCGAGGCTGAGGCTCTGCCCTTTGGCCTTTCAGCAGAGCACACTGGGGGGAAATGTGCAACACTGGGTTCCACTCCTTCCCTTTGTTTCTCCAGAGTTTGCCTTTCAGTGTTCTGCCACTGCTGCAGCTTCACCAGCTCCTAATTTGGGCTAATTCAGGGTTTAATTGCTGGGTCCTTGGTGCTCTGTGGTTGTCCTGAGTGAGCACTCAGTGCTGCTGGGATGCCCATGGCTTTGTGGTGGCAGAGCTGGGATTTTAAGAGTTGAAAAGGAGCAAAGCCCCTCCTGAGAGCTCAAGAATGAGCCTGGCTGCTGCTGGGGGGAGGTGAGCACCCTCCCCATCCCTGCAGCCAGGACATGAGGGGGAGCTGTGACAATCCCACTCATTTGGGGTTTCCAGCTTTGCTAGATTTGCCTGGAATCAGAGGATTTGGGGGTTTGTTCAGTCATGAAGTTAAAACAAGTGCCATGATCAGTGGGTTAATGTGATGGAAGCCAAGGGTTAATGGGACCTCCTGGAGATGGGCCAGCAGGTCCCCTCAGGTGACAGCCTGGCTGTCCCTGCAGGCCCCTCCTGCCCACAAGTGCAGCCCAGTCCCATTTTGCACCAGTTGCTGCCTTTCCCCCTCATTGAGTTTTATGCTGCTGTCAAGCAGGACACCACAAAATGTTAATTTTGCCCTGGCACGGAGCCCCTGCCATCTGCTCCAGGACACCTTCAGCTGCCAGAGTGTCAGCCTGCTCCCAAAAGGTGGTGAAGGGCCAGAAGTGCTGCTCAAGGTCTGTATTCTCACCCTGCTCTGCAGCTAATAACAGCCCCAACCTTTAATTATTCCTGCCTTTTTTGTGCAGTCCTTACCTGCAGACCTGGGTTTGGAATTTCCCTGGATGGTTTTGTAGATGGCTTTGGGGTTTGCCAGGTGATGGATGGGGGTGAGTTTTCTGATCAGCATCTCCAAAATGCTCCTTCCTGTGCAAAAAGGTTGCTGTTGGATGGGAAATTTAGTGGGGTTTTAATAAGGTTTTATCAAAGTCTAATTTTTGCTTGATAGAAGATTCTTCTCCTTAAAAAGAAGAATGGTTCTTCTTCTTATGGTTCTCCTCCTAAAAAAAAAAACAGCCCTTTTTCTTTGGCTTTTATTCATGCTACTTCATATTTTACCTCTTTTTTCCTCTTTTACCCTCTTTGAGAGGGAATTTTTGGTGGTAAAACCTCTATCCAAGCAAACCAGAAGGAGGGGAGTGAGGTTTCTGCTGTGAATAGCATTCCCTATCCAAACAGCATCTGGAGCTGTTTGCTGGGTTTGCATTGTTTCTGTGCAGCTTTTATGTCTTTTATTTCTGTATCTGTGCATCTTTTAACATTCTCTCAGTAGAATTTCCCACAAACTACCAGCATTTCCTAATATTTGGGGTAGTTTGAGATTAAAACCCCCCTGAAACAGGTGATGTAGGATCTGATTTGATGCTGGGCTCTGACTGTGTGTAAGCCTTGTGGCTCCACAGTGATCATTGCAAAATATGACCAAAAAACCCCCCTCATTCTTATTAAAATAGCCTTTATTAAATTGCTTGACTTCCTCCTCTAATTTGAATTAAACCAGACATGATTTATTTTCAAAAGCTTTTCTGCTCTGAGCTAGGGGGTGGTCAAATTGATCAGCCCTAAAGCCACGTTGTCACTTTATTTGGAATTTATTTTTAGGATCTATCACTCCACTATGCCAACATCTGCTTCCCTTTGGGCATCACCCACATCATCCCTCATCCTCCACACACCAAATCCTCTTCCCAGAGGAGCCTGAAGTGAGGGAAGGGGAATTGCAGCACCCTCATGGTGATATTTTAAGGGCACCTCCCTGGAGAGCTCTTCCAGGGGGATTTTTCATGCCTTGCCCAAGGAACTCAGCTCTGAAAGAGGAGAGATTTGGGATTTGGGATGGATCCTCCCCTGCACACCTGGATGGGGTTGGAGGTAGGAACAGTCACCAATCCCTGTGTTCCCCTCTTGGTTCTTGGGATGTTTTGGGGGAATGGTGGATTTAAATCTTTCCCCACCTCCTGATCTCACAGGATTTGCTGGAGAAAACTCCATTAGGACTTGCAAAGGGAAATCTGGGACTGGCTGCAGCACAGATGTCTGCAAGCAACAATAGGCTGAGCTCAGCCCCACGCTCTGAGAGCAGAGGGGGGAGGGACAAAAAGAAGAAGAAGAAAGGAAAGGGAAAAAGCAAAGCAGAAAATCATGAGATGACTTCAGCCCCTCGTGACAACATCAAAAGGGAAGAGTTGTAAATTTGGATCCCATTAAAGCCGGGAGGGGAGCAGGAAAAGCCATTTTGGGGCTGCAGCTGCAGGTTTGGGGTGGGCAGAGCTCTGTCCTGGGCTTGTGGGGTTCATCCTCTGTGCACTGGGGGTGCTGGACACCCCTGATTCCCTGAGACCAGGGGGTCCCTGCAGTGTTTGGGGTCTCTATTCCCACTCTGGGGATCTCACAGGGTGTGTATCCCTCATACATGAGGCCATTTCCACGTTTCCTCTGTGATTTGCTCTCATCCTTTCCAAACCCCAGCTCCAGTCCCTGGGGATGTGCTCTCTTTGCCTCCTGCTAATTTGGGATAACTGATTGGATACACATTAAAGCCATTGAGGATTTTCTCCCCTGGGGCTTCCCAGGGCATGTCTCACTGTTTTATGCCTTTGTTTAACTGGATAATAATTCCATTTATCATTGTGAACATTTTTTTTTTTTGTCTTTCAACCACTTGAGGTTTTTTGCTTAATAATCCAAACTATTATTCTATTGTCCTAGCTGATCATCCAAGAAAAAAAAAAAAAAAAAAAAAAAAAAAAAGGAGGAGGATTTGGAAGGAAATCTCTCATTCTCTTTATTTTTAAGGTGTGAAATAGGTCATGTTTTAAGGTTCATTGTCTGCTGAACTGCATGAAAAGCAAAAATCTTGGCTGAGGGATCCCCACACCAAATATTTCCTGGGCAGGGAATGGGGTTCCCAGGATAAGTGGGGTCTCTGCCTCACAGCTGCAAATCCTGCAGCATCCAGAGAGGGATGTTCCAAGTGTGAAAATTCTTTTAAAGGAACCACAAAAGGACAGGGAAAAAAAAAACCCAATTTTTAATGGATTTGGGAAGGCCAGGGAGCTCTCATTTTTAAGATATGCAGGACAGCACATTTTTATTTAAGATTGATTGTGAGTGACAGAAATGTGGGAACTGTGTAATAATGCTGGGGGAAAAATAAAATAAAATAAAATCCTGTTGCTTCCTGGCAGCCCCCAGACAATGGCTAATTGTTCTAATTTGGGTCACTCCCCTGCTGGGCTGCAGCAGGAATCCTTCACCAGGGCTCTTTAATCATTAATGTTGGCCTCTTTTCCACCGTGCTTGGCCCCAGGGCTCTGCCCATCCCCAGGGATTCTGCTCCTGGAGGAGGAGCAGGGATTCATTTTTTAATGAAAACAAATTAATTTGCTGATTAACATCTTTATCACCTCCTTTGTGTCCTCCTCTGAGCTCTCTCTCCTTTTGGAGCAGCCCTGAAATCCAGTCTGGGGACCCAAATCTCGCTCATGAGGTGATGCAGGGAGGGGAGGCAGTGACTCCAGGGTTATTTATCCACAGTGGAACCACATCCCAGGGTTGTTTCTCCCTGGTAAAATCCCTCTGCCCTGCAGAAAAGCCAGGAAGGTGCCCAGGAGTGGAGAAATTGCTGTGCAGGTGCTGGGTGATGCCTCAGCCACGGGGTCAGGACACAAATCCCAGCTGCAGATGTGTGGCTGATGGATCTGTAGGAGCTCAGCTGGGGGCTCCTCACCAGCATTTACCAGCTGGTTGGGAGCTCAGTGCTCAGGAAAAGGGCACATCCCAGCTTTTTTCCTGCCAGCAGCATCAGCTGGGAAAGCTGGACTCTGAGTGTGTGTGGTCTGTCTCATCTCCCCAGCCCTACCATGCAGTTTTCCTCCCAGAGTTTGAAAACCAGATAAAAAATGAACATTCCCACCCCCTGTGTGATGTTAGAGGGGCCACATCTTGTGTCATGCTTTTCCTGTGTGTTATTTCAGGAGAGTTTGCTGCTGGGATTGGGCTCTGGTGGTGAGAAAATGCAATTTTTGTGCTTGGTTGTTGTCCTTTCCATGGAAAGGGCACTCAGGGGTTTCCCAAAACCCAGCCCTGTGGGATTCAGGCTCTGCAGGTTGAGGTTTTCCCTGCCCTCTGACCACAAAAAATCAGCTTTATATTCACCTTCCACAAGTGATGTGATGCAGACTGATGGAGATGTGGCAGAAAGAGCTTCTGGCCTCGATTTTGATGTTGTGGGAAGCAGCAGGATCTGCCCAGAGGGGTTTGTGGCTTTTTTTTCTATCATTCCTGAGGATGCTGGTGGTGCTGGGCAGAGCTGTTATCCCAAGGCAGAGGGAGCATCCCACAGGAGTTCTTGGCATCATCCCTCCCCCAGGCTAATCCCCTCACCCAGGGGTCTCCCCATTCCCCAGGAGCTTCAAACCTTGCCAGCACGAGCTGGGCTGGTTTTTAAACTGATTTTAAAACTGATTTTTATGCTGATTCCCTTTCCAAACAAGCTCTTGGGCTTAGTCCCACCAGGGTGTGTGCGTCAGCTCCAATTATTTCCTGATAGATTTGGATCAGGAACTGGGAAAAGCTTTTGTTTGGAGCCCTTGGCATGGCACCAGCAAAGTCCCTTCTCCTGCACATGAGCTTTGGGGCTGCAGAGGTTTGGGTAAAAACCTAAAAAATGGATGTTCCTGAAGCACAGAGTTACTGGGAATGAGATGTGCAGAAGGAAGGAGCCATCCCGTGCCTTAGGAGGGCTCTGAAATGGGAATTGTATTTATTATTATATTTATTTTTTGTCTACAGAGTTGATGTGTGCAGGAATCGTGTGCTCTAAATCATTTATTAAACTCCCCAAAATTGAAATATCCCAGGATCTACAGGGCTTGGGAGTTGAGCCTGTGAAGAAAAAGGCCTGAAAGGGTGGGGATGGCCATGGAAGGATGAGGTGGATGTGGAGAAAGCATTAAAATATTCCTTATCCTGCTCCTGTAGCAGCATGGATGGGCTGGCTTTGCTTTGGGCTGAATATTCAGGAATTGGTTTGATGGGCCTGAGCTTCCCTTGGCCATCTAGAGGTCTTGAGGGAAAAAAAAATCCTCATAAAAAACCTCATTGGAGAGGGAAGATGGCCATGACACACCTGAACCAGCTAAAATTTGTGGGGTTTTTCTTTTGTTTTGTTTTTACTTTCTCAGCTTCTCCGCGTTCCTCCCGTGGATCATTTCACTTCCCCAACAGTTCAGCTGGGATAAGGCTGGAGACAGCTTGAATTGTCTCTTGCGGGGTTATTTTGGAGGAAATTTGCAGCACAAAATGCCAGCACCCCCTCAGGATTTTTAGCACTTTGTTTCCTTTTCAAGGCCGGCTCTTCCCGGGAGGCCTCGGAGCTGGAAACCCCCGCTCCTCCCTCAGGGCGGATCTGCTGCTTCAGGGGCAGCTTCGGTGCTTAAAAAGAAAAATAATAATTAAAAAAAAACAGATGAAATGAAAGCTGCTGGCACCTGGCAGGTTAAAAAAAAAATAAAATTAAAAAAAAATACAGGGAGGTGTTAAAATCCGAGGTGTTTTCTTCTCATGTTGGGGCGGGTGTTTCCACAGCCGGGAAGGTGTTGCTGGCGGTGTTGCCTTCCCAAAATGTTTTGAGGCTCTAATTAAGGAATTGCCTTTTTTTCCAGGCTTTCCAGTGGGAAACATGAGGTAAAATGTTGCTTTTCCTAATTTTCTCAGTGTTCATTCCACAGGTTGAGCCTCCCAGGGTTCATCCAGGCCCGGGGCTGGATTTTGCCACAGGGCCTGCAGTGGGAGAGGAGCTGTGGGAACACCTGAGGAATTAAATTTGTGGGATGAAAACCCAGCTTTGGGGTTCAGCATTGAAAAGCAGGGGTTTAAATGTGCTCCTATAAACCCAGATTTCCTGAGAATCAGAGGCTGAGGTGGGAAGTGGCTCCAGGTTCCCAGGGTTTTCCATGTGTCCTGCTGGGATCCCTGGATTTGCAGTTTCTGCCTGAAATCCCCCGGCACTGCTGCCCTCAGTGCAGGTGGAGCTGGGCAAGCACCACCCTGGAATTATCAGGGAAAAACCAGCTGGAAATGCAGCTTATGATTCATGGGAATCACCATGATTTATCTGGGAAGAAATCCTCCCCAATTTATATTAAATGTTCATTCTTAGAGTGGAGTCAAACCCTACAAATCCTGGCTGATATTTCTGCCCCAGCCACCTGCAGAGATGTCCTGGGTTTGTGATGGTTGTGCTTTGTTTTTTTTTGTTTTTGTTGTTTTTTTTTTTTTTGTTTTTTTTTTTACCCTGAGAAAACCTGCTGTAATTGTTTCCCTGTACACCCCCAGTGATTTGTCAAAATCCCAGTTGCTCCCAGGTAATTCAATATTTATGTGTCTTTATAAGGCTGGTCCCGCTCCACTGATGCAGAGGTGAGGAGGTGAATAAATTGCATAAATTAGGGTGCAAAAGCTGAGCTCTCAGGGAGGACGTGAAGGCAGCAATAATTGGCTGTCCAGGCAGAGGAGATGCAGCACCTTCCTCAGGATTTTCCCAGAAATCCTGAGCCATCCCTGTGGCTGAGCAGCCCAGGCTGACTGTTTATTGTAGGGTTTCATCTTTAATTCCTGTGTCTTCCCTAATGCTGCAGCATTTTGATAAAACCAGGCAGACAGCACAAATTGTCACATTTTGGATCTCTTTTATCATTATTGATCTTTCAGTCAGGTTCATCTCTGCCTGTGACCTTTCAGAGAGCCAGAGAGGCACTGCAGGATGGGTGGTTTGAATTACTGGAATGCAGATCATGTGTATGAAAATCCTGAAACGTGATTGAACAGTCTGGATACTGAGGACTGGGTTTTATTTTATTTTTGGGACCCAAAATTTCTAGACCCAAACCCTTTGAAAGTCTCAGAGTTCAAGTTTTCCAAGCCCAGTATCCCTTGGGATGGAACTCTGATCCAAAATCGAGCAGACACCACATGTCTTCATGTTTTTATTTTTCCTAACAATTAAATATTGAGAGATTTTCTCTTCCCAGGACTCCATCAGCTCACAAAGCCTCTGGGAAGTTGTTTTTGGTGGTAATGAATGGGTGATTTAACCACATTTAATCAATCTCTGCCAAATTTTAGCGCTGGAAGCTGGTGTGCCATGTGGAATGGTAATGGTGGGATAATAACAATATAGCAGTGATGATGATGATGATAATAATAATGATAATAATAATAATTCCTGCAGAATCTTTGCAATCTTAGCAATCAGAGAGGTTTCTTCCCCCTTTCTAGACTGTTTTAAGGGTGGTCCCTTAAGGCTTCCCAGCTCCCAGCTGGAGCCCCTCTGGGCTCGGAGCAGTCCCTGGGTGTGATGGCAATGCTGCAGAGCCCTGAGCTCGTGTCCTTTCCCTGTTTCTGCAGGAAGGAGACTCCCTGGGAGCCATGGAGAAGCTCTGCAGGCAGCTCACCTACCACCTGAGCCCCCACTCGCAGTGGAGACGCCAGGGCATCATGAAGAGGAAGCCGCAGTCCTGGTGAGTCCCTGCTGGGTCCCCAGGCTGGCCTTGCCACCCCTCAGGGCCACCACGGGGCTGGGGACACTGGGGAGGGGGGTTTTCCACGATGGTTTTGGAAAATGTGGGAGCTGCCTGTTGCTCCCTGCAGCCACGGGAGGAGCAAATCCCGCGGGATGAAGGGAAGTGCTCAGAGCTGGGGTATCCCAACCTCCAGAATCTTCCTTCCTCTCCAATCTCACCAGAATTTCATTTATGGTTCCTTCATGCTCCCCCAGAGGTATTTTCCTCTATTTCCATCTTCCTTTCCCTGTTGCAGAGGAGAGCAGCGCTTCAGTGTCTGGGGAGGAGGAATGGTCTGGAAAACCTGAGCCATCCATCCTCCAAACATCCCTTGTCTTCCCAACTGCTCCAGGAGCTCCTAATTAGCTGGTAATTAATGTAAAGGCACATGTTACCATGCACACCGTGGCTTGCAGTTTACGCAGAAGAAAATTTCTTGTTAAAAACAGGGAAAAAATAACCCAAATCCCCTCCTCATCCAGCTCCTCAGCAGAGCATTTCCATTTGGTGTCATCTTGGATCTACAGAGCTGAGAAACCTGAGGATGAGGCTGATGGGAATAGAAAGGGCTGCTTGTTTTCCTTATGTTGGGCATTATATATTTATTATTTTTGCTTAAGGAAGCAAGAAATAGAAACAAAGCTGCAATCTATGAGAGTCAGGATTTGTATCCAGGTGCTGGCTTGTGGTCCCAGGAGACTTTTGGGTGTAATGGAGCTGTAGTAGGAATTAATCCAATGAAAAAGATGGGATAGGTAAGGAGATGGGAGGAACGTGGTCACAGGAGGAAGAAAAGACACAAGGAAATAAAGGATTAAGTGGCCAGATTGGATTAGGGGCACATCTCCCAGGGATCTGGCTTATCATCCTCACAAAGTGCTGTCCTGAGAGACCAAAACGTGGAGAAATGCATTTCACTAGCAGTGTTACCCACGTTTTTGGGTGGGTTTTGAGGTGTATTGATGGCTAAAATCTGCAGTTTCCAATAAAGCAGCAGAAGCTGGGGGAGTGTTGGAGCTCCCAGGCTGTGTCCTGAGGGCACGGAGCTGTAATGACCCAGCAGCTCATTACCCTCCGGGGTTTCCTCTTAATTAGAGTAGGAAATGCTCACCCCTTATCACCCCTTATCAGGGCATTGTTCAAGTCACACTGCTCTGCATCGCCGAGCTCTTTACAGCTCCCAAACCGCCCGAAATCCTTGGAAATGAAAAAACTTCGAGCCCTGCTTGGTGCCCCTCTGTCTTTAATTACCAATCCCTGTCCTTAATCCCCAGCCCGGGATCAGCACGGTGTGAGCACAGCCTCGTGCCCGAGATTTGCAAGGCTTTATCTGCAGCTTTTCCTTGCAGCAGCCGGGAAATAGCTGAGGTTTCCCGGGGCTTTAGGAGCAGGGATGAGGTTTTGGGATGAGGTTTTGGCTGTCAGCGAGCCCTGAAGTGACCCAGTGCCAACGTGGGCTGGGTTCTACCCCAGCCAGGCTTTGGAATTTTCCTGGATTTTCCTGGATTTCTGGTTTAGATACTCTTTTAGGAGGTGGCTGTGAGTTGAACCCTTTGCTGGAAGGTGAAGTCAGTCTTGTGCCGAGGTCTAAATGCCATAAAACAGGGATTTTATAGAGAGCATCCTGCTCGGGGCTGGGGTTTCCAAGTGCCCTGTGCTGCTCCCAAGGGAATTGTGAGCTCCCATTCCCAGGTGTTGGCATTGCCCTGACTCGGCCCTGCTGCCAGGTGTTGCAGGAGCTGCCCAATATCACAGATCCACCCTTTTCATGTGTGTGTGTTGCAGGGAAAATCTCTTTTCCTTCTTCCACACCCACGTATCCATTGCAGGTGGGAATGGGAAGCAGAGCAGCAGCAGGAGGGGGATGGGCACAGAGGATGGAGCTGATTTTTTGGCCAGGCAGAAGGGGAGGCTCCACTTCCTAATCCCAACTCCTCCCAGGCTGGGTGTGCTCCCTAAATCCAGGCAGACATTCCCAGCCCTGGCACAGCAGCACCCAAACCTCTGCCAAATGACCTTATTTTTTTGGCACCTTATAAATCTGTCTGGCTCTCCCTCGCTGTCTCCACGCCTCCCTCGGAATACATTAAACATCCAGGGATGAAAATCGGGGAAAGCCAGCAGCAGCAGGATGAAGGCAGCCTGCTAAAGTCATTTCCCTGTGCCTGGCTCTGCCTGGGGACACGATTCCAGCCCTGGAATCTCCCTGCTCCTGGAATCTCCCTGCTCCTGCTGCTGCCAAGCTCTCCTGTCAGCATCACAAAGGCAAACCGGGAATCAAAGCTCCCGGAGGGCTGGGAGGGAGGAGGTGTTTCCCGGGGGAAACCATCCCTGGGGATATCCCCGGCCTTTGTGGTAGGGATGAGCCAGGAATGCAGCAGGAAGGATGGAGCAGTGGGCACCAGCTAAAGGAATATCAAATATTCACATTGGAACTCCAAATTTACATCAGATAAACCCTTTATTTTTTCTTTTTACACACAGTTCTTGTTAATGCCTCTTCACGAAGCAGGGGAAGAATTTAGGGTGAAGCAGCTCAGTTTAAATGGAAATAAATGGGGTCAATCTGGATCTAAATGTGTGGATTTTTAAACTGCTGCTCTGCAACCAGCAGAGAAACCCCCAAGTGTCCACACCAGGCTGAGCCAACGTGGCATTTTCTGCACTTTCTAACCCCACTTTTTGTTTCACAGCTCCCAGCCCTCACTCGTGCAAACCCCCCCAGTGCTGGCACCTGGAAGGAGCCAGGAGCTGATTCTTCTCTCACTTCTCCTGGGTTTTCCAGGTGGTTTTCCTGAGCTCCAGCCCATTCTTTTCTTTGCCACTTCTCCTTTCTGCTGGTGACACCTGGGACTCAGCCTGAACTCCTTTCACCCTCTGATGTGAAATCATTAGAAATCACCTTGAAAATAGCAGGAAAATGAATAATTTGGGACAGCTTTTGGGAATGTGGAGGCTCTGTGAGGCTGTGGCAGACTTAACCCCTGGTTACCTGAGGGCTGGGTGTTCTCCATGGCATTTGGCATCCAGGATCCAGAGACCTGTTAGAACAGAAGGTGTTTGGATTTAGTGATGAATTTACAGAGGTTGAGCAGCCTTATTTTGATGGCAGGAATGATCTTTTAGCATCCCACTCCTGATTTCATCAGGGGCACAAAACATTTCTGTCCTGCAGGAATGCTGGGTGCAGGGCTTTCATGTTGGCAGTGCCTGCTTGCATTGCTTTACTGAGGAAAAAAAAAAAATTAAAAAATGAGTTTTCATGGTGGGAGAAGCCCTTTGGAGAAGAGAAAGGGAATGTTTGTGGCTGGAAATCCTCCTCTGCTGTGGCAGCTGGTGGGCGAGCAAGAGAAGTTGGAGCTCCTGCAACAAAAGGTCCCTTCAGAGCATCCAGCACAAACCCAGGTGGTGGGAGGAGGCTGGAGCAGGGGCTCCTGATCATTAAAATCCCATTTAATGTGTGTGTGTGCTGGAGCTGCTGCAGGAGAGCAGGGAATGTGGAGCTGGAGCCTCTGGGATGTGTGAGTGGGCGATCCCTTCTCCCTGTGCCCATGGGATGCCATTCCATGGACATTCCAGGGAGCTGAGAAGACACAGGATGCTCCAAATGCTCAGAACTCCGTGGTCTGGGGTGGTGGTGTATTTTTCCACCTTTAGCAGTGGAAAACAGGCAATTCCCAAACCTCTCTCTGCTCTGTCCAGCGTGGCCTGAGGCTCTGGGGATGGAGAAGAGCAAAGTTCTGGTTCCCGGTGGCTTTTCAGGTTGGGATGCTCAGCCCAGGCTCAGAGGCACTCTCTAATAAATGTCTAAATGTGATGGGAAGGCCTGGAGTGACACAGAAATGAACTAAGATTTTTGGGAGAGAGAGTGGAAAACCTTTGGGGGAGACACCTTTGGTTTGGTGGAGTTCACACAGGGCTCAGCCAGCTTAATAAATTGGGAATATTTTCTGTGCTTTGGCAGAAATGTTTGGGAATTTGTGGTGCTGAAGAGCAGGAGGGGGTTGGTCCCAGCAGAGCTGTGGGATTTGGCTTTTCCCCACACTGCAAATGAGGAAATTTGATGGGGTTCAGGGCACATTAAGAGGAAAAAAAGGAACTTTTTGAGGTACCAAAAAGGACTTGGGAGAAAAAGTTGGATGTCATTTTATCCCAGGAATGCCCTTTTCATCACCCCTGTCCTCCTCACCTCGCTCTCCCCCATGGCCATGGGGCATTTCCTCCATCTGCCCCGTGTGGATTTTTATAGCTACTCAAGATGTGCCTTTTCTCTTGCTCTTATGGCTGGGCTGGGAACAAACTCTGATGTGCCCTGGCAGTTGTTCTGTTCCCTGCTCACCATGCTGCTCTGGGCTGCCCCTTGAGTTTATTCCCTTTGGCACATGCCAGGCTGCAGGCAGTCCCTGCTGTGGCTGCTCTCTCCTGGGCTGGGGCACTTCCAAGCTGCTCCTTTGGAAAATCCATTTCCCAAGATATCTGAATGGGAGCAGCATTTGGGGCTGGTCCTTTGCATGTGGGATTTGGGATTTTTTGTGGAACCCCTAAAGGATGAGTTTGAGTGGGGTGGGCAGGTTAAATCTGGGGTTAAATGTGCCCAAGCTGCTTCCCAAAAAAAAGGGAAAATCCCAACCCTCTGGAGCTGGGATGCAGCTCCCTGGAGCTCCTGGTTATGGAGAAATTCCAATGAACCTCCTCCAAAAATGCTGTTTAATGTGCAAACATCTCCTCTGGCAACCCCAAGGTTTTGTGACCATGCAAAAACCCTGGTGAAATGTTTTGTCCTGGTAGGAATGGGGTGTGATATTGGAGGGGAGAGAAGGAACAGGCCAACAATCGTCCAGCATGGGCTGAGTGGGAAGAAGGGAAGAATTCCATCCAGCTGGAGGTGGATTTCTTGAATGAGAGAGGAATCAAAAAAAAGAAAAAGAAACTTGTGTCATTTTAAATTCGATCATGTTCAGCACTAAGAGGCTTTGGTGTTAAATAATTCTCTTTTCAGGCTAGTGGGGTATAAATTCAGGGTATCAGGGTGTCCCTGGTTTGCACTTTATCCCTGGATTGGGGAGGGGGTGTCAGGCAGGGAGGGATGGACCTGACAGTGCACAGGGATGTCCTGAGCTTCTCCCAGCTCAGAGTGTGCCAATGCTACAACAAAAGAGAGGCTAAAAACCAACCCAAGGAATTCCTTTTCCACCCAGTTCTCCCTGCTGGATGATGCTGAAGGGCCCAAAAGCACAGAGAATTCAGGACAGGCCATTAAACACCACAGCTCGAGCTCCAGAGGCCTGGAAGGAAAATGCTGTGATGCTTCTGGTTGAGTTTAAAGAGTCAGAGACTTTTTGGCAGGATGAAAACAGGGCTAAGCTGTGAACAGATGAAATGCCTGGTGTGGGGGAAAGGTGGAATGCTGCAAATCTGGGGGAGTAAAGATCTGTGAGGGCTGTGGTTGAGAAATCATTCTGCAATGTGTGGCTTGTGGCAATGAAAGGAGCTGCCACCATCGTGGGATCATTAAGGTTGGGAAAACCTTCTGAGATCAAGTCCACCACTAAGCCAGGAACACATCCACATCTTTTAAATGCCTCCAGGTATCCCTGAAATGACTTCAAAGGGTGAAGGGAATTATTGTTGATGATATTCTGGGATAATCTGATTTTTCCTGGGCCTGTTGCAGTGGGAGCTGTAGGTTCTGCCCCAATTCCTGGAAAAACTGAGGAGACCACACAAAGCAGGTGCTGAAATCACTCCTTGCCACTATTTGGCCACCAGACCAGCAGATTGGGGTGGAAATGGGTTCTTTTTCCAGCTGAGTTTGGCTGGAGGAGAGGATAACCCTGCCATGGAGAGGCTGCAGCTCCTGGCACACCTCGCCCAGCCAGCAGCTGGCATTGAGCAAGACCTGCATTTGAAGCTGAGCTGTGAATAATTCATGGCCACTAAAATGCCACCCGGGTTGGTGGCACAGGGCTGGCACATCCAAGGGACTTCAGGTTTTCCACTGGCTCAGGGTGTAAATTGAGCCCTTCCCCTGCTCCTGTTCTGGGTTGCCCCAGAACTGAAAACAATTGACCCAAACTGCAAACACCATTCCCCCCACGCTGATGAATAGTGACCCTGACAAAAATCTCAAATTGCTTTTGCTGCTCCTGTCAGCCAGAAATGCTGGAAAATAAAGCAGAAACAACCAGAGGCTGGGCTGGGGTGATTTAGAGCAGCAGGACACCCTTCCCCACTGGCTTTTCCCTCACACTTTTGCTGCAGCCTTATAAACTTCAGGTTTTTAAGGCACTACCTGGATTTAAAACCTCGATTCCTATCCACCCTCATCCTCCTCTTTCCTCTCTCCTCCTGCAGCTGAACCAAGGACTAATGGTGGTTTTCCTCCCCTCCCACCTCCTTGCACTTGGGTGCTTGTGCCTCCTTAAATGTGTTTTTTAGTCCGGTGCTTAATTAGAAAAGGCCTTTGATGGTGAAAAGTGTGGGGTTTTAATTTATTTTTTTGGTAATAATTACTCCTCTGCTTCTGGGCAGAGTGGAAATGAGATTTTCCATGGACACATGGTGGGGATTATTTAAATCCATCCCCACCACTCGGGCTGCAGGGCTGGGAACCAACCGGTAGAAATTGTTATTAAAGGAGAGAATCAGCTGGGAAAATAATTCATCCCCCAGCTTGGAAGTGGTCCAGACACTCTGTGATGATTTGTTTTGTCTCAAAGCAGACACTGACTCCTTTTTTTGGGTGGTGAGGGGCAATGTGGGGCCTGGATGCTGCTCCATGGGGGAGAGGCATCACTCCCAGCAGCCGAGCCCATTCAATCCCAGCCAGCCCAGCCTGGCTGTCACCCCGGGCTGTATTTCCCAATTAAGACCATCAAGCTCGATGATGAAGCTTTGATAGGCACATTTTACATTTATTTTATTTCCCCAGCCCTTTCAGGCGGTGAATGAAGGTGTTTAGTGAGCTCATCCATCACTTTAACTCGGTGAATTCCCACCTCCCACTGCTGCTGCTGCTGCTCTCTTTGAATGGAAAAAACGCTTTAAAAGAACGCTGCAAATGGGGACGGCGACAGCGGGGGGCTGTGCCATCACCAGGGGGCTGTGCCATCACCAGGGGGTTCTGTCTGTCCCCTGAGAGTCCCCACGGGTGACACAAACTGGGCTCTCCCCCTTCCACTCCGACCCTTCACCCTCACACACCGCTTGGCTCCGAGAGATGGGGTGGAGGGAAAAAAAACCTCTGGAGCATCTGAGGCACAGAAGGTTCTTTTGCATCTCAAAAGGGGATTTTGGCACCTCCAGGAAAAAGTCCAAAGCTTCTGGACGTGTTCAAGTTTTTCCAGGCCTTGCCAGGCTGTGTTTTGACACATCCCAGTGTCAGAGGAGCCCCAAGGCTGATCCCTTTTGTCCAGCCCAGGGTGCAATATGCTCTTGCAGGTGTTTTACTCTCCCCTTATCCAGGATTAGTGCCAAGCTGGGGAGCTGGGGGGGGTTGGATTAAATCCACCCCGGTGTGCTGCAGTCACTCCTCTGGTGCCCTGGGGAATGAGGATTATCCCTGGGCAGCTCCTGGCCTGGCAGGAATGCCCATCTGGAGCCAGTCCTCTCCTGCATTCCCTGCTTTCATCAGCTGCTGCCTCACACTGGCCCCTCCAGTGGGGCTCGTTATCCCAAAGATGATGAGCTGGAGATTTGTGGGGAAAAAAACAAAAAAACCCCGTGTGTTGACATAATAATATGGACATAATATAGACAAATCGCTGGGGAAGATTTGTTTGTGCTGATCTCTGCAGCAGCGTTCAGAGCATGGTGACACAAACCCTCCTCACTGGTGGGTGCAGAGGGCAGAGAAAAAAGCAAAATATTTGCATTTGGAGGGCCTGTGTTGGAGCAGAGAAGCCAAACAGGCAGCCAGGGGAAATCCAGGGAAGGTTTTTTGTGGTTTTCCTGCTTGTCCAGCAGAATTTGCCGTGCCTGGGGATGGGGGAGCTGGGCAGTGTTTGGCTGCTCGGGGCACAGGATCACATCCCTGCTCTGCTCCACCAGCCAGCCCCACCTCTGCTCCCTGCTCTCTTTGCACCTTCGGGGGCAGCTGGAGGCTGAAATCCCCCCATCAGCAGGGAAATAACCTGCCAAAAGCAACGGAGTGCTGGGGGAAGAGGGAGTTTGCTTTGGGCAGCTCAAGCTGCTCCTTGTTGCCTGGATTTTTCCCTTTGTTTGGGCTTTGCAGGAACGGCTGCAGCCTCTTTCTGCTGCCCCTGGGCTCAGGGAAGGGGATTTAAAATGAAACAACTGCACCAAAAACTGTGCCCAGCAAGATAAACAACCCACAGGGTGCCAGAAATTCAATTTCAACCTGTGCTGCAGTGACAGAGGAGAGGGGTGCTGCGAAACCCTCTCATTGGAACAGAAGATGAAAAAGCCACCCCAAAAAATCCCTTTTTCTTTTGAAGCCAGTAGCAGTGGGTCAGGTTGTATCCTGTTATTCCTCACTGGAGGGCAGCTGAGGGGACAATGGTGGCTCTGTTCTGCTGGCATGAGGGTGACCCAGTGCTTGGGGTTAATGTGCAGCAGATGCACCCCAGGGTTGGAATTCCCAATGCCAGGGCTCCTTCTCCTGAGGCTGCTGAGTCCCAGGGATCTCATCCCAACCCCTGGGAGCACCATGGGCCCTGCAGGGAAGCAGGGTGGCCACAGGAACAGAGTTTGCTTGGCCAGCTGAACACCTGGCTGTTGAAAACCAGATGAAACAAAGCTTTTTTGGCTCAATAGACATGCAAATTCTGATTATAAAAACCTTTTTCTGGCTCAATAGATGTGCCAGTTCTGATTAAAAACTGGCCAAGCATCAGGTGAGAGGTTCTTGGCTGCCTCACTGTGTCCATCTCCTCTTCCTTTGGCTGCTGCAGCTCCTCCAGCACAAATCCCTGGATGTTCCTCAGGATGTTCTGTGCTCTTGCTGACCCCCAGGATGTGGTTGGAGGCCACCAGCCCCACGTGGGACATCACAGAGCCATCCCATGGGTCCCTGTGCCCCCAAACCAGCTGTGCCCAGGGTCAGGAGCTTCCCTTTGATCCATCCCTGAGTGTGGATGGATCTGTCTGGATGGATCTGGAGCTGTTTGCCTTCACTTTGGGCACCAGAGCTGCTGGGATTTTGGTGGGCAGGGCAGGATTTAGGGTCCTGCCAAGGATCTGGGGGGGAAAAGGGAAAAATAGGGGGTGATGGCAGCTCCTGGCTCGGGAAAAAATCCCTTCCCAAGGAGGGAGGGGGACAAGCAGGACCCTGGGAGCCGGGCTGGCGGCTGCCTCTCGTGCTCTGGCTCTCATCAGAGCAAGAGGGGACCTCAGCCTGCCTAAACTCTTCCAAATGTGATCTGTGCTCCAATAAAATAAACATTTTAGGGAAAGCCAAGCCCCAGGCACACATTTTGGCAGCTGATCACTCCCTAATTGCAGGAAGAGCAGTTGGGAGAGGGGTTTTTTATTTTGTTTTATTTTCTTGGTTTCTGATGAGAAAACTGGGCTGGAAGATCAGAGTTGAAATTTCTCTCCCCACCCCCAAATATCTTGGGGTTTTCCCCTTTGTATGAATGGAATTCAACTTATTTCAGGGAACAGGAAACACAAAGAGCCTCTGCTAAGTGTGAACCTCAAGCCCTCAGAGAGGGCCTGGATACAGGGAGTTCTCCACATTTTTTTCCTGGTTTTTTGGGTTTTTGTGTGTTTTTTTTTTTTTTTTTTTTTTTTTTTTGTTTTTTTTTTTGTTTTGAGGCCTGGGAGAGGATTTTGGTGAGTTGGAGCAGTTGCCTCTCCAGCCTGGCTCTTCCTGGGTGTTTCCCCCATCCCAAAACTCCTGGGGCTCTGGAATGGGATGGAGATAATTAACACCAGCCCCAATTTCCATCGACGTGGCAAAACTCAGTTTGTGGTGAGGGGACAGAGCAGGAGCAGCCACACTCTGCCCTCACTTTTGGGGTCACATCCAGCCTCTTAACAGGCTCATTCCTTCCAAAAATCAAACAAAGCACCAGCAAAGCCAAAGGGAAAGGCTGGAATTATGGATTTTAGGGAAACCTCCATCCTGCTTTTCCAGAAAAGTGCTGGAGAGTCCAGGCCAGCACTGCTGTTCTCCATCACATCCCTCTCCCTTTTCTTTTTCCTCCTCTTCTTTCCCTTTTTTAACACATATTGGCAGCCAGTTGGGTGTTTTTATGAGCAAATTATTAGGGATTTCTTTTCCTGTGGCCTCTTCCCTTTGGATACTGAGGGCTGCAAATGGATTTAAAGGTCCTTTTCCTAACCAGCCTTGCTTCCTCTCTCATGTAAAGGTGGGGAGGTGCTCATGTAAATCCAGCGTGATTTGGGTACTTTTGTGTCTCCCCAGTCATAAAAGTCTCTTTCCAAAAGTCTTTCCAGCCTTTTTTAAACCCTCCTGTGCTAGAATTGTGAAGAAAATGCTGTTTGTTTTATGGCAAACTCTCATTTATTGTAACACAAATCCTTATTTCAGGCCAATTCTCTTCCAGGGAGTCATTTCCAGAAGCAACCAGCCCAACATGTTTTCCTTTGAATTGCTGATTGGTTTTCTATGGGAATTTGTGCAAATTGCCTCTCCTGCAAAATCCAGGTCCTATCAGCTGCAGCTCCTTATTCCACTGGAGGAGAGTTTGCTGGGAAAATTCCAGCAATTTCTGTATAAAAACAGAGGTTTGGGAGCAAATTGTATCGTTGGGAGGATATAAATACATTTTATGTTGGGGAGGATGGGATAGGAAAATGGAGCTCTCCAACAGCAGGAGATTCACTTTTTTTTTTTTTTTCCCCCACTAAATTAAATAGAGTTATAATTATAGCCAAGCATTTTGATTGCTCCCAAGTGTTTATTTTTAGCATTTTTTTTTAGCAGGAAATAAAAACAAATTGGGGGGAGGGGGGGAAATGATGGTTCTGAAACAGAGCAAGGACCTTTCCCTTCCCTCCCCATCCCAGCAGGCTCCAGGAGCAGGAGCTGAGTGCACATGAGCTGGAATTGTCCCTGCTGGAGAAATGGACAGGGGGGACAGCAGAAATCCAATTTCTGAGCAGCTCTGGCTTTCCATGGGGGCTCTTTGCTGAGGGACACTGAGGAGCTGTGGCACAGGGGGACAAGGGAGGGTGGCATTTCCATGGGATCATCCTCATTATATGGATATATTTTATAATATAGAAATAGAACATAATATAGAAATATAATATAAAATTCAAATTAGTATAATACACATAAATAAATAAATAATATAATATATAAATATAATATAAAATAATACAGTATATCCAGTATCCAATATATTAGTATCTAAGTCACATTCCCTCTTTCAGCTAAATAATTGTATTTATTTGTCTTTATTCCTTCTCTGAGGGTGGGGATTCTCAACCCTTTACTCAAAATTATCACTGAATTTGCAGCATTTGTTTGTATTCCTTCCTCTCCCAAATCTCTGCTCCAGTGTTTGACTGCCATCATTTGGAGCAGGGATTTTGAAAAAAGATTTTAATGCTGATCCTTGCTGCCACCATTATTCCAGGACAAATCTTCTATCTCAGGCTTTTACCTTTTATTTGTTGTGTTGGATTTTTTTGGGTGATTCATTACATCCAAAAATGCTTCACTGACATTTTCATAAATACTTTTCTCCCCAGGTGTCTGTACAAACTCCTTGCTGCAATTCCTCACTCTCTGGGGCTGCCTCTTCATTTTCCCTGAGCTGTTCCTTTGCAGGGAATTGGAACATCCCAATTTTCCTTCAGAACACGACACAAGTCACGATTTGTGCAGCGCTTGAGAGCAGTGCCATGAATTTAAACCAGGAGGAAACCCCTTTCTTTTCATTCCCTTTGATCTAGACATCAATATTCCTGTTTATGACACCATTTTCTGATCTGATTCCATGGCAGAGAGCTTTTAGCTCAGCGTGAGTGTGGATAAATCAGCATCCTGCCAGGGTGTGAGCTTAGTGAAGGGCTCTGTTCCCAATCCTGGTGTTATATTGGGCAAAACCCCAGCTGGGGGGGGAAAAAATGAATGTTTTCCCTGTGGAACAGCCTTGTAAAATATGAGGATGAAACCAAGTGGGTGTAACTGATCCCCCACTAAAGCTCACAGGGATTTGTTTAATGGTTAAGATTTTCCTCCTGAGATTCAGGGCCAACTTTTCTGGCAGGGCTGGGAGCTTTTCCAGCTGTTTGTTAACATCAATATCCCTCTTATTTCCATGTTCTGGCTGGGAACAGCCATGGGACTGCTTGGATGGAATCCTCTTTGGGGTTTGTGTCCTTGGTTCCCCAGGGACAGAGGGGCAAAGCCTCCCCCAGGAGCAGCCCAGGGCCCTCTGCCCTAGGGATTCAGGAGATCCTTGTGCTCCTCAGCAGGGTGAAAAGGCAGCTGGTCCAAGAGAATCAGTCTGTTCCACTGGGGATCTGCTGAATCCCTCTCAGGGGGAAAGGATGGAACCCCAGGGAGAAATCTTTCCTGCCTGGCAGAAATCCCATACATGCTCTGAGGGAAAGGACAAATGTGCAGCAGCACTGAAAGCAGCTGAAAAGAAAAAAAAACCCAAAAAATCTGTCCTGAAGCTGTCCCCATTCCTCCTTTGTTACCTCCTTAATTTGGTTATTTAAAGCCACACCAGACATCCCACAAGAAATTACAGGGAAAAATGGATCAAACCAGGATCAAGCTCTGGCTGTCTTGCTGATAAATGGTCATCACTTTGTTTGGGGGTGAGATGCTGCTTTGGTGCTCAAAGGCTGCAAGACAAGAGGAATTTGGGGTCCCACTCCAATGCATCTTCCATAGTTCTGTTTCTCCAAAGTATCCAGTCTGATTTGCAAGGCCATCCTTTGACACTTGTTTCTAGCTCCATTTCTCTCTCAATGTCTGTCCTATTCCAGGGCATTTCTAAGTCAGCATTTCTTATCTCAAGGTTTGCACACTCTGTGGGCCTCGTGTCAGCCCTGAGAACTCCCCACAAACCCATTTCCCACAGTCCTCCATCAACCCCAGCTGAAACCCTCCATGAAACCTCTCCAGAACTCCTTGTTGGACAATACTCTTGTCCTGCCCCAGAGATGGGGCAACTGAGAGACATTTTGAAATCTTTAATTCCATGTTTAGTTTCATGAGAAGGGTGAGACAATACAGATGTTATAATTCATACTATCACAATCAGAAGCTATTTCCTAATTATAATACAATTATAAATTATAATACATTATATAACTTTCCCCAAATCCATTTCCCACAGCTCCTGTCCTTGCCTGTGGTTTCTCTGGTATTTATTTTCTACCTCTGTTAAGGTCAGGATTGAAGGCACTTGAGGTGGTATTTCATGTTTGACTCAGGTGTTTATTATTTATCAGTGAAACAGCTTCAACCGTGAGTTCTTTCATGAGCAAGGCACAAAATGCCCAACTGTCTCTTGTTACAAGGTCTTTTAAGGCTAAACTATCCAATTAAGAAATGGCACCTAGATTATTTTCCCTTTAAACCCAATAACTGATCCCTCCAACTCTGCAGTGTGGACGTTTCTGTCCAATTACAAAATATCACCCATCAAAATCTTCCTTCTTCTTCAAACCCATGAAGAAGAAGGAAGAAGAAGGTAAAGAAGAACAGCTTGTGTCTGCTCTAAAACGTCTATCTTGCTCCATATTTATTTCTATATTCTAAAACCCCAAACTCTAAGTTTTCCACCTGCGATATTACAGGGTGGAAAGCTGTAATAACCAACTCCACAGCCGTGATCCCAGTGCTGTTAATCAATTTTGGAAGCTTCTCCACACCTCAGGTCAATTGCAGTGTTCCCTTGTGGTTCCCCTGACATTCCCCTGTGGGTCTGTGCTGAACTCTCACATTAACCCCATCCTCGCCTCCCCTGTCTGCAGCTTGAAGGCCGTGCTGATGGGGAAGCCCCAGGACAACACCGTGGACTTGTCAGGCATCCCCCTGACCCTGAAGGACCTGGAGAGGGTCACGTCCTACCTGGAGCACAGCTCGGAGCACATCGACACGGTGGAGCTGTGCTTCACCGAGCTGACGGACGAGATGCTGCTGCAGCTCCTGCCCGCCCTCTGCGGGCTGCCCCGCCTCACCACGCTGGCCCTCAACGGCAACCGCCTGACCAAGGCCATCCTCAGGGACCTCACCGAGACCCTCAAGGACCCCAAGAAGTTCCCCAGCGTCACCTGGATCGATCTGGGCAATAATGTGGATATTTTCTCGCTGCCCCAACCCTTCCTGGTCAGCCTGAAGAGGCGCTGCCCCAAGCAGGGGAATTTGCCGACCATCCTGGAGTTTGGGGAGGGTCAGGTCAGTGATTTGGAGGGCCAGGAGGGGCTGAGGGACAGCCAGGAGGAACTGAGGGACAGCCAGGAGGAGCTGAGGGCTGGGCCAGGTCAGGCTGGCAGCACGGACTGGGAGCAGATGGACACAACAGCCCAGGCTGGGGAGCTCCCTGGCCCAGAGCAAGGTGCTGCCACACCACAGACATGATGTCCAGCCCTTGGGTGGGCACCTTGAGCAAGGATGACTTAAAACCTCAGAGCTGGGGGGGGTCTGTTCCCACTCCTGGATGCTCCAGGAGTCCCAGTGCTGCCTTCCCCCTGTGCCACAAACGTCAGTGATTTTCTTCTTGAAGACAACATAAAAGTGATCACGTAGAGTGTTTGTATTTCCTAACAGCTGGCCAGGTGTTTTGAAGCATTAGTGGTGTGCTGTGCTTTTGGCTCTCTCAGAAATGCATCTCCAAGGGGCTGCAAAACCTCAGAAGGGCAAGCAAAGGGAGCAGGGAGGTGCCTTCAGTGCTGGATCTCAGCTGCTCCCCACGTGTCATGGACAGACAGCAGCCACCCCAAAGGGACCTGCCTGGGATAAACCTTCAATCCTTCCCACTCCTGACTTCAGGAATCACTGGTGAGAGGCATGGCTTCTGAGACACAACAGAAACCTGCTCACACATAAACCAGGGCTCAAAAATCTGCTCACACACAAAGCAGGGCTCAAAAATTTGCTCACACACCAACGAGGGCTGTTCCTCTCAGTACTGTGAGCCCAGCCCAGAGGGAGAGCTTTGTTTTCCTGGGGCAGGGTTAAATCCCAGCCTGCAGCGTGCCTGGACACCACCCTCACCTCCAGCCTTAGCAGAAGCAGGCTGGCACCTGTGCCTGCCCAGGATTTATCCAGTAAAACCCAGCTTCCTACCAGCTGTAAAAATTCCTGAGCTTTCAATGGGAGCATCTGATCCATCCTGGGAGGGACCCACAAATCCTGGAGTCGGGGCTCAGGAGCATCACTGACAAAAAGAGACCAGGGTACTGAAGGGTTAAAAAAGGTAAAACAAGCCTGGGGTTCATCTCCTCTGTCACTGCCACACAGCCAGCTGGGATTTAAAGCCCCAGAAAGCTTTGGGGTCCCTTGGCCATGGCTGTTGCCCTTTGGACCAGAAGTGCTTTGTTCCTAAAAGGTTCCAGTTTTTTCTAAGCCACGGCTTTGGGTTTATTTTCAGTGGGAAATGGATCAGCCCAGAGCAGCAGGGCTGGAATGTGCACTTTGGCTTTTTGGAACCAGAATTTCACTGGATCCCAAAGCTGGGGGAGGGCAGGAAAGTGGGGAACTTCCTCTCTGTGTTCCAGGAGCAGAGCTGACTCCCTTTGCAGGGGGAGCCTCTGCCCCAAGCCCTTCCCTGAGCAGCTCCCAGCAGTGACTCCAGCTTGGCTTTTTTGGGGTGCAAAGACTTTTGGTCCCATTGGCTCTATCCACTTTTCCAAGGGGCTTCAGGCTGCCAGTGGTTGTTTGTCCTCCATTTGCAAGAAGGTAACTTAGAAAAAACTCTGCTACTTTTAATACATTTGGCAACACTCAGTATGATTTGCATGTATCCAAGCCTTTTTTCCTTATTTTTTTTTTTTTTTTTTAATTCTAACTCTTTCCAACAGGCATGAAAAAAACCCCAATTTTCCAGTGAATATGGAATATTTCTGTTTGAAATAAAGGAGCTATCCATAAACAAAATAAATGATAATGTTTAATAAAGACCCAGTGTTGAATTTTCCCTCTGTCCAGGTTGAATGCCCAGGAAAAAGCAGAGGACAAGGCAGTGCTGAGAGCTGCTGCTCTGGCTTCTTCAGGGGGCTGGAGAAATAAAGAGCTCAGTTTATAGGCTGGATTTATCAGGGTGGCCATAATCTGGACACAGAAGCATCATAAAAGAATCTTTTAAATTTTAAATATTGCCAAAATAAAATAATGTGGGAGAAAGGGAGGCTGAGAGAGGGGTAGTGCTCCTTGGGGTGTTCATCTCCTGCAGGCAGAAATGCTGTTTATTGCAGCAGGGGCGCTGTCCCAGCCACAAACCATGGGGGCCAAGGAGTTGGGGGAACATAGGGGGATTTAATCAAGAACAAGATTTCTCTTTGCAGAAAAAAAGAAAAAGAAACTGCAGCAATTCCTTCCTTCTACCCAGGTACCTCAGTACCAGGCTCTGCTCCTCATGCTCAGCTCAAGCCCCTCTGTCTGTTTAAATTATTGAAGTCACAAGCTCCTTGCTGCAAGGTTTTTATTCCCTGCTAAGTATTTGCACAGGACCCAGGGCCTGAGGAGCTGCCTGGACCCCCCAGTTCACAAATTCCCAAACCAGAGGCACTTTGCATTTAGAGGGAGCTCTGCCTCCTTTATTCCTGCTTTGCTCCATTCCCTCACAGACAAAAACCACCCAGGAGCTGCTCCTGCCACATCTCCCCTCCGGCTCAGCTTCCCCCTGCTGGGAAGCACATCAGCCATGGGGAAATCATTTCAGTGTCTCCAAAGGGAGATCCCGTGCAGGTGCTGCAGTGCTTGAGTCACCTCTGCTGCACTGGCACTGCCAACATCCCTGTGTCCAGTGAGGGTTTAGCCCTCCTGAGACAGAGAAAGAGCTGGAAAGGGATTTTTGTCAATATATCCATGCATGCACCAAATTACTGCCATGGAAAAAGGGGGAGAAAAAAAAAGCAGAGCTGTTGTAGAGAGTTGGTTATAAAAGCTTTGGCTCATCAGTGCCTCCCTCAGAGTGTGGATTAGCTCAATTATCCACTTAGTGCACTTCAGGATAATGATGATCCTGTGGGCTCAGCACAGAGCAGGGCTTGGTTGGGTTTTTTTTTTTTTTTTGAAGAAAGCAGAGTGAGACCCTTCCCTTCCCAGCTCATCAACATCAAAACAAGCTCAGGGCTCACTCCACATGTAATCAATGTTCTCTGGGCTACTCTGGGCTGCTGCTTTGGGTCAGAGGCTTTTAACTGGCCTTACATGAAGGATTCAAGGACTGAAAATCACTGCTGTTAGAATATTAAAACAGAATGAGGTCATTTCTTGTCCAGGAGAGGAGGAAAGGGCCACCATAAAATAAATAAAGCATAAAAAGCCTCAGCCTGGCTTGGTTGGTTCTCTCCCCAGCAGCACCACAGCCCTGCCTGGGAATCAAACAAACCAGTCTGGGGAGGAGATTTATGGCCTCAGCAACAAAAATGTAATTGGAAATCATTCTGTGCAGATTGAGGAGCCCACAGTGAGGGGAATGGAAACAGCAGGCAGGGAATGAGAGAGGGCTGAGAGAGCCATGAAAGGGCTGATGCCACATTCCAGAGAGTTCCTGCCAGCTGGGGGATCTGGGAAGGGTTTGCACCAAGGCTGGCTGAGTTTTGAAGGTGGTTATTCATTTAAAATGAAGGTTGCTTTGCCAGAGGATGGCTGGGAGCAGGAAAGAGCTGGGAAAAGTCACCCCCGAGCAGGGAGTGTGTGGGAGAGCAGAGGGAGACACAAAAATGCTGTTGGGGATGTCCAGAAGCACAAAATACCTAGGCCAAAAGCATTGCTGGTGCTCAGGGGCAGGAGTCAGCAAATGTCAACCCAAAATTGCCCAAACACCAACCTTTGTCAGAGAAGAGCCAAAAAGTGACCTAAAGGATCAAGGGGACACCAGGGGAGGCAGCAGTGGCACCACTCTGGGTTATCCCACTAAAACTGCCTTTGGAGAGGGGCAAAAGCCCTCCAGGGCTCCCCTGTGGTCCATCAGCCCTGTTCCAGCAGCAGCAGGAGCTTTGTGAGCTCAGGCTCAGGAGCACTCCTGGCCTGGAAACACAAACACTCCCCTGCTCCATCAGCTGGGATCTGCCATTGCCAAGGAAACTGATTGACCTCATTAGCAGAATTCACATCTCAAAGCTCAGGGAAAAGGGGTAAAAACAACTGACCAACCTCTGCAGTGAAATGTTCCTTGGTGAGCAACAGATGAAATCTCCTCCCAACCTCTCTGGTACAAGGCTGGAATCCTTGATCCCACTTTTCCTCCACTCCAAGGGCAGTGGGGTTTTTCTGTGCCTGGGGGATGATTTCCACCAGCAGCTGTAAGAGCAGAGGAGCTTTCCAGCTCTGTGAAATGTCTTTAACAGGAAATTCTGAAGGACAGAGCCACCCCTCACAGTGCTCTGCTGCCTCCAGCCAGGCTCCAGCCTCAATTCCTAGGGAGGGCCCAGCTCCAGGCACATTACCATTGATATTAATTAATTATAATTAATAAATGGATAGATATCCCCAGGCTGGACAGGGCTTGGACAAACCTGGATTAGTGGGAGGTGTCCCTGCCCACAGCAGAATGTTGGAATGAACTGGGCTTTAATTCCCCTCCAACCCAAACCATTCTGGGACCTGCTTCAATAAAATGGTAGCACAGGGTTTGTTCTCAGGGAGCAGCTCAAGAGCTTTGCTCACTGCAGGAATCCTGATCCCAAACTGGCACTGCAGGAAAGGTATTTAGGAACAAAGTGTCATTTTTGATGTGCCAGCTCCATCAGGCCATGGCTCAGTTACTCCTGAAGGATGGGGAACTGGAGGTGCTTTGTTCACAACCTCTTCTGGCAGTTCTGGGCATGCATTTTTTTTATCCCTTTTTATGCCCCCTCTGTAAATACAGAGAGACACAGCTGGTTTTACCTCCAGCTCAGCTGATAGTTTTACATTAAATTGAAGACCTGATTTAATAGAGTCAGAAAAGATGCAACCTGTTCACCACAGCCTTTAATTATGTGCGCAGTTTGCTGAGTTTTCTTGGCTCCTAATAGCTTATTGATCCTGTGGCTTCTGGGCCATCTTTTTTCTTTGCTGTTTTATTAACTCAGTCTGAGGAGAAAACAAACCTGTGAGCTGGTTTGCATCCAGCAGGTTGGGATGAGCAATCCCAGCCTCCAGTGAGTGCACGTGGCAGCTCTCAGGGAGCTGTAATTGGAAGGACAAATAGACTGGAGGTTTACAAAAGAAGAGAGAAATATTAATATTTAATTTACTGAAGGTTTGGCCTGGGCATTTATCACTGGATTTTGAGGGTGTGTGCTGTAAAACCACTTTATTCCTGGCTCTCCCTGTCAGCTCTGTCCTTCTCCAGGGAAAACCAGGGCTCCTCTGGCTCTGGGCAAGAATTTGGGGAGGTGCTTTGTGATCAGGATTCTGCAAGCAGCACTCACAGCCCTCCTAAACACAATCTACATAAATAAAACCTCAAAGCATCTTCCTACAGGCCCAAATGTATGGAAAGGCATGCAGAGTAAGGGATGGATGGAAAATTATGGGATATTGGGCTACAGCAGATGTGGAAACCCAGCTGAATCACCCAGGCATGAGCATCCCTTGGGGAGCTGCTCCTTGCCTGGTCACTCAGGTAAGAGAGACTCAGGTAAGAGTGAGCCTTTCCTGCAGGCTCAGAGCTCCCCTCCACCACAGGCACAGAAACAGCAGAGCTGAGGGCTGAAATGCAAATATTGTCCTTTTTTCTGTGCCAACCCCCAAAGTGGGCTGAACTTCCAGGGCAGGGGCAGCCACCAGCCCAGAGCTGTCCCCTCACCCTGGTGTCACAACCATTCTTCAAACCATTCTGGTGTTGGTGATTTTTCAGCCCCGTTTTCCTCCCTGAAACCCTTCTTTTGGCTCAGCGCCAGCCTCTGACCTGTTGCCAGGTGACACCACGTTGTTGCTGTCATCTCCAAAGACCTTTCTGAAGCATAAAAGCAGCACCTTTGAAATCCCTGCCCTTGATGCAGCTCCTGTTTTGCATTTCCAAACAGTCTGGCCCTGACACTGAAGCTTTATTTCACCTCCTGCAAGCAGAGAGCATCTTCCTCCAAAGCACAGCAGCAAACAGGCTGGTGGGGAGGTGCCTGGACAGATTAAATTAATTAAATTCAAAGTGCAGCCACCTTGGTGCAGGGGCTTCCCATCACTGTGCATTTCAAAGCTCCCACCTCACTCCCAGCTCTGAAACAATTCCCATCATCTTCCCAGCAGGTCTCCCCTGGATTTCACTCAGCACAAAGAGTTTATTATTTACTGCCACAGATGAAAGGAAGAAAAAACCTGATTTGACACAGTTCAGGAAAATTGCTTTATCCAATCACTGACCAAACCCTCTGCCTGCTCCCAGCAGGGCTCCAGCTCCAGTTCCTCATCTGCAAGGAGGTGATGTGGAGCACTGCAGACTGCTGCAGGATTATCAGAGGGAGGCACAGATGGAAAACATTTCTATTGGATATTTCAGCTGCTGCTGCATTAAACAGCTCACAGCTCACCTCAGCACCAGGACTGCTCTTGCTGTCTGATAAAGGCTGATAACCAAATTACCATTGGTGCCACCATTATCTTGACTCAGGTGTTTATTAATAAAGTTTCAGCTATCTAGGAAAATTTATTATTTTTTATTATGGCTGATAACCTCAGGCTTAGCTGGAAGTTTGTCTTTGTGTTGTTAAACCTCAAGCCTATTCCACTGCTCGGTGATAAGAGCACCCAACAAACCCAAAGCCAACACTAACACATCTTTAGGTGCAGTTTGCAAATGCACAAAATACACAAAAACCCAAGAAAATCAAACCTAGAGTAACTACCCTGCAGGATGTGGGAAAGCACAAGCAAGAAAGCAATCAAAAAAAACTGGGAAATAAATCAAAATGATAAAGAAAACCAAGGAGAGCCCAGCAGAAAGCCATAGGCAGCTTCAGAAACATCAATCATTATTTGTTTAGTTTGTGTTGCAGCTGGGCTCTGCAATGATTTTACCACAAACCATTACAAACAAAAAAACCTGTTATGGAAAAAAATCCAGGTATTGACTTGCAAAAACTAACAGGAGTCTAACAAACAAAAGTCTTAATTATTGGAGATAAAACTTTTAACATGTCTATTTGATTAAAACAGCAGGGATTTGAAATCAGCCTTCACTAAGTGATTTCCTCACTTGCATTTTGTTCAGGTTTCAGTTCCACACAGGTGCTGAGCTGGGGGTGTTTATTGACTCAAAATCCACCTGGAGCAGGCACAGCCTGGCAGCTCCTGAGCTGCCTGGGAGGGAAGGGCAATGAAGGGCAAAATATCCTTTATTTTTATCAAATAAAAATAAGTTTGAACTCCTCTGGCTCCTCATCACACTCAGAGCAGGAACACTTTAGGGTGGGACCATGAACTTCGAGTTTGCACAGCATCAAAAGCTCATCAAATGAGCCTCTGCTGGTCCAACACTAAGACACATTAATTAACAGCTAATTAAAGAGTGACATTATCACTGTGTGTGGGATTCTCTACATAGTAATGAAAGTTGCAAATCTTATTAGAAACAGGGAAGGAACCAGCAGTAAAACCGAGTTTCCCCAAAAATAAGCATTTTCAAGGCTGCAAAAATATTTTATTTCAAATGCTCTGAGCTTGGTCACTGCCCCACCTTGTGGGCTCAAGTGTCAGGAGGTAAAGCAGGACAGATGTTACTCTGAGAATCAGAGCACAGGGGCAGAAAATGCTCAATGTTCTTTAAATAAGCTCTCCTTGCATGCCCTAAATCAAACCCCACCTGTTCAACCCTCCCCACGTTCAGCAGTTTTAGGATCAGCTGAGCTGAAACTGATTTCAAGCGTAAAATTAAGGCACTAAATGACATGAAGTGACAAAGAAGGGGGATGTTTGTCCTGGCAGAGCATTAAATGATGCATTAACCTTGTCCTTCTTCATAGGAACACATGAAATGTGCTCCAGCTCTGGCAGCACAAGGTCAGGGGGGTGCCAGGAACATCCTGAGCCTGAGAAAGCCAAAGTCCCCTTGGTTATTTTGAGTTTTTGCTCTGAGCAGCTCAGGAGATGCTGCCTGTGTTACAATCTCAGAAATTGTAACAAAGCATTTGACATTCTTTAGCTGGCAGAAAACAAACCTGTGACACTTTGCTTGCATGACACCGGTGCTGGAAAACAGCAGCTCCTTTGTGCCTCACTTCTCTGAGATGAAGGAGACTTGGAAAATGAACAGCTCCTCCTCCTGCTCTGAGGGGAAAAGGAGTGAAGTGTCAATATTTAGGATTTCAGATACACAGGGTATCCCTTCCTCCCTCCTAATTAAGTAGCTACAGCTCCAACTGCCTCAGCTGGAACAGCAGCCACCAAGCCAAGAGAGCTCCTCTTTACATTGCCATTAATAGCTGGCATGTATTAATTACAGTAATTTATGGCTTTGCATCAGTGATTATTCTCATGCTGCTGCAGATATGATTGCTTTACAGTACTAATCAAGCAATGAGGATGATAACCAGCATTTATGTGAAATGTGAAGCTTGTGATTTACAGTGAGGCAGCTCTGTCCCTGTGGATGCCTCCCCTCCTCCTCAATTCCAGCCCCTCAGCACAGATTTTGGGGATAATCTCCATGTTTTCTCTCAAACAGTGATTTGAGACATGGCATTGCCATCTCTCTTATTGCTAAAAGCTGGCACTCGGCCATTCTTTGCTTTGTTGCATATTTTTTCTTTGTGCTTTAATCTTTTCATCTATTTTAGATTTATCCAGGGTTGTTGGCTGCTGTTGAGTGCCAAAGGGATTCCTGCCAACCGTTCTTTTTAAACCTTTAGAAAATCCAAAATAATTGTGTTTTAAAACCAGATTTTTGTCTGCTGTTTATTCCCCAACACTAAGTTTCAAGTGCTCCAAATGTAATCAAAACAGAATGGTTTTATTTCCCTTCCCCTCAAGCACCATGAAATTATCTGTGCTCCCCTGGAAAATCACAGTAAAATGTTGAGGACATTTGTTATGTTTGAAAGGCACCATTTTCTAACAGAAATAACACTTTTCCATTCATTAATCTCAGCAAAACCCCAGCCTGCTAGAGGATCCCTGCTGAGGAACTTTAGTTTTGATTAGAACAATAAACAAGTGATGGTAAAATGAAACTCATGAATATTTATCTCCAACAGATACCACCAACTGCACCCTCAATAAACCCAGGTAAAGTCAATTTTCAAGTTTTCCCAGATCAACTCTGCTGTTTAATAAGAGAATTCTAACACTAGAAAGCAAGAATTGTAAAAGAAGTTGCAGCAAAGCTTCCTGGAGCAAACTGAACAGCTCATTAAACAATTTGCTGATTATTTCTGTTTGCTGAGGGCATGTGGCTGCTATTACCTCCATGGTCTGCAGATTCACATTTAAAAAAGGTGGATCCTTGTGCTTTTTGAGAGCTTTAAACCCATTTTTATTCCCAGTGCATGCTGTAAGAAATATCAACATGTTTCTAATACACAAGCTCTTAAAATCAGGGAAAAAGTTTTGGTTCTTTAAACACTGGAACAGAATGTAACTTTAAATTTGAATTAAGCAGAGTAACCTGTTCTTCGTAGTGTTCAAATCCTTTCAGATTAAGAGCAACTAATTAATTCCAAACATGATTTACCTACTCCATTGCCCAGGCTGAATGTTTTTATGAAGCCCTGGATGTACCACTGTAACAATTCTAGGAAAAAAAAATCCAGAATAATTTACCTGCATGTTGTAGAACCAGGAGATTTCTCTGGAAAACACTGAGCCAGTTTCTCTGAACACCAAGAGAAATTCCTGAAATTCTACTTTTCATGCAATTTATACCTCAGGAGGCACTGTCACCTGAACTTTAGGAGGGACAGGGACACTGCCCTGTGATGTCACATGAGCAGCACCAGTTCACAGCACCTTCCAGTCAGAAAAATTAAAATTAAAATTCAGATTCAATCCAATTCAGATCTTCACCTGAACTCCACATGGAAGGCAAAACAATCCCAAACTCTCCCACCTGGAGCTGTGCATTGACCACTGTGATCCCCCCCTTGGCAGTGACCACAGGCTTGTGAGGAAATAGTTCAAATATTAATAAAGTTTGCAGAAAGCACACCCGAAAATCCTCACTGCTGACACCAGGTGGGCAGAAGGCTCAGCACCATCAGTTTGGATGTTTGGAGCACTGAAGTGTTGTAACCTGCCAGTTCTAGTGACATAATTAACCTAATTGGGAGTTCTGGCCTTAAACGCTGAGGTTTTAACTCTTTTAAGCATCTCTAACTTCCCAAGATTCCCTCTAACCCTTGAACTCTGCCTCTGCAGCAGACTTTAAATTCAATTTTGAGCTTAAAACAAGCTACAGCTGCAGCTGCATTTGCTGCTCTGGCTATCAGAGCACTGGAGGGCTGATCTCTGCAGTAATTATGCTCTTAATGCCTTGTTAAAACACTAATTACCACACTAAACCCCACTGGCATCATCTGCAGTGAAAATTTTGCCATCTGGGTACATCTTCATCTTACAGCAAATTACAGGAATGCCCAGTTTCCTTATTGCAGTAAAGTGACAAAACAGTGGTTTTTTTCTAATTTTAATTATTTTAATGTACATGTAACAAACCACTTTAACTGTTACCACTTTGTAACAGGCAGAAAAATGTTTTGTCTACACAAAATCCTCAAGGCCAGGTGTTTTGTTGGAGTCCTTCTGCCTCAGAGATGTTTGCAGCAGCACCACCTGGAACACAGGAGCAGGGTCAGGTAACCAGCCTTAATTATCATGAATGCATTTGTTAATGAGTCAGATATCATCAGAAAACCTTTTGTTCACCACCAGTCAATCTGCCGGTAATTCCAGCAAGTTTGGGTTAGTTTCATCACGTGATATCACAGGGAAATTGACACTTTTGTGGCAGAACAGACCTTTATCCCTCTGTTCACAGTGCAGAAACAGCTGCTCTCACACATTTACTGCTTTAATTTTATTCTAAGTTGTTTTTTTTTTTCTTTTTTGTCTAGAGCTTCAATAATTATATATTTCGAGCAGAAACTCAGCTCTAAATGTAAAATGAAGTCTCTTTTTGAGACTGCAGCCAAAAGCCACCATGTTCAGCTAAGAGCACAATAAATATAAAACTCACCCAGCAGATTCTCCTGCTCTGCTGTCTCAGTGCCCTCCACAGGACTTGGGAACAGCTGTCCCATCACTGGGGGGACATCAGCCACCAGCACGTGGCAGCAGAGACCTGCAGGCTCTACCTAAACACATCAGAAAATAAAGATCAGGCTTAATATTCTAAGGAACACGGACTCCAGCTCTTGATATCCTATTAACCTCATCCTTAATTTACATTTCAGCTGGTCTAGAGCTCTGTGTAGTGCACTGAGACCCATCACTCACCTTCACATCAGGGCCACTCCCCAGCTGCTCCCAGCCCTGCTGTGTCACAGGCAGGTGGAAAGCCCAGCTCTGCAGAGAAGTGGGACAGAAGGACAAGGTGAGATGTTTCCAGTGACAGCAGGCTGCCTGCTGGCTCTAGAGGATGACTGTGGAGGTTTGAGCTCCTGTGTGTAGCTGCATTTCAGACCAGAACCAGGGTATCGTCAGTTCTCGCATCTGACGGCACTTCCTATTCAGGGTTATCATCATTAACAGCCGTTAATTAGCTCCTCTAATTAATCAACCACAACACTAGCTTTCATCTCAAATAGTTGTACAATATCCCCCCTGTATGAAGCTTTAACTCTTGTGCATACACCAAGTTTTATTGAGTTTTTATTTAACTTAAGATGTAATTTTTACAGATTATTTTGACTTGTAAAGGCCTGGGACCCCTTTTAACAACTTTGCACACACTAAGGTAGAAAGAAAAAAATTAACTTACTCTTTACTTCAAGACATCTTTCTGCTGTGGGAGTAAAAGCAAGAAAAATGTTACTAGAATACTTTTTACAGTATAAAGTAAGTTTGTGCAGGGAAAAACAAGAACAAAACCAGACCCTCATGACCAACTTTGTTTGTGCTTCCACCCGCGTTTATGCTGATATGAATCACTGAAATATTTATATCATACAGCTATTAATACTCAGCAATCCTCTCCCATTAATTCTTAATGAGGAAATTTAGAACTACGTAAATTTAAAAGTATGTAAGAATGCAGCTCGCAGGATTACATTTATCAAAAGGGCAATTTTCAAACTGAAATCACAAACACTCCAATGTTGTGGGTGTAGTTTTAAATTACACAGAAAGGGTCTAGTACATTGAAAAAAATTTAAAAAGGGCTTTAATTTCTGATTTTACTGATTTTAACGCCACAAAAATCCATGGATGCCGCTGGATGCCGAGCACTCTACGCAGCAGCGATACCTGCGCTGTCCTTAAGGAGCCGCGGGCAGGGCCGTGCCAGCAGCGATCCCCACACACACACACAGACACGCAGGCCCGGCCGAGCCCCGAGCCCCTCCCGACTCACCGGGGAGGGGTTTCCGCGGTCCCGGCGGGGTCCCGGCGCTGCCGGCGGGGTCGCGGTGCCGCTGCCGCCTCCATGGTGGCCTGAGGGACAATGGCCGTGAGCCGCCACGCGCCGCGAGGCCGCGCCTTCTCCCCCCGCCCCTCCAATGGTGCGGCCCGGCCCGCGCGGCCCAGGCAGGCCCGGCGGCCGCTACCACCGCCGAGCTGGGGGAGCGAGCGCTTCAGCTCGTTCAGCTGTATGGGGGTTCGCTCGGCAAGCCAGGCCTGCGCCTCCCCGCTGGCCGCCCAGCAGACCCCGAGCTCAGCCCAAGCTGCTCTCACCTCACCCGTTCCAAAGGCACAGGATGAAAGGGCGCGACTCTTCTCAGCGGCCGCTTATAAAGCCTTGGGCCGTACCACCCAGCAGCGGGGGCGGGCCGTGCCACTGCTCCATGGGCGGGGGACGCCGAGGCCCATTTCCTCCCGTGTGGGCCATGAGGGCATGAGGCGGGGGGAGCCGCCGGGATCCCTCAAACCCGGCCCCAAAACCCCCCAAAAACCAAAAAAACCCCGAGTTTAGGCACCACCCCAGGGCAGGGACAGGTGACAGCTTCGGGCAGGGACTCTCGTGTGGCCGGGCACAGCCCCAGGGAGCAGCGGCCCTGCCCTGGGTTCTGCCTTTCCCAGGAACACTGGAAGGTCGGAGCGATTTCAGGCCACTTTTATTTAGAACAGAACAACTGTTTTTAAATAAAAGTTCCATTCTTTTCTCATTGTGTCCTCTTGAACTGAAAATAGGGGTGTTTTGGTGTCCTTTTCCCTCTGTTAAATGCATCAGCCATCGTTTTAAAATCAAACATAAAGCCACCGTTGCTTTAAAATTTCATCCTCAACACCAAAGTGTTCAGTCAGCCTAAGGAACCCTTTATAAAAAATCCACATTTTCCAAACAGCAAAAACTTCCTACAAGAAGGATTAATGTGGTGCTATAACAAATCACCTAAAATTCAGATCCTCTAGCAAGAGCCAAAGCCAACATTCTCCTTTTTTGCAATTTTCAACATAAACACATTTTAGTGAAATACACAGGTCCCGTCTCCCTATCAAACATCAAATTCTTGTAGGTGATGACAGCTGGGAGGTGAGTGAAAAACCACATTAGCTAAGGATTGAACAGCTGAACACAAAGAGAAAGGAACAAAATTCTCTTTGCAATCTCTTGATCAAATGGATGGAAGTTAAAACGTTGAGGAAAAAGCATTGAGTTAAAATTCAGAGTTCATTTTTAATTACCAAATCCCTGGCTCAGGTAACCAAGGAAGCCCAAAGGATTCCTGATACCAGCACTCTCCAAGGCTTCTCTGTACATTGTAAAAAAGCAAAACTAGGCACACTCAATTACAAAACCCTCTCTAAACAATAAACCTCATTTTTTTTCTTGCAGCTAAGCTCCTGTGGGATCAATATCACACAGAAACCCCCCCAAAACCATAAAAACACAGTCCTGACCAGCGTGGGGGAATTTTTAAGGCAGATTTCTGACAACCTGGAAGGCAAAAGCAGAGTTAGGGGGGTTAGAGGACTGTGCTTGATTTCACCCAGCTTTTAGATGACCTAAAGAGATCCTCAATTCCCAGCAGTTTATCCTCCACCAGGTTTAAATCAGGAATATTGACATGGAAATACCACACAGGGGTTCCCAGTAATCCAGCTTTGGTGCATGAGGTGTTGATTCTTTTCATGAAAAGGAAAGGTCCCAATGGATTCAAAGCAGTGACACAACACAAAGGTTTGCTGGCAAAAAGACACCAGTGAAATAAATTTTATCAGGATCTGGGGAGATGGGAGTGATTCTCTGGGAAAGCTTGGGGAGAGGGTATCAGTGAAAGCACACGTTTAAAATGAGTTATTACAGTGATCAGACATTGCAGGCGTTTCTCTCAACAGTACTTTTATGAGACATTTATATATTCAATAATTAAATATAAAATCAAGGATGAGTGTCACAAAACAAGGAAAGAGTAAGGCTTGAAGCCTGGTCAGCCCCCAGATTGCCCCTTCAGTCACTGTGCCTGTCATTTGACCTTTCATTTGACATGCTGCTATCCTCACACATCATAAAGCATAAGAAAAGTTAATTTTGCAGATTCTTGCTGAAATCTCAAACCTACTTCAACTTAGTACAAAAACGGGGGGACGACAAAAAAAGTGAAAAAGCTCCTTGTTAGAAAGCAGAAATAGGAAGTTCACAAATATTTCAGACTGATAGAACCAAGGAACAGGGACAATGCAAACAGATTTCAGACTATTAAAATGGTTTTGCTACCTGTTGTTTACCTGAATGTGATGTGCTGCATTATTCCTCACTCAGAATTACTGGCAACATGAAAAAAAAAATAAAGAAATAGCAGCTGCACACTGATCAAACCCTTGTCCTACCCAGGGAAGGGTAAAAATGTGCAGGTAAAAAAGCTGAATGGAACAAGTCACCCATGTCCACATCCACGTGTAATATACAGGAAGAACATCCAAAATATTGACAGGAGACAGTGATCCTAAAGTTTTCCTTTTCTCTTTCACTTCTACATAGATAGAACAGCACAGAGGAGAACACCACTAGAGCTTTCACCGTGGCCAATGGGAAGATTCTCACAAATATAAAAATGCTTTCCAGCTGTTGGATAGATTGCTTCAGGACATAATCCAGGTGGAATGACAGGAATATAATCTCTCCTCGTGGAACAACAGCAAAAACAAACAAAAAAAAACATCCCCCAAACCCTCAGGGGTTTACACAATTGTCAAACATCCAACTTTGCAGTCCTGAACATCTTAATCCCTGCTGCAGCAGAATGTGGCACCACCAAAATAAATGAGCAGGATTCCTTGGATTCTGGTGGTGCCACTGGGATACCTACAGGGAACTTAACTGTAATAAAATGTGTAACTCGGGTTTACATTCAGTGTGTTGGAGGAAGGGAGTGTGATAATCAATCCCTTCATGCTTTATCCTTGCTGGCTGCCCACCCAGGAAGCTTTACTGTTATTACTTCAAGAGGAAAGGAAAGGTGCTGGTAAGAGCCAGAAGGGCAAGGCAATGATCTGGATCATGAAGTAAATGCCCTGTTCTTTGGATGAGGTGTGTAAAACATTTTGTTCAAAGCCTCCATGATGAAAACATCAAGAACAGAAAAAGTCTCCTTAAAAATACAGAGCATTTCTGCCTCATCTTTTAAGTTCAAAGCTCGGGGGAGAAAATGTTTTGCTACAATTCACTACAGGTTTGCTGTCATAACCAGAGATGACAATGCCCTACAGAGCACAGGGCCAGCCACAGACTCCAGACAAACGTCTTTGCTTTAGGTTTCAAGTGGTTTGTTTATGCCTCTCTTGTTGTAGAAAAGGATCAGAGACACTTCTGGAACCTTCACTGCAGAGTCTTTGCCAGTGTCCAGCTTTTGGGCAAAGGGGATCCTGCCAGGCTGCAGAGGCAGCACCTGGAGGGTCAGGCTGTGAACCCAGTCATGATTCAGAGTCTGAGCCAGAGCTGCTTTCCCGGCTGATCTCGATTTGTAGGGAGGGTAAATGATCCAAGCGACTCTTTTTTTGCCTGGACTGTTCTTTTTCCTTAATGAGAGCACCCCAAACCCTCTGCAGCTCAGAGTCATCTTCCTCTGGAGATGCCACCGAGTTTTCAGCTTTCTCTGGAGTCTTTTCCTGTGTCTTCGGAGCAGACCCCAATCTGGTCCATAAATTACCTAAGCAGATGAAAAACAAACATTTTAAAAAAGCCCAAAACAGACAGGACTGAGAGGAGAAAGTCAAGGAACCAATTCTTAAACTCACAGCAACTCTTCAAACCCTTCCTACTCCTCCCACCTCAATACTTGGCATGGAACTGATTATGTTTTGAAGAGTAATTGAAATTTAGCCGCAGGAGGCTCAGGGCAGCCTTGTTCATTGTTCCCCATTTGCAGAGGATGTTTAATTCACACCTCCAGTGCCCCTGCATTCCTGACACTTGTTTTGGTGCCCACAGTTTGAAAGCAGTCCTTGATCTCCAGCCCACCTCCATAAAAATACTGCTCCCAAAACCCCCCAGCTCCTCCCTACGTGTATTTAGATTTCAAAGCTCTGAACAAACATTTCCTAATTTATCCTGAATTTCGTTCAACTTCACCCCTCATGGCTTTCTGCTGGGATTTCTCCTGGACTCCAAAACCAAAAGGAAGTGCAGCAGAACATTTTCTGCACACAACTAACCTGATTTCTTCTCTCTTGTGTCAGAGTAGAGGCCTTTCACATCTTGTTTGGGGATTCCCAGCCTGCTGTGCACATCTGAGATTGGTTCTCGACGAGGAGCACAGGTACTGCTTGGAGCTTTGATTTCTGGAGAGTGTGGCCTTTTTCCCAGCCTCTGCCTCACATCTGGGGATGTTTTCAGTGATTAAAATGACAAAAAAAAAAAAAAAATCCCATGGCATTTACTCTACCTCTGCCACCTCAGTTTATGCTCATCCACTATTGAAAGCAGACAGATTCTCTAGGTTTATCTTTTCTTTAGCCTGTTCATTTAAGTCTTTCATACTGAGATTTCCTGGAAATTTCTGCAATACAATCGAGCCAGATTTCATTTCAGTTTTGGCAATAAATTTGACGTTTCATGTTTTCAAGCTGTGCTCTGATAAAAACCTATGTTATCCCATGGCCTGCTGCTTTCCTGTGGTAGCAGCAGAGTCTGTAAATATCCAGCAGGAGGGAAAATTCCATGAAAACTGATCTGCCTTCAACAATTCTTTTCAGGTAACAGATACCTTGATTTAAAATTCTACCACTGCTTGGTATTTGGCAGAATAAAATAAAAAGAATACTAAAGATATTGATACTTAAGCCTTGATGTAAATTTTGTATTCTGAAGTTTGCCTGGCTTAGTTGGATGTTCCCAATCTTACAGGAGGTCCAGTCAAAAATATTAAATCAAAGGGAATTTCAGGACTATGTGTCAACTTGTCAGAGGCCCAAAATGGGCAGGCAGGAAGGGTAAAATACACGAACATAATTTTGACATTTCATTAATACAAAAAGGTATGTAATATTATCTGACTGATAAGTGAAAAATATGTCAGAAGCAGCTGAAATTATACACGTTTAAGTTAATTAAGTTATTTAAGCTCAGAAATAAATCCTGCCAAATGCAAAACCAACCATATTCATGTAATACACATTTTTAATGTGTATTTATGTGTATTTTTAAATGTAGTCAGTGTTTCACATTTGATTTTGGGCAGGACCTTCCCTGTGTGCTGTTTCTCAGCTGCAGAGAATCTGTGCCTCAAGGAGGGAGCAAATCAAAAAGGACAAAGTGGGGGGAGATCGGCACAGGCAAAGAAAATGGATGGAAATCAACAACTAAAAAAGCTTTCACTGAAGTGCACTTGATTCTTTCCCCAAAGCAATTCCCACCTCAATCTCCCAGTGAGGACAAACTGTGTGAATGCAGAGTTTATCTGCACTGGAGCACAGGTGTGGAATAAATATATTTTAGAAACAATTCTGCCCAGCAATGAGAGATAAAATCACCTGATTTGACAGTGCTGTTTGGCTGCCGTGGCCCAGAGTTATTCTGACGTTTCTCTTCCAACAGGAGCCTCACATCTGCAACTTTCTCCAAGGATCCTTTGCTGCCAATCCTGTTTTTGATGTTGCTGGTGGCTATGCTATCTGCTCGCATGGAATTCCTAAAATAAATCATAGATTTGATGTCCTCTAAATAAAATCCAATCTACTATAGTTCTTAAGTCTTCTTTATGTGGAAAATTACATGACAGAAAATAATAGTATCAGGATTTCTCTGCTGAGAAAAAGTAGTAAAACCAATGGTTAGAAGCTGTTCAAACCAGAATCCTAAATATAACAATAATTCCATGAATACCTCAGTATCCATTTCAAGGCAGCCTCAAAATTGCTGACATTATAATGAGTATAACCACCCCACTGAAGTGACACATTATTTTATTCACCTACAATATATACAACTTTGGTTGGTAAGCCCATTATGAACATAAATTCCTTTTTGTCACCAACAACTGAGGGCTATTTTTTTTTCTGAGATAAGAGATGGCAAAGAGAAAACAGAAAGAGGAGTTAATCTTCCCTGCTGATTATGATTGTTTGCATAAATTTCTCTTGATTCTACTTTGAGTTTCATTATTTTTAATAAGCAAGGATAGAGAGATCTGCAGAAAAAGCTGTATTAAAAAATGTTAATTCTATTGAAAGCCTAGTTTCTGTATTGTTGGAAAATCTATATAAAATAATATCATTTTGCTACCTCAATCTTGGACAGCTCTGTCACAAAAACCAGGCAATCCCTCTTCACTGCTGCTCCTAAAGACTAAGAAACTTTTACCTAATATTTTTCAGCTGTGACTCCACCTCATCTGCATACATGGTCATCTTCATGCTTTTTTTGGGCGAGGGGGTGGAGATCATTTTGAGCTCCAGGTCATAGTCCATCTCATCCGAGTCGGAGCCGCTGGCGCTGGATCTCCGGGCGGCGCCGCGCTCCCGCGCCTGCTTGAAAGCCTGCAGCTCATCCCGGTACTCCACCACCACCCTGTCATCTTCATCCATGTCCTGATCCTCCTCCTCCTCCTCTTCCTCCTCTATGGGCTCTTCAGGAACATGTACCAAGCCTGCAGCAAAACGAACTCATTCTGATTGAATGAATTTTAGAAAAATGAAACCTAAAGGAAAATCACCTCACTGCAATTAATGATCTCCTACAGGTGAGTCTGAAGTTCTTTCAGTTCTCTCTTCTTAAAGAGAGAATATTTTGCAGAGTATTTTAAGTGGAATCAATAAGTGGCATAAAACTGCTACAGGACAAAATATCCCTGGTGTTCAGTCCCTCAGAGGCCTGGCCAAGCACAAAGCTGGACAGAGTAATTAAAGCACAACTGCCTCTTGTAGAAGGTGCAGTTCTTCCTTGCTGATCTAAGCACAATTCCCAGGATCTTACAGGGCTTAATGTGCCAGCTGCTGGCTCTGCAAAAATCCTTTCAAGTCCTGCAAGCAGCAATGCCAAAAAGAACACAGGTGTCATTATTATGAATTCATCACAGACACTGATTTAAATAGAAGCATTTTCACTTGAGTCATCACCAGCACTCAGACATCTCTCCAGACAGCACCACACGACCAACATGGAAAATTTTCCATGAGATTTGTCACATCCATGGCTGTATTTTTAACAGGCCAATCACACTGCACTGGTCTCATGCCAGATTTTTATACCCATTATTTTTCTACCTTAGGTAGCAGATGAAGATATTCCAGCCTAATTCATAGAATTTTTTCATCTCTATTGTTCTACATTTAGAGATTGGGAGAATTGACTTAGCAAGTATGACAAATTGTCAAGAAGGCTGAAGAAGTCATTCATCCCTTCTTTTGGTCTTTGATGCCACAGTCCCCATGCTCTAAATTTTATAGAAGAAAAATGTCACATAAAAAGCAGCAGCTATTTTGGGAAGCAATGATCAGAATGAAGTTTCCACCACAGGAATTTCCTGTAAACTCTTAAAATGGGATTCAAATTTATTTTTTTAAGAAGACTTCCACACATCCCGTGGGATTGCTGAGGCACTGCTCCAGATCCTGCCCAGCCCTCCACGTCCCAGTGTCCCCCCAGAGCTGTCCCAGTGCCACCAGTACCTGAGTGCCGATGTTTGTAGGGGGGAGTCAAGCCCACATCGTCCCCAATCAGAGTCCTCTTCTTGATCACATCCCGGTGGATCCTCCTAGAATGGTACCTCCTCTTCCTGAAAGCAGAGAGAGGCTGACATGGCTGGCACAGGAATTATGGCTCATTCACGACCCCTCAATCCTGCAATTATCACCTACTTCAACAGCAGACACACGTTTATGTCAGAGCTGGTCTGAACAGAAACATTATTTGCATGGGAAAAGTCTCTCCATATAATTCACACTCACATTGCAAAACCATTATTTACACTGAAGCATCTACATAAACTCAACAGAAAATCTACAAATAAAAACAGTTTTAGATTAGCTTTTCCAATTACCTGCAACGTTCCAATTCCTCTGTCCAACACTCACCAAGAATTGCTAAGAATTCCTTTCATGCCTCCATAATTTGGATTGCCATATTTCATGTAATACTGGCTTCTCCTTGCAGCTCCCAGCTCCTTCTTGTCATCTGCAAAAAACATAAATTATAGGAATTTTTCCCTCTTAGAGTATAACTTACAGCACAGCATAAAAATAAGTAACCATCCAAGACAGAGAGTGAGACTGAGTGTGCCTTAAAATCAGAATTACTTCACCCTCCTCCATGAAGGATTCAATTTTGCTTACACCTCTGGAATTTCTCCTACCATCACAGCTTTATTTGTGTCTAGAAACTTAATTCCAGGGAGACTGGGTTTCTAGAGATCAGCTTAACAGGGCATTACATCCCCCTGTCACTGCTGCAGTTTCCACTCACCTTCCTCATCACCTTTCTTTTCTTAATGAATGTGCCACTTCCTGCATGGTCCAGAAATTATATGGATTTTTTAATTCATAAATAAAATGAGTATTTAGCAATCATTTTTACTAATCCCTCATTGGCATCTCAAGTTGTATCCATATTTATAAAATGTGGAATTTACTTCTGGAAAAAGGCATCATTCCTATTCCATGGGATTTGGAAGAATGCCCTGTGCCCAAAATACAATTTCCAGGTACAATAATTTTCATACAACTTGAACTGGATATAAGTGACACAAGAAATGTAGATTTATGGCAAAATTTTAATACCTAACAATTAGCAAAAAAAAAAAAAAATCCCACTTTTATAAGAAGTGTCATTTTTTAAGTGTTAATAAGAAGTGTTATTTTATAAGGAGTGTTATAAATAAGAAGCAGGCACTCTGAGTCATTAATTAGCTAACAAATAAAAGTACAACAAGCAGTGAATTCAGGGTGCTTGGTCATTTACCTTTAGTAGCAAATCTCATGAAGAGCTTGTTTCCTTTAGCCAGTTTATTGGCAGGGCGAAGGTCATTACGCAGGAGGGAATCCTCTTCTACCTGGGAGAGGGCATCCAACTTTGGGGGCAAAAAAGGTATTTTGGACTCAAAATTCAAATGACTGTTGAACAAAAATGGGTTGCTTACAGAGAAGCAATCAAGTGGTTATGAAGAAAATAATTTTTCAAATGATGTTCAAATGAACTCTGCTTTATTTTCTTGACAGGCTGATGTTAATTTTTAATGTAAATTGCCCTGAAAATTTAAAATATTTCCTTCTCTTGTTCCACAACATTAACTCAGGTTATTAAATCCAGTAATTGCCAACGGACCCTATATTACTGACTGAAATGCAGAAAATAAATAGCAAAACTTGGGCACTGAAAAGAATGATTCTTTTCCCTGTTTCATATCCAAATTATTTTATTAACAGGTTCTCATGCCCTCACACAATGACTAAAAACCCTTCTTTTTCATTTATAGCTGCTTTATAGAAACTCAAATCAGACATCCATGATGGAGTGTTCACTGATTTATTCCTACAGGAAATCCTAATCACACCTATTATACACTCAGGCAGTGAGGATTAAATTGCTGCCAGGCCATCACTGTGTGTGCTGATTCCCACAGATCCATGGGCAGCCTAAATCCCATTGGGCTCTAAGCACTTTCCCTGCTGAAAGGTCATTGCCTTCCATTATTGTTCTCTCATTGCCTCCTCTCAGCAGAAAAGAGAAGCCAGGCTCACTCTTAAACTCTCCAAAATCCATTTTCACAAAGCACTTTCCATTGAGATTATCCCCACCTGCACTCCCTCTCACTCCCCACCTAATTTATTTTGATAATTAAATTGTGAATTGCAAATAGAAACCTAAAATGCTGTGAAAACGTCACACCAGCCAGAGCAGAACTTCCAGAGCAGAGTTTTCACTTCCCCTCTGTACTGACCTCCACATCACTGGGATTGTCATCCTCAACCTCTCCTTCTTCTGTCTCATCATCAGAGCTTTCCTCCTGTTTTTCTAAGGAAAATAATTGGGGAAAAAAACAAAACAAAACCAAGCTCCATTTTAGTGTGTCAGCCTCATTTGATTTATGATTACCTACATTGTCTGAAATCAGCCTGAAGGTGTTTTCCTTCCTCCTGAGCAGCCTAGGGAATAATCAAAGCACTGAATGCCTATGGAAAAGTGGAGCACAGTGAAATTCAGAGCTCTGTGCCTGCAGCAGCACATGTGCATCATTAATTTAATTCTTTGAAAGCAAATGAAACTGCACTGCCTGTCAGGATTTAGTCTGTTCAAAATCAGAGATCAGCAAGGCCAAGGCACTAAAGGCACATAAAAGCCTTTCCTTCCATCTCTTTTTCAAATGCCTGCAAATATCCAATAGTACCAACTAATCAAAAGCTTAAGAGAGAGAGAGAGTAGTAAAAAGGAAAACAACTAACCTTAGTGACTTAATTTTGCTGTGAAATAACTAAAAAATAAGAGCATGCTTCCAGAACTGTTAACATTGTGAGCTGCTTTGATTTCTTAGTTCTTTTTAGCCCAGTGTAAGAAAATTTATGGTGATTTTTTTTTCCCAAAGCCTCCAAGAAATAAAATATTGTAAAAAAGTAATGACTATGGACAGCTATGAAGTGTGATATGCCAATATCATTTGCAAAGATCTCAAAGTGCTTCATAGGCCTAAGATTAAAAAAATCCTCTCTTTTATGTTTCAGAGTTCCCTCTCTTAAATCTCTTCCAACAATGGACTTAAAATAGAGAGTGGCAGCTGTTCAAAAGATCCTGGAAAATATTCCTGAGTGAAAACAATAAAGCACAATTAACCAAACTGAAACCAAAGAGAGAATTTCAGTAAAGAAATTACCCAAATTCAAACCAGAATAATTAAGTTCCAGCAGAGAGAGTACTCAGGCATTTTTCTCCCTCACAAATTAGAAGTTTCTCATAGCACAGACCAATCTTTTGCCTCCCTAAATTCCTATCTAAAAAAAGGAATGCAACCAAGCCAGATGACTCCAGGGTATCTGTATGGATCTCACACCTTAAGATGTAATTGAACAGTCTGTACTTTCTCTAATATCCCACTTTTCCAGAGGAACAGGAATAATTCAGATGACAGTTCTTATTTTCAGATGGGGTGCAATGATAATATAATATGCAATTCATAGCAAGCAGGATTAAATATATATGTTTATGCTCCATTTAAGCAATGTCCCTAATCTCTAGAAATTTCCTAACAAGTCTTACTTGAAGCTTTATCAACATTTGGGCAAAATTAAAGTCACATGGATGGCTGAGGAGTCACTGCTTTGTGGAGAAAAGGAGCAGGAAAAGGGGGTGAATTTGAAGAATCCATAAATTTAACAAAGCCTTAAACACCAAATTTCCCAGAAAGGCTTTTGGAAGAACTGCAGATATCTAACAGAGAGATTGGCTACTTGCAATGAAGTCATATATGGCATTTTTAAGCAAAATCTATGGAAAAGTTAATAAATATAACAATTTTTTTTCTTTGTATTATGTGATAGAGCACCTCCAACCACACCACCCACAGCAGCCTAAGAGCAAAACTGTCCTCAGGTAGCAAAATTCTGATTTTAAACTTCCCCACATAAAAGGAAAATAAATTTACAATCAAGGCAGCGAGGTACCAGACTGATCACGACACTGACACACACTTCTGCTGCTCTGCTCTTTTATAACCAACCTTTTAATAACTCCTTTCTTAAAAGGATACCAGCCAAATTTAGAGCTGGTACACACCCTGCTGAAGTGAGGCACTGTCACGCTGCTGTGAGGGATACACTTGAAGGATGGTGGTGCATCAAAAAGGGAATTAGCTGTGGCATTTCAAAAATAGGCCACTTTCTCACACCTGCTTTTTGCCCACTTTGCCTGCCTTTGTAGCACATCACCCAGAGCTATTTCTGTGCACAGGGCCCACTATAAATACCAGCTCTCAGTGTCAGCCTCATCTAACACGTTTAGTATCGACTGAATTACTGCTTTTGGTCTAGCTCCAACCCACCTTTTAAGAAGCAGCTTCTTCAAAAGGTTTCCAAGATGAAAGCCTTTTTTAAAGTGGCAGAATACATTTACCTGCAACTATATGATAGAAGCTCCTTCAGTAATTTAGGTTATGCAATACCCCAGCACAAGTTTAAAGTTTCATTGATTTAATGAGATGATGGCTGTATTTGCATATCTCAATCTACCTTTCTTGGTTTTTTCAGCTGTCTTCTCCTTGTTGTTTTCTCTGCTCTTTGTTTTCTCCTGATCAGGCAAGGAACTCATATTTATTAGAGCCCGTGTTGCTGTCACTTCATCAAGCCAGACCACATTACCTGGGACAAACAGAAACACAAAACCCAAATGCAGTCGGTGCCATCAAGCAGTCACATCTCCCCTGCCTTGCTGGAAGGAGATCAATGACAAAAACTCAGAAATGACAGAAAAAGCCATCAGATCTCTTGCAGGGAAGGTCATATTCTTTAATACACCTGATAAGCTGAAGGACACACAATTTTCAGCTTATTACAAAACACAAGAGCTGATCAAACCTCCAGAATCACTGAAATGCAAAACCACAGATTTGAGAGGCTTCCTGAAAACAGCAAATCAGGGCACTGGATGGGGGTCAGTGGATCCATGTGTTCCCACACAAATGTGATTATGGGAGCAGCAGGGGGCAGGAATGAAGCCTGGATATTTTTCCCCTTTGGCAATTGACAGAACCTTGGACTTTACTGCAGAATTCTGGTAATCTTTTCCAACAAGCAGGAAAATAAGGGGAAATAGGAGACTGCTCCAGCACTTTGCACAGATTATAGAGTACACAGGTTCTCAATATCATTCAGGATGTGCCTTAAGCATCACCAGATGATACTAAAATATAATTTATTAGGCAAATTAAGAGCATTTAATAGATGTTGAAATTGAAAGAGTTAAAACTGCTCAGAAACAGGATTTGAACAAAAGCTTTCTGCACTTGGTACAAATACAGCAACAAATGTCTCTGTTCTGCTGTTAAGCAGAGTGGATTCAGATATAAAGAGTACAGTGACCCAAAATAAGAGAATCTTTCTTTAAATACTCAAACAGACAAGGATTACAAGGTGAAGAACACCCAGTTATTAACTTCAACAATTGGTTAATAAATCTACATATTTTTCAGTCTGCCTCATCTTCCCATCTCCAAATTTCCAAAACCTTCATCATTTCACATTCATCAGTTTGAAACACAGGACACTAAATCCACCTTTGCACACCTTAAGATGTAATTAAGTTGGGAACACTGAGTATTTGCCACAATGCAAATCTATGCTGAAAAGAAAAAGCTTTTTCTTGATATTTTCACCAAGTGTAGCTGACATGGTAACTCAGACACAGCATGAAAATTCACCATTAAAAAAAATGCATAATAACCATAACTGGGTATTGTTACAACCCTGAAGCCTTAATTTTCATATGAATTTACCCATGTAGCATTTAAGAAAACAGACAATGTTAGATTGTCTCAGATAGTTAAGCTGTGCATTTGCAAGCTCATGCATCAGCACAGGTCCATCCAGCAGCTCTGACTGTAATTATCCACCCAGGGCTCATTGGGTTTCACATTTTCTATCAGCTCGTGCCAGTACTTCAAGCTGTCATATACAGTGACTTCAAGGTCACCATCTATCTTGCCTTGAACTGGAACAGAATTTCTTCAGGGTCACTCCAGAGAATGAAGGTATTGATTCTCAGCTTTTAGCCATGCTTGTCAGTACATTTCCAGCTATTTGGAAAACCTGCACTGGCTCCTATTTTTTTTTTTTTAAATTATTATTTCAGGCACAAGCTTTGTAGCCACATGACAATTTCTTCTACAGGCTTCAGTGTCAGTGAGGAAAGCACAACTCTCCACCACCTTTGATCTTGCTGATCTCACTCCCCAAAACAGCCCTCACCATGTGTACCCACATTGCTTTTCCAACCTATGGAAATCACACCCAGCTGCCACCTCCTTCCACCCACCCATTTCTCCTGGAGCATGCACTACACAAATATGGCAACAAATCATGTCCTCCTCCTCCTCCTCCCAAAACCATCCCAACCTGCCCAACTGCACCATTCAATCACCCTCTCTCAGATATATTATTTATGTCAAGATGGAGATAATAATTTTAGACATTTTTCATAATTTCAGAAATTTTTCTTTTCCCCCTTAGAGATATAGTTGTAACCAGGTTTAAATAAAAGAGTAAGAATTACAAATGCTCTGTTTGCTTACATGAGGTGTCATCCAGCCACTCAATATGAGCAGGAGGATACTCTTTGAAATAGGCAAAGATGTCCTGGGTGCTCATTTCATCAACTCCACAAATGTAAATGGTGTCCAGTCTTACTTTAGGAATTGCTATAAAGAGAAAAAAACCACAAAATTCCAAGCTTTCAGATTAGTGCCATATGAGTTTATAAAGCAAATACTTTAAATAAACTAAAGAGGAACTAATTGAAGTGAAGCATGACATAGACCATAACTTATTCTTCCACAATGTAAAACTTTCAATAAATTAAGAATTAAAAGAAGTTTCAAGCACTGGTAGATACAGAGATTGCACAGCAACCAAACAGCTTGAAAAACATTTTTTTCCCCTCTTTGAACACTGCCAAAGTTCTATCATTAAGTACTAAAGAGGCAGAACAAAACAAGGCCCTGCACAAAGCATTTCCACTTGTATCACCTGATGGGGAGCTGTTCCAGGCCACAGCTTAGCAGATCCAAGCTGCCAGCTGGAAAAAAAGCCTTGAGAACTAACTGGGTGCCAAAAGCACCAATCTGTTGTGCACACATCTCCTGGCTTCTGTTCCAGCCTGCCATCAGTGCAGCTTCACTGTGTGTACAGCAGAGTCTGATCTCCCTGTGCACAGGACACAGAGTCCTCCACCTGTACCCACACACTGCTCCAGGGCTTTTAAAAAGCATTTAAAGATTCTTAAAACAGCCCTGATCCAGAAGGTGAATCTTGGGCATTTAGCAGTAGTAAATAAGGCACACAAAAAATGTTATCTTTGTGCTGGGGTTGGTAAAACGAGGAGTGAAGTGGCAAGTGTCAAAGAGGTTAAAAATAATGACATGCAAATCAGGAGGTGGAACAACCCCAAAGTGACTCCTTTCCAGCAGTAATCTGGCAAAACCTCTAGGAATGTAGGAAATATTGCAGGATAAATCAAGTCAAGACACTGTGAGGAAGTAACTAAAGGGATCTTTTCCCCTGACTGCTGGATGAACTCGTACCTTTCTTCATCATGTCCCGGTCCAGGGCCACGTTCCTCTGGGCCAGATTCACCTCAGCCCGAAAATGGAAACGTTTGGCTCTTTGCTCCTTCTTCTCAATTGCTTCCTGCAAAATGCAAAACAATGCACTCAAACAGGAGCCAGGAGCACACTCAACAAACTGCACTGAGGATACCTAAAATCTACCAGACAACAACAATTTATATTAATAATTCTGTTCATTCTGGAGAGACCTGTAGGTTTCAGAATGCAGAAGTAATTCACAAGAATATTTCTGTGTCACAGAACAGTTTTTGTGTAGGTCCAGCAGTGGGAATCAGGAAAACAAGGTGGCTCAGACAACACAGACTCCATCATGAAACAGGAACATTATCTAATCCTTATTAACAAATATTAAATAAACCCCCTTTTCTAAAAGAAGTCTTTCTACCACAGGCAAAATTCATCTTTGAAGATTACATAATTTTCCCCCTGTTTTTTTAATATATACAAAAGTGTGAATTTGTCTCTCTGAGCATGCATTTAACACTGGAGAGCTGGCTCCAGAGAACTTTTTAGACTGGCAACTCAGGCTCCTCTTATGCAGCTCATGAACAACAGCCTGCCTGGAAGTTGTGCAGTTTTGGGAACTGGCTGAGAAGCCCCTTGTTCTCCAGATTTTATTAGGAAGCACTATAGGTTTTTGGATCTTTGGAACACACACTTTGATTCTTACCAGCTGCATCATCTGAACACCAGGCTAAGCCTTTGTACATGTTGGGAAAGAAAGAAATGAAACAGTTCCACCTCTCCAGTGGCAAAAATGACAAATGTTGAAGAGCCATAGCACAAAAATTACCTTGGAGGTTACATCTATGCCAGTGATGAAACTTCCAGCTTTGTTTTCATATCTCCTACTGGTGTCCTGAAACAAAGCAAAATGGTGATGAAATCTCAATGAGCACTGAAAGCAACACACTTGTTACACTGAAAAAACCTACCAGATCATTCCTACAAGAAATAGATCCTCTTTTCCTACATCCCTGGACAGAGAGGCACTCTCATGTCAGTGAAAGTGAAAGCACATGAACTGAACCAAACTTCCCTCACCGTAAGGATTCTTTCCTTTGACAGAATTTAGTTTCTATGTCAGCTGCTGCCAAGCTTTTACTCTCTCAGTAATACAGGAAAGGTCATCAAACATCTTTCCCAAGTAAGACTTGCACAATTTTGGTTTGGGTATAATTTCCTTGTAAAACATGAGCAGATTTAACAGTGATACCTGACTACTGAAATGTCAGTTTGCAGCTTTTAACCTCATAAAGTGAGAACACCAAGCCACATCCACAATGAAACAACTAACTTTTTATTCCTATCATTATTTTAACCCCAAATTCCAAATCCCAAGGTGAAACAGTTCTGTTTTGATACTGAGAGAGGGTAAAAATGAAGAATGAGAGGGAAAAAAATTACAAATTTCCTCTCTATCAGTCAGGACTGCTGAATTCAGAGAGGGACTAAAGCCCACAGCCCCTGGACCAATGACCCAATTCTGTGCCCTCCAGTGTTTGCATCTGTAAAATGGCACCTCTTCATTCTGACACTCTGAACTGGCAGAAGTTTGGAGCTGGAAGAACACCTCTTGCTTTCTTTAGGAGTAACCGTGTTCTTTACACTTGTGCTGCAATAATTACTTTGGCTAAAGAGCCATTTCTAGAAGTAGGTTAGTCTCAGTTTAGAAAGACCGAAGAACACACACAATCCAACCGCTTTTCTTAGTAACAGCACCAAAGTTCTTCTAATGCTGCCAAATGGCCAGAGTTACTAGAAAAGGAAAAGCAAAATAAACATGGTTTTTAAAGCTGAAACCCCACAGCGTCTGAGGTTGACTCAGGGAGCACAAGGAAGTACAGCACGATGCTGTCTCTCAGGCCACATGTTGTGCAAAAGCACAAGCACGTTGGTAGATCAGCTAATTAAAGATTAGCTTCCAAAACAATTTACACCCAAGTTTTCAGAGCAAAAGATTACTTAGGATTTTAGAACTCTGACCCATTTTTAGTTGGTAAATCTAATCCTACTAAAACTTGTACAGAAACAATCGGGGAGAGTGAAAAAGGGCAGAAAAACATGGGGAAGGAAGCCCTCAAAGCCCGCTCGTCAGAGCCCACAGTCCCAGCTCTGCTACCCCGCGGTCAGCCCCTGTTCCCCGCTCCAGGTACTCATTCCCTGGGCTCCTCAAACACTCCCTGTACACCCTCCCACAGCCTGCTCCACACCCCAACGCTGCACCCCAAATCCTCTTCTCCACCGCTTCCTTTATTCCATTCCTTCCCAAGCACACCCCGCCCGCTTCCTTAGCGCTCGTCCCCGAGTCCCCTCACACCCCCGCTCCCCCATCCCTGCTGTTCCCAAGAATGTCCCCAAAAGCCCCCACAGAGCGCTCAGACACCCCCAACCGCTGGACCGAGCCAGCCCTCCCGGCCCTCACCGGGATGAGCTCCCGCAGCGAGCGCCTCACAGGGATGGTCTCCAGCTCTCCCTCTTCCACCTCCATGGGCTCGGGCTCGGCGCCGCGCGGCTCCGCCGTGGTCGTGCTCGCCTCCGCCTTCACCGAGATCCGCAGGCCCCGCACGGCCGCCATGGCTCCGCCAGGCCCGCCCAGCGCGGCCAGCGAGACGAACGCGGGGCGGCACAGAGCGGCGGGGCGGCTCCGAGCGCGGAGAGCGGCCAGGAGCGCCGGGCGGGCGGAGCGCAGCGGCCCCGAGCGCCGCCCGCAGCACGGCACGGCATGGCACGGCGGGCCCGGGGCATCCCCCGAGACCGAGCGGACCCCCGAGCCCGGTGCGCCCCGAATCCAACGCACTCCCGAGACCCAGCGGACCCCGAGCCCGGTGCCCCCTCTAAGCCCAACGCACCCCCGAGACTCAGCGCACCCCGAATCCAACGCATCCCGAGACCCAGCGGACCCCCCGAGCCCGGTGCACCCCCGGAGCCAAGCACCCCCATCCCGGCACATCCCGGAGCCGGTTCAGGGCCCAGGGGCTCAGGGTGGAGAACGGCCACTGAGACGGGGCAGAGGGAGGCCCCGCGGTGTCCCCGCATACCCCCGGCCCCGGAGAGCGGACAAACACAGAACTTAAGCCCTTTCCCCGCAAAAAAAGAGGTTTTTTAACTATCTGAACTCTAAGGTTCAAATTTTCCGTCCATACTAGCGGAATGTTACACCTGTGATAAAATCAAACTAATTCTCAGCTAATCAAACTGCAGCTCAGTTATCCTTGTCCCCTTGTCCCAAGGTGTTCAGGTTGTTCAGGAGAGCAACCTTGCTTCTTCTTGGCCTAAATAAACCACATGCTTTCACCAGTCCCCATGAGACCAGTTCTTCATTTCCCTAATGACACTAATCAGCTCCATTCCCTCACACACAGCAGACCAGGGCCCTGTTCTACCTGAGGAGTTGCTCCTGCCTTGGCATCATTATTTCACACTACAATGGCCAGGCTACACAGTCACATCCCATTGTCATTGTGTGTTATCATTGCACCACTAAGAATTCCTATTACCTCTCCAGCTGCAGGACCCTCCCTCCAGCTCAGGCTGTTCCACACCTCATTTCTGCACATCTTACAAATAAACCCTCTCCGGTCCATTTCCTGTGACATGTCACTTTCCCTCTGAACTGATGGTACCTCCCAGGAAAATTCAAACTTAGACTTTGTCACAAAGACATTTCCCAGATGGCAGCATAAAGGCTGCTCCCCTTACACAGAATCCAGCAGGATCAAGAGATCCTTCCACCCATCACTCACTCCAAGATTATTTATTCTCAAGTCTTCACACAGAGTTCGTTACACAATGGCTCATGTCACTGTTCACCAAAAGTGCTACATTTGGGGCTGGCATCCCACAGCAGCACCTGGCAGCAACTCCTGGCACAGGTGACACTTCCAAGCCAGGTGTGAAGCCAGGTTCCAGGCCACATGAGGTGAAGAAAAGGAATAAACAGGACACAGGCACCTCCTGTGAGCAGCTGAGCCTGAACAAGAGGAAACATTTCTGTGGAAGAAATGCTGTTTCTTCAGGTCACAGGGAAAAGAAACCAAGAGATGGAACTTCTCCTCCTTTAGTTTTAGTTTTCTAAGTAGCACACAGTGTTGCCATGTGATCTAGACCAGCCTGACAAAGCCAAACCCTTCAAGGAGCAGTTGGGACAGGGTGATGTGACACCAGGTCACCTTGCACTGCTGTCAGCAGAGTGCAGATGAACCTTGGGCTGACCCAGGTGTTTCCTGATTTTGTTTCAACATCCCTTGGATGTCATCTCAGGCAGAACATTGCTGTACTACAGCCCTCCATACTTGGCATCTTTTCAAGATTCACTCATTGCACTCAGCAAGAAACTTGCAACTGATTGACTGTGGCTTTAGACACATTGCCAAAGTTTTAGATCTTCTTGGGAAAAAACAATCTCTGGCCAACTGGTAGGGACAATAAAATCAGGAGAGGGAAACTAAACCTGGGTACCAGTGGGGCTTTTTTACTGCTAGGTGAGTGAATAGAATATTTTCATAATGTTTTGTAATTCCTTTTAGGATCTTGTAATTATCAGTGAATTCTTCAGCATTTCAATCTGGTTTAGTTTTATTCTTCTGAGACTCCCAGAGCTTTGTTTTTCTTTCACATTCCTCTCTGTAATCTTTCTGCCTGTGAAAGATAACCTGAACTCTTAAAATGTAAATTGTTTTCAAACTTGTAGGAAGCAGGTTTGGGCAGAAGGGCTCTGCCTTTTACAGCCTCTGTGCAGCAGGGAGGGGGCGAGGGTAATAAACTACTGAGGGATGCAGTGTTTAAATCGGGGATGAAAAAGAAATTTGGGAAAGGCTACCAGTCATTATAAGAAATGCTAAGTAAGGAAAGGCTCTTACAAATAATGAAGGTGAGAAAGTGACTGTAGAAGAGAAGCTGTGGATAACCTGGAAGGGATCAAGGAAAGGTTGGATGGAGCTCTCAAAAACTTGCCCTAGTGGAGGTGTCCCTGTCCACGGCTGGGGATTGGACCTGGATGATCTATGAGGTCCCTTCCTACCCAAATTATTCCAAGATCCTATGAAATCATTCCAGCATAAAAACACCCACGGGAGCGATTTAGGGCAGGAGCGTCATTGGTTTCCCGCCTTTGACCACCAGAGAGAGCTCATGCAACAGGATTCCCAACGTAAACGATAAACCAAAACCTGATGGAAAACATCAATTCCCGCAGTTTTGGGATCGGGTGAAAACGGGAGATGGGGACCAGGAACAGAGCGGAAAAAGAACAGTTTGTGGGCCACCAAAAAAAAGAGATTTTTTTTTTTTTTTTTTGCAGTGGTCTGGCAGGAGTCAGAAAAATGGTGAATTTTGCCCCAGTAAAGTATTGGTTGATTTGTTTGTTTGTTTGTTTAAGGTCTGTGAACACTGAACAGAATGGACATGTGTTCCTGCGGATATGATTTAACTCTCCTGCCGTCCTGGGCTCTCAACAAGGCTCTGCAGCTTTTCAAACCTGTGAAAAACCCATGGAAGTGTGTGTGCTATTCCTGCAGCTGGCCAGCACACCCCACACATCACCACAGAAACTGGGACTGCCTTCCAAACGGATCAGGGCTTGCTCCTAGCTCCAGTCCACCTGGAGAGAGAACAGCACCAGCAGAGGAAGGATATTCATTTGTGAGGCTGAAATCAAGCACCTGCTGTTTTCTTATGGATTTGATGAACCACAGGCTCCCCACCTGTAAAACAGAATATTTTCTCACTGGGATATTGTGGAGGTTAGTACAACCATGCTAACCTGACACAATGCCAGAGTCCCATCCAGCAGACAGCTAAAGGGCCCTAAAAAAAAAGCAGGATATTGGATGCAGGGCAGAGCACAGCACCCTCACAGTCAGGGACAGCTGTGCTCTAACATTGTTTATGCAAGTGCTGCCACAGGGAGACCACACAGTTGAAAAAGCACATTCCTTCCTGGAAAAAAGCTCACAGAACTGAGCAGAGCCGGAGCAGAATTCTACACATATTGACAGATATTACTCTGGCATTTAAGAGATCTTGGAGAGCAGTCTAAAAGTGGCAAATATTGCTTTGTTCTCACAAACAGAACTCTTAATTTGTGCCTGCCCACACACACATGGTTCCTCTGTGGCACCAGTGGAACCTTAGCTCTTTGCTGTTGCAGACCTCTGTGGTACTGCAGTCAGTGAACTCTCCTGAATAAAACAAAACTTTTTCTTTTGCAGGGCTATTTTTAACCCAGAACAGCTCGTTGGCCCAATTCAGTGTGTACTCCCATGAAAAGCAGCTGTGCTGGCACAGCCATGGGGTGGGAATATGTGGCTGCCAGGGAGGATGAGGACAGAAGCTGCTGGCACAGCCCTAAAGGAAAACACAGGGAGCTGCAGCCTTCAATGTACAGATGAAAATATGCACAATATACTGAGCTGGAAGGGACCCACAAGGATCATCTATTCCAACTCCTGGCCCTGCACAGACACCCCAACAATCCCACCCTGGCCATCCCTGAGAGCATCGTCCAAACTCTCCTCGACCTCTGGCAGCCTCGGGGCTGTGCCCATTCCCTGGGGAGCCTGGGCAGTGCCCAGCACCCTCTGGGGAACAACCTTTTCCTAAAATCCAACTTAACCCTCCCCTGGCACAGCTCCTGCTCTTCCCTCGGGTCCCGTCCCTGGTCACAGAGCAGAGGTTGCTGCTGTCCCTCAGAAGGATGTTGAAGACCACAAGGAGATCTGACCTCAGAGTCTTCTTCTCCAGGCTGAATAAACCTTGGTCCTGTCCCCAGTCCATTCTCATAAGCCTTTTTCTCCAGACCCTTCCCCATCTTTGTAGGCAAGGAATGGTGTGGCAGCAGGGCCAGGGAAGGGATTGTCCCCCTGTACCCCCCTATGCTGGGCACTGGTAAGGCCACATTGGAGCGCTGTGTCCAGTTCTGGACCCCTCAATTAAGGAAGGACACCGAGGGGCTGGAGCATGACCAGAGAGAGGAACAGAGCTGGGGGCACCAGGAGAGGCTGAGGGAGCCAGGAGAGCTGAGCCTGGAGAAAAAAGGACGAGGAACCTTCTGGCTCTGCACAACTGCTGGAAAGAAGGCTGGAGCCGGGTGGGGGTCGGACTCTGCTCCCAGGAAACAAGGGACAGGACGAGGGGAAACGGCCTCAAGCTGTGTCAGGGGAGGTTAAGGCTGGACATCAGGAGGAACTTCTTCCCAGAGAAGGTCATTAGACATTGGAAAGGCTGCCCAGGGACGTGGCGGAGTCACCGCGCTTGGAGGTGTTCAAGAAATCACCGGACGCGGCACTCCAGTGTAGTTAAGAAGGCGGTGCTCGGTCCCGGGTTGAACTCGACGATTCCAGCGGTGTTTCCAGCCCGATCGACGCCGGGATTGCCCGGATTCACCGGCAGTTCCCGATCCCAGAGCGCGTTCCCGCCTCCCCCTCCCAGCCCGCCCTCACACCGAACCCCCGCCCCGCCCGCGCGGGGAGATGACGTCACGGCTCCCCGCGTGCGGTCACGTCCGGTAGGTGAGGTCAGGCCCGGGGCCGCCATTTTGAGCGGCTCCGCGGGCGGCGGCGGCCGCGGGCGGGGGAGGAGCGCGGCCCCCATGGCCGGGCAGTTCGACTCCGAGGACCGGGCGAGCTGGTACTGGGGCCGGCTGAGCCGCGTCGAGGCCGTATCGCTGCTGCAGGGGCAGCGCCACGGCACCTTCCTGGTGCGCGACTCGAGCACCATCCCCGGCGACTTCGTGCTGTCGGTGTCCGAGAGCTCCCGCGTCTCGCACTACATCGTCAACAGCCTGGGGCCGGCGGGAGCCCGGCGGGCCGGCGGCGAGGGCCCCGGGGCCCCGGGTGAGTGACCCCCAGGGCCGGCGGTGCCCGCAGCCCCGGCAGGGCAGCCGGGGCGGCTCCGCTGGGCGCCCGGGCGGTGTTCGCAGGCGTGGAGCCCTTTGTGGTGGAATTAAGCCGTGTTCGGAGCTGGGGCCGCTGCCCGAGCAGAGCCGACTGTCCGCACCTGCCGTCCTGTGCCACAAGAAATTCAGCGTCCTGGAGTTGGGCATCCCGCGGCTCCAGCCTCGCACCTCTTTGTTTTCCTAACCCCCTTAGCGATAATTCATAGATTTTCCGTGTCATCTCAGCCGGGAGGTGGTTCTGTGGAAGTGTCATCTCCAAAGTTTGACTTCTGACAAGGCAGTTTGGCGTTATCAGGGAGACTGAGTTCGAGTTTGAGTGGTGGGAACTCTTCAGGATGTAAATGCAATGTTTCTTGGAATCAGATGTGAAGTTCAATTTCTTTCCCCTTGAAAGGAGGAGTTTGATATTATTTCTCATCAGCTGAACGTGTAATGATGAAAACAACACACTGAAGTGTAACACTGCAAGTGCAGAAGGTGCTGATTGTGCCAGAGGGAGAAGCAGAATTTTTGCTTTTAATTCAAGTAAACCTTAGCAGTGCAGAACTCTTGGATGTGTCAGAGCGTGCAGTCCAAAGGCACTGGTGTCCCTGCTGTGGGAATTAGGGAAGTTGGTGCTGGAACTGCTTGAGTTTGGATATTGATCCTTGCAAAATGATATGGATGTGTGATTGCCATCTCTGCAAGGAGACACTAGATAATTTTTAATTATAGTAAACCTGTGTAGTGAGAGATTTGGTGAACTTATTTGGCATAAAGTAGACAGAGACACTCTGGTGTAGGTCTGTGGGTGGAATAGGATACCAGTGGTGGAAAGATGTAACAAGACTTGTTTTATTTTTCAGTCTCGGCACAGAATGTTTGACTAAGGAGATAATCTGAGAGAAAACAAGATTAGTGCTAGTAGGTTTGCAGTGTCATACAGGGGAAGCATTTCAGATTGGAAAAATGGGGAAAGTCTAAACTCCTCCTGTTTATGCCAGGAACCTCCTGGAGCTGCACAGTGCACTCGGGTTATAGAGCTCCACAGGTAGGAGTTAAAGGTGGCTGAATGCAGCTGGAAGTGGAATTTATTGCTGCTGTGGGAGGTCAGAATGTGGTGGGTTCCTGTTGCTCTGTGTGTGCAGGCAGAGGTTTGGTGCTGTGATTGCTGACAAGGATGGCTGGTGTTATGTAGAGCAGAGTCAGTCACCAGGATGCTTTGTTGAGAATCCAACCTAATTGTATTCTCAAGACAGTGAAAAACACTGGGTCATGAGTGTCTGTCACTTCTGGGCAGTTGTTTTTGGGGGAGCAACTCGTCTCTGGAAAAACAGTGGCATCACTTCAGCAGTCCTGACATTTTTGTGTTACATCCTAAGCTTAGTGACATTTTGTGGCATTCTGTGGGCTGGCTTTGGTTAAAATCATGAAGTACCTTGTAATTCTCTTCTGTTTTAAAAGAGTAGCTATGTAAGCTGGTGCCACAGTAGGCTTAATATATCTGAAAAAGTATAATTATGTTTTGGTTGGTCTCCTTTTTATTTGTCCTCTGGAGGTTCTGGGGAGGGGTGATGCATCACTCCTGCACTACAGACACTCCCACGCTGATTTTAGTAATTTTAATTAAATCATGCCTTCATGCTGATACTGCTGTCTTCACACTCCAACCAAAGAAGGTGCTGGGGAGGTATATATTGAATTATACTTCAAGTGTAATTAAGGTGCTCTTTCAGAAAAAAATAAGTGGGAGGTTGTTCTGCAGTGGAAGGGAGGTGAAAACAGTAGAAGATTGAAGATATTCCATGTTTGGGTAGGGAAGCTAATGCAGTAAAAGGAGTTAAATGATTGCAAATTGTCCTGCTTGTTCACTGTGGCCAAGTTAAGACATTAGGGAAAACAAAATTACTATATTTTAGTATGGTACAATTCTTTTAGCAATTTATTGTTTGGCAAATACACAGGTCTCTCTGGGAAATTTGAATATTCCAGGTTGGGTTCTTGGATTGATTTGTGTTGGGCTCAGTGTCTGTGAAATTCCTGGCTGGTCTCAGGGATAGGAAGCATCAGCACAGAATGAATGAGATGAGGAGCTCTGGCTTCCCTAAAAAACACACTGTCACAAAAAATGATACCTTCTTTGATTTCTGAAGTATAAAGTAAACTTGCAAACTCTTTGTTAAATTGTCCTTTTGACTGATGCTGCAGTTTCTAACTTCTTGCAGGTGATTTTTCAACATAACAGATTAAAAAGAATTTAACAGAATTTTTTATGTCTTCCTGGAATGTTTCAAGGATGTTAAAAAATAGGATAAATCACTGAATTATGGGAAAGAAAAACATTCTGTTTTCAGTGGAAAGGGATAATTTATGATGAAGTATCACAGTAATGGCTAAAGAAATCCCAAACAAGACAAAGTGCTCCATGCAGGCATTAGCATGGTGATGGACAGCAGAGGAAATATTAAATATATCATGTGCTTATGATGTGACATGGGGGCTTGGGGTAAAAATGTGTGATATGCACTTAAAAAATGCCTGAAATACTAAAGATAGAAATGCTCTCTGTTGAGAGTGCAGCATTATAAAGACAGAAGCCTTATAATGTTGTTAAATTTGTCTGTTTAAAGTTGGCAAATATAACAGATAAAATGCAGAAATGGATGTTTTCACATTTATGAGTTTTAAGAACATGGTTCTGAATTGAATTGAACTTCCTGGAATCAGAATCCTTACAGAATGATACCCACACTCAGCCCTGGGTGAAGTGGCTTTAGGCATGTGTGAGCAGAGTGGTTTAACTCTGATGCTTGGGTTTTGGTTTTATTTCCAATTTTACATTAAGATAAAAATATATTTAAATGAAAACTAATTGTAACTTTAGAAAGTGCCTTTATTAGACATCTGCTCTTGTCCTCTGATCTGTAAATGATGACTGCAGTGATCAGAAATGAGTCTAACTCCTGAGTGAATGTTTTCCTGGTGTGCTCAGAGCTCTTCCACTCAATAGAGTTTTATGTTTTTACAGGGTGTTCATGGGGTTTATTTGTTCTGCTCAGCATGAGTAGGAAGGTACTTGAGAACAAGGAAAAAAGGTGTTCCTGTGGGAGTGGGGGAAGCACAAGGGCTGGAATGTGGTGCCTTCAGAGCCCAGTTCCCATATGCTCCAGGAGGAAGTGGCTTACATCACTGGGGTGTCTTACTGGTGCTCTGTGTGATAAGAGCAGCTTTTCTGGCCCTAAGCACACTCTGAATTGGGAAAGGGAGCCAGCCTTACAGAATAAACTAGATGAAAAAATAAAGACCTGTTTTTCTGTGAAGGAAAAGTTTCCAAGCAACTTCCTCTTTATTGGGAATAAAGAGAAAACTCCTTATTGACACTAACAATTGGAGTGAAGAGAGAAAAGCAAACCCCCTGAGATGTCTGAGAAAGTGAGAAGTTGCTCTGTGGTTTCACCACCTCCCCAGCCAGCATAATATTGTGTGGTTTACAGCCCTGATTCCCCAGGATCTGGACAATATTTAAAATATACAAAAGCACTTTTTCCCAGACTGACACAAAGGCAGCACAGTGTCAGAGCGTTGTGACAGGAGGGAATGTGCATCATAAACAGAGAACTGATATGAGCCAGGTTTGAAATGTTCTTCATTTGTGGGACCCTTAGGATTTTAACTCTTTCCTCACCTTTTGTGGCATCCTGAGCTGGCTGGAGTTATGTTAGTGGAAATGGAGTCAGGAAGAAAGAGTATACTCAGCCCTTTGTGCTTCTCATTCAAAAAGTTAATCTTGCTCAGCTGAGCAGTGCTGGTGGTGGAGGTACTCCCTGAGCAGCTCTTCTTCAATTGTGCCAGGCTGCAGAAAGAGAATTTCCAGTACTCAAGTGTCCCAGTTTTCACAGGAAGTGACAAAAGTTCCTCCAGGAACTGGACTCACCTTTCCATGCTTGTGCTCTTCCTGAGAGCCCTCAGAATATGTGCACACTGTGCTGCTCAGGCTTGTGCCTTCCAGAGGAATCCCAGGATCATGAAGGAAAACTGCTCTTATTCACCAAAAAACCCCACTCACCTTGTTGCTGTAACTTTTTCTTTGTTAGATCTTGCCTGAATAATTCCATTGGCCTGCAGGTATGAGCAGTGTCACAGTTCAAACAAGAGGCTGAAGAATTCCTCTGAGCCTGAAATCTGTTAATCTTTGAATTTCATTATACCAGGGAATGACAAAACTCAGGAGCCTGTAGGGAGTGGAATAATTTCCCCACTGCATGTGAACATCACTTGGTTCATTGTAGCTGAAGAAGATCCATATAAGACTTAAACTGATGGAAAGTTTTCCACTTGCTTGGGAAGGTGGAATTGTATTTTATTTCCGATCTGCATTTTACCACCTGTGACTTTGAACTTTGTTGTCCTTTTTATGCCTGTTTTAGCTAAATTTTAGAAGTTTTCTATTTAAGTTCTCCAGACGATTATGAGATTGCTGCCTTTATATTAATTTATGAATAATTTAGTTTATAGATTTCTTGTTCTAGATGATCTGTAGCTGCCTTACATTTTTTAAAAGAAAAGCATCAGAAATACACGTGGTTTTCTAGCAGTGTGGTCTTTGGGAGGGTGACATCTCTCCTTTCTGATGCTTTTCCCTCTGTCCCTTCAAGGAGTGCATTGATCTTTCTGATGCCAGAATTTGGAGGGTCTATGTCCTCTGGTTGTTCAGCTGTGTAAAATACCTCTTAGGAGCTGATTTTCCAGGATACAGTACAGTGATTTCTGTCACTCTTTCTCTGTACATAATGTTCCAGAGGACTTCTCTTCTTAAAGTCCAACTTGTATTCAGGTACACTTGGCAGGTCCCCCAGGCTGTTGTGCATTAATTCAAGCGGGTGAACCTGTTCCAAAGGAAAAAAAAAAAAAAAAAAAAAGACACTCCAAAATACCTTGTTCATCCTGGTGAAGATTGACCAGGCTGATGAATGTTACTGATGAACTGCTCATTTCCTGTGACCTGTGAAGATTTTTCAGTGAATCCCACATTGCTGACAGAGCTCAGCTCCCTGGCTGAGTCAGCTTGTAGCAGGTTTCACTGAGGTAAATTGGTGTTTCAGGATCTCTGTTTCTGTCATGTGAAATAAGTTCCATGTCAGTAAACTTCCCTGAGACTCAGTCTTCTCCATATGGTTTGCAAAGAGCTTTGCTGCTTTGCTCTTAAAGTTCCCATGACTTTTTCTTTTTGCTCAAATGTCAAGCCTTGATCCTTAAAGCTAAAGCTAAAATAGTGCTAGATATTTGCACATGTTTCTGTCACCAGGTTGGTCTGAGACCTGATGTGTTCCTCACTTCTGACTCTAGTGGAAGTGCAGCATTCCCAGATCCTGTTTTCCACTGAGCTGTTCTGAAGTGGTGCAGGCATGCTGCCTGTCCAGCCAGAATTCATGTCCTGTGAGCCCACAGAGCTGACAGTGCCACTGGGATGAAATTCCAGGGTTCTGGCCAAGTCTAGAGCTCTAAGTTGCATCTCAGCAACAAACGTTGAGGGGGTTTTGCATCCTCTCAGCACTACACTGTGGGAGAATGTGATGGATTCTTAATTCTCTTCCCATGCTGGGCTTGCTTTTCTCACTGATAATTACATTAACTTCCTTTATCTCTGGTGATGCCAGTTTGAGGGGTTTTTTTGCAGTTTTTCAAGGCTATTGCTTTTGGGTTTTGGCTCACTATGTTTGTATTCATTTCTTTTGAGAGCCTTTCAGGGCTGTTAAAGCATGCAAACATGCTTTTTCCAATGACTTAGTTCTGCTCCTTCGAATTTCCTTTAACCAGCTCCACTAATGCTCCTGTTCCTTCAGAATACTTCAGAACTCATTTCTTGGGTGTTGGTCTTATTGAATCTGCCCTTTTCTCTGTTAGAACCCCTTTCTGTTCTCCTGAAAGAACTTGTTGTAACATTAGCTTTCCATGCTGACAGTGCTACTTTGCAGGGAGTTTTGGATCAGTGACAGCTTGAAAGATTCTGCTAGCTTTGTACTCCAGAGCTAAGGCTTGGGACCGTTAGATATTCCCTGCAGAGAAAACAGACTTGCAAAGTAAGCATCTCTGTCTTGCTAAAAGAGTTACTCATTAAAGTATAAATCTTTTCATGTGCACTCTCTTCCCCCAGCCTTCTCCAGTTCTTCCCATAACTGATGGCATGGGGCATGGTGGAAATAGAACATCATGTGTGTGTTTTTCCTCAGCTGAGCCTGAAGAACATAAAATGGAAAAAAAAAAAAAACACACACAGATTGGAAATGGATATTCTGCACTTGTAGTGATGCTTATAATGGCTTGGATGTGAACATCATCTGTATTCCAATGTATTTGAGGTTTGGATTTATAGCTTAGGCTCCATCTGACAAATGTGGCAAAGAAGCTACAAGACTTGAGATTAAAAGGCTGAGTCATACCTGTTATGAAAATATATGTTGTTGCTTTGCATTGCATAGAACGGAGATAATTTTCTTAGTGGTACCTTTTATCAAAATGAAAAATAACTTTATTTGCTCATTAACATCACTTGTTTGCTGCCATGCAAAGCAGTTTTCTGTAGTGTCCATGCCTTTAACCCAAGGTGTTACAACAGGTAAATAACCACTATTGCAGTGTTGTTCTTTGGAAATAGATCTGAGCAGCAGAAGAGAGTTAAAAAAAATAATTTCTTTGGAATGGTACCAAAATTTACTTCCTATATTTAGAGTATAAAACAGGAGAGTTGTGCAGGCTCCTGAGAAACCCTAATGTACTGAACATTTTCATCTGTTGGGTCCATATAATACTGAAAGAAACAAAGATATTTTTAGCATAATTCGGGAAGTTTGGCAGTGCCAAAGAATTTATCTTTTCCTTCCTTGACAAAATCTTTTTAAAAAAACCTGTACTCACGATCATGATAGTGCTGCCTTTGATTGAAAATGCTCAGAAAAGCTGAATATGATGTCAAGGTGATCAAATCTGGTGTTAAAATACTTCCGCTTAAATATATTTCTTTTCTCAAATGTTTGATTTATAGTTTTAATGCTCTCCTTGACATGTTGCCTTCTCTTTTCAGGGTCGAATCCCACCAGGTTTCGAATAGGTGACCAAGAGTTTGATTCTTTGCCATCTTTACTGGAATTCTACAAAATTCACTATTTGGACACTACAACCTTGATAGAACCCGTTTCGCGCTCGAGGCAGAATAGCGGGGTTATCCTCAGGCAGGAGGAGGCCGAGTATGTGCGAGCCCTCTTTGACTTTAATGGCAATGATGAGGAAGACCTCCCCTTTAAGAAAGGAGACATCCTGAGAATCCGGGATAAGCCTGAAGAGCAGTGGTGGAACGCAGAAGACAGCGAAGGGAAGAGGGGAATGATACCCGTTCCTTACGTCGAGAAGTATAGACCTTCCTCTGCTTCAGTCCCCACTCTGATTGGAGGTAACCAGGATAGTTCCCACCCACAACCACTGGGTGGGCCGGAGCCAGGGCCCTATGCCCAGCCCAGCATCAACACTCCGCTCCCTAACCTTCAGAATGGCCCTATTTATGCCCGGGTTATCCAGAAGCGAGTCCCTAATGCCTACGACAAGACAGCCTTGGCTTTGGAGGTACATAATGGGCAAAACTTAGAAGGAAGAGATCTGTTCAAGGGATTTCCCTTTCGCTCCCTTTCTCCATTTGGAGGAATGAGAAAGGGAAAAGCTTTGTAATACTGGTTTTATGTCATCATTAATAACTTATGGATAAAATGAGTGACTCGAGTCACTTGTAAATTAGATTCTTGTTGATTATTATTAGGTTACTGAACCAGTATTGTGTCTGTTGTCAACCATCACTAACATAAGTGTTTCCCCATCCATCTTTTCAGTTCTGAAATGTTCATTTTGGGGGGAGGGAGAGGGAGTAGCTCATAAATTGTGTGTCTGAACCTGTGTTTGCTGTTGTGTGCCTTACCACAATCTGTACAAGGTGTGCTGGGTTGTTTGTTGGTTTGTATTGTGTTGGGTATTTTTTTTCTCCTCAATGTGTCAGCAGTTTTAAAGCAATCAGTGGAAACATTGGTACACTTTGAAATTACCTGGACTGAGATGATCACACATAGAATTGTAACATCGCCTCAAGCAGATTACTTTGGGTTTAGGTTTGAGGCAGGAGCATTTTACAGTTCACACCACAGTTTGTTAGGTCTGGTATAAATCTGCAGTGATTGATGGAGCAGGGCTTGTAGTAAAGCACTGAGTTTTCCCCGGGTTGATTCACTTCCTGACAGGATCAAGTAATTGCCCAGGCCCTTTTTGGTTTGTCTTTTTTCCTCTTAAAAAGGTGACTGGAGCACTCTATCTCTCCATATCAGATAGTTCTTCCCCAAGTTACATTTGAGGAAATTGAGACTAAGATATTCCCTGTGGCAGACCTTTGCCTTAGGATATGTAAATTGTATCCTTTAATCTAGGCTTTCTTTGAGCTAGAGGCTCTGGAATTTCCTGATACCTAATTGACTTCCTGTTTATATAACATTTTAAGTACTTGGGAAAAAACAGTTTCTGTGCTGAGTCAGAGCATCTCCTCTGCACTCTCAAATACTTTGTGTAATTGTGCATAGCACAAAAGGCACTCGAGGACTTCAGCGATCTGGCAGCTGTAGGTGTGTGTCTGGTGCAGAAGTGGGAGATGCAGCACATACTGCAGATGGATAAGTGATGTACAGCCTGGCAGATGTGAAATCTCTCCCATGTAGGTAGGAGATAAACTCTGAGTTGCTACACATTCTGTTATAGGGCTGAATATCTTTGGATTGAGAAGCAGGTAGGGAAATCAATGTAAACTCACCAGATTTGGGGGACATGTGAGGATTTTTACCCTTCAAACTCTCATAAAGGTTAAAAGGCTGTCTCTTTCCCTCTTTTTCTCACCCTTTCCACCCAGTTACCTCCTGGAGCTTGGGAACATTCCTGAATGCAGGCTGTTGTAATTACCAGATGTTAGATTGGTTTCGAGCCTCTGGATACTGTTGTGGCATATTTAGCAAAACCTTTTGGTTTTCTTTCTGAATTTTGCATTCTGTTGAGCTTTAACTTCATACTTTATTCCACTAAAGAACCCCACACTGCTGCCCAGTGCAGGATTTGGGAGCATGGAGTGAAATAGGGAGAGTGAGGAAATGCTGCTAATCCAGGCCATAAGCAACTTAGAGTGAAAGGAAATGCTTTCCACGCTGGAGAGCAGCTTGTGAGTGCCAGGGCTGATCTTAGGCTAGTTCAATCCTCTTCACCAAAACTCACATGATCTGGCAAGAGTGCTGTGCCTGTAGGAAGAGCAGTTTTGTGGGTAACACCTTTCTTTTCTAAGCTACCTTACACCTCTAGAGTCTTTTACCAACTGATGGGAAAGGTTGAGTAGCTGAAGGATTTGGGAGAGGCAGCTGAGAAGTGTCAGCTCAGCTTGGCTGTGTGACCACAGGAGATTTCTGGTGTCCAGAAATGGCCTTTGTGGGCCTCTTAAAACTACTTAAATATTTGTCAGTTGACACCTTGGCCCTCTTGATTAGGGTGTTATATTCCTGTCTTGCTCTCCATTTAAGAAATGCAATAGCAGTTGTGGTTCTTCATTCTGTATGTAATACTGCAAATACCTCACTTTTAAAAAGTGTGCCATTTATCACTGCTTCTACTGGCCTCCAAAGCTTTGCAGCTTTTATCACTTCCAATCACAATGTTACTGAGTTGCTTTCAATGTCTGTACAGGAAAAAAAAGTAATATGTACTTCATTTTATCCAAGTTTTCTTCAACCTGTCTATCAAAGTGCTGTCTCTTGTTGTCTCCTTTCTCCACATTCCCTTTCACTTCATGGTGTTCCTTCTCTGTTTATTTAGAGATCTCTTTCTTAGGTAACTTAGTAGAGAGCATTATGTAAATCTTATCAGGCCATTTTTGCCCAGACCTCTTTATAAATACAGCAAGTGGGATTTTTTCCAAATGAAAACTCTTATCCTTAAATCTGGCAGTATTCATGGGAGGGGGTGGATCCCACTGCTTCTCTTAGAAAAATAGATTCTTAACATCAAACAGTTTTTGCCCAAACTGCAAACAGAATATCTGTGCTGTTCTGTTATTTTAAGCCTGACATGCTTTTGAAGAGTTCAGGGAAAGAGGATCAGAGCAGATGATGTTCTAATAAAGTCTGTGCTCTATTATGGAGAAAAGATTCAGCAGGAGAAGTTAACATTTATTTTGCATGTAACTGGACCTCTTCAAGGAGTTTTCAGTCTATTTTAAGAGAAAATAGAGGAAGAAAAGGGAAGATCTGTGTGGTGAATGACTCTGAGATCGATGGATTTATTCTTTTTCTTTGTAACAGTAGCAGAACTCTGCCACCTTGACCTCGCCAAAGAGGAGTACTTGGAATAAAACCACAGCATACAGAAGTCTTCACTTGAACCTTCAGTTTTGCTTTGAATCATATGGGTGTATTTAGTTTTAAAGCTTCTGATGAAGACTGAGACAAACCTGGCTTTCTAGCAGGGTACAGTGTTGTTCCTGAGGTGCTGTGCTTGGTGGGATGATGCACTATGGACTAATGTTGCCAGAAATCAATGCTGAAAGTGAGGAGAATTCAGAGACAACATCCACTCCTAGCCTAAAGGTTTTAAAACTTCAGCACTTGTAATAAGTAATTTTTGGAAGGGTTCTAAATTGTCTTCAGGAGAGTGGTTGAAATATAGTTTGCTAGGCAGAGGTTTGAAGCAGATCTAGAAAGATCTTTCAGTTAGTCAGGATCTAATGGAGCCATTTTATTAAGGCAGCATTTATGAAATGGTCCATGCTTGCTTAAAGTTAGTCCTGCTTTGACAGATGTAAAGATAAATGTGTAAGAGTGAATTAGAAGGTTTACAGATACAAATGAAATGGGAATAAAAACTGTATCAGTGTGTCTGCTAAATTAAATTACTGGCAAAAAAAGGAATATTTGATCTTGGAGGTCTCTCCTCATTTAACAAGTACTGAAAAGCAGCTTTCAAGTGTAGCTTTGTATAGTAATGGGAATTCATAATTGAGTGTCCCTTGGCTGCAGTGACCCTGAAACACACCTGGAAACCAAGAACCAGCTACAGGATGCTGGGGCAGTGAGGGAGTTTCACAAGCATCCCATACTGTAACTGTCATTGCTCTGTTGAACCCACCTTTTGCAGGTGAGTTTATTGTAAGGCATCCAAGATAAACACTAATTAGGGTGTGATAGAGCAGAGGCCAACAGTCTTAAGACAGCAAACCAGTGCAAGTGGTGCTTTTCCCTTCCCAGTGGGTTGGAGGTTAAATACTGTTCTGGTGAGGGCTGATCTGTAGGTTATATCCAGGTCTGAAGCAGCTTGAATTTATCTGGGACATTGTTCTGGTAATGGCTGTGATTAGGAAATCAGATTTTCCACTTCTAGTATTGTCACATTGACTCTTATCCTTGTTAAATTACAGCTGATGTATTGTTTTGGTCAGCAGAGTATTTTTGTTGGTACAACCCCCCAGTGGTTATTAGCAGTAGCAAAATTATACAAACTGCATGATTAAATTCCTAAAGAGCTGAAGCTTGCATTCAGAACTGGAGGAAGGCTTCCTTTTTGCCTGTAGCTAATACATAAGAGGATTTTCTTCAAAATATGATTCATTAAAATGTCTATACTAATGACTACAAAAGGCAAAAATAAAGCTACAGCAAGAGTCCCAATGGGCCTCTCATTACCAGATAAGTAATCATGAGAGGTATGGGAAGCTTAATTAAATGTCCATGAAAGGGGTTGAATTTATGAACTGTTAAAAGCTGTTCTGGCAAAAGATTTGAAGTGATTAAAACCTGTAAAGTTAATGGAGATTGGTAACATCTGAAATTGTTTTCCTTGTTCTTTCTTGGCTGCCTGGAAAGTGCAAATAATGAGGTTGTGTTTTGGATGGATTTGGAACACAGTGATGAGCATCTGTGTAAACTATAACTCTATATTCAGTGAATTTCTGGATGAAATGCAGAGAGGCCTTTGGCCACACCTTCAGAGTTTATTTACAGTATTAGTGAAAGAAAATAGAGTCTGTCTATCCCAAAAGCATCCTCCATCTGTGATGTGGGAAGAATTCTAAAAACCGTTGTATGTTACTTGTAAATCAGATTATTGATAAAATTCTGCAGAGGGGTGGAATGGGTACACAGCTTTTCAGTGGTGCATTCATATACTCTTCAGTGAGTGTCTTTACAATGTAAATTGTGCTTCCTTGGGTTGTGTAAGTGCCACTTTATTAAGCACCCTTAAATATGAAACAGAGTTGGGGACTGATCAGATCTAGACTTGTGTCCTGATTTGAACTATCTGCACGGCCCTGGGGAAGTGCCTGCTTTGCAGTTTGTCCCTGTGTCACAGGGGGATGATAGAGGATGCCTTTGGAATTGGTGCTGGCAATATTAGGGTGGAGATTAGAATAGGAAATGTATTCCTGGGCAAGTGGGAGAGGCATCTGTTGTTTTTACTATTCCCATGAGTGCTCAACTTGGCAGTGCTGAGTTAATGGTTGGACTCAATGACCCTGAAGATCTTTTCCAACCTAAGCAATTCTGTGATTCAGTGGGATTTATTTCTCCGAAAAATCCATGCTGGGAAAGCCTGAAATGCCATCTGGCTTTGCCTTTGGTAGTGGCTGACTGTGGATGTCCAGAGCAAGAACAGAGAAGCCTTATGGCACTTCTTATACACTTGTTATAATTGTTGAAGAGAGAGAGGGATCCTCTTCTTTCCAGAACTTGAAAAGTGGAATTCCAAAAGATTGCAAAACCAAGGAGCAGTTGAGCTTGCAGATTAGTGTCCACTTGGTCCAGGTGCAAGCCTTCCTTCTTTTATGAGGCTCTGGATGGAGTCTCAGCAGTGTGCAGGTCTCTGTCAGCCCAGCAAGGCACATTTATCAGGTTAGCACCTGATGGCAGGACCCAGGAGCACTTGGAAAGATTGGTTTTGGATTGCTGACTCTTTAGCTCAGGTAGTTCTCACCTGATCTAGGTACATTTCTTTATATACTTTCTTGGAGTGAATGGCATTGGGGGCAGGCTGGTGTGTCAGACACTGTCAGGACTAAAGCTGCTTTTTATAGATGTGTATCTGGTATAAGTGGGTGACAGCACACCAGGGAGGGGTGGCAGCTCATCCTGCCTGTGTTTCTGGTTTGTAACATTTGTTTTTCTTACCCCACAGGTCGGTGAGCTGGTAAAGGTCACAAAGATTAACATGAGTGGTCAGTGGGAAGGAGAATGTAATGGCAGACGTGGTCACTTTCCATTCACACACGTCCGTCTGCTGGATCAACAGAATCCTGACGAGGACTTCAGCTGAGTGTGGCTCAACAGTTGCTCTTACAGATGGGAACAATCTCAACTTGTTTTTATTGCAGATGCCATCAAGACTAAGCTCAGACCGACACTGCAAGCGGTATTGCTTGGATAAGCATTCTGATAACCTGCAAACCCCTGGGACTCAACACCACCATTCCTTAAGAAGGGTCATGTAATTCAGGGTACGACAGTAGATAACTCGTGTGTCCAGTGGCAGAACTAGGCCATGATTATAGGTTGTAATGCCTGCTTATGTCCATGTGCACGGCAGCCTGGACCTTGCCAGCAGCAGCAGCTGGAGAAAGCAGTGCTGTAGATGTTCAGAGAACATTTACAGCTCTCTCCGGGCCCGTTGCTTATGTTGCTTCTTCCTCAGGCAATGAAGATCAACCGTAGACAATTCAATACCTTGATAGAAATTTCACAAATTTATCCTGGAGCTCTCTCCATGTTTTTTTCCATCCTGGGTTCTCTGTCCTAGAAAGGCTCTGCAGTGCTCTGCATGGTCAGTTAGCTGTGCACAGCACAGACTGATGCAGGACCCGTTGGGCACAGCCTTATGATTTACAGATCCTTACCATTTTCATGGTAAATGACAGATCCAATCAACCTCAGAATTCTAGAAGCTTGTGGACACTAGATTGATTTCTTCAGTACTGTTGATGCTTCAAACATAGCAGCTGATTTTAATTTAAGATTTTTATTAACACACAGTATCTCCTTTTATCTACAAATACAAGGCTTATGGAAGTGTAAACCTCCATATCAGTGCTGAAAAATACGTGCATAGCACTTTAATACGTAGCTTTAAAGCAGTGTTTGATTCACTAAATATACTAAAATATTGACACTGCTTTCCAATAAAATTAAATTGTGTAGGGCTAGTTTAATTTTTCTAGAATTCTTCAATATTGTACAATACTGTTACAGTACAAATCAGTGTCAAACATGGTGAACTGACAAACCAAATATTAGTTTTATTTTAAAGACAGTCTGGGGACTCTTCTGGTTTAATTCCCATCTGTAAAATATTTGATAGTGAACTCATGAGGATTTTATTTTTAATAAACTAATGGAAAATAATTGTGTGCTTCTGGATTGATTCTCAAAAGGCATAATAGAGTAAATATGGCTTCCTAGCTCATGATGAAAATCAGTACATTGAGTAGGCAGTATTATGCACTGCTTGATGGTTGTTTTATAGTCTGTTCTTCTAATTATCTGGTTTTCTCTAATATAAATCAGAATGGATTTAGTAAGTTTTGTAAACTGAAATTAAACACTGAAGTAATTCTCCCTTGCCTGTACCCTGAGTTGTTTTCCAAGCACAGTACTCTGATGACCAAACTAAATTTTGTAACTTTGACTACAGTATAATCCATGCAGAAGGGTTTTTCTAAATAGCATCAGACTGAAACTGTTGGGTTTGGTTGCTTCAGACCCGTGTGACCCCAAGGCTCATGGGGTGCACGTGCTGCAAAGGCCTTTGCTGCAAGGCACCGACCCTACAACCATACTGGTAACACTTTACCTCAGAACTCTGTAACATGCTGGAAATTATAATATTTCTGTTCTATTTAAGTACTAGTTGTTTTACTACAAAATTAATCCATCAGCAAGTCTGAGTAATGTTCAGGTTATGGGCACTCATTAATTCTGTGGACTAATGTTAATCACACTTGTCCATCACCAGTCTCATGAGCACTACTGAGGATTAATGTCAAAAACTGACAGCAGGGACAGTGGGGTAAGAATGGAAACAAGGAATTGCAGCTCTGTTCTACCTTGGATTGCTATTCTGGTTAGGGTGACGTGCCAGTGATTGTGGGAGCTCTTCTAGCTTAATACAAAATTTACTTTGAGGGGAAAAAAATTGTGAAACTAACTCTAGGTTCTGTAACTCATCAGGCTCTTTAAGGCTAATTTGTGGTTTTCCTCTGATCCTGATATTCACTGTAACTGTTCAGGGGGTTTTGTTCAATAGCTGCACTCTAAATAACAGACTTAATACTGAGTTTTTCAGTTGCCCATATATGCTTATGTTTTTCTTCAGGTATTGCAAAAGAAATACAATAAACAGTGTGTCCTTAGAGTAACACTGTTCTGAAGTATTTTTGCCAACTGCAGTTAATGAAGGCCTATATATTTGTACCTTTCCAATCAGGAATTTGGATACCAAAAGATCATTTTTCTGGAAGTTTTATTATGCAAACCTTGCATTTTTAATACAAAAGACATGAATTGAATTAACTAGCAAGTACCCTGCAAACTTTGTAGATGTGGTTTTGTTAAGACTGTATAAATTGTGAATATTTGTACACTTTGAAAGAGCAAAATAAGGAAACTAGAGGAGTCTTAATAGCTGCTGTTACACTAGAATTCCAAGTTCTTATCAAGCAGTTTTTTTAGCTGACTGATACATTAATGCAACTGTTTTCCACTCTTCCATTCTAAGCTGAAATGTGATTTTGTTTCATAGGTGATAGAAAGGAGTATGAATTTGGACAAAATAGACATTTCAACTTGTCAGGCTCTTCAAGGCAAATAGGTAGAACCCATGTCCATGAACATGTAGAGGAAATCCTTTTGTGGCCTTTGTTTATCCTCTTCTATTTGTTCCCTCCCTTCTCCCCAAGGCGTGCAAAAAAATCATTGCTCAGAATGTTGGTCACAATCTTTTGTCTCTTCCTTGGCTGTGGTTTTGGTCTCTTGTGCATAGGCAGGTGTTAGAACTAGAATAATCATTTCTAGAAATACACCATGAAAGCAGAATGCTCAAGTACACTGTGTTCTTCTGGTGCATTTACATGTTATATCACACTAAAAAGTACAACTGGCTGCTATGGTTTTTTAATATATATTTCATTTTGGTAAGCCCCTGCCTTTTTACTAATATATGACCTGGTTAAATCTTGTTAATCTGTTTGAATTGTATTTGTTAATAATGCAAAGATTTCTAATCATCTTTAAGAGTAAAACACTTCCTTTTTGTTAATGGTTTTGGGGAAGGATTCTAACCAAACCTGTTTGAAGAAAAATATGAACATGTGCCATTGTATTATAACACTATCCACTTTCTTGACAGTTAAAGTCCTTTTTTATTTTTTTGTAGCATGTAATGTATATGTTCATAGTACGTGAAGTAAATAAAAGTATAGCCAAAACTTTGACTCAGTCATTCTCAATCAGTTCTTGGAGTACTTGCATGTAATAATTAAAAATAGAGGGGCTATGCCAATTTTAATTGGTCATGTTAGTATGAAAATAATTAAACATAGCCACTACAGAAGTAAGACAAACCAAGATAATTAACGTATCAAACAATAAAATAGGACTTTTTTTGAAAGAAGGTGACTTTCTGTAATTAAATGAGTCAAGGGGTTGGGGGAAATGTATATTCTCATTTCAAAAATAACTTGTGAGGAATGTTAAGATGAGATTTTGTAGCTCTTGCTCTCAATTCTACCTGCACAAGTGTGTCAGGGAAGAGTCTGGGGATTGTTTGGATGGGATGTTTGGGAAGATAAAAAGCTGTTTATATATTCTTAAAAACATCAGTGAACACAAAGTTACACAAATAAATACCAGCTAGAATCTCCTGCAGGAGTCTACAAATGGTTCAGAAGAGCTGGTTTTATGTGTGGTGGTGTGAGAGCACTAATTCAGTGAAAGGCCAGGGTGTGCAGGTGCTGTCAAGGGCTGAAGGACAGAAAATCAGGATCAGAATCCCATGGGGAGCAACATTTGTAACATCAATCTGTATTAAAGCTGCTTTTGCCACACTATTCCTTAAAAACTGCAAGGGGCCAGTGGCCCTTAGGCCCCAAAGATAAGAATCCTGGTGTGTCTCCACACAGCAAAGATTATTCTGTCTGCTCCAGATGGAAAAAAACCCTTAATTTTTCATAGATAAAATCCCCCAGCTTTGTTTCAGTGCTCACCCACTGCAGAGCTGCAATGCAAAGGTGCCTTTTAATGAGATTGGCTGAAAGAATTTCAGAGCTCCCTGCAGCCAAAAGGAAGAGGCTGTGCCTGCCCTTCCCCAGGGCCCTGCCAGCCATCCCCTCCAGCTTTACTTTGCCCTGGTGTTTGCAGAGCTCCCTGAGCTGATGGAGCAAAGGGCTTGCTTTTCCTTTTCCACTCCCTCTCCTTTCAACTGTGAGGTTTGGCTGCAGCAGTGGTTGAGTGAATTAATGTGAAAGTTCAGGGGGCAAAGGGCAAACAAGGATTGCATCAGCAAATTGTGCTGTATTTCCTTGGATTAGGCTGCTTATTCCTCATGCTTTGCCAAATCCCTGACCAATTTCCAAATATCCGAATGCCATCTGTAACGAGTGCATTCAAAAGAATTTGAAGTATTTAGACAATATGCTATTATTTAGCAAGGGTACCAAGAATGCACCTCACTTCTGGCAATTAAATCTGCTTGAAGTGTCCTGCTTTATTGATATTATTGAACTCCCTGCAACCTGAGTGCCTGCTGAACTGAGTGCCTGCTGAACATGAGGATCACAGAAAAATTCCTAAATTGATCCAAATCTAATTTATTGTGCACAGCTCCCCAAATCTCTGCTGAAAAATAGATTTTTATGGTCAAGAGAGTGAAGAAGTGATTTGCAAGTCTTAAAAATTTACACAGAGATAGTGACTGTGCACTACTGGGACCTTTTGATTGCCTAAATTTGTGTCATGTATTTACCAGCAATTCAGAAGTAAAGGTTTACAATGATTCCCAATTTCAGCAAAATCAGCATTTTCTAGTCTTACTTCAAATAAATCAAAAAAAAGCAATTTTTTTTCTGGACTTGACACCTAATTTTCAGTGACCTTAGTCACTGATATCTGTTTTTAAGAAATCCTGATTAGATGATCCTGATCTGTGAAAAAGAGGGTCTAAATATCCCTTGAAAACAGAGAATTGATTTCCTGAGCAAGTGATATAAAAATAATTCTGTCAAGTTTTTAGATTTATTTATAAGAAACGCATAAGCTTATGTTGATCTTGCAGACCCTAAACTCTTGTTTATCAACTGTAAAAAATAAGGCAAGCAATAAACTACTGAAAAAAATGCTTTGAATGGTGTTCAAGGTGTGTGCCCTCAGTCACCCATCAGGAGCCCATTTCAGTGGGCACAATACAATAAATGGGGATACCTGACTTTGTGTCCAGGAGGTGCCAGGGCCAGCTCTGTCTCTGCTGTCAAACTTGCCAAGGTCTCTGTGCTCTTCTCCCAGCAGTGAAGTGATGGGAGAACATCTGTAGTCTGCACTTCCAGGGAGACACTGGGAAAAGAGACAAGACTTCATTCACAGCTGCCCTGAGCAAATCACAGAATCGTGGAATGGTTTGGGTTGGAAGGGACCTTAAAACTCATTCCAATTCCTCTGCTATGGGCAGAGACACCTTCCATGAGACCAGGTTGCTCCAAGCCCTGTCCAACCTGGCCTTGAACACTCCCAGGGATGGGGATCTTTGAAGATCAGGTTAATGCCAGCCATGCATCATCCCTTTTAGCTTTCTAAAACCATTCTGATTTCAGAAATCAAGGCATTATCTCAGTTATTAAAGTGAATGCTCCTTTTGTTTTTCAGAAATACTGTGTGAGGAACCCATGAAACATTCAATTTTACTTTCTAGATTTTCTAGCCTCTTGAAACTGAAATTACCACGTGCTAGCACTGGAGGTGCTACTTAGAGCAAACACCCTGGAGAGGCTGCAGGGTATCTGTATCTGTATCTGACCGTCTGCCTTTCCGTCACAGATCCACCCTTCCATGAGGGGCACATGCGGTGATTTGTACCCAAATACCGAGAGAGGGTAACTCAAACAGCGCTGTCAGCGTTTGAGGGCAGCACAAATACGGAGAGATGGAGCCGCACTGAGGGAAACTCCACCGGCGGCCGGGCCCTCTGCCCCCGCTCGCCCACAGCCCGGTCACGGCCCTGCCAGAGCCGGGTGGGGGAACGGCGGATCCATCCCCGCCATTGCCGGGCCGCCTCATCCTTCATCCCGCATTATTCCTCATCCCGCCTCACCCCTCACGCCGCTTCATCCATCCCGCCTCACCCCCCCCACCGCTTCATCCAACCTGCCTCACCCCTCACACTGACAACTCCGCCTCATTCCGCTTTATCCCTCATCCCACCTCACCCCTCACCCCGATTCATCCATCCCGCCTCACCCTCACACCAACTCCGTCTCATTCCGCTTTATCCCTCATCCCGCCTCACTCCTCACACCGCTTCATCCATCCCGCCTCACTCCTCACACCGCTTCATCCATCCCGCCTCACCCTCACCCCGCTTCATCCGTCCCGCCTCACCCTCACACCAACTCCGCCTCATCCCGCCTCACCCCTCATCCCGTCTCACTGCGCTTTATCCTTCACACCGCCCCATCCCTTTATCCCTCAGCCCTCCTCACACCCCTCATGCCGCCTCACCCCTCATGCCGCCTCACCCCGCCCCCCGCTCGTTGCCAGGGAGCCGCCGTTGCCATGGGAGGCGGCGGGGCGCATGCGTGCGCCCGCGGGAGTGCCCGGATGCAGCGGGAGGAGGCGCTGCCGCCATATTTGCCCGGAGAGCAGCGAGCTGGTAGCTGCAGAGCCCCCCGGACCCATCGGCTGCCATCCGCCCCGCGCAGTCCCCGCCGCCGCCCCGCCCGTAGGACATGGACGATCGGGAGGACCTCGTCTATCAGGCCAAGTTGGCTGAGCAGGCTGAGCGCTACGATGGTGAGCGCGCGGGCTCGGGAGGCCGTGCACGGCCGAGGGGAGAGGGAGGGAGGGAGGGAGCGGCCACAAAATGGCGGCTGGGCGGGGGAGGGGGGCAGGGGCGGAGGAGGGGGCGCACACAAAATGGCGACGGGGAGCGCCCTGAGGGGCCGCTGGAAGCGGGGATGGGGGGCCCGGGCGAGGGGGTGTCTTGGGCCGGGGCGGGGCCCGGGGCGGGGGGCGGTGGCGGCAGGAGCCGGGAATAAAATGGCGGCCGCGAAGGGCGAGTCCTGGAGGGGGGGGCAGGGGAGCCGCCCCCGCCTCGGGGGGCCCCACAGAGAGACCCTGCTGCCCCTCACGGCGCCGCGAGGTCCGGCCGGCCCCGGCCCCGCGCTCCCCGGGCCGGGCGGAGCAGGGCGAGGGCGGCTCGCCGCAGACAACGCCCATGCCGAGCGCTCGGAGGGGGGGCCCGGCCCTCGGCCCCTCACCGGCCGTGCTCGCGGGGGTCCCCGGGGACGGGGCTGCGCTTCTTTCTCTGCCTCTACCCCCGGCTGGCGATCCTGCTGCCCCTGGCAAACCCAGAGAGAGCGAGTTCTCACCCTGCAGGGAGCGAGTACATGATTCACTGCCTAAAGAAAATGTATATGCTTTCATTATGTGGTAGAAATTATTACAGGTTGTTTCACTTTCCCAGCGTTTTCTTTTCATCCTTTTCCCTCTTTAAGTTTTTGTGCTATCCCTGATAATTTAATATCCGTGATGATTTAATATCTGGGGGAACAGGGGTAGAGGGGAGGAACTGGCAACCTTGGGTGGTGTCTCTTGCCCCAAAAATGTCTGTCTTGCAACTGTTCCTTTTAAACATGGTTCCCTTGCATATAATAGAAAGGGCCTTTAATTTTCTCGACTCTTCTGAGACTGTTACTTTGCCCTGAGAGCTGTGATTACTCATTTGAAGTGAAATAAATATATGTAAGTGGAATGTGTGAATGCAGTAACACCTCATTTAGAGAGGTAAGAAGACACTCCAAATATTTTCTGTTCCTCAATTTTTATAGACAACATGAGCAAGGTCTCACCAAATGACACATTTTTATGTGACACATTTAAGAGTTGTGCTTAAAAAACATCTGATGGCATCATTGCAGAAAATCTGAAAAATACACGTTTTGGAGAAAAAATGAGAAACTAAAAGAAAAAGAAGGTCTAAGTAAGACTCCATGCATTTAGAGTTCTGATTGGAAAATTGTTTAGAATTCAGAGTACCACTGAAGGAAAGCAGTAAGGCAGCCTCTGCCATAACTGAAGGACTTGGAGAAAGGCAATGCCCCCAGAAACCAGTTATTGGAGTACTATAATTACCTTGGGCAGAGGAACACACCCATACTCCACAGAATGTGTGCAACTTCTGCTGAGGAGGGAAGGGTTCTCCACCTGGTAGGGATGAAAGTGTTGGCTTTGGTTTGAGTGGAAACCCAACATACTGGAGGAACCATCATCCTTGGGAGTTCTTGTGGCATGAGTGTCTTTCTGGGGTTTTCTGAAGTCAGCAGTAAATCACTTTGTTAGAAGGTAATGGGACTCTACCCCATGACACAGATCTGCAAAGCAAACTTCCTGTCAACTGATAAAAATTGATTAGGAAGGATTATTGCCTTGGTGCAGCATTTCCCTGGGTGGACTTTTGGTTCTCCCAGTACTATGACTGTTTGTTAAACAAACTGCCCAGAGCAAAATGTAACAGACTTGTTGTGCTGTATTGCTTCTGAATGAGCATGAGACTTGTTACAATTTAGGAGGGAGCACTGAACTTAAGGTTGTCTTGTTTAAATCAGTGCTCTGGGTTTTGGACTTCCAGAGGTTTTAGGAATCAGGTTGGGTCAACATAATTTAAGATGCACCCTCTAATTTTGCCAGCTGCTCTAAATGCATCTTCACTTCCCTCGTGTCCATGGCCTGGAAGAAAATGTACTGTAGATACTGTTTTATCATTTAATTCTCTGTTCCTGTTCAGCTGAAACAATTAAAGATGATTGGCATAATTTGTTCTTGTTAATGTGAAATAATGCAGTTCTGCCAAGATCATAGCTGAGACTGCTGAATAATTCTGTGAGCAAAGTGATTTGAGAGGCAATATGAGGAAAGAGTAAGCTAATCCTAATTTTGCTCCTCAGTTTGATCCTTGAGGTGCACAATTATAAGGCCACAGTTATTATGGGCACATATCAAATGGGGTGATGGTAAGTACTGGCTACAGATAGATTGAAATACAAGTCCCTTGGGTAATTCAAATATGAGTTTGACAATTTTTTTGTGTTTAACATTAGAATAAATGTAAACTTCTGTCCCATCTTTCTCCTGGAGACTGGAAGAATGGTGGGTTGCTATTTATGTATGGCTCATGGCATTTATAGCAGCACTTATGGTGGGCATCCAACTGTGGCTTCTTTGGTGTTACTTACCTGACCCACTTAGGGAATTTCTGAAGTCTTGGGAGCTGCATTTGTGAACGGTTGGGAATCTAGTCCTGTGCCTGTACTGTCCTCAGGATGGTGGCCCAGATTAAGAGGACAACTTTCTAGGTACTTTTGCAGTGTAAGTAGCACTTAAACCCTGATCTCCAGAGATATATTAGGAGATTTGGGTGTCTGACTATATTCACAGATCTGCTTAGGCATGCTATGGCAAATCATAGAATGCCAGGAAGCTTACTGGCAGTACAGGAAGCCTGGTGAGAAATCTCACTCACTGCTATTCCTTATTGGTAGTATAATATATAACTAAATGGACTCCTTTTTTGGAAAAAACTGGAGTAAGTGATATTGTGGAACTCTTCATATCAAGAGGATGTAGAGGACTCCTGTAGACTTCTGCTGAATATTGAAACCAATTCCTCTTTGTAGGGGCTGGGAGCATCTTTGTTTCATGTGAGAAACATGCTATGGCTCAGGGCAGTCTATGAGCAGATATTTCCAACAGCTGCTTTGTACTATAGGTCCTGAAGTAAATTACTTGAGTGAGGTGAAATAGGTGGGGTCTCGCCCTCAGAACCAGAGAATAGGTCAAGGTACAGGTAAGGAAAGCCCGGCCCACCAGGACAGGTCTCCTGCCTCCTGGCACAGCAGGCTAACAGCTGGCTCCTTTGTCTTTAGAAATGTGTCTTTATCACAGAGGCAGGAATGTGTGCAGCCGTGGGTTCAGTTCAAGATTTGAACCCTTTTTAGGAAGATCTGTCTCCTAGTAACAGGTCTTCAGCTTAGAGCCTAGTGAGGAATCAAAAAGTCACAAATTAGAATTCAAGTTGCATATTAATTTTGGTTTGCAGAGGGTTGGTCTCTTTCAAGCAGATGTCAAGCACACTTCAGTTTTTTGGGTCCTCTCCCTATTAATGGTTACTACTTACTCTGTTAAAGCTCTTACTGCTGTAGCGATGTGGGGTGTGACTGCTGTCTCTGAGATAAAAGACAGAAAAATCTCAGCATATCCCTAAGAATTGTAGGAATCCAACAGTTAAAATATGGGCAAGATGGTGCTAAAGGAATAAGACTGTACATTTCTTTAAGTGGGAGTTGTACATACTGGGACATAAATTGACTTGTGATTATGAGCAGTTGTGTGAGAGAGCCTTTGTCTGTAATGGCCTTCTTGAATTTCCTGAGGTACCAGGAGCAGACAAAGGAGACAGAATTCTACATTTGGATGGTGAGGTCCTCTGCAAGGAGCCCAGAAGCTGAACTGGTTTTCAGTATTAGAGGATTGCTCAGTAGCAGATCTCAATAAAGGGAGAGATTTATGATCTTTATAGGCCAGGCTTAAAATGTTTGCTTTCAAACTGAAATGTTTGTTAGAAATAGTGGGGAAATCCTCTTGATTTGGAAAAGTAAATGTCCACAGCTTGAACAGATTAGAGGAATGATTTAAAAATGTTCTTGTTGCAAGAAGGACTTGTGGTAGACTATACAATTGATCATGCAGAAAATCCCACCGTTGCTAGGATAACTTGGCCCTAACCTGTGTTTCTCCAAGTGTGTAAAGGTACAGGACTGTTTATTGCAGAGTCATGCTGTCGGGTTTGGAAGGGTTTTGACTGCACCAGCTGTTAGAAACCTTACACAAGGAATAGCAGTATAACCCTCTGCTTTGTCCACAAAATCATCATCAAGCCACTGTGCAGGTTGCTTGTCTTAACTGGGAATCCACCTGTTAGGTTCTTTTATGCTCATTTGTGTAAAACTTGCATATTGTGATAAGGAATGCTTCTCATTTGTGCTTGAATTCTGGTCTGACCCTTAGAACCAGTTCAGTTCTCTAAATAAAAAGCAGGATTTTTTTTTTTCCCTTGTGAGTAGTTGTCTGAGCTGGTGACCTGAATGAGCCATTTGAGAGGTCAGAGGGGTGTTGAGCTGGAAGGAGGGAATCAGTAGGGATGGGTTCAGCCATCTCTGGATGCCAAACACAGGATTCCCTAAGAGAACAGAAAATCCTTATGCAGGCAGTGTCATGGTGTGTTCAGGGGAGTTCCTGATGGATGGAAAGATAAGCTGATCTTCCACTTGGTTGAATTTGGAGCTCATCAGTGTAGTGAGTAGGGTGGTGCACACTGATCTAGGTCTGTAGCTGTGGGAAATGCAGTCTGTGGCATTAATCTGCAGAGTTGCATTCATCTCTTACTGAAGAAAACACACCTGCCTCTATTTCTTCAGTTCTTATGTTTGTTCCTAGGAGTTTACTATCTATTACTAGATAGTACTTCTTATTTGCTTCTGTTTCTGTGGCTCCCTCAGAAATGTCAGCCTGCTTCCAGCACCGGTCCCTTGTGATTCCACTGGTGGGCTTTCTCTGTTCTCAGCACTTCAGTCTCATATTCATGCCCTGTTTCCTGTCTTTCAGCCAAGTGTTTATCCATGTGAGGACTTTCCTTCCTATCCCATGGCAGTTGAGTTCCTTAAAGAACCTTGGGTGAGGGACCTTGTCAAATGCCTTTGGGAAATCCAGGTAGACTCTTCCAATTATGTCTCTTTGTCCATGTGCTTCACTTGTTCAAAGCATTCCACTAGATTTGTGAGGCATAATGGAAGGCCGTGCTCTACAATATAATGATTATGCATATGCCCACTTATTCCAGGGGTTTTTTAAATGTAATTCCCATTGACTTGACCCCTAGTGAGTATTAGGTTCATGGTGTTGTAGGTCCCCTTGAGTGTCTGCTGGAACCCTTCTCAAATGAACAGTGTGAACCACTTTGTGTTTGCTGCTGCTATTAAAGCCCTGACTGAAGGTTACGCACAACAGTTTAGGGTCAGACACTTCAAGTTCCTGTGACTTGTTTCTGATCATCTTTTGTTCATTGCAAGAATGAACAAGTACAAGGCTAACACTTGTACTGAGTCTTTGAGTACTGTTCATGGTCTGTGGTCATCTGTGGTGGGCACAAGGGAAGATTTGTTTTTTCTCCTGTGTCCTCCACCTCCTCACAGCTCACAGGGTGCTCACTCGCAGCCTTTTGCTCCTGAAGTGCTGAAATAGGTACTGGGCAGCAGCTTAGAATCTCAAAGATCCAGGTTTGCTTTATTGTCCTTAGATAAGGGCAGTAGAAAAGATTAAACTTCCCCATTATTTTTTAGCTTAGAGTAAGGCTTATTCTTTGTCTTTCACTTTAAGCCCCAATCCCAAGCCTTGCACCTTGCTGTTCTACAAACCTTTTGTAGGCGGCCAACTCTGTCCCAACCCTTTGTGCTATCCAGGCTTTGCCTGTGTGTCCCTCCTGGTGGCTGGAGGTGACTCAGCAGGGTTTGCAATGGGGAGCCAGCATTTTAATCATAGTAGTAGAATATAGGAACCTAAAAAATGGCCTGGCCATCATGACAGTTTTGTAGTATCTTAGGCAGTTGTTTGAAGTCTCAGCTTTTCCGTAAGAATATACAGACCTGGTCAGGCAGTGTCTGTGTGTTGTGGTGTTTCTTAACCAGCAGCAGGTGCTTGGGGAATAATCTAAATCTAGGGCAAGCATGTCATCCTCCAGAATATTCCCCTCTCCTTCCACAATTTACATTTTTGGGATTTCCTGCTCTGATGGTGGCATGATCTGACAGTAGCATAGTAAGTGACAGCCACAATCACCTGAGAGGCTGGATCTTAACCACTTAAATACAGTCTCTGTCTCTCTGAATCTGCATAACACTACTTTTTCCATAACGCAGTGTAAGAGTCTCTGGATTTTGTATGCAGTGAGTTGTCATTCCTGCAGTAATCCTTGTTAATGAAATGTAATCTCAGACTTGTATTCTGTCTTGAGTGGTCTCTGACTGAGCTTTCCACCTCCTTATGGAAACTTCCAGATAGGTAAAACTGCATTTAAAATAAAAAATAATTTGCTCTGTCGCCGGTGTGGGTGACTTTATTTTTGTTTTCTGTTGGAGGGGATACTTGTGTTGTATTAAGATTTTTCATCAGGCTTAAATTTTCAGGGCTGGATTATGGCTTTACTATGGAAGACCCAGGTATGTGCATAATATTTTGTCTTGTTGAAATGTCAGCCCAGATTTTTGTATTTTTAAGTAAAATTGGGCTCTTAACTAAACTAGAAACCTTTTTATCCAACAGCTTTGTGGGTAGACTAATAAAGACTGATAAATGTTTTTGGGTGGGACGGTTGTTTATGGGTGGGATTCTGATCTGTGGTTGTGTGGCGATCTAGTGACAAGATTAAGACTTTGTGGAGGAGACCTTTCAGTTCCTGTTGTCAGTGTTGGGAGGTTGTACCCAGCGTGAGGGGTGCTGAAGCTGAGGGCTTTGTGCTTCAGAGCAAATGGAGGGACCTGAGGTGCACCCCCATCCCCTAGCATCCTGTTCCCAGTGGCTGCCACTTGTCAGGGAATCTATTTAACTTACTAACCACTCAGTCATAAAAATGTTGGGGTGATAAGGGCTGTTTACTGATAAGGAGTAGTTGTGAGTCTGTTTTCCTTTGGCTCCCTTGTTTCCGTGGTTGTGGCTCTGCAGGAGGGTGGGTAATGACCTCCTTTGCCAACAGACTGAAACACTGACACAGGAGCTCCTTGTAGGGCAGGGTTTTGGGTTTGGCTTTGGACCAGCTATTGCTCAGCTAAATTTGGTTTAATCTCTGTTTCAAGAGTTTGTAGATCTTCAGACTAGTAACAGATAAAATCCTGCAGAAGGCAAGCAGTTGATTAAATTGGTAATGATATGTTTGAATGTACACTGAAAACAGCTCCTCATTTACAGGGAACAGCAAGTTGTGCGTATAGCTTTTTATTTCACATTTTCACTCTAGAGAAATGTGCTTCTAAGGAAGAGGTTGTGAAGGAAACCTGTAGAACAGTTGATAAAACATGCCCTTTTTGGCCCAGTTGTTGCAATTTCCTGATACAGGGCAGAAGATCTTGGGAGCTGTTGCTGTCCATGTTCCTCAACCTCCACACTTCTGGGCTCATTACTCAACGTATATCATTGTTCTATGGGATAAGTGTGAAGAGATTTCTGTTGTCTTCATTAAGAGGCAGGTTTTCTATAAAAGCATTGTGTATATCCAGGAGTAGGACTGAAGTACTGTGTATTTAATCCCAGTGGATAAAGCACAATTATGGAAACCCTTTAAAGAAAAGGCAGCATCTTCTGTAACCTCTGGGTTGCTTCTCTGAAGGCAGTAAATGTTAGGCTTGGAAACAAGACCTGCATTTCTTGCTGGAGCTTGACAAAGATACCCAGGTCATGAAGACTGCAAGTCTCAATTCCTGATTGTCATTTTTGTCCGCAGGATCTCTCAGGCATCTTCTCTTGAGTTTAGCTCTGTTGTTTAATAAACTTCAAAATATGAGATGGCTTAATTTGCATAGTTTTTAAAATTCACAGCTTTTAACTAGATTCTTTGTATGAATGGGATGGTATGGGTCATCCTTCGGGAAAAAAAAATCACAGTACTTGCTTTTTTAAAGTAGCAAATTGTAGCTATATTATATTGCCTGTAATTTAGCTGGCATCAATTACTTATGTTTATGTTAATATTAATTGTGTGAGCATGGAGTGTTCTAGGGCAGCTCTCAGATTCTTCTCACCATTTTGCAGTTGCAGGGTGGTGTTTTCAACAAGTTCTATCAAACCCTTGGTGGATTTTTTTTTTGTTACTTTCTGTGATTTAGAGAAGCAAAATCTGCTGATAAAAATAGAGCCACCATAAAATGTTGTCCTCCCCATATGGAGACCTGTTGGAGACTGATAACACTGTTCCTGCCAGGGAGCCTACAGTCTCCATTGCTGCAGTAGCTTATGCCTGTTCAGGTTGTGATTTCGACATCTGAGGGCAAAAAATGATAGTTAAGCTTCATTTGTATATTTAACACTGTTCTTCTGATGTGTCTTGAACAATCCCGGTGTGGTTAGATAATGAAAGGGTTACAGCCTTCCTTAAGTGGTTCAGTCTTTGTTTTCATTGGAGTGTAGGAAAGCTGGCTTTGGTTTTGGTATTGATTGTTTTAACCTCAGGTTTAGAAATACTTTTCAACAGGCTTAAAATACAAATATATATATGAATTCATATTTTGTGTGTTACTTTTCAGTGTAAATGGCTGCTTGGCATGGGTACATATGGTTACTGTGGGTACACTCAAGATGACTTCTTTGTTACCACTCCAAGCACCAAACTTTTCTTTTGGAGGCTCATCTTGCAGCTTTGACTCACTTTCCTAGTAACAGTACTCAGACATCTCTACATGTATTCAAATCTGGATTTTATGTTTTTGTTAATTACCACATTATACTGTATTCCAGTTAAAATCAGTGGAACATCTTGTAATTCCTCAGATTTATCCTGATTGTGTCAAGAGCCAGATCACATTTGCTCATGTTTTCTCAGTGTTCTCTGCTTTCTCCAAAGCACTCTGGAGAACAAACATTCCTGTAGGGTTGTGCTGATAACTGTTATTAATTTTTGGAACCCTTGTAAAATGCCAGATGAATATCAGATACTTCCTTTGTGTGTGTGCTGATTGATTTGTTTGGAGCACTGCAGGGTAAAAGTGAGGAGTAGCTGGATTAAAGGAGGAGGGAGTCCAATTAATTTCCTAAGTTCTCATTAATGTACAGCTTGTACTGAATGATTTGAAAGATGCTTCAGGTGTGAGAATAATTGCCTGACCTTTTCCTCCTAGAAATGGTTGAGTCAATGAAGAAGGTGGCTGGAATGGACGTGGAGTTGACAGTGGAAGAAAGAAACCTGCTTTCTGTCGCATATAAAAATGTGATTGGAGCCAGGAGAGCTTCCTGGAGAATAATCAGCAGCATTGAACAGAAAGAAGAAAACAAAGGTGGAGAAGACAAATTAAAAATGATTCGGGAATATCGGCAAATGGTAAGATGGAGTTGGTCTTACAACAAAATGTCATTTAGTTCTGGTCCCCTTGCCATAAACTGCCCTGCTGTTCCAGATGGCCTGTGCTGTGCTGACCTGGAATGGGGTGGCAGGCTGGAGCTTGTTCCTTATCTGGAGAATGAATCTCTTGGTGAAGGGGAGAGCTGTGGTGTTGCTGTATAAACACTCAGAAGGGCAGCAGGCTCAGGAGAGGGAGGGCTTTCCCTCAGTGCATCAGCAGCTCTGCCAAGCATTTGAACTGCACTGGCACTTCCCTGCTTACTCAGGTGGGAGGCTCCACCTGCTCAGGAGGCCTCATTCCTTCCCCTCCAACCTCACTGACCCCAAGCCACTTCTTTTGATTAACCCTGTCAAAGGAGGTGTTTGGCTGTTAAACTTCCACTTCCTATAAAAGTTGCTTTGGATCATACAGTGGCACTTCTTGTGATTCCAGTTCTCTGTCCTAGAGAGTTCAAAACATTAACACTTGAAATGTCCTTGGGGAAGGTTCTTCAGGCTCTTCTTGGCTCCTTGTCTTCTGTCACTCCTGTTCCTGGGCATGTCCTGGTCATCCCAGCTGTGAAACTTGTGTGTGTAGCAACCTCCAGGGCCTTGCTGTTTTCTCTCTCTGGAGAGAGGGAAAAATTGATCCACATAACTTCATGCTGACTTAGTCAGTGTGTGCAGCTTTACCTAAAATGGAGAGCTTGCAGCAAGCTCTAACTTCCATTGGTAAGGGCTAATGAAACCTCCGGCTCTCAGTGAGCTGTTGTTCCCCCTGCCCTAAATGATGGTTTAGCATGGAGCAGGCAGCCTCACATACTATTTAAATCCCACACATTTCTGCAGAGACTTCATCTCCATTATTTGAGGACAAGTGCCTCCACATGGTTCACATCTTCACTTCCAGAGAAACAGTGGAGTCTGTTATATCACCTGGCACTGATTCATATACCAGCAATGGAAATGATCTTGGCTTGGAAATCTTCTCCCAGGAATGGCTCTGTCTACTTTCTGTTGACTCACAGGGTTTCTGTTGCTCCATGGAATTGTTAAAGTTGTGAGTTTCTAATTTTATGCTGGCATGCTGATGGGATGAGACTCTGCCAGTTACATACAGTCCCAAATAACCTTTTCTTGATGGGTGTTTCCTAAAAGAACATAGAAAACAAGACAACAGCTATCCAGTGATTAAATTTTACATTGTGTGTTTCCAGATTCTTTTGCACAGGGTTTTGTGGGTGGTTATCATCTTCTGCCAGAGATCCTTTAATGATGAAAAGACTTTTCTCCTGGTTTTGAAAGGACTCTAGAAATAGCCTTTGTTCTGCATCTCTTTTTGTAAAGGATGTGTGCCATTCTTGATGGACTGGGGTGCAAGAAGTACAAGTTTGTAGTGCTTGAGGTGTCTGAAGAGATGGAGAGGCCACATGAAGTCAGTGTTATGCCAACAGGGTGTTGAGCTGTGGAATCCTCAAAGGGAGCAGCTTTCAGAGCTGCACAGGAGGAGCAGTGCACTGAACTCTGTCACTGGTTCCACGCTGGAGGAAGGGTGGCTGTGTCTGCCCAGCTCCTCAGGGACTTTTACAAGAGGTTCCTGATCATCATCTGTTGCTGAAAGCCAGATCCTCTTAGTAGCTGTTGGGACACTTAATATGGGTTGGCATCTGCTCTGAGTGTGAATGGTTTGGCAGGATGGCCTGGGAGCAGGAAGGAACATGGCACAGGTTTGGATGCTGCTCACTGTCACTGCTCACCAGTAGCACTCCTGCCCTGTTGTGCTCAGTGCTTCCCTGAAGAAACAGCTTCCAGCAGAATTCTGCTCGCTGTGATTCCCTTGTGAACAAATTCACCTATTGTGGCATTTTCCAGAGTGAGTTCATTGCTGGGAAAACCTTTTTCAGACTTGAAAGGCTCTGAAGAAGGGAAAAAAGCCCAACCAACCAAACCTTTACCCCCAACCCCCAGACCATCTCTGGGGGCCAACAAGGTCAAGTTTAAAGCACTGGGGGGTTGGAGAAAACCAGCATCTCTGAAAGACACATTTCTCATCTACCAGAAGCAGCTGTGAGTGACCTTGCTCCGCTGTAGAGTGCTGCTCCAGTAGGAATTGAAAGTTTCTGTAGTGGTTTTTGTGAAAGTAATTCTTTGTTGGGTTGGGTGTATGTCAGTATTTACTGTAATTCAGCTCATGGCTCCTGTTGACATTTTTGACCTAGTGGCCAGTGTGACCTGGGGCAGAACTCCAGGGATGGTGGTGCTGGGAGGGCAGGGCAGGGCTTGGCTTGTCTCAGGTGTGCACTGGGCAGTGGTGAGAGATGAAAGACACCAGACTGTGCCTCTTCCCAAGGCACTTCAGCTGAATGGAGCCAAACACATCCATAGCCATGAGGGAAAATGCCACTTAGGTGCTTCCTTTGTAGACAGGCTGCTCTCCTGCCTCCTGTGGCCGTTTGGATACACAGAAGCTCCTGAATTTCTCATCTGGCTGTGTCTCTGATGAGAGCACACTGAGGCTTGTGCTCTTCATCCTGGAGAGGCTGCAGTGGGGTGTGGCTGCACACTGTGCAGTTCCCTCCCTTGCAGTTAAACCAGATCCATTGCCACACCATAGCACAGGTAGTGACCTTCCCCTTCCTGCTCTGGAGATGTGGCACATGGAATGTGTGTTTCCAGTGCTCTGACTTCCAGCCTGGGCTGTCTGTTGGGGAGCTGCCAGGCTCTCCTCCATCCCCCCTTCTTAGAGAGTGCTCACTGAGCCACTCTGTCTGGAACTGATCCTTTTTGTACAAGAGCTTTTAGTTTTGTTGTGGGCTTTTTGTTTATTTGTTTTACTCTTAATCACCTTGATTTATATTAAATCTTTTTAAACTAAGCTTGCTCAGGACATTTCCATTGCCCTGGACAGCAGCTGATCTCTGATAACTGTGACTGATCCTTTAAGCAAAGCTGGAAAAGGTCTGTCTGAGATGAAATAGAGTTTGTACATGTATGGTTATTTAACTAAAGAGGATTAGAAACTGGTTTAATTCTTTGCAGTTTTGCTGAAGATCTCTCTGCAAAAGAAGTCATTGAAAAAGAGGATCAAGAGGAAAGAAGTTTGCAGGAACTGACTGCTGGCCAAAGGTTTTATAGCTTTTGTAGCCCAAGAATATATGAAGTAGATTCTCCTCAAGTGACCATATTTCAGCACCTTTCTTAAGCATTTGTCACATAATTAAGTACAGCATCTTATTCTTCCTGTGAATGTCAGGGCATTCTGACATTTGTCCATGAAATTTGCTGACAGTTAATTTACCTAAAGGAACTTTTGCAAATTGTTACTTTGTACAAGTCAGTGTGTGTGTGTGTGTGTGTGTGTGTGTGTATGTGCCAGTTGATTATTTATTTTGGATCTGTAATTTGCACGCCTTTTGGGTATAACTGCTGTGGTTACAAACCCAGATAGTTTGGGAGCTGTGTGGTGATAAAAGGATTACATAGCAAGGAAAATGCTTAAAGGAAGAAGGAGAAAGCAAATGCTTGGGTGGGAGGATAGGAAGGGATGATGGAGTGAGTGGTGCTGCTCCTGTGATCCAAGACTTGCAGTTCCTGGTAATTTCTTTCATGCATTTGCTTGAAATCTCTCCTTTATATGAAATTAGCTTGAGCCAGAGTTCTCTTCAGCTGTAGCTGTGAAAGTCTCTGTGAAATCATGAAAAAGCAGCATGGATGGGTGACTGTGTGCTTTAAACCAACCACTCCTACTGGGCTGACCTGGGGGCTCAGAGCCCATCTGGTTTGGGCAGTGCTGATGGCACAGGAGGGGTTTCAGCTTTTCTGGTGTGCTCAGTTTCTTTGCTTGCAGGTGTGAAACTCTCTGTGGTAAACCCTGACCTCATAGACCTTGCTTTATGTTTGGAACTGGAAAAAATGGAGGTTCATGTGACTGTTTTCAGTTCAGACTATTCAAATCCAGTATCTGTTTTTAAATGAGGCTTTATATACTGTGGTTTTGGCCACAGATTTCACTGTTAGTGTTGATGATTTCTGCTTTTTCACTGAGTTCTGTGCTTTGTGTTTTTCACCTGCTTCTGGAGCTTATTTTCATCTTGTACCTGACCTTTGTTTGTGTGGCACATCTTGATTCTGTTCTGATACTCCATGATTTTTGTCTTAAGGCTCTATTTTTAGAGCTTTGCCTCCAAGGACTCACTAGAACCTGTTGTGAAGGTGCCATTTAACTTTGGGGTATAATGGAGTTGAGCCGATTCAGGTTAATTACCTTCAAATTGTCCCCTTTGCTGTTGCCACTTTTAGGGCAGCCTTCTGGGATCAAAAATGGAAGGAATTGAGTTGTGCAAGCCTTGCAGTAAGGAATTACATCCTGAAACAAACTTAATGCAATGGTCTAGCAAGATGTCTTCCAAGGAATTTGCAATTTCACTGTTCAGTTCCACATTTCATCATTCATCAGTCCCTGCCTCTTGTGTGTGCCAGCTGAATGTGCAGAACTGTTTTGCTTAATGCACCTTTGGAGCAGCTGCATTTTATTTTTCTTCTGTCTTAGCCCTCTTTAGCATTTCATGATGTTGCCTGTTTGATATTTTGGTACTTTTGAAAGCTTTTAGGCTTAGGTGCTCACCCCGGCCCCTCTTCTAATTTTTTGTTACATTTTTATTTTTCTTTACTAGGTTGAGACTGAACTGAAGTTAATCTGTTGTGACATTCTGGATGTACTGGACAAACACCTCATTCCAGCAGCTAACACTGGCGAGTCCAAGGTTTTCTATTACAAAATGTAAGTACCTTTTTTAGAGGACAGGCCTGAAATAGAGACAGAAATCTTAAAATACACTGTTGTGCAGCTCTTAGATGTAAGAAACAGCAATTTTAATTGAGTTAATGATGTAGAAATCACATCCCTGATTGGTTTTTATTTTGCATGAGCTGAACACTTTTAAAGAGAAGAAAAGGAGGTGTGTCCTGTAGTGATGGTTTGAAATTCCCTCAGCTCCTACTGCAGTGTTGTGTAGACAGTAACTGAGCAGCAGAGTGCTTGGTGTGAATATCTAAACACACTTTAATTGCAGCTGTAAATTTAATGGCTGGTGGGCAAAGAAGGATTACTGACTTCCTACTGTTTCTGTTCTCAGGAAGGGGGACTACCATAGGTATCTGGCTGAGTTTGCCACAGGAAATGACAGGAAGGAGGCTGCAGAGAACAGCTTGGTGGCTTACAAAGCTGCTAGTGATATTGCAATGACAGAACTCCCACCAACACATCCCATCCGCTTAGGACTTGCGCTCAACTTCTCTGTATTCTACTATGAAATTCTTAATTCTCCTGATCGTGCCTGCAGGTAGGTGCTGGCTGGCAGAGTGGGAATAGGGGAATGCTCTGTGAACACCAGACAAGCCAGGAGTAACTGCTTTTGCTGCTTTCTTCCTGCTGATGTTTGCTGTGATTGATGTCAGTTCACTGGGAACATTTTCACCATCACTGTTTTCTTTGGAGTCCAGAGCCACCTGTTTGTGTGGGAGTAATGGTGTATGAGAGGCAGAACAGTGAGAACCTTGAACTGATCAGCTAATGGCAGCTCAGAGCTTGCCAGGTTAACTCTCTGCATGCCCTCAAACTGCCCAAGGTGTGAGGTGATTTAACTTGTCTTGCACAGGCAGGTAGGGTTGGTGGCACTGATTTCTGTGACCTGTGAGCATGTACAGAGTGGCAGTGGTGAAACACTAAGTTTTTAGCAGCACTTAATCAAGATGTAGAAATGCTTAATAAAACCAATATTGAGTAAAAAGTTTCTTAAATCACATAAAGTGACTGGTGCTAAGTGGTGCTTTTGGATTGTGTTCAGCAATATTTGTTAAATCTTTGTTGTGTCATTGCAGGTTGGCAAAAGCAGCTTTCGATGATGCTATTGCAGAACTGGATACACTGAGTGAAGAAAGCTATAAGGACTCTACACTTATCATGCAGTTGTTACGTGATAACCTGACACTATGGACTTCAGACATGCAGGGTGATGGTAAGTGAGTCCTGCTGGAAAAGCTCATCCTGACCCAGGAACGGAGTGTGGACATGGAGAGCCTTTGATGGTTTACTTCTGTCTCTCCCAATAATGACTCTCCTGTCCTACCTTAACACTGAATCAGGCGATAGGGGTGACACTGGGGTCTTTTGGGCTCTCACTTGAAGGAAGAAGGTGTGGAATTAGCACTTGGTTGTTTGTCCCTCCCCACATGGCAGCTGTGATGACTGTCACAGCAGTGACTTCATTTATTTCATCTTTTCTTTCTCTCATGCTCATCTCTGGCTGTCATTCCAAGCAGATGTGAACCCCCAGTGCAGGAGGAAGCACTGCAAATGCTTTAGTTCCCCTTCATTCCAGGTCACTCCATATTCTCATTGCCAGAGCAAATGCCTAAGGTGTCCCCTGGCAGTACCAGAGGGTGGGACAGGGATTGCTTCTGTTCACTGCAAAGGATAGCACACATTTTTGAAGTTTTTGGCACACTGAATGGACTTTCCCAACACTTAAACTTTCACATTCAATGTTAGTATAAATCTGCTCATTTTAGGGTTTCTCTCTTGGATAGACAAAGGAAAAGAGCTGACTTCTTTTACTTTTAACTTGGAAGGGAAGAAATAAGTCCTTTTCAGATTATTTTGGGTACCTGTAAATGCCCAGAGCTTAGAAACAGCACTGCTGAACTTCACATAAATATGTGAGTGTCTTAAATTTTTGGTAAACTGTTCCTTGTAGCCACACAGCATTCTTGGGGGTATTTTATTGGTGATGTGTCCATCTGAAAGTAAATGTAGAATCTCTTCACTTTTCCCAGTTTCCTGTTTTTATGTAGGGTGATGGGTTTGTTTTGAAGTGTTGTTACTCCATAGCTCCTCTCTCTGCTCTTTGGGCTGCTGAGACTGGGAATGCTGTAAATGTGTGGGGTCTTGGCTCCTGGTTTACTCCACATCCCAGTGTTTGAGGCTCTTGCACCTCCATTTTCAAGGATTGTCTCTGGTGCAGGATGGACCCTGGATGGATCTGTAGACTTTTCTCTAAAACACTGCAGGTGTTGAATCCCTTCCTTGCCATGGGTAGGCATTGGAGAGGAGAAATGTGTTTCACATTCCCTCAATTTAGATACAACCTTTACTTTTTTTATTGGGGCCAAATACCCTGGTAGTCTGTGGAAGCCATTTTAGTGGAGTAACAAGGTTGGGTCAGTGTGGGATAGTACCAGTGTCTTCCAAAAGTTCCTGATTTGTCCATGGTTGATGTCTCTCATGGATCTTGGATATTGTAGAAGTTCCACAGGATTACTTGCAGGCTCTTTAGATTTTGAAAAAATAAACAGAGATCTGAATTTCTTGCTCCACAGCATGGAAAATAGAGGTTTTTGTTCTTCCTGAAGTAGTTCAGGTTCTCCTGGCTACTGGTGCCAGAAGGATAACGATGACAGAATTGAAAATACTCTAGGACTGCTTGAAATCGTGGTGGAATTCTTTGGATCCAGAAAAGTGATTATGTAGAATGTTTAGACACGGGTGCAGAGTTAAGTTTCTCATACTTTGCTAATACTCTGAGTGCATTTCCAGCTGATGCTTCCAGAGCTCCATATTCCCAAATGAGCAGAGCCCTTGAACAATAAATCAATAGTGGCACAATTAGCAGTTTCCAGGGGATGGGAGAGGCTTAGAAGGGCTTGTTCTGTGGCATTAAGCTTTTCCTTCTTTCCATTTCAGCCATGTAGGGATGTAAAGCCTGGCATGACCCAGCTGCTGCACTCCCATCCCAATCCCTGTAGCTTTCCCATGGCCCAGATGACTGTTGAGTTTATTTCCACACTTGTAATGCCATCTCCATATGATTCCTGTTCTCCCCTTCTTTCCTGCTGTATAGATTCCTAAAGGAAAGTCCAACTGTTCATTTCCTAAAAACTCTACTTTGTAAGTCTCTTGTTGTGGCTCACTGGAGTTTTCAGTGTCAGTTTTCCTGTCACTAACAGTGCCTGCCTCTGTCACCTGCTGCTGACAAATGCTTGTGTCCCTGCTGCCACTCCTGTGGCACCTGTCCCCTGCCCAGGGATGATGTGCTTGACTAGGATCCAGAGTAACTCACGTGTTTGGGAACTGAGCTGCAAACCTGGATGGATAGAAGAATATTTGGCCATGGGAAGTACTTCACAGTGGCCTGGTAGAGGAATATTTGCTCAAGTGTTGGTTAGAGCATGCTCAGATCTTCTAGTCTGGGTTAAAGCCTCTGCTTTCCTCTCTTAAATAGAATTCTGTCTATAGACTTTACTGTTGTTGAATGTCCTGTGTTCTAGGCCCCCTCTTCCAAAATCTACTTCCTGTTGTACCTGGTGGTAATCCTGAATCTGGACATGCTCTGAGCAAACATTCTGGTTTTCTGCTGGAAGTTACCAGTCTCATTTGATTGGGTTTTATTGCAAATTAACTTTTTAATTACTAATTTCTGTTTATTGCCCTTAAGAGAGTCCCATCTTGTGTGGTTACAGATAATTGTAAGCATTTTTTCAGCCTCCCTTATCAATTAAGTGACTTGTGCATGTGTGATGGCCCCAGCTGAGGTACCTGGAACTTGCCCAGTTGCAGCAGAATTTTGGTAAAGCCCTGCAGAAGGTGTTGCATGGAGCTCCCTGGGGCAGCTGGAGTGTAACCGAACTGCAGGAGTCTCATGGACACCCCCATTCCCCTGCGTGGCACAGCCTGGTTGAACTGAGACATTCATTTCCACAAGATGTTTTTTGTTAATGACCTTAAACCAGGGTTTCTTACTAGGTTGGAGTCACAGTAGGGTGTTTTTCATACCTTTGGTAACTCCTGCCATCAGTGTAACTGTATAAAATTCCCTGAAGTACTTTTCTGTTGAGGCTTGAGTGGGCTTGGGCAGGAAAAGAGATTAGGGTTGGGGAAGGGATTTCCAGATCCAAGGCTTTTGATCCACAGCTGTTGCCATGGTTTCTGCCTGGGCTGTCCAGGCCCTGCTCACCTGAGTGGTGTCAGTTTCCAGGGCTGGGTTTGTTTGTCCTCCCATGTTCTAATGGCCTGGCTGCAGTTGTGTGTGAGGGTGCAGGTGATTCCAAGGCTTCGTTTCCATGGGAATGCTTCACTCTGGAGCTGGCGGTGTGGAGTGGGAGAGTGAGCGTGTACTGCATGAAAATATTAATCTCTAGGTGCTTGTTAAGCTGTTCTGCAGCTCTCAGTTTTAAATGGTAACATTTTACTTCCTTCTTCCCACTTCCACAGGTGAAGAACAGAATAAAGAAGCGTTGCAGGATGTGGAAGATGAAAACCAGTGAGACACAAAGGCCAACAAGAGAACCCATCTCTGACCACCCTCCCCCTTCCCCACAAAAACCCTCAGTGTCACTCTGAGAACCACCAAATCTGACTTTTACATTGGGTCTCAGAATTTAGGTTCCTGCCCTGTTGGGTTTCTTTATTTTTATTTTTTTTACACAGTTTAAAAGTTCTTAAAGGCAAGAGTGAATTTCTGTGGATTTTACTGGTGCCAGCTTTTAGGTTCTTTAAGACACTAACAGGACTGCGTAAAGGCTCTTTCAGCATTACTGTATTGTCTCTGCCAGCTGTGGTGACATTGCCATCAGACCTGGATGTGACACCTGAAGGCCGTGTAGGGAGAGATTGGTCCTGGCCAGGTAGTGCTCATGTGGTGGCATCTTTCTTTTTTTATAACTGTTTAAACTGAATTTTATACCAATGTTTCAACTTAATTGGGTGTTTAGCTTGAAGTTGCAAGGTTGCATTTGGGACATTTATTGTAGTGGTTTTACTGTATAAAAACAAAAAGTTTCCAAACTGCTGAAATGTTGCTGAAAATCATGGTGCTGGTAACAGTTCAACAATCCGTGGCTGCTCATTCTTGCCTGTTCTTTACTTTCCCTCCAAGCAGGTTAGCATTGAAGGTGGCATTGATAAGCCTGCATGCGTGTTCAATATTTTTTCTTTTCTCCCTCCCCTCTCCCCATCTCCCTTCGCTCGCTCAACCTCTTTTGTTCAGTATGTGTAACTTGAAGCTAATTTGTACTACTGGATATCTGACTGGAGCCACAGATACAGAATCTGTATTGTTCTTACTGAAACACAGCATGGAATTAACATTAAACTTAAATAAAACAAACCTAAATTAAAAATGCCAACCATCACTATGAATTTCTTTTAGAAGAATAACTTTCCTTTGTTGCTTGTACTAGGAACAGGTGGAGGGGGAGAGAGCAGCAGGAGCAGCCTTGTTCTTCAGACAGGAGCTAAGGAAGATTTGGTCTGAGCGTGAGTTGTGCTGCTGGGAGCAGCCCTTTTATCCAGTCTTTCCCTGTATAAATCCCTGGGAAATGGTTGGTGAATTCCTCTCATCTGCTGTTCCAGCTCTCAGCCAGTGCAGTTCCATAGGTGGAGAGAAAGGACACAGGTTATCTGCTCTGCTGGGATAACCTGCTCCTTGGAATGGACACAGAGCTGGGGCTGGGGTCAGCCTCCCCCCAAACCACGTAAGGAAACGGCACCAAAGACAAGGGAGGTTGTTTTTTTTGTAAAAATTTATTCAGCGTTGTCTGGCAGAGGTTATACACCAACATCTGCAGCGTGCTCTGAGCACATCTGGGGATGGCCTGCAGTGTATCCCACATTCCAGCCAGGAGCAGGGCTGGACCATGGCATTGTGTCAGGAACCAGAGCAGGAGAGGGAGCTGAGGCTATGAGAGAGGCAGCAGTGGGTGAGAGGCAGTCAGGGCTGGCTGTGGCTGCAGCAGGATGGCAGGGAGGGGTGTCTAAGGCAGGTAGGGCAGGATGCACAGGGCTGTGGAGCTGTGCCATGGATGCAGCAGGAATTCCCCATGCAGCCCTGCACCCTGCAGGTGTTTGGGTTAAAGGAAGGTGCTGAGGAGGAAGCTGTGCTGCAGCCAGCACCTACCCCCCATGTCCCTGAAGCTGTGGGGCAGCAGCAGTGCCCAGCCCTCCCTGGTAAGGCAGCACTGAGGCACTGGTATAAATACTGTGGGAGTCAGACTTCCAGTTATGGAACAAGAGGAAAAGCCATTTTTCCTGAAGGTGCTGCTCTGAGCCTGCGGAGCTGTGTGGGCAAGGGGCAGTGGGGACTCGCAGAAGAAGGGTAGTGGGGGAAGCTCACATTCATCCCATGGCCAGCCCAGAGCAGTGGTAACCTCTGCAGTTTGTATTACGTTGTGTTTGTGTGGATATGAAAAATTCCTATGGTATAAAAATAGAGCAAGAAATGGGACAGCTGACTTCAAAAAAAGATAAAAGTCTCTGGTTCCTGATCAGTGAAGTTACATCATGGGTTTTTCAGGTTATACCTTGTAACCATAAACTAAAACCAACAAAAATTTCAAACCTAAAACATAAAATTTCCACATCAACTCCATCTCTCGTAGTGCATCTCATCCTTGGCTATAAAGTATTTACAGGTTTTACTCATTTACACAATATGGCTTCACTATATTTGTAACACAAAGCATTAAAACATCTCCGAGCAAAATTCTTCATAAAATATTCTGAATACAAAGTTTGGCATTTCAGTGATTTGGCTGAGAAAGCAGCAGAGTTACTTGTTTTCTGGTTGTGCTTTTTTTTGGTGATGACAAGCACAAATTTTGGTCATTTCCATCAGGGCTTAAACTCTTCCTCCATGCCCAGCTGAAGGTCCTGAGCTGTGCTGGATCCCACGTTCAGTCAGGGAAGGAAGAGAGGAGAAGGCCTTTGTCTGGGACTTTGAGAGTAAGACAAGAGAGCAAGGATGTATTTTGTGGTTGTTCTGAAAGTGCAGGTCTTTGGTAGTAACAGAAAGAGCAAAGCAAGGAAGGGAAGGTTTGCTGGGAGCAACGTTCAGCCAAGTCTGTGGAGGGGAAGGTCCTGGAGCAGGGAATTTTTCATCATCGGGAATTCAACCGAGGAGCAACCTGCAGGAGAAGGACAGGTTTGAAAGTGTGCTCAGAATGCTGCAGAAGTTTTAATTCCTGAGCATGCTGAGGCTGCTGTGAGGGGCAGCCCTCTGGTCCAAATGGGAGCTCTCAGCTCTGCTGGAAGGGGTTGTCAGTGCAGTCTGGGTTTGTGCTGGATTTATTTCTGAGTAAGCTTGGGTCTGACAGCATAAATCATCTGTGGAGCTGATCTGACTGCCAGGATCACCACAAACAAGCTGAGAAGGGAAGAGGATTTTGTTCGAATTTTTAAATGTATCTAAAATTTGATTTGCTATGAAGTAAATGAGTCTTGGGAGGTGGAAATAAAAAGTGAGGACAGTTCCTTGCTGAGTGTGAGTTTGGCAGCCCCTGAGGGCTGCAGGAGTCCTGTGCCCAGCTCCAACTAGGGGAAAGGCTGGGATAGCAGGGCAGGAACATCCCCTGGCCTGTGTCCCATGCCAGAATGCTGGTTTGGATCCAGGGTAAGTGATCCCCAGCCCACACTCACCACTGTTAGATGCCCGTTCTTGGCTTTAGCTATGAGCAGTTCTGATCCCGAGATGAAGTCAATGATCCCTTCTTTGCCTTGTCCCACTGTGAACTTTATGCTGTGAAGAGCAAAGGGTCAGAACAGCCCTGGTGAGCATGTGGGACTTTCCAGGAGCTGGGTGTTAACAGAGCTGCAGCAGATGTGCTCTGGAGCCTTGGCTGAGATGGATTGGGTACATTTGGGTTTACAGGCACAAGCAGAGCTGGGGCAGGGCCCTGGTGTCACTCACCTGCCCTGGTTGATGTTGACATTGTTGATTTTGTTGGCCAGAATGGCTGTTTTTGTCAGTGTCTCAATCACATGGTCACTCTGCAGGACAACATCACCCTGGGAGGAGAGTTCATGCTTTAGGATCATGGCTTTGGTGTCACTGCACCAAAACTACCCTGCTGATAGGGACAGGGACAGGGACGGCACCAGAGGGGGCAAAAAAGCCCTGCTGAGCCCCAGCAAGGAATGCAGGGAAATACCAGTGAAAGAGCTGGCACAAAGTCACATCCCTGTCATTTTGTCACCCCCTCCTCCCAGCTGGATGTGCTCCCTGGAGGAGGGAGGGATGAGCCCCCAGTACCTTCTGCTTGTTGTCCTCACAGTGCACATGCAGCACAAACAAGTTGTCGCTCAGGCTGCTGACAGAGATGCCTGGGGAGAGACAGGAGCATCACTGCACTGCCTGGACTGGGGAGGGCTCACAGCCTCTCCAGGAATGCAGCAACTGTTCCCAGGCAGCACACTGGGAGGCTGCAGGGGGCTGAGGGGACAGGCAATAGCCCAAGGCTGCAGGGCCCACACTGCAGCAGGGTCAGCAGTTTCCCCCCCGTCAGATATTCCAAGGGCCAAAAGGTGCAGCAGTGGCTCAGGCAGCTGCTGTGCAGGAATGGTGCAACTCCCCCATGGCCAGACCTTGCAACTGGGAAATCACCCAGGGAGGGTTGAGGGAGACTCATTGAGTCATTTTGGTGACATTTTATGGAGCTTCATTTTAGAAAAATGCAATTTCAAGATACTAAAATGCTTGCCAAGATCAGCTCATCCTGTTTTTGTCCAGGACAAAGACAAACTGGAGTTTGTGGTGGTAGACACTAAAGTGCAGCTGAGGAGCAGGGTCAGGGGAGGGCCCAGCCCCATCCCAGTGCCATTCCCACCTGTCAGGTTGGAGTAGTCGATGCGCTGCTTGATCTTGGACTCCTCCACCACGATGGCCGAGCTCTGGGTCAGCAGCAGCTGCCGTGCCCTCGCCTTGTAGCCCTTCCTGTCGTACTTGACCACGGGCACTGCATACTGAAACACGAGTGAGCAGGGCCAGAGCCCACCTGGGGCACTGCCAGCCCCTACCAGGCTCCAACCAGGGCTTGGGAAACCAGGAATGCAGAAAATTCTCTGTGCCAGAACTTCCTCACTGCCCCAGAGCAGCTCTGGACACACCCTGGTGGCTGCCCTGCCTGGGGACTGGGACACCCAGGTTTGGTGGCACTCTGGGGGGTTTCCCCCTTCCCCTCCAGCTGTAACCCATTCAATTCTTAATTGCCATCATTAAACTGCCCAAGTCTCCAGTTTCTAATCCATCAATTCTTCCCAGACTGTCCTCAAAAGTATTACAAGCTTAATGTAATGTAAAATTCTTGCTGTAATTTCTCCAGAAATATAATTTGGCCTCCTGCTGAGTAACTGGGAGCTTGACAAAAGCTTGACATCTCTCACCTTAAGTGCTTCATTTTCTAATGCCTGAAGGACTTTAGCATTTATTTCTTCTCTACCTGTATTAAAACCAAAGAGGTGGGGGGGGGTCAGAAAGGAATTTCCAGCAAGAAGAGAGTTCATTAATCCCCCCCTTCCCTCCTCCTGGTAAACTTGGCAGCCCCACTCACCCAATCGAGTGTTGATGAAGAGCCTGGGAACACTCTGAGGATAATTGTCTTTTTTACCCTTGAATATCTCACTGGCAATTACTTTTTGTTCCAGCTGCAAGGACAAAAGAAGTGTTCTTATTTAGTGTAAAATTTCTCCTCATTAAAAAGATAGGTCTGTGTTAGAAGAGATGTTCCCTTTGTGGTTCTATTAGCAGTCATAATTTAGTTCCTGTTTGGATGAGGAGTCACCCTAAACTTTCAGTCCCTGGAGGTGGCAGAGCTCCAGCCCCTGTCAGTGACCTGAGCCCTGGGCTCCTTTGCTCCAAGAACAAACCAGGGACTGGGAAAGTGGGAAATCCCCCCTGCTGTACCTGGGGCCAAGGCTGTGACACAGGACAAGGCACCTGGGATGATTTACAGGGACAATGGGGATAAAAGAGGCTCCTTAGCAGTGAGTCTGGTTTGCTGGGGGAAAGCAGCTGCTGAGCTGAGTTAATCCCATGTCCCTAATCACAGGCTCAGCCTCTCATTCCAGGTGTCCATGCACTGCAGAAGGTGAGAAATGGTGCAATGAAAAACCTTCATGGCAGTTACAGCCAACATCTCCTATTCTGTCTCTTTTACTGAGCTTTTTTTTAATACAAAAACTCCCTCCCCCTACCTTTCCATGAGATGAATCAAATCTCAGTATCATTTTTATTCTTTTTAGCTACAACAGAGCAGCTGAAATGGTTCCTCTAACTTCTCTGTTTAGAAAATGACTGGGTTTGTGTCTGCAGGATTCTTACTCTCTACTTTACATGGTACAGGCAGAATAATGCAGCTTCTTATATTTTTAGCTTCCATGGGCAGAGTAGCAGGGCTTTTCAATAGAGAAATTATGTGGGGGCTTGTCTCCACAGCCTGTTTAAATAGTATCTATTGAAATATGTATAGAATGGGGTCTCTTCTGTGCACATTCCAGGCTTTTAGTGTTTTGAGTCTAACCTAAACCCAGATCAGTGACACTGTTCCTGTGGCACCCAGAAAGCAGAAATTCACAGCCCTGCCACTCCCCACTGCTGCCCTGAGGCCCAGGGCAGGGCCTGGCCCTCCCCTCAGCTGCTCCTCTCCTCCTTTCCCTGAGTTCTGCCCTTGGCAGTGTCAGGGAAGCCCTGCAAAGATGCCCTGTACCTGCTGCTTCCACTCGGGGCTGATCCTTTTGCAGTAGGTCCAGACCATGTTCTGCATGCAGAGCCTGCGCAGGAGCTGCGACGCCTGCGGGGAGCATGGGACAGGGGACAGTCAGAGCTGGGGACAAACCCACAGGGACAGAGCCCCAACAGCCCAGAACCTCTGACAAACCCCACAGGGACAAACACCCAACAGTCTAGAGATCACTGATAAACCCAAGAGGATGAAACTTGAGAGGGGCAAACCCAACAGGGACGAAAACTCAGCCCAGAACCACTGACAAACCCCTAGGGACACATCCAACAGGGACACATCCAACAGGGACACATCCAACAGCCCAGAGCCACTGACAAACCAAACAGAGCAGCAGCAACTGCAGAAAATGCACTGCTGGCTTAAAAAGCTGTTTCCTGACCAAGAATTAAATACTGAGTAGTTGATTGTTTGCCTTTCTCTATGAGGGTTTGCCCTGGGACTTCTCCAGCTGCCTTAGAATGGGGAATAAACGCCAGGATCCCTCCTCTCTGCACTGCTGTGCCCTTCCTTCCTTCCAGCTGTACCTTCAACCCAAACAGTTCTTTGGATAAGGTAACTGAGATTTCCGCAATATTTTGTTTTGAGCATATAAACCAATTCAAGCAGATGCAGGATAATAACAGAAACAGAGGGAACTGAATTTGTTTAGAGAAAAATTAAAGTTCAGAAATGGATGAGAAGCCCAGGAGGAAATGATGTTGCAACAGCACCACACTCCAAGAAGCTGCAATCCTCTAGGCCTGGATTCCCCTCCCACATCCCATTCCCACCTCACAGAGTGATGGGGGAGGAGTTGGCCATGATTTGTCCAAGACATTTTTTGGTAAGTTCCTCTTGAGGTTCATGAGGAAGGAGAATCGGATGTAATCCAGGAAATACTCGTTCTCTGGGCACCGCGGGTGGTTCCGGTAAATGAAGCCTTTAATGAACCTGGGGGAGTGGAAAATATTGTCAGGAAATTTAAAAAGTCATCCAAGTTAGTGGTATGTAAAGGTTCTATTTCCTGGGCTTTATTTAATAGTTGTAATTTATTTTAAAAAAACTCTGTAGTGGCAAGAAAGTTTCTTTTTAGCATCTTATTGTTAAGGAATGTGATGTCTGAGGGCTTGGGCTGCTCTTCACACACCTCCTGATTGTCTCCACTGCCCATTTCCTCTTGGCAGCTTTTCGGCGTCCCAGGGTTCCCCTCCACCAGGACTGGATGGTGATGGCTAAAAATAACAAAGATTTTGCATTAAGAGAGCTCCTTCACAAAACTGGCACCAAAAATACTCCGGAAAACCCACTCTGGAAATAACCAGCTTTCAGTGGGGCATGGGGGCAAGAATATGAGTTTTTAATAATGTGATATGTGGGATAAATGTCAGTAAAAGGTTGGGAATTGCTGTGGGAGCTGCTGGGGGAACATCTCTCCCTCCTTGTGTGTCTCTCATACCTGAGTGTTTCATGGTCAGGAATTTCTTCCGGCGGTAGAAACCTCTCCACGTCGCCTGCATTTTTGTGGCTGGAATTGCAAGAAAAGCAGCAATTTGTAACTGCCACCAAGCACATTTGGGCAGAAAAAGACTCAGCTTTTTAAAATAGAAATCCACTGCAAGTGTGAGTGCCTCACCCAGACTCTGTTTCCTCACTTCCAAAGCATCTTCTGTGGCAAACAAGGTCTTGGGAAAGCGGATAAAAATCTTTGTCCTGGAAATAGAAATGCAGAATTACATTTGGAGCAACTTGCTTTTGGCATCCCCTCTGGGCTCTGTAATCTTTCCCTCCCCCATTATCTAGAGAAGCTTCATTTCAAAGGGACAACAGGGACATGCAGTGATTCATAACCTCAAAGTGAGAACACAGAACTGACCGTCCCATTTTGTATTCTTCTGGTTTGTAGCCAAGGTGCTTCACCAGCACAGCCACCCCATCGTAGGGCCGCCCATCCCACGTGGGCCACGTCTCTGGACACAGGGATTTGTACCTGGGAATTGGCAGGAGAAAAAATCTTAGGGAGAGAAGTGCAATCCAAGGAGGGAGGGGGGGCAAGGGAAGGACCCCAAGCTTCCCACCCCTCTAGGTGGTAAAGCTGCCCCTGTGCTGTTCAGAACAGCTCCCAGCCTCAACAGCAGTGGGATGAAGCTCAGGGAGAGGGAGAGGAGAGGACAGAATACCAAAGCAGCTTCACCTCTGCAGGAACACCTCGTATTTCCTGCGGTAGGCGAAGCCGGCCCTGCGCACACGGAGGTTCTCCATCAGCCCCAGGTACTTCACCTGGTGTCGGATCAGGACTTCATCAAATCGGTCTTGGCAGGGCATGGAAATGCACAAACACAATCAGTGCCCAGCTGGGCCTTGCTCCACAGAAGGGAAATGTTCAGCTCTGGTTGTAGCTCACAGGATTATATTTAAACTCCAATGAATCCTCACAGCACAAGTCCCACACAATTTTGTGTCTTCTGCCTTCCCCCTTCCCATCCCTTTTAAATTATTTTTATTTAGCTCCAAAATGAAGTTTTCCTCCATGCATAAAACATCCCAGAGGAACCAAAACTGAGGGAGAATAAGGTCATTAGAATGAATTTCTACAGATGAATAATTCTTTACTATAACCCCCACCTTCCCCTACCCAAGAGCAGTGCTCCCACTGCGATTCCTGGCTGCTGGCACTGCCACCCCCTCCCTACAGAAGCTCAGGCACAGCCCCAAAATGACCCCAAAATCTTCATTTGGCTCCTTTCTGTGCCTCCCTGACTGGGATGCAGTGCTCTGCCTCTGTCCAAGGCCATACCAGCCTGTTTGGCATCGTTGGGTTTCATGCAGCGAATGTAGGAGGGTTCTTTGGACATCAGGATTTCCATGAGTTTGGAGAGGCTGTTTTTGAACTGAGTTGCTGCCTAGGAGAAAAAAGAGAAAATTGCACATGAAGGGATGACTTGGAGCTGGCTACAAACCAGCAGAATACAACATCAGGGGTTTGCATTCGGATCATGTGAGAGTTCATGTTTCAGAAAGAGGGAACAGCCACAGCCCCCTCCAGCTCTCGAGTTCTCACCGTTTCAGGTCTCTTTTTGTCTGTCAGCTCTGTCCTATCGAAGCACTGGTTTATGATGGGGTTCTCTGAGTTGCACATGGTCTGCAGAGAGAGATGTTTTCAGAGATGAAGTACAGAGGACTACCAGAGAAACCTGAGGACAAAACTATTTAAAATAACAAAATGAGCCCTGGGATCTCAATCAGTCTTTTCAGAGCGCAGCCCTGTGGACACACAGCCTCCAGGTGGAGTCTGGAAGAATCCTTTCCCTCAGGTGCCACCTCATTTGAAACCCAGCTCCTCATTCTGTCCTGGAAACTCCTCTCTCCACACTCACCTCCTTCAGGTTCCGGAAGAGAAGGTCGTTGTTTTTATCTAGAAAACCTGGAAGAAAAACAAAGCACTCAGGCTGTTCCACTGGGGCTTCAAGGCAGGGATTTGAGATTTGAAATTATTCTGGTTGATCGAGTGATGTGGGGATGTATTTAAGGCCCAGATTTTTGGTTTTTCTGTATTACCTGCAACACTGTAGGTGACATCCCCAGCGTAGTGCGAGAGCCGGAACTCCTCCCGCCCCAGCGACTTGCGCGTCTTCTGGTCAGCGAGTTTGTGCCTGGGGAGGGAGAAAAAAACCTTCAGGAGAAACAAAATCCTGCAGGATTCACTTCAAAAAGCATCTGGACATTCAGTCCTGGAGCAGGACTGTGCAGCAGTGAGCAAGGAATGCAAACTGGACTTGGGGGTTTTCAGGTAAAGGAAGTTATCATCCAGCACGTCATAGAAGTGTCAATAAATGCATTTATGTTTAATTAAAAGGGGAATTTCAGTGTTCCTGGCAGATTGGTTCTGTGTGCACATCAGATGTAGACATCCTAAACAGAGCATTCAGAACAAAAGCAGAACATTCAGAATAAACAGACATTTGGAGCTCCAAAACTGAAGTAAACAATCTGCAAGGTGAGAGGTGAGTCAGTAACAAGAGTTTTGTTGCCCCAATTGCATTCTGAAGCTCAGTCAGACATTTTGTGTTGACAACCTACTTTATATTATCTTAAATATCAATCTAATCTCTCTGTAAAAGAAAATTATCATCTTTTATGTGGGACCCAGCACAGTGAGGATGTTATTCACTGGAACCCCTCAGCTGAGGGAACACTCACGTGAGAAAATGAGGGTGGTTCTTCACAGTCTCCTCCAGTTTCTCCAAGAATGTCGTGTCTGTGGCATCCCCAGGTCTCAGACATTCCTCATCCTACAAACACACAAATTCCAGGGATTTCTGGGCTCTGCCTCACTGAAACTCTCCTCCAGATTGGCCTTTCTACAGATAAACAACTTTTAGCTCAATAAATGAAGAATTCTTGAGCTGAGAAGAATATTTCCCTCCTTCCAGACTGCCTGGATTGGGAGCTGCTTTCCCCAGAGCCCCTGGAGGTGATGCAATGACTTTTAATGGTGTCACTATTCTGTGTATTATTGCTCTTCCCACCAAACACTTCCAACATAAACTGATTTTTTTCCCAAGTTTTCCCCTTTGTTTTCCACTACACTGCCTGAAATTTTTCATTCAAAAATGTTTTCAACTCACCAAAATAGAAATGATGCCTTTGAATTTCTCTTCCACCAAATCACAAATTATTTTGTTATTGAAATACTGAACTGGTTCCCACTGCAAAGACAAGAAATCAGACTTAGGTGAAAACAACTCTAGACTGGAAAAGAAATGTAAATTTCAGAACTTTTCAGAGAACATCTGATTTAAACAATCTTTCTGTCAAAGCTTTTTCACTCATCACATTTGTTTTCCTAACATTGCCTTTATTAAAAGCTTGGGATGGCATTACTCACTTCCAGCTGTCTCACACAGTTACCAGGGTTTCCAAATGAAGGGAAAAAGGGAAGTTCTTTAATTCCTTGGTTTGGAGCTCATGGCAGGATCTCTGCAAGGAGAGGGAAGGGGGATTTGGGCTCTTACCGCGATGCCCTCGGACTCGTACTCCTCCTGCTCTGACTTCAGGGTCAGCTCTATGAAGAGCTGCTGCAACTTTTCATTGCAATAATTAATACAAAACTGCTCAAAGCTGCAAAGAAAAATCAGAAAAATAATCACTGTTTGTACAGAAGGAGGTACAGACAGTGGGAGCAGCAGGGATACAGTGAATGGAGAGAAATAGATTTTAGTGAAGTGTTTATTTACTGACTGCATGACTTTAGTGAATTTATTATTTAGGGAAACTCAAAGAGTTCCAGAAGGAAGGAAAAATGGACATGAAGAATGGAATATGGAAGAGCACAAAAACCTTGAATAAAGGCCCACTAATACTGCAAATCTGAGAGTCTTGGTTCAGTGCTACCTGCCAGGGAGGTTCCAGACTCTGCCAGTCCCATCCCTGGTTTGTCACCACCATGGGAAGATGTCACAACAGCCACCCCTGGGCTGGAGAGCTGGACAAAGGCACAGCTCAAGGTAAGGCATGAATACACCCAAAACCCAACAGTTTTTTTCAAATACCAGCACCATTAATAGCTGTAAATGCTAATTATTAGCTGGATGTTGTGTTAGAAGCCCTGTAATTAGCAGTTTGTCACTTGATGTCCTGACATTTAAATGCCACCTCTTTTACTAAGAAATGGAATTAAACCTTGCCTCACAAGGGAGAAAAAACATCATAAACTGAATAATGTAACTCAGAATTTATCAAAACAAACCTGTTGTGCTGGAAAACCTCAAACCCATAGATGTCCAGCAATCCTAGAACTGTTGTACTTCTCCAGCCTGGAAACTTCTCTTCCTGCAACAGAGCAAAAAAACAAATGTAGGTATTTGCTCACAGCTATGATCCATCCCTGGATCTCCATCATCAAATCCCAGCGTTTACTGGGATCAGATTATTTACAAATGAATTGAGAAATGACTGAAAGCATGGAACTTGCTTTGAGGCTGAAAGATCTGGAAATTGCTGCCACGTTTGGCTGGATCTCAACAAGCAGAGGGTTCACTTGCCTTGTAAGCCAGGGATTTGTTGACCTTGCTGACCAGCCAGGAGAAGGTGCGGCCGTAGACGGCCTTGGCGAGGGCATCCCTGGCATAGGCTGCCTGCTCCAGGTTCAGGGGACTCACCAGCTGCAGGCAGAGCAGAGCAAAGCACTCAGCACCCCCAAACCAAGGGATCCCCTTTTCCTCACTCATCATCACTAAACAGCCACTCCAAGGATCCTGCTCGTGGCTGGACCATCAGCAGTGGGATCCCTGCAGTGCCACCCTCCTGAGAGGTGATGAGGGAGCAGCTGGCAGAGCTGATTCACTGCATCCCCTTTGCCTCCCAAATCCCCAGGGCCTGTTCTTACCTCCTCCCCTTTTGCTATGATCTTCTTGTGGATCAGTGCATCCCGAAGAACTGAGCCATCCACTGCCAGCAGCTGCATGCAGGATATTCAATTAATTTATGGAGCTGTACATTCCATTTTCCTAAAATCCCAGCCAGTGAAACAACCCTTTACTTCCCACTCACACTGAACAACTCTGCAGCATCAATCCTCCCCTCCCCTCCTTTCTGGCAGGGATATGAGCTAACCAATGGATTGGCTGGAAGGAAGTGACCAAGCAAAGGCACTGAGGTGATTCTTGCTTTAAAACTCTTCCCCAGAGTCTGTTCCTACCTCACTGCCCCAAGGTGGAAAGCTCAAGGCAGGGGTGGGTCAGGTGGTAAATAGAGAAGTTGTGCATTAAATGGGTTTGATGATAATATTTGCATTCTATTTAGGTGAAATTAAAGTTGAATTTATGAGAACTTCAAAATCACAGTCTAAAACTATATGATGATATTAAGCTCAAAGTAAGGAATCCTCTACAATTCGCCTTTCCTGTAATACCTCCCTCACTGGTGATACTCACCCTGGCCAGGTATTTAATCTGATTCTCTGTAGTGACCTGAGCATTCCCCTGCTCATCAGCAGCAAACTGGACATTCCCCAGGTGCAGGACACTGGCCACAATGCTCAGCAAATCCTGCCATGGGAGCAACAGGCAGAGATCAGGAGGATGGAATGAACACACAACAAGGTTTTTGTGTTAATTCAATTTTTAGGAGAGCATTTTGTATCTTTTTCAGGATTTTTGTGGGGAATACATTCACTCTGATTTGATTCACTGATTTCAATCAGAAATCCAAAATCAAAGCAGAAAAAAATCCTTAAAAGTAGGAAAATCTGTGCTGCTAAACCTCACCTCCACCTCACTGTCATTGAAGCCAATAACAGACAGGGCTCTCCTCATGATCTTCCACTCATTTTTGTCATTTATGGAGCTGACCCTTGCACAGTGACCCTAAAAAGACACAGCTTCATATAAATAAGTAAATAATCAACAAAGATACATTATCCATGCTCAATGCATTGTGTTTCTTTTTACAGCAGTCACCTCAGAGCTATTTTTGAAGTGAGGGAAGGAAATTACAAAGTCAATTGGAGATATCCCAACCCTGTAACACAATATTTTAAGAATTCTAGTTAATGATCACCTTTACTAAATAGTGATACTGCTGTGGGTTCTTCTCAAGGCCCAGCCTCCTCAGCAGGTCCTCCTCCCCTCCCTCCAGCAGCTGGTAGAAGATGTGGAAGTTCCTCTCGCCGTGGTTCTGGTGCACAACTCGGGATTTCTCCAGGAGGTAGTTCAAGATGTGGCCCCCAACAGGAGCCCCCTAAACCAAACCAGACACGTGGAAAGAGTTCATCAACAGAGAGGAAAACCTTTCTGCTTCTTCATTGTCTGTTCAAAGACCAGATCTGAAGCAAAATCCCACAAAACCAACAGAGTGATGTCATTCTGTGCCACGAGCTCTATTTTCAGGTGGTGATTTGAGTGCTAAAGCTCCTTCTGGGAATTCACCACAAAGGGAAAGCACCAAAACTGAGTGTGGAGGGATTAAAGGAGACCTGAAGGATGGCAGTGCTGAGCTCCTCAGCCCCTGCACTGTGTCCACCTTGCTGGTGTGGGGCAGTTGGGATCAGAGTGGGCACAAACTCTGTGCAAAATTACTCAGGACAGGAATTATCTTCAGAACTCTCAGCTGGTTTATGTGGATTTGCCTGGGGAGTATCCACTGGCACAGAGCACTAGAAATAAAATACCCCAGAAATAAAAGGGTTTGGTCTCAGTGTCTCCTTGTACAGAGAAATAGGGGAGGAATGAAAGGAGAGTGAGTGCCATAAAACCTCTGGACCCAAACATTGCTACCACAGGCTCTGCTTAGGCTGTCACCAAGGAAATGCAAAGCACTCACTACACACACAACAATACAGGAACACAGAGAGCTCCTAAACTGGGACCAGTCCTGACATATAAAGCAGATTCCAAGTTACCCTGTAATCAAACTGCACATCCATGTACTTCCCAAACCGACTGGAGTTGTCATTCCGAAGGGTTTTTGCATTTCCAAAGGCCTGAAATGAAAATTAAATTCAGATTAAATTCAAGTCAGATTATTTATAAACACTTGGGTGAAGCTGTCAGTTATTTACTTACAGCCCAGGATTTTCCTTCCTGGAAACCCAGAAGGAAACAGATTTCTCCCTGAATTCTAAGGCTGATCTTTACACCCTGTGCAAGCAGTGCAGATGGAACATCCTCTGAAAACACTTCCACCCCCCTGCAAGCTGATTTTAATGCCAGTCCACTGCTGACAACAAATGTCACATCTGACAGCCTTTCCCTGTGTGCCCACAGTCATTGGTCACAGCTCACTGCCAGAGGGGCTGCTGGGAGCTCACCTTTCCTGGGACACAGAGCACAGGGACATCTCAGGGCACAGGGAAATGGCACAGGGACACAGGGCACAGGGACACAGGGACATCTCAGGGCACAGGGAAATGGCACAGGGACAGAGGGACATCTTAGGGCACAGGGGTACAGGGCACAGGGACACATGGGTACAGGGACACACGGATGGATACAGGGCACAGGGACACAAGGATATCTCAGGGCACAGGGATGTCTCAGGGCACTGCACACAGCCAGGGCTGGACACTAGAGGACACCACAGCACCAGAAAATGAGCCCAGCCAGTTTGAGCTGCCCACTGGGATGTGTCTCTTTGCAGTCCTGCAGTGTCCCAGAGCTCTTCCCACACCAAATCCCCTCTGTCCCCAAATCCCACCCGTGCCACAGCTGCTCCTGGTCCCTTCCTGGGAAGGGCCAGGAGTGCTTTGGCCAGGAATCAGGGCAGGATTCCCCGGTGATGTGCCCACAGGGCATTCCCAGGACACGCTGTGGCACCGGGAGCGTTCCCAGGGCCAGCATCCCGTCGGTGGGAGGTACCTCCAGGACGGGGTTGGACTGCAGCAGCCGGTCCTTGACGGTCTCGACCTGCTGGCTGGCGGGGCAGGTGACAGCGTAGTACTGCAGGATCTTCTTGGTGGCCTCGGTCTTGCCGGCGCCGCTCTCCCCCGAGATGAGGATGCACTGGTCCCTCCTCTCGGTGCGCAGCGAGCGGTACGAGTTGTCCGCGATGGCGTAGCTGGGAGGGGACAGCCGGGGTCAGCGGGTGTGCCCAGAAATCCCGGCTGAGACAGCCCCCAAAACAGCCCCAGGCCGTGGGCTGGGTGAGATCACAGCTCCTGCACGCTGGTGACAGCACAGGACAGCACTGACACCTCTGGTCACACCTCAGCCACCGAGCCAGCCTTCTGCAGGGTCATCACACAAACTGTCTGATTCTTTAAGACTGTTCTTTTGACTTTTTTTTTTCCTGACAAAAATAGGTTGAAGTCGACTAAATTGTGCAGAACTGGCTTTTCTAAATATAAATGATCTCTCAACATCATGACCTCTCTCTTTCTGTCCCGGTCCCAAAGGGCAGAAAAGTTTTACACTCAGGAAACACCTCGTTCTCCACTGGTATTTTTTCTTGCTTATCTTCTAGGTGATGACACATTCAGAAGGTCACAAACAGAATTTTGCTGCCTGAGCTTCTCTTGGGTGGTGGGAAGAGCTGGAAAAGCCACCCCAGATTAAGGAGCATCCTGCAGGTCCCCTCTGCCCCAAGCAGCAGCCACTTCCATTCCCTGCACTGAATTTGGCCCTGCCCTTCTTCTTCCTCCTTTGCTGCTTTTTCTTTCATTTCTGTGCTGTGAGCAGACAGGATCTCCCACCCAGTCACTCACACACACTCCCACAGCACCAGAGAGCAGCAGGGGATGAGTGACAATGGTGACAGCTGCTCAGGGGGACAGGAAAGGACAACCTCCCTAACACCATTTTCAGCTCTCACATCTGGTGAGCAAGCAGATATCCTGTCTTCTTCTTCTTCACACACCTGACAACATTTTAGAAGCTTGGCTTTGTAAATTTTCATTTTTTCCTTTTTTTTTTTCTTTTTTTTTAAACTCTCCTGCTGTGCTATTAATTAGAAGTAATCACACCAAAATAACAGCAGTGGCCTTCTCCAGTCTATTAATACTTGGTGCTAAGGCAACACCAATGAGCTCCCTTGGCAACACAACTCACCCCACAAAATACATCATGTCCCTCTGTTCCCATCCAGATTCTGCCTCTGGAGTCTTTTGGAAAACAGCTGAATAAATGCAGATTTAATTTGGATTTGAAGAAGTGCCTCTGGCCCCTGTGCCTTTATGGCCCCAAGAGCTGCAGGCAGGCACAGACAGAATCACAGAAATAAAAATGTTTATGGTCCCATTTGCAGGCCACAAACAGGACAGGATGTGACAGATCTCTGGGAATATGCTGGGCTCCAAGCCCACAGGGATAACTTTCCTCCTCTGAGTGTGATGCACTTCCCAGAAAGCCCAGCTGAACTATCTGACACTGAAATGGAGATCCTGAAATGTTTTGGCTTTCTAGACTCAGTTTAGAAGAGGAAAAAGAGGAAAAAAGATGAGTTACTGGAAAAAGAGAAATCCAGAGCATTTTGTTGCTCCTCAGATGATTTTTAAATGCATATATAATCAAATAATGCAATAAAATAATCAAATAATGCAATGGAACAGCAAAAACAGTCTGCAAAATATTCTGTTCTCCCAGTGGGAGCAGCAGTACCCAGGATCAGAATTCCCCAGGGTTCACTCATGAGCTGCACATTTTACAGCTTCTGGAGGGACTTGTTAAAAGGAAAGGAAGCCTGAGGAGTAATCAGCCACAGTGAGATTTAAATGGAATTAAAGCACATCTGCTCAGGGCTTTGTGCTATCCACAGCATTGCCATCATCCTGTACCTACTGCACAGTTAAAAACAGGGCCACAACCCCAAGGATTTTCCAGAGAATCCCAAAATTCCCATCTAAGGGCACAGAAGCCCTTCCCTGACCACAGGCAAAGGGAACTCAGCAGGTTTGAGTGCAGGGTTTTTTAAGTTTAATTCTCCTCCATCTGGGTTCACACAGTAAAAATCATATTTTTGTCCTAACAAATCCAACTTGAAGTGCTGAGACTTTCCCAAGTAATGGTGTTTCTCCCCCTCTCTGTGCTTGCAGCACATTCTGGTTTGTTTACTCTCCTGGGCTATGTGCCAGCAATAAGAAACAACCCAAATAGTTTGTTCAAAAATAATATCATTTACTCTTCCAAGATTTCTTTAAAAAAAAACCCAACAAAACACAACATAAAAAATCCTCCAAGAGGTGCTCAGAATTTGGCCTTTAGTCCTGAAGAAAAACCATTTTGAAGCCATGTGGCCTCAGCTCTCAGTCATCTTTTTCTTTCTGTCTGACAAAAAAATTCAAACGCTTTCAAAAATAACTTTAAACCTCAAACTTTTTTTTTTTAATGGGAAATTGGGAATGCTCACCAAGCCAGACCATGTAAATAAATACATTCCTTGTTCCAACAGGCTGATGGTATCTTAGCAACAAGGGAAATACCAGATAAATATTGGTCAGGCAGTACCAGCAGAGGTAGGAAAGAAACCCCCACACAGCAGAAACTCTTTCCCCTACTTAGCCCCGGACACAGAGACCCCAAATAACCCTGGAACAATGAACTCCTGTCCTGCCAGGGCTGGGTAAGCAACTCTGTTCCTGCAGCCAGGAAGGAACCAACTCCCTTTCCAAATACTGCTCTTGCAAAGGCAACTCATCCTCTTTGGAGAGAGGAACAGGAATAGAAAGAGCCTCACACCACACCCTCAGAGGATCCTCTCTGTCCCTTGGACTTCCAGGGCTGCAGCTGGGACTGGGCAAAGTCCTGTTTGCCTCTTTTGACGTGTCCCAGCTGGGTGGGAGTGACCAAACCTGCCCTGGCAGCCACTCACAGGTGAGGAGAGACTTCATAGAAGCTGACACCACGGTAGCGCTCCATGTTCTGCTTGGTGTAGATTTCCAGTTCCTTGTAGGGATTCACAGACACCAGCACAGAGCCAATGTAGGTCTGGGAAACAAAACAGAAAGCAGGGAGCTTACAGGAGGTCTGGAGGCAGAGCTCAGGTGTCTCTGGAGGATGGACACCCATCCTGGTGGGCTGGGGATGCTGCTGAGGGCTTCCAAACAGGCCAAGGGTGCTGAGGAAGAGAACTCTCAGCTCTGGGAAAGGAACACTGCTGGAGCTGTGCCAGCCATGTTATCCTTGCTGGGTAAAAAGCACCTCAAATGGTTTTAGGGTTTCCAACAAGCCACAATACTGGGGTATTTCTGATATACATTTAGGATTGACTTCAAGTCTGGGTTGGTGGAAGTGAGTGAATTCGGAGATGGAAAAATGTGGTGGGAGTTGGATTTTCAGCGCTGTCAATGCCACCACATCTCAACAGGGGCACTGCAGTGAGTCCCTACACCCATGAAATGGGTGGTCCTGGCACAAGCCTGGTCCTGGCACAAGCCCCCATGGCCTGTGTGAGCTGCCACCAGCACCCCCAAACCCCGCTGCAGAGCAGAGCCGGGCCTGTCCCGTGCACCAAACACACTCCAGATCACTGAGGGCCACTCTGGGGACTGTCCCTGTGCTACTCACATAGATCAGGTTCTCCTTGAAGCGTTTCCTCAGGTTCTCAATGAAGGCAGCCTCGCTGGTGAAGTTCTCCAGCAGGACAAAGTCCTGCACCCCCACGCGGTCCCGCGCCGTCAGAGCGCTCTCCATGCTCAGCCGGATGCCGTTGGCTCCCAAGCCCTGCAGCCAAGAGCACAGGGAAGATGGGATGGCTGTGGGTTTGCAGGCACTTCCCTGAGTCCACAAGAACCACAGTTACCCTTGGATAACCATATTAAAATGAAATATTAAAGTGGGATATTAAACTAATCCCGCTGTTGCTGCTGAACACAGGGTTTATAACACTTCATCAGTTGTCTGCTCTAATTGCTTTGAGGGAAGACAAGCCAGCATTAGGGAAAAATTACTGCTGGATTTCCAATAACTTCAAATCAACCAAAGAAACAAACATTTGATAAAGAGAATAAATCTTGGATTTCCTTTCCCAGGAATCCTTTAGCAGGAGGGAGACTGAAATGTGTTCTCTCCTGTCTCTGATTTCACAACGGGAAGCTGTTTCGAGGTAAGGAATCTTTTATGACTAATGATGATTCATCTCAGAAGCAAACAGCTTCACATTGCTGACCAACTTAAAAGCTTTAGCAAGGCACCCAATGGGAAAATTCTGAGAAAATTGAGAAGAAATGAGAAATGGGCATTTCTGCACCCACGCTGCTGGATTCAGACCACGACACTGCCGTGCATCGAGAGACTCCTGCCCCTGACCCTCCTTTAAAGGCTCCATTTCCAACCTGAGGTGGGTGAGACACAGCCACCACAGTGTGGAAAGCACTCATCTGCTGACTCCTGACTTCACTGTAAAGCAGGGAGGGGAAATCTGCACCCAGGGGTGACTCAGTGCCTGCCTGTGGGGAAATCTCTACTCAAGGGACAGAGATGGAGAAGATGAGAGGCACCACAGAAACCAGAGACAGGAGAAACCTCGTGTGACACCCTCTGCCTCTCACCTACATGCATCTCCTTATCTTCTTCAACCCTTCTTACTTTGCACACTGCTCACAGCAGCACCCTTCTCCTAAATCAGAACCTAAAGCACCAAGTGATATTTTGAGATGTTGCACAAACACCAGAGGGGTCTGTTCCTAAAGCAGGCTCACGCACCAACAGCAATCCCAGACACACATCACCAACTGGGAGTGCCAGACCCTGCACAGTGATGGAGATGACTTTTACTGACTCAAGAGTTCCTTTCTGCACCTTCCCAAGATGTAAAAGTGGTCAAACCACAAGCACTGATGTGCAGGGAGAAAAATAAACCCAGCCTTGGTCAGGAAGAAAATTTACCTGAAGTTTTGTTAAACAGTAATAAAAGCAAGAGTCACTGCAGTATCAATTTGGGTGAAACCAGGTACAAAGCCCCTCAGTCTGCAGTTGTTTTGACTCACCAAATTCTTGGTAAATGTTTTTTTTTTATTTGGTAAATGATTAATAAGTGCAGTTTTGACTATTTCTGCCAGTTCTAATTGGCTTCCTCCCTGTAAGCCTGGGCAGATGTGATTGCCTGAACCCAGCAGTTTTCAGATAGGAAAATCAGTTCCTTCTGGAAATCTCAAATCCAGACCCACTCTAATGGCTCAAAGAAACATCATTTGATTTCCTGTTTTATTTTTTCCAATTAGTCTCGTGGTCTGGAAGGCCTGAGTTCTAAGCTTGGAAAGACACAGCCTGGGAGGAATTCTGCAGATACTCTCATGAAGTAATCGTCCTAAAATGGCCAAAATTTTCCAAGCCAAGTCCTTCACAGCTTCAGCAAAATGCTCTGTTGTCTTCTACCCTCTTTGCCAAGGTGAGGAGAAAAGGGATAACCCTTGGAGAAGGAAAGTGATGAGATAAGGAAAGGAAAATAGAGATAAATCACATACAAATAAACTCTGCCTAGAAATGGGAATCCTGCAGTGCAATCCCAGAGCAAATTTTGGCCAAGGTGATGAGAACAAAGGCAAAACCAAAGGAAAATAAGTCCTTTTCAAGTGGGGAAATGTACAGCTACAGTTCTAAAACACAGCTGCCTTAACAAGGACTGAGGAGAAACTTCCACCCTGGCAGAGTTAATCCCAGTTTATAGAATCCTGAAGCTTTGCAGAAAACGTCACTTCAGCAGCTCTTTCATCAGCCCCTCCCTGAGGCCAGGACAAAGTGATCCCAGCTGTGCACATCCAGCAGAGGGAAGAGCCAATCCATCCCCCTCACAACACAGAAACCTCCTCTGGGACAGGCATTTAAGGCCAAGAACTTTCGGTTTCCTCCAATTTTTGTCTCCTCATTCAACTCCAGCCCCTCGCCGTGAGAACGAAATAACCACCTCCAATCTGCAGTCAGCTCGAAACAAAACAAAAGCCAAACAAACGACTGCAAGTGGCTTTTTGGTGATAATTAAATGTGCCCAGGGGATGTGATGCAGTCAGAGCCTCCTGAATATAAACTTCACTCAGTCTTGTCCCTTCCCAAACCCAAGCTGAGTGCAAATCTGAGCCAGAGCTGAGCAATAGGCACTGCTCCATGCCAGCATTTTGCTTTATTGCATATGTCCAAGTCTACCACCAGCTTCAAATGCCAGTGTTAACTGTTTCATTGCCACTGCCACCAACAGATGGGCCATAAAAGGAGGTGCAAATGAACCCTTTTTGCAAAATGGAAACAGAGCAGTCATGCAGAAGGAAGGAAGTGGGGAGGGAAGACACTACTTAAGAAAAAATAACCACAGTGATGATCATATGTTCCTCCTAAATGATGAATTTAAGGCACTGAATAAATTAAAATAACCAAACTGTTGGTGATTTTCTGTTAGCAGGCAGACAGCAGATCTGATGGCTGTAAATTAATGCCAGAAAACCCAGTCTGGGGGGTTAAATGTGGTGCAGTGGAGCTAATTAACCATTAAAGCACTTTGTCTATGGACAACACTGATTGTCTTGTTGTCTTTGCAGGGGATGAATTTCTTTGTGCCAAACCACCTCTGACTGAAATACATTTACAACATCCTCTGCTCCAGGCAAGGGATCAGCTTGGACCACTCTGACAGCCCTGTGCCAGGGAGTATATTCCAGATAACTGGGAGAACACAGGCTGTGAGGGTCTGATCAGACCCTTCCTTGTGGAAATCAGTTTTTCTGGAAGCTGCCAGGAGAGCTCAGTGCTAGAGGAGCTGCTGTGACACTGAGGGAGGACCTCAGTGCAGCTGCACCCTTTGGTTTGCACTGGCCCAGGACTTGTGCAATAAACCAGGCTGGAAATCTGACAGGGATTTAAAAACTAACTCAGATTCTTTTGTTGTTTTAATCCAGGTCATTTTCCCACCCTGGTCCCCCGTGTAATGACGATGGCCAGGGATAGGGTAATGGGGAGCCACAGCAGGGTCAGGGAGGAGCCAGGATTCAGCAGCAGGGCCAGTTCCTGCTGCCTTGAAATGCTTGGGAAACTTCCACCTAAAAGGCAGGTGGGGTTTAGCCTAAAGCTCAGCATCAAATCCCTCCTCAGGCTCTGCTGCCTCCCTGGGACAGGGTAACACCTCCAAACCCAAACCAGGGCAACTCAATCAGCAAAGCAAAGAGCAGGAATAAAGCATCTGGTGGTTTTCTCTGCAGGTTTTGAGCTAAATCACCTCCCTGTGGGATGGGACAGTGTCAGGGGTAGGGAAAGGAGGAAAGGGAGCACACTGAATCAGTTATTTAGGGCAGCTCCACCACATCCACTTTAAAGAACCCCTGTGGGATCAAAAGGAGAGCCTGGCTGAGGATCCCGACCTTTGTAGGATGGAGACACCTGATGCCACACCCAGCACAGGCTGCAACCAGGGAATGGCAAAAATCTGAGCAATCTCCATGTGATCCTGGTGCCTGTGAGGAGGCTCAGGCACTCCTGAGCCTCCTCTCAATCTCCCCTTTCACCCCGTGCTGAACCTGCTGTCCTGAGGGTCACTCCCCTCCAGGGTGCCCAATCTGATTTCTGCCACCACCCCACGGGGCCGTTCCCAGGATCTGTTCCCACATTGTTTTAACCCACTCTTTGCTTTTAATGTCTTCTCCAGAGCCTGGAGCACAACAGTGGCTCAGGGCCAGGAAGGGAAAAGTCCCTCTGGAATGGTGGGGACCAGGCCAGTGCAATCACCACCACAGCAAAGCTTCCAGGGCTCTTTCTGCCCTGGGAGTGAATTTTGGGAAAGACTTTCTGCTGGTGTAAATTGGTTGCTGAATGCAGCCTGCAGAGCCAGGTTTACATTGGCTGGGGTTCCAGCTTTTCTTTGTGTTCATACAAGAGTCAACAAGACCAGCAAATACCTCCAAGCTCCTGGGAGTACAAAACCACTCAAGACTGTACCAAGGAGTTTCCTAAACTGAACTGGGAAATCGCTGACATGGGGTTGTGAAGGTGTAAACACATATTTTTCCTTTAAACTCTGCTTAATGCCAAAGCATGATAAAGTTTTTCCTCCGCTTAGGACATGGAGAACTAATACACCTCAGAAATGAAAAACAGGACCTTTTGCTCTGTGCAGCAAAATCCAAAGGATTAGAGTCAGCCAGGCTGAGCACTTTGGGGGAATTTGTGCTGGAAAATGGGAGGGCAGCTCTGCCATGAGCACAGGGGTTTGGGGCTGATGTGAGCATAGTAAGAAATTCCCCCTGGCTTTGTTCAGCAGCTGCCCCATGGCAATGGAATACCCAGCATGGAGCAAAGACTCATTCCCAGGCTTGATTTTCCCAGAGGGGTACTGGAATGGTTTAAAACTCAATTCCAGACACAGGCAGCACCAGCAACTTTCCATGAGAAAGCACCTGGAATTCTCAAAATGAATGGTCTTGTATGGAGCAGGGAAACTCCATATCTGCTTCAGAAAGAAAAGTCACAACATAAACAGAATTTGTTTTTCAACACCTAAAAGTGTATCTTGCAATATTTTCTCCTGGCAATGTATTTCTACAGATTGGGTTGTATCCACTCAGGAGGCTCACTGGAAGAACCCCAGGAAGTGGCTCCATCTGGGAAGAGGCAGGCACCTTTATCTTGGTATCAAGTGCAAGATGATTGATCTGCAGGCTCCAGAAATAGCCACAAAGCCGGGAACGGAAGAACAGGCCAGAACCAAATGTGAGTGGGAAGGGAAATTCAGATTAGATTCTGGAAGACAATGCAAGCCTGAACCAAGAAGGAACTCCTCGTGGGGAGGTGGCAGCTAAAAAACATTTCTCTCATGGATAGTTGGACATTCTTCACTGTCATGCCAAAGCTGCAGGAAAGGAAAAAATTCCTTTGATTTCAACTTCATTCTACAGCCTGGGAAAGGGCTTGGATACAATGTGGGCCAGACAGCAGAGCAGACAAAAATCAACTGTTGTGTCCACAGCCTCAATTCCCAAGGTGCAGAATGGGAAAGCTCCTCTTTCCCTCTGCATGGAGAAAGAGATAACAAGGATGGCAGAGGTGGACCAGAATCAGGGATTCTGCCAGCAAAGCCCTGACAGACTGAAGTGCACTCAGGATCCTCCTCCCTCCTGCCACACTGCAGATCAGCTGCTCATTTTGGACACAACTCCCTCTGTTAGTCAACAGCTGGGTTGGAAAGAAGGTTCCCTGAGAGGCAGCTCTGTGTCTCCCATAAAAATCCCCTGCAAGCAACCACGTGGATTTGTCTGCCCTTCCTGAAGCCACCTGAGCTGAGCTAATAATTGATAAGACACGTATTTGCTTTAATTATGTAAGGCCAATGAAGTGATTTCCCAAAAGACAACCTGGGAAAAGCAGAGCTGTCAGGTGGATTGGGACCAAAACCAGGTAACAGCTCTGGTGACCCAGACCAGCAGAATTAGAGGGAACAACTTGAACTTGCAGCTGCCACTCAAGGACCATTTCTCAGAATTACTTCTAATTCTTGCTTCTTTTAGACCAATACATCACCAGCAATGGAATGTCTGGAGTCAGAGAACTCAGAACTTGGTTGTCCCTCTGATATTTCCCATCCTAACCAGATGGAAGGATGGAATTCCAGAACACACAATTTAAAAAATTATATTAAAGAAAAAGAAATGCTACATCCTTGACTATTGCAAAGTAATTACACTGAAGTTTTTCACGTTTTGAGTAGGGACAAATCGAAATAATAAGTAGGTAATATTATTTGTTCAATATTTATAACATAATTATACCTTCCAGATTTTACTTTGTGGGGGGATGAGTAAGGAAATAAGCAATTAGCAGTGAAAAGGAAAAGGCAGTTGTAAGAACTGATTTGAAGGACAGGAAAAAATGTTTACCATTAAGAGGGATAATGATATTTCAATCAACAGGCTAAATTTAAAGGAGCACTAAGAAAAATGAACTAGGCAAACCAGAAAGATCACCAGGGCTGGAAAAGTAAATACACAGAATTTCTATATTTAGGGAGCTGACATTTTTGCTCCAGAACAGATGGCACAAGCTGCTGCTGGTTCAGAGATGTTGCTGGTGGCAGTTTGCTCAGGAGACCTGAGCCCACAGGCCTGGGCATCCCACAGCAGCTTCAGAGGACAAACAGATTTCAAACTGGCATTTTTAAAAGGTGAAGCATCAGCTTGCTGCCCCTTCAAGTGAGTTTTGATGCTGATTTCCAGAGCAGCTGAGCAGGTGAAGGGTGGCAGAAGCTCAAACATGAGGAGCCAGGGCCAGCCTGTGCCCCCTGCACCTTTGGGGCACCCCCTGTGCCCCATTCCCTGCTGCACTGCCCTGGCAATGCCAGCCCTGCTGGTGTCCCACTGCCAACCCCCCTGGCAGCCCTTCCCCTGCATTCCACACCCCCACAGAACCTCTGACACCACGAGGTCTCTCAGAGACTCAAACTTTCCAAAGAGAACTCCAGAGCATTCAGGGGCCATGCTTAGGGCACCTCCACACCCACAGCTCCCTCAGAAAACATCCCAGACACCACCCCAGACACCACCTCTGCCTGTCACACTGCCACTGCCACCTCTGCCAGCCTTCCTCCAGGCCCACAGCTGGGCAGGGGGGCTGGCCCCAGCACACCAGATGCTAGCAGAAATACCCTGTGGAGCCCTGACACCTCCACTTCCACAGAGAAGGACTCAGGAGGTTCTCCAAAAGCTCTGCCCTTCCCTCCATCACTTTCTCAGTGGTCAGCACCAGAATATTTGGGAAAACAGGCAAGTATCTCTGGGCTGAGCAGGTTTGGGATACACCAGCCCCATGGTAACTCTTCTTTAACAGAGAATTGCTCCAATCTACAGAAGTGACGTTTTCAACCCTTCTCTTCCTAAATTTGGTCACTTTACCAATTAAAGCCTCGAGCATTCTTATCCAGGCAAAAGCTCACACACTTTTTTATAACACTCCCTCATTCTTGACCTCAACATCTTCCAGAATCAGTGAATTCCATTGCCCAGTTATTCATTATACAAAAATAATCTTTGCATTTCTTTGGTAAATTTTAGCTTAACTCATTGTCTCTCTTCCCATGCTACCCAACCCAGAAAAAGGATCTCTGTGCTCTCTGTACAACTATTATTTATTTCTCCTCCTCTTGTCCTATCTCTTTTTCCAGGTAACAATCCCAGTCCTCTTAATCTTTTGTCACAAACTCCTTTTCCCAAGCCTGGGGCTGTCCAATGCAGGACACAGGGCCAGGTGTTCAGGCTGCTGCTAAAGCATGGACAAAGTTTTCCTAAACTAAAACAGCCTGGAAGAACTGAGGGGCAAGAAATCCTTAATCAGGTAATTCCTGCCACTCTCTAGGATGGCAGGAATGGGACAGAAGCCCTGGGAAGGGCAGGAGCAAAGCCCAGCTCCAGGACAGTCCCTTCACATCCTTGTGCCCAAGTGAAAGCTCCACCCTTTCTTCCCTCCTAAAGCAGAGCACAGCTTTCCCCTCTCTTCCCACTTTCTCAACTCCCATCTTGGCTTCCTCCTCCAAACAGGTATTCCCTGAGTTTCCAGCCAATTTCACCCAATTTTCCAATGAAGGGATCCTTCTCAAAGCATTTCACTTTCCTGTTGAAACCCTGAAAATGTGTCTCTATTCCTCTGAGACCAGACATGCATCTGAGAGCTGCAAAGCCCCCAGAGGAGTAAAATAAACCTCAAAAAAACCTTAAATAAACCTTAAATAATCTTACCCCTCCTCGGAATTTCATCTCTGCCTCCCGCCAGCTCCCGCTGCCCTCGCAGAGCCTTCGCTTACGCTGCTGCACAAAGCAGCACTCTCAGGACAAGTTCTCTCCTCTGTCAGTTGCCTTATTTTTTTAATTTTTTTTTTCATGGCATTTTCAGTGCAGTCAGAACTCCCTCCCTCCCACCAGCTCCTACTGGAGCATCTGGAGAGGGCGTTTTCCAAGGAGAACTCCCCTCCCAGCAGGAGCAGCCCAGCAGAGGCAGTCCCAGGGAAATCAGCTGCGCTCTGCCTGCGGAGTTCCCGCTGCCCAGTGACAGGAAAAACAGAAAGAAAAGTAATCCCAGGCACTGGAAAAGCTGGGGCAGAGCCCAGCACACAAACCACAGCCATCAGACAGGAAGAGATGAGCTTTGGGACAGTGGGTTATTGTCCTGGAACAGCAGCGTGGACAGGGCTGCCCAGACCTGCTCCCAGCTCACCCCAAACACAGCAAACCCACAACCCCAGCCCTGGCATTGGCATCACACTGGGAATCACCCCCTCAGAGAATCACAGACCATAAAGAGTCCAGGGCTGGATGCAGTTTGCCTTCACAAGGATTAAGAGTCACAGAATGGTTTGGATTGGAAGAGACCTTGAATTTCACTTTTTTCCAATTCCATCAAGCCCCATCCAACCTGGCTCAGCAGGATTTTATTCCAGATTTCTTTGGAGCCATCCAGCATAAAAACAGCCATTTTACCTGGAAGTTGTGAGGTCCTTATTACAAAATAACCTGCACTACCAAGGAAGAGCCTTCACTGTGTGCCTAGAGGACACAGTGAAGGCCCTGCTGCTCTCAGTCCCCAGCCCTTGCAAGCAGAAGTTGCACATTTTGCTGTCTCTGAGCTCATCAGTTTTCTCACACAAAATTATTTATGATCACAGCTACACCAAGAGTGTGAAAACCCCACCTAATTTCCCACCCACCTCCTGAGATAAGAACATTCTGACAAAAATACTGCACAGCCTTCACTAGCATTAGGGGAAAGTGAAAGAACAAGAGACAGTGGACACAAGCTGGAAGAAGGGAAATTCCAGTGAGTTCTTGAGAAAATTTTTTCCCAGTGAGTGTTGTCAAATACTGGAACAGGGGTCCCAAAAAGTTATGAAACTCTATCCCTGGAGATATTTAAAACTCAACCAGACAATGTCTGAGTGACTTGATCTAAATTGGTCCTGCCCAGAAGTGAGGATGGACCAGAGATCTCCACAAGTTCTTTCCAAACTAAAATCACTCCATGATTTTATTAATTATTTTGTTCCTCGATGGACTAAGCTGTGGATCCACCCTAAAAAGAGTTACAGGTAGTGCAAATAAAGATATAAATCTGTTAGAGAGGATGCTACCCCCCAGGTGTTTCAGGCAATTCATATTGTGAGCAGTCAAGCAGATTCTCTAACCATTGAAGATGCAGAGCCATGGAATGATTCCCAAGCTCAGCTGCTGATGTTTCATGACTGGCAGTATCTGCACTCAGCTCTGCTTAAAGGCTTTTTGGTTTGCTTTGTTTTTTCCCTTCTTATCAAAATGCATCCTTCACAAATTCTGCTACAGGAAGGGTAAGGTCAAGCTCTGAAGTAAAAAAGATTTAGAGCAAAAAGCTTCATCCTGCTCAGAGAGGAGGCTATTTAAAAGCAAACACACGTAGCAGATGTTGTCAGTGGTTGGGTGCAGCACTCCCCTCTAATTAGCCCTGCCCAAGGCAGAGCTCCCAGAGATTCTGGCTGCTGTGGATGTCACAGGCAGAATGTGCCAAGGATTTGGGCTGGAGCTTGGCTGCTGGGAGCACTGCAGTGCCACAGCTCCTCTGCCCTCTCAGACTCCATTTTGAGCATTATTTGTGGTTCTTGCACAACTCTGTTTGGCAGGACTTTAATTCACTTCTTATCTCAGCTGGGTGAATTTTTAACGGCAGCAGCTTCAGGATGTGGCTCAGAGAAGGGTTCAGCTTTGGGCTGGCACTGAAGGAAATGGACACTGCTCCAGTCCCCTCTGCTGTGCACAGGTGAGATCAGAGGTGATATAAACTCCATTTCCCAAAGTGAGCCACATCAGCCATTAGTGAAACACAGCAGTGAGCCCTGAGCCAGGAGTTTTCCAAGCATAATTAAAGCTGTGGCCTGGCAGCTCTAGCTCTTCAGGAGGAGAATGTCAGTGCTCCACCAGCACTCCTCAAACCAGTCTAATTGTCACCAAAGAGATTCAGCCAAACTCCTGTTACAATTCTAAGTATTAGCAGAGTTATCTTCACATAAACAACCTCACCTTTTCCCTCGTTTACACCTCCTAACATTTCTCAGATCAAATCTCATCACAGAAAATGTCACATAAGAGAAGAATATACAACACCCCAGCACTTGGAAGTACATTTTTTACATAATTTCCTTGGGTTTTGTCATGCAGGAAAACCCTTTTATTTATTTATTCACTGAAAAAACCTTTCCTCAAAATGCTTTTTTTCTGTAGCCAAACTACTGCCCAACTTCTGCTGGTGAGGAAAACACTCCTGCATGTGGGTTAGCCTAAATTAAGAGGAGAAAAAAAAGTTGGAAAGCAGAGATAATTTTACTTTATAAGATCTTGATCCTGGTTTGTGAAGGTGATAAAACCAGACTCTTCCTTTCCAGCAGCAGAGCCCAGCCCTTGTCTGTGATTTCTGCTGAGGATGGCTGGCAGGGTCTGGCTCACTCCAACAGGCAACTACAGGCCGAGGGATGAATCAAGTTTTCCAGGCCTCACCAGTTAGAAGTGACTCATTTAAACCCTGGATTAGAGCACTGGGATTGCTCTGCTCGTTGCAGATAAGCAGCTGATTCCCTGAATACAATTTCACATTCAAAGCAAGGGGACTGGAAACCTTTCCTGTCAGCCCTGCTCCGACAGGCTCGCAGAGCCGAGCGTGACTCTCTAAGCTACACACGCAAGCAGTGGCTCTGCTGAAAAAATAAAGAGTTTGGCCCCGTGAAAACATCACCAGTGTTCCCCTCTGCAGTGCAGATTCCACTGCAAAATATAAATCTGGAGGTATGAGATGCTGCCTTGGGTTTATGCTGTTCAAAAACCAGCAGGGATCACATCTATGTTACTCCAAAAGGTGTCAAGTTCATCTATCAGTGAGTCAGTTCTTTCTGGATTTTTGTAATATTAGTTATTTCTGCCTTGCAAAAGAACTACAGAATAAAACACATTCCATAATTAGAAAGCACTTGGCAAAAATACCATGGGAAAGAAACCACCCTAAACAGGCCAGGAATTTGAGAGCCCTTCCTCTTACAGGTCAGAGGAACGTCTTAATCAAAAAATAGAAATGTCTTTAACCTGTCACATGTGTCCTGCTGTCCAGATTATCCTGATCTAAAACTGATTAAAATGCCTACAGCAGAAGCTGAAGGTTCTGAGACATTTGTCCCACTGCTTAGGAAAAACACCCTGTGTCCAACAGAGGATGAACATCTGACTGCAGGACAAGGATAAATCAATGCCCTGCCAAAGAGCCAATGCTAAATATTGTAACAGGTTTGATAAAAAGGCAAAACCTCCTCCCTATATTATTAATTCTGCTAAGAACTGTTCTTTTCTACCCAGTTTTTGGATTAAAGCATCTCCTCTTCCCCTCTCAAGAGTGCTCCAAACAAGAGGCTTGAACACAGGACATTGGCCCCTGGAGTCACAACATTCCTGCTCAGTTATGAAACTGCACACCTAGCAAGGTTAAACCAAAAGCTCATTATACTCACTCAAAAGGTGCCTCAAGATGATGAAAGTTCCTTCACTTTACTGCAAACTTCATGACATCACAAGCTGACTGAATTCCCTGATTCTGTGTCGTGTTTGCAGGGTTACAGACAAAACCTTCAAAATAGTGAGGTGTGGCCAAAAAGGTTCAAAAACCAGAAGACAAAGAATATTTAGATTATTATTTTGGATTCTAATTTATGCTTTGTAATGCCTAAAACTGTCAGTACTGGTTTTGTTTGTTTCAAGAAGCTTTGTCAGTGAGAAAACCAAACTTCTTCTCTTCCCAAGCTCAGTCTTTCAAAAATAAATACAAAAAAAAGGAAAATTCCAAAAAATGGGGATGCACACATCTCCTTGGATTCCTGCACTTTCTGTGCCAGTGCTGTTCCCTGTTTTGATGCCCCTGGTGATGATTAAAAAGCACATATGACAGGCTTGTATTTAGTTATGGCTCCCGCACACACACAATAATTCTGGGTCTGTGACGTGAGCAAAATCAGAAACTGGGTTAATCTAACAAATTAAGATAAATTTCCCTTGTTGTTGCTTTCTGCTGAAGCAGTGAAACAGAAATGGCTGGCTGGCTTTGACAGTGGCCATCAGAACAAAGTCCCACTTTATAATTACCAGATGCCCTTAATGTGATGCCACTTTGTCTCATGCCCGTGGCTGCTCCCGCTCACGGCCCTGTCAGGGTTTCCCTGATTTTACAAACACACTCCAATCCCAACAGCAATTGTTGCACTGACTCCAACAACAAAGTTTAAACCCAGCAGTTAATTCCCTGCGATTGCTCTGGCCCTGCTCTGACACAATCATTTGCAGCAGCTCCCCTGCAGGGGCTGTGGCAGGGATGGGGTTTGGAGGGAGCTGGTAACACAAACAGCCTGACTCAGTTCAGCTGATGTGCATTCCTGCCGACTGACTTTCCAAACAGTCACTCCTAGTGGCAGGACCTACATCTTCCTTTTAAGGGGAAAAAATGTTTTCACAGGAAAAATTAAGTGTTCAAAGCCTGTGCATATCTCTGTGCTTCCAGTGAGTCTCGCCTGTAAAAACACTTCTTGTTGCATGCAGAACAAAAACTTCTCCTTCCTTAATTTAAAGCTGTTCCTCTTTTTTAACACAGCCATTGGCTGTCTGCCCATCCCTGGCACTCTCAGGTGAAATATCCTAGCACACTGCTTTTCACACAAACCAGCACTGAACACAGAGCTGGTTTTCCAAAGGAAGGACTCAATCCGAGTGAAGAAAACAGGATGAAAAAGACCAGGGAATGTTCAGGCTGCAGACAAAACTTTACAGCTCACACTGCTGACTGACAGTTCCTATTCCTTCACATTTCTTTTCCTGCATTTCTGAAAAGAGGCTCAGTGTTAGAAAGGGCTTAAGGCTGGAAAGCAAATCACAACAAAAACTTCTTGTTCCATCGACACGAGATAAGGAAAGAGTGAGCACTGATGCTTTGCCTGCAAGTTAGATGAAGGAAACAGGATTTCCCTCTGCTACTCCCTGAGCAAGATCCCAAGGAAATGTTTCTAATAATAGGAAATTACTATATAAGGCCAGATCAGCACTAAACTGTTTGCAGTCTGGAGGAGAAGGATGTACAGGAATCCTCAGGAGGCTGCTCACACATCAGGGGAAGGCAGCACATCCAGGGCTCCCCTCCACACAGAGGGACAGAGTTTAACCTAAGCTGAGCAGGGTCCTATCCTTCAGCCCTAAATAGCAACTAAATGGACATATTAGAGATGCTCTGTCCTTCTGTAACATCCTTGCTTTTCTCCATGGCAGGAAAAAGACAGAATATACTTTGAAATCTATAAAATAACACTTACAAAGCAAAGCTGAGCATGTCTCTGATTAGGAAAGGGCAGGAAAATACAAAGCCATGCCCTAAAACACAACATGGGCAGTGCTGATGCAGAGGGCAGGCTGGGAGCTCCCCTTCCTGCCCTTCCTGAGCTGCAGATCCATGGAGCACTAATGTTTTATGAACTGGACAGTTCTCTAACTCATCTTGGTTTAAAGAGCAAAGACATTGAGCACCATTTAAATTCATTTTTGCAGCACTGCCACAAAATAGCAGGAATTAATGTCTCCTAGGCCAAGAGTTCCAGCAGCTCCAGGCAGCTGTGCACATCCCAGCAGAGCTGCCAGGGCACTGCTATGGAGCTGTAGCTCCAACCCACACTTTCACCATCCCTTCAGCAAACACCAAACCTGCAAGCCCAGTTAAAGGACAGATTTTCATCCTTTTTATACAAATGGAAGGGAGTTCCTACAGCAATGCTCACAGAGGCCTTGTTTGGGGGAAGTGATAGAACTGGGAGGTTTCTCTGTGATTCCCATCAAGGGGGATCTTTCCATCTCTGCTTTTTCTATGGATAAGGCCAGGAACAGCCAGTACAGGGCAGCCTGCTGAGCAAACACAGCCCCAGAGCTGCCACGGAAATGAGCACAATATAAATTGCTAGACAGATTTATCACCCAGAGTTTTGTTGGTTTACTTTTTTTTTCCCTCCCTGACAGCAAGAGATGTTTGTGACAAAATGTACAAACAATTCTGTATCTATAGCCCTGCCACATCCTATGTCTCTTCTCTGCAGAATGACACAACTTCCAGGGGAAAGCAAAGCCAAATCCCAGCCAACATTTTCCTGTCAGCTGGTGAGTCCTCCTTGAGCTGCAGGGCTCAGTTGGCCACAGCATTAAAAAAAAACCAAACAAAAAAATCTTAAAAAGAGAGCCTTAAAACAAAAAAACAAAACAACCCAGGCTACCCTTGTAAAAGAGTCATCGATGAGAGATTACAGTTTGACAGCAAAGCTCTCTCCACATCACAGCATCAGGAGCTTCAGAGTCCCCATGAAAACACAGCTGAGACTCCCAATTATTCCCAATTCCCTCCACTGTCCCACAGGATTCCTCCAGTGCCACCAGGATCTCAGCAGCTGCTTGTACCTGGCCCTTGTCCCCACAACACCTGGCCAGAACAGGGAGTGCACTCAGAGCCTTCCAAGGCATGTTCTGGGCCAAGAGGATGTTTCACACTGGCCTTTATCTTTAGGGACATCTTGATTTCTGAGGATTTTTAGACTGACCTTTAATTTTTGTCCTGTTAAATCCTTCACATCCTTGACTGCACTGCAAGGGGAAAATGAGTGCAGGCAGCAGGCAGGTTTTTCAGAGCTGGGAAATACTAGTGGTTATGACTCTGAGAGAAAAACAGCTACAAAAAAGCTCTAATTTTAAATGCTCTTATGCCTCTTTCCTCATGTAATACTTACTCCATAACAATTATAAAGCAATTCAGCAAGATGGCCTCTGCTGGTATGGTTTGTGGTCAGTGGTATCTGGAAGTTAAATTTGGAGAAAAACATGTTTGGGAACGAGCTCCCTGTGGATTTAAATCAGTACAAAGCCTCAGCTGTCAGGCTGGACCCTAACGCTGTTGTAGTCCCTGTTTATTTTTCATACCAGCTCCAAGGATGCAGGCACTAAGATATTTGCTCAAAGTCAAGTCCAGGAGAAATAAGATATTTTTCTTGGCTCTAAAAAGTGAGAAGAATCACAGGTATGAGACTGGGAGTCTGAAAGCAGAGTTCATCCGCCCTATTAATGTTGCATTGACAGGATCCCAAGCCTCTCCTGTGCCCCCAATGATTGCAAAATTCTTCTCTAAATATAGGAATTATCTGTTTAGAACTGCCAGCACTAAACTAGAAGGTTTAAGTTGCTTTATTTTCTTTAGTAGGTTAAATCTGAAAGCTAAGGCAAGCTACCTGAAAGACATCATTCTTAACTGTGCCAACACACATCATTTTACAGAAATCCAAATACCAAATTTATCTACTATATCAGATGCTTTATAGGAAAGAACTGAACTTCACTGACCTCTTCTGCCCTTTTCTCTTTGAATTGACAACTTTCACCGATGTAGCTTTACATTAAAACAAACCACACCCAAAATCTGATCACTGCTACTGTGAAAAACAGTTTAAAAAGGAAATACCTCCCTCCAAAAGAGCCAAATGAAATTGTTTCTTTTAAGGCAGCATGGAGCTTTTCCTTTTCATAAAGCTTGAATAAAGCTATCGTGGAAGTCCTAGTTTGTTTTCAAAGCCATGAACTTTTCTGTTATGTGGAGACTGCAGCACAGGTAATATCTAGATTTTATGAGTATATTCAAGCTTTCAAAGACAGAAGAATAAAGGTCAAATGACTAAAACTTTCCTCAAAAGCACAGGAGAGAGGCTCACATATGGAACATATTTGCTTAAATTTGGATTTTTTTATAAAATAGTTTGTACATGAGTGTTACTGTAACAGCAAAATCCCTTTCTATGGACAGTTTATAGTAGGATAAAGATGTTTCTATCAGTGTAATATCTGGGATATCTTTATCATTTGTACCCAAAATATGGGAATATGTTGATGTGAGCAACATTTTGTATTAGCACAATTGCATTTGTCAAAGGTTTGTTCCATGGATTATCCACAGATTCCTTAGGGAAAAAAGCCAAGTCAGCAACCTGCAAGCATTGGGTGATACCTGGGAGTAATAAATTCTTATTTTCCTTCTGGGTGTGACCCTCCTTAATGCAAGGGTAGCAAATGTTTCTGTAAAAAAATTCTGTAGCAAACTCCAAGTTCCCAAGTGGAGTTAAGTTCTGGGAGCACATTGAATGCTTTGGACATTCAAACAAGTGGAGCAGTTTTTTATTTGATGATTTATAAGTGAAGAGTTTACAGGCACAATTTGTACTTCCACTTTTTTTAAACTTCTTTTTTTTTCTTTTTCCTCTCTCCTCTGTTTCAAACTGACTTTGTTGGCCTAAGGCAGGCAGTTATTTTGGGGCAGTGAAAAGCTATAAATAAGTTCTAATAAAACTATTAGTGACACACATGAGACTGAACTTTTCAAACCCTTCTTTGTAAGGGAACAAAGAGCACTTGACACTGATGTGCTGGCACAAGCCCCCTAAGAAAAGTTTAAGGAAAGAGTTTCAACAACTAGCTCATGAACCCAAAATAAGAATATTGGATGAGCTGTAGAAATTCCAGATTGTGCTGAAAGGAAGGGGCTGAGCAGTTGCAGAGGCAGAGAGAAGGAGAGGAGCCAGGCAGTGAGGCTGGCAGAGAGCTGAGCACGTGGGCAGATGATATTGCAGCTGATGTCTGAGCTGCTTCCCTTTCCCCTGCCTGCCCTGCTCCTGCTGAAAAGGAGGGGAAAAGGCAGCAGATGAAGGGTATTGTGTGAGGTCATCTCCTCTGGCTGCTCTGCCTGTGCCACAAGGAGCCCCCCCTATATCACTCATGGAGGATTTAATGCTTTGGTGAATCTTTTTTGTCCCAAAATAGATTTAGCATCACTTCACATTCACAGGGAATGATGAGCTGTCATTGTGATGGCAAAAGAGTTCCAGGCTGCCTGGAAAATACAGCCATCATTTCAGAAGGATATCCCATGTCCACCTGCATCAGCTTGCACTCAAAGTCAGAATATTCTCAATTCAGAACATTGTTTTCCAAGACTGAATATTGTTTTCCAGTTTTAAAAATTGACATTCCTATTGGATCAAAACCACCTTATATCAAGATTTTTTTTAATGTAAAAAAAGCAGTGATGACATTGATGTTAAAAAATAAATAAATTATTGGCCTGCAATTTAGCCCCCTTTGGATTACAAGCAATATCTCATCCGCAAGGTAGTTTCAACTCTCTCTTAAGGACAACTACACAGTCCTGCTCTCTGCATTTTCAAAACTTTCTGCATTATCAGAGACATCAGTTTAATCAGAAACAGAGACACTAAAGAACAATGAAGGAGTCGATCCCTTTGTGGTTGTCAGGAATGTGTGTTGCACATCTGGATAAACATGGATCTCTGCAGAGAATGGAAACATTCATTCCCCAGCTGTGGTTGGGTCCAAACCCTTTTTCTTTCTCTGTCTGATTTACTCCTAGCCCTGCATTTGGTGGTTGCAAAACTGCACAAACCCTGCTGAGGCTGACACAACAGGCCCAGGAATCTTCCTCGTGACCCTTTACACCTATTTTCTAAACAAAGCTTTCTTCTGGGCTGTGAGCCCCAGCTAAAAGGAGAGATCCTGAAGGAATTGACAGTTGTGACATTAACAGAAATGCCAACTGTCCCACAGCATCTTGTTCTCCAACAGGAGATGAGGGCTGGCACTCCTAAGAGTCAGGAAAGGGATGCATTCCCTGTTTATTTTCATACCAAGCTCAAAGATGCAGTCACAAAGTTGTTTGCACAGTTTCAAAGGCAGGTTCAGGAGAAATAAGATATTTGTCTTGGCTCTAAAAAGTGAGGAGAATCACAGGTATGAGACTGGGAGTCTGAAAGCAGAGCTCACCATCCTGCTAGAAATGCCTGGATTTGGAGATCTCATGGAACTTGGGTGTCTTTAGATCTTCTGCTCTGATGCTGTGTGGGAAACCCCACAGTCCATGGCAGCCAGAACCACAGGAGGAACTGTCTGAAGGCCCATCCCACTGGGAAGGAAACACCTTTTTCCCTCTGATTTGACAGGTACAGATCCTCTTGGACAGATCAAGGACATCCCCTTGGGGAGGTGCTGCAGGACCATGAGGGAATCTGAGCTCTAACCTGACAGAAGGATCCAAGACTCTCCAGAACAGGTATTTCACATAGAAAAGTCGACATTTGTTATCAAACCCCATCATGTAAGAAATACATATAAACCACAGGCAGCAGCTTTGGTTCATCACCTTAAATTTTCTGTTTTAACAGCTCTCCTAAAGCCAGGGCAGCAGCATCTGCTGTTACAGCAACAACAGGAGCCCAGCCTTCATCACTCCAACAATGAGAGGAGGCTGCAAAAAGCTGAGAGCTGATACAAAATGCAGGGCAAGCCCTAAATTAACCCTGCCTTGCCAAGGTCAGTGCTCTGCCCTCAGCTTCAGTGGTGTTGGAGTGCACCTGTGGCAGGAAAAAAGGTCAAGCTTTTTATGTTACCTAAAGGAAAGCATCAATATTTGAGGGCTTGTTTCAGGAGCTGTTGTTTGCATGGCTGAAGTAGAAAAACAGAGACACAGGGAAGTTCATCACTGTAAATTATTGATCTGCTGCTTTCTAGACACTGAAACTGGTAATTAAACAAATGGTAAAAAGATACTTCATCAATTATAGAGGTGCCACTTTAAATTACACTTGCTCCAGGATGAATAAAACACAGAGCTTAAATGCTTTGGGTATTTCATGCCTGCTTCTTGTTCAAAATCCTCACTGCACCAATGATTCTAATTCTCATATCCTGCTGCTCCAGAGCTGTGTGCTCTGTATGAAGCTTCACAAAGGGAAATTAGAGCTTTTGTTTCACAAGTTTTAGTTCACACAATGTCCAGGAAGGGCAGTGCCATGGTCAGGAGGGAGCATTTGGAGCAGATATCATTGGGATTCCCTTTCTGCTCAGCAGGGTTGGTTATATGGCCACAAGTCAAAGCCCTGTGGTTACAGCCCTCCCTCAAAAATCAGACCAAAAAAAAAAAAGAGTTTTGTCTGCTAGCAGCCACTTGTGCAATCTGTGAAGCACTGGGCAGACATTTGACACAGGCCTGATGGTTTTTAGAAGCTATAGACATGCACACACCCTCCCCAACCTAAAATAACACCAGCAAGCTGCTTGTGAAGCAATATGCTGATGACATCAAAGATGCCTTTTTAAGCAGAAATCATGTCACAATCATGATGATGACTCAAATTTGATTTATGATAAATTTTTGTATGAGAGTGCGCACCTTACTGCATCAAGCTTAAGGTTATCTCATTCTACATGTTAAAAATGTGAATGTAAAAGTACACTTGCTATAATAGTGATTTTGAAACAAACAGCAATCAAAGAAGACCTTGGCTATCTTGCAGTTGCTGGCACAGGTTCTCTAGAACCATTATTACATCTTAAATAGATTTCACCCTGGGAAAGCATTTAGTGAAGGCTGAGTTCATCCATTGCTTGAGATAGGCCAGGGAATATGAATATTCCAGGTTTAAGGCTGCAAATGCAGCAGAAGCAGCTGCCTTAAAGGCACATGCAAAACAACCCTAACAGGTGGACACAGCTGGCATCCCTCATGGAGCAGTGAGGCAGCACCAGGGGAACAGCAGCTGCTGCTGGGGCCAGAACAATCCTGGAAGTCAAAGAACTCATCATGGAGCAGAGGGGCAGGAGTGAAGGTGGGAGCTCAGAGAGGAAAGAGAGGCTGAGGTGGAGAACTATCAGAACATGGTGTGGAAGCTGGAGGTGATGGAAAGCTGCCAGCTTTCAGCTGATGGAAACAGCCCAAGCAGGAGATGGACTGTAGGATTTTTGTGGAGGAAAGAACATCAGTGCTTGGTAGGGGGACAGGAGAATCAAAGGCTGAGCTGACTTTTCCTACTGCTCCCCAGATAATGAGGCTGAAGCACAAGGAGAGCCAGCTCTGCCACAGGCCTGGTGCCAAGTGCTTTGTGAAGTGCTCCTTGCCTGTTCTGAGGAGAGTTACACAAGGTAAGGCTTTATTCATAAGTGCCTGATGGATCCTGTGTGTGCAACAGCTCCTACCAGCAGAGCAGTGTTTGTGGGAAATGTTAGGAAGAGTGTCTAAGAGAGATAAAGCCTTTGAGCTGCAGATGAAGCTGCCAGCCCTCATTTCCAGCTTGTCAGAGCAAGTCCTCCTTGAAGTCAGCAGGCTGGAATGAAGAGAATCTGGCATTTGTGCATGGATGTATGGCTCAGGCAGGCAGGGCGGAGCGGCTGCCTTTAATCAGACTTTCCACAAAGCAGGGGCAGAGGGAGTGGCCAAAGGCACTGAGTGACGGGCGTTAGCTGCTGCCCATCCACAAATTCCTCCCCTCCGATTTCGGATTTCAAGCCTGACCTCCTTTCCTGCTTCCACTAGCCCCTAGAGCTGGAGGGGAAGGGCCATACAGGACTGGAATCTGAGAGTACTTTGCATTCTCAGAATTGCTGGGGGGTGTGAGAGGCAGCACACACTTGTCTGGTGAACTGACAAATTCCACAACAGCTGATGGCTCCCAGCAGTAGCTGCACGCAGGTAGCTGCAGGGCTAAACCCCACTATTCCAAAATTCACTTTTCCAAGTGCTAACCTGTGGTATTCACATGCCCTCTGAACAGAGAGAAGCTGTGAGACAAGCAGAGAAGGAAAACACAATTCTTATCTCTCTTGCTGTGTCTGTGTTGTGCTAAAGCAGAATGCAATATGGAGATTGTTTACCCAAGGTGAAAATGTTTTGTTCCCTTGGCCTACCAGGGCCAAGAAGTGTGTGTGTGTCATGGGACAGTCAGGAGAGAATCAGAGATGAGTGCAGTTCTGTGCAGTTGTGAGCAAAAGTGAGAGCATGGCAGATTCAGTTTAGATGAAATGTACATAGTATAGTATAATAAAATAATTCATTAGCCTTCTGATGATGGAGTCAGATACATCATTCTCTCCCCCCTTCATTGGAGTCATCTTTGATTTACAATACTAACCCACTGCAGCTCACCTGCTGGGTCACAGCTGATTGTGAAGCCTCTTCACCCACAGTGCATCAAAAAGGAGCAAAACTCCAAAACATTTTAATCCAGCTGCCTACTAGAGCATAAAGAATTCCAGCACAAACTACATTTGGTTGTTTTCTACCCTCACAATGAGCCTCCAGTCCACTACATCACACAGAGCTTCAATTCCATCTAGAAATAGCCTCTTGAGGTCTCTGTTGCAGGATGGCATTCTTAAATTTTGTTTCCTTGTGTGCCACTGCTGTTGGTGACAGCAATGAATTGCAGGAACCTGCACGTATGCCTGGAGTGGGCACGGAGCCACATCCGACCTCTGGCACAGAAGGTTTTGGCAGCCGAATTGACTCCTTCTCCCCTCCCCTTTCTGCCTGTGTCTCTCATGGCATGCCCAGCTACCACAACACAGTGACCTTGTTCTACTACCCACCAAAAATGCCTTGTTAGAGTCCCACAGGGCTCAAAGGTTCTTTGGATCTTTACACCTGGTGAAAAGCAGGGCAAAAGTGGGAATCTCTGCATCCACACCTGGGTAAGGTATTCCCCATCCTGACCCTCAGTGCACTGGCTCTCCCAAACTCCATCCATGGAAAAAACAATGCTCTAGAAAGGGGAGGGGAGCAAAATATTCCAGACACTAGTGCCCAACTTGACCCCTGTGCCTTGGGCTCCTCTCCCTGGTTTGGATGCTGCCACTCTGAGGATGCTTTGGCAAGAGGCAAACAGACAGCAGCTTTTCCTGGCTCTGTGTCCAAGTGTGTGCAGCCTGAAAAGATTTATCAGTGCCTCTCTCTCCCTGATCTGATAGCACATTACAGGGCACCAGCAGTGCAGGACTCAGGGGCAGGTGCTCCTGCACTGCTCAGGAGCTGGGACTGTGGGAGCTTGGGAATGCTCATTATGAGCAGTGGAGTGGAGATGGCCTGTTCTGTTTGTAAACCTCGATAAAGCCAACATTTAGAAAGAAACTAATTACCATTTATGTCCCAAACAGCTGGCCTAGCTCCACATCCACATGCTGGGAGGTTTTGGTGCCAACCAGCCCACACATCAGAGCACAAAAGTCCCCCAGTGTGACTGCAGAACCTTCCAGCAAACAAACTTCTCACTAGCACTGACTTCAAGGATCAAAACACAGCAGTGTAAGAATAGAACAACCACACACATCATTCCCACATCATTACACTACAGACACTTGTCCAAGGTGAAAAGGGCACAGAAAATGTCCTCCGAGGTGCCAGAGGGCAGTCCCAGGCTGCTGTCAGCTGGCCTGGCCAGCTGATGTTACTGTGACAGCCTCTGTCCCAGCTGGGCCTGTCCTGGCCCTCTCCCACTCTGGACTGGGACTAAGATCCATTCAGCTCTGAGCAGACAGTCCAGGGAACTGAACAAACAGAAAATGTTGGTTTTTGTCATCACTGCTCTCCCAGCTTTGTTTCAAAGGGTTAATCAAAGGGTCAAATGGATGCAAGTACAAGGCAGGGAGTGGAGGACTACAGGGAAACCAATTAAAATTGGTTCAGTGAAAGGAGGGACAAGATGATCTTTAAGTCCCTTCCAACCCATTCTATGATTCTAAACAGAACTGATATCAGGATAAGCTTATCTTAGATGCTGGGGGAATACAAAAGAAAGGGCATTTCATGGAAGTGACATGGAAGAAGCTCCAAGACTCTCTGGCTGCTTGTTCATCCCCTCCCCTGTGCACATCCTCATGCCTTGAGCACTGAAATCCTGGAGAAGCGACACAAGGACAGTATCACCCCCAGCAGCCCTGGGGACAGGCCCAGGAATGCCACCAGGGGTGCAGCCTGTCATCTGCAGTGCACCAGGAGCAGGGAAGCAGCACCATAAATCACCTAATCTGACAGATGGGGATCCTATCCCAGCACTGCTCTGCTACTCCCAAAAAATGCAAAAACTGACACTTTTGGCCTTAGAAATGAGGGCTGATGCTGGTGGGTTGTGGTTGCCAGCACACAGGAGAGGAGCAGCTCACTCCACACACTCATCACTGAGCCATTTATTGACCCAAATGAACCTCCCCATCCCCTATCAATTCAGAAATGTCAATCCAGCCCACACTAAACACTGATTGATTTTCTACTCTAACGAGCACCGTGTCACATTTGTGTTAACTACTCATCAGTTCAGATAAGTGGTTTGCAATTAAGATAATTTGAGACCAGTACAAGTGTGGCCTGAAAAGCACTTCCAAGAGTTCAGCATAGAGAAATTCACTGCTCAAAACAGACAGCCAGGTACCAAGCTGACAGCTACACCAGAATTTGCCTTTCCAAACCAAAAAATTCTGTCACAACCCAATTTTTCTTTGGAAGGCAATAACTGGCTCATACAAAGATTTCTTCCCCGATGCGAACACTCACCCTGCAGCAACACTGATTTCTGATTTCCTTCCTCTCAGGTGACACCACAATCCTTTCACAGGTGCTCCCTTATTCTGATGGCAGGCAGGCAGCATTCCAGCAAAGCTGCAGTCAGGGACAAACAGCCAACTTGACTGAAGCCTCCAGAGAAAAATAAACAGTTACAGGAGAGCAGCTTTGAGTTCCATGGCCGTGAGCCTGGACATAGCTCACATTCTCATCCTACACAGAGCCACTTTGTGGAATTTTCCTCCCAGTGCAAGTGGTTTGGACACCAGCAGCTGCCAGTGCAACACATTCAGGTTACAGTTGGAACTCCCCTGTCCCCACCTAGATCCGGAAACTTCAGAGCAGACACTTGGCAACCACTCAGGTTTCAGTTTGAAAGAGAGAGATCAAACAGCCTCCTGCACAACACAAGGGTTTTTTGCATAGAGAACACCACATCTCTTGCAACATTTCCTCTTCACATGGAGCCTTCACGACCAGTGTGCCAGAGCAGCAGGGAAGTCCTCAGTCCCTCCCAGCACTCACTACCTGCCAGGCTGCCAGCACCAGCCATGCCCTGCTTTTCTCTCCAGGAAGTGCAGCTCATCTCTTTTTTTACTCTCCTTTCTGCTTCTTCCTTGTATCAAGACACAAATACCTCAAATCAGATTCGTTTCTATTTGAGTCAAATAACGTCTGAAAGCTTTACCCTAATATGTAAATGGCTCATAACCATCAGCCCTTGTATTCTTTAATTATATCAGGCAAAGAGAAAAGACACTGTGCTTCTTCATTATGTTGCTTTTCTTAAAAGTTCTAAGAGACTTTACCACACCTGGTTTGGAAATATCTCTTGCATAAATTATCCCAAATTCCTCCTAGCTTTCTCAAACCCCTGCAAAAGCAGTCATGAGAGTGCTGTTTCTTCTGTGGGTTTAGAGGACACCTCTTTGGTGATCTTAAAGGACAATATTTTAAGGTATTGAACAGACAGGCAGCACTGCAGCTCACCTGCACCATTTTTACAATAAAGACTCAAACAATTTACAGAGCTTATACAATCAAGACTCAAACAATTCCAGCTTTCTGCTGGAAACTAAATTTTTAAGTGCTGAAACTAAGCTCCAACTGAAGGAATACAAGAGCCAAGACAATGGGCATTTGTCCCCAAGTTATTCCATGAAGCTGAGCTTTAATATTCTTCAGCTGAATAGTCTGAGAGTCCCCTTCTTCAGGAGGATGTGGAGGCCAACAGAGCAAAAAGAGATTGATCAGATCTCTGATATGGGCTTATTTTGGCCTCACCACCTTTTCTGCCTCCCACACATCTTTATCTCCATCTAACTTTTCCAGCCTCCACTTTTTGGCCTCTACTTTCCTTGCTGACCTCCCACACTATTTTGGCCTCCCACTCCTTTTCAGTTTCTGCTTTTTCTATTGGTCTCCCACCCTTTCTTAGCCTCCACTTTTCCTTCTGGGTTTTCAGCCCCTGACTTTCTCTCAGACCAGCACAGAATATTCAAACCCCTTCAAGGTTATGAATTTGTAAATTCCCTTTCCAAACAACCACGTTTCACCTTGATATGTCCATCCACACTTTTTCTACACCCCAGCTGATCAGAAATAACCCATGACTATCCTGACACCTTGCAGTCAAGACTTGGGTTTATGTCCAAGGAAACCTGGTGGTTCTCTCAGTAATTCCAAGCCTGCTAGGATTATCACAGCACTGTACAGTTGTTTTAATGGAATTATAAAAGTAAAACATGAGAATTTCTGGGATGGTAAAAGTTGATGCTCTAAGCTTTGCTAATAGCTCCATAAACTGCTGTTCCCAGGTCCTATCCACCAGATTCCTGGACAGAAGTTCAGCAAAATTAAATATAATCTGCATTCCCACAGAGTGCTATAGTTGGGCACACACAAAAACACACACTGTACTTTTCTGCAGAACTTGCTTTTGATCCCCTCACCCACTTATAAGAGCAAACAAATCCATGCACAAACAAAATGAGGATTTTGCAAGTCACATATTTTGTATTCGCCTTCATTATGAGACAAAGGTTTTCCTTTTTGTTTTCCAACAAAATTGTGTCCAAAACAGCCTGTAATTTTGGGAAAAACATAAAATAAGCTTTTTGAATACACTATCTAAAATGAAACACTTGGTTTACTTGAGAAATGTGATGGGTGCTCTGCTGGTTGGTGCACTTGGTTGTTTACTCGAACCCCAAAACCAACCAGGGACACAAACCCTGGCTGTTGTTAAAACCTTTTCAGGTGTCATGGGTGGGGAGGGAAGTTTCCTGTAACATCTGTGAGAAAATCCCATGCTAACACAGAACAGCAGATCATGAGTCAGGAAAAAGCAGAAAAGCTCACAACTGAACTCGAGGGCTCACTCAAAGGAGGCAAAAGAAACATCTGTTTTTCTGTCTGAGTTCCAGTTCTGTCAGAGAGAATTCCTGGCTTCCTGATGCAAAGGTGTGGCTTTCCCTCCCAAGAAGAACAAGAGGCAATTTCAAACAGACTCCAAAAGTCCTAAGAGTGGAGGACAACCTGTTATTTAAAACAACAAGATGTGTGGACACAGAACAAGGCTTCTAATTTGGAAGGTTCAATAAAACTCTAGAGAAGCCCAGCACTAATTTGTGCAATAATCTTCCCTGTCTCCAAACCACACCATTGCACTCACCAGCTTTTACTGCAGATTAAAACCTGAGCTGCAGCAGCAGCATTTGCAATGCAGTGCTGTGTGGTGGTGCAAATATGCACCAGGTTTTGTTTTTTCCAAAAAGTTGGTTATAGTGTGCAGCCTTGTAAAGCACAGAACTGCATATTTTAGTTATTAAACTTCACAAACAAGTCTGGCTGTTGAAAGTCATTTCCCTGAGTAAACAATGACTCAGTGTGGGCTGTATAATGTACAAGTTATTAGTTACTGTTAGTGAGTTTAAAAAAACTCAACTCTATACAAAGGCCTGCTTCAGAATGGAAAATAGTTTTCCTCCTACTTCTATAGTTCCAGTTATATTGTTTCAGTGGAATTTAATTTTCTAAAAAGCTAAACAGATCACTATCTCTTCATTATATAATTGGACATTGACTTAACTGGACCCTTCAGCCATGAACAATATGTGCAGTGTGAAAGCTGAGTTTACCCTTTTTTCTGTTCTCAGTTTGGCATTATAATGCTGAAGTAAAGCTGATTCTTTCCTGGATAGGAATAGTCCATCTAGACCTGGCATCAGGTGACAATGAAAACAGACATAAAGATAGCCATAAAATATTGAGGATATGGTAATGAAGAAAAATGCAATTGCAAGCTCAATAAAATCCTCTGACAAACACTGCTCCCTAGTTGAATTACAGCTCCTTCCATAATCCCCCTCTTCATTAGCAAAATGGCCAAATACACCTGGTGATTGTCAGCTGGCAGAAGGCACCAGGATCACTCTGCCTAATGAAACTCAGCTGCTGAGGCACCAAGGTTTCCCTGCAGCCTCAAAGCCCCTCCAAAGGCTGTTTTCCTGTTCCAGTGTGCGCTGTCCCAGGGTAGGAGCACATCTCTGAGTTACCTTTTGTAAGGGGGAAATCTCTGGTCAGACACCAGAACACTAAAAGGAAATACAGAGTCAGATCACAGAACATCCTGAGCTGGAGGGATCCACAAGGATTATCTATTCCAACTCTTGGCCCTGCACAGACACCCAACAATCCCACCCTGAGCATCCCTGGCAGTGTTGTCCAAACTCTCCTGGAGCTCTGGCAGCCTCGGGGCTGTGCCCATTCCCTGGGGAGCCTGGGCAGTGCCCAGCACCCTCTGGGGAAGAACTTTTGCCTAAAATCCAACCTAAACCTGCCCTGCCACAGCTCCAGCTGCTCCCTCCTCCTGTCACAGGGCAGAGGAAGCTGCAGCCCCCAGTGAGGTCTGACCTCAGTCTCCTCTTCTCCAGGCTGAACAAACCAAGTGACCTCAGCTGCTCTTTATAGGACTTCCCCTCTAGACCTTTCATCATCTTTACAGCAAACTCTGTGGTGAAATTTTACTAGTAAAGTGACTTCAAAAGAAATTACCAAAATAAATTTCAAGGCCCAGCTCTAGCTTGCAGAGCCCAGCCTGCAGGCTGAGTGCCATCACAGCTGTGTCACAGAGCACTTTTTAGTCATTCATGGACTCTCCATTTCCTGGCAAATATCACAACACATTTTGACACGACATTCTTCACCACCAACAATGACACTGCCCATTCAGTGACAGAGCTCTCAGTGACTGCAGCCTGCTGTACCTCCCAGCCCTGGGACTTCACTGCCCAGAGGAAAAACACTCCAAAAGGTACTGCCAAAATGTCAAATTCTACGTCCATTTATTATCAGCTGCTGAACTGAATCACAGGAAGGGTGGTGGCCAGGCTGGCCCAAGGTCACTGTACTGGTTAAAGGGCTGAGAGTGTCCCAGGAAAACTGGACATTGGCCAGCTTGACCTGACCAAATGCTTTCCTAAAGAAAAAAGCTGCCAGGGAGAGCTATCCATGCATGCATGAATGCCACAGGAGTTCTAAATACTAACCTTTACTGCCTTCCAGTACAGGAATTTAATATAGAATAGTCTACACTGGAGATATATAGCAACAGAAAAGGTACTGGCCCTGCTGCTCCTTGCTGTATTTAAATGTTTAAATATTTAAATAAGGCAGGGCTGTAAGGAACACTTCCACCCCCACAGAACATGACTCAGTTACAAATTACTAGAGATTTGTCCACTCCAAACCTTCTGCCAGAACAAGCCTTGGTAGCCTTTCACACTGACTTTTGCTGCCTGCTTCCATCGTATTAATATTTTCTGGAAAGAGCTGGTCACCCACCTCACTAATACATCAACAAGAAATATGCAGAAGAGGACACAAAATACAGAGGAGGATATTTTCCAGCAGAGAGATCCCTGAATCCAGGCACAGAGAGGTACAGCACAAGTGGCTCCCTCCAGGCAGAAAAAGAACTGTGCTGCAATCTCAGAGGAACACAAGGCATGCAAACCTCACCCACTAGAGCTGACAGCAGGTTGGATGGATGGTTTCTGGAGAAGCCAGGGATAGCAATCCTAGGCAGAGCCAACCACATCACTGAGGAGCTGGTTCCACAGCAGTAAAGCAGTGTTTAACACAGGAAAAGCCCTGACAGGAGACACACACGTGCCATAATTGCAATCACTTTATGCCAGCACAAAGGTCCCACCTGACCCCAGCCCTCCCTGCCTCTGTGCAGATGTTGCTGTGCTCACACAGAGAGCTGGGCTGGGGAATGCTCCTCACAAATCTCCTCCTCACAAATCCCCTGTTTGTTTGGCTGCTCAGTTCTGATTTGGATCAGTTCTCAGCAGTTAACCACCTTTGGCTGCCACTGCTAGAGGTAACCCAGAGCACAACACAGATGGTTTTCCCCACCACACAAATCAGCCTTTCTAAACGGTTCTTTAGCCTGTGTGAAAGGACAAGTGATTGAGTTACATCTCTTACAAAGGGCTGCGGCACAGACCAGCCCCGGGGAAATCTGTACTTGAGTTCCCTCCACCTCCTTTTCTGCAGCACCTGTAACACACCAGCTTCTCCCAAACACACACTTGTCCTCCAGAAGGCACTGCTGGTTATCTGAGAATAGTGCTCACTCATCAGTCCTTTGAACTGGGAGGCAAAGTGCTGCAGCCCAGTGCTCCTCAGTATTTTCCATGCTGGAGGCATTCACAGCTGCCAGGTAAGAGCCAGGAGAAGGGGCACTGGGAGCTGGGTTTTATACACTGCCCTGGGACTGTGGCAGCTGCTGCAGTTTGCTTTTCCTGCATTTGGAGCAGACTGTTCCTTGGGACAGGGGTAGAGGAATTTGTCCTGTTCCTAGAAAGCATGTGGTTCCTAATGCAGTAATAAGAAACATGACACTACAAAGAGAAAATCCCAAATATCTGAACAAGACTAAGACTATCTTAGCTTTGCACAAAGACATCCATAGAGTTTGAGCTTATTCATAGAAAGAAACACTACATTTAATGTTATAAACCGTTGTTAGCCCCCAGTTTTTTACTGGCCTTCCTCCAGTGGGGTTAGATCAAATAAAAAAATAAAAATGGCTTGACTCATTTTGTCAGCATCTGTGTAAGTTCTATTACAGTTGTTATAAATCCTGAAGATGTACTGTAAATCACAAGTTTCTTCACTATTAATTATGCAGGAGAGAACAGAAATTACACACTGTGGATCCTGACTCACATGGGATCTCTCACTCCTTAGTGTGTTATGATTCACACCTTTTTTTTTTTTTTTCTTTTTAAAAATAAATCCATGCTTTATACAGTGATAAATTAGAGCATGTGTTCAGTGTAACACTCCATTGGTCCCTGCCAGGCAGAACACAAAATTCATATTTACACAGCCCCTTCCTAGAACACAGGATTATTATATCCACTATCAAAACTAAAACCCCTGAAGTGTTATGACAGTGGTTGCCATATCAGGACCTACTGTGAAAATTAAGAACTCATCAGTTCCATAAGCCTTAGGCAGTTTCTAAAAGTTTTGAAAAGGTGCTGACAACTGGCAATTGTCTATTGCTCCAAAAGGGGATGAAAGAAAAATGCCTTTCTTCCCAAGTACTCTAAGATGTGGTTCTGTTTTCATGGCTTGTCCCACCAACCAAGCAAATTTTCTCATTTGTCACTTTAAAAAACTAAGCAGCTGCCATCCAAAAGTAGTTCTGAAGGAGCCTTCCCCCCCAAGCAACTGTCAGAGAGAGATTAAATACCAGAATAATCTCTGTATTGTATCTCAGAACCACTTTTCCTCTGCAATCCTCCCAACAAGAAGAATGCAGCTCAAGCCAGCTTACTTGGAAAATTCAAGTTACTAGAATGAGTTGCTCATTCAGGCAGAGTCAGATTCCTCCCATGAGTCACTGTCACTTAAAACAATTAACTCCAGATATATTAGAACTGGGGAAAACCGGCATGGAAAGCAGCACTAGAGATGGGGACCCCCTGAGCCTCAGTGGGGACGCAGACCTGTGGTCTAAGTTGGAGAAGGTAAGGAGTTTGACCATCTCCACCTGTGAGACAGGGCTAACTAGAGAGGGCACTTCCCCATGAAGCGCTTTGGGGCACCTGTGCAAGCACTGACAAAGAAGGAAGAATTCCTTCAATGTGAACAGTCAGCGCTGCGCATAGCAGGGTGGATCACACCCAGCAGCGCTCGGAGCTGTAACACAAGTTCGGGATGTCCAGGAAGCCTGTCTTGACAAGGGCAAGCCGAGCCGCCTGGAGCCCCGGCCGTGCCACGGCCACGTCTGAGCCGGGAGCGGCCCCGCCCTGCCCCGGCTCCGCTCGGGCTCCCCGCGGGCAGCGCTCGCCCCGTGCCGGGCAGGGATGCGCGCAGGGAAAGCGTTACCGGAGTGCAGCCACCGACCGCCCGGGAGCCGGGCAGCGAACAACTGCGGCGGGCAGCTGGAGCCACGCCGTGCCGCCACCGGCATGTCAGCTGCTCTACCCCGCTCATTTGTTCCTTCCGTGGAGAACGTTTCGAGTTTCCGGGAAGGTCGGCGGCTACGGGGAACGGCCGAGCCGCGGCCGCCCGGGGCGCTGCCCCCGCGCCGCCCCGCGCGCCCCGCAGCCCGCGGCCATGTGCCCGAGCGCGGGGAGCGCCGGTGCCGCCGGCCAGCCGGGCGGGACACACCGCGCACAACGACCGACGGACCGACCGCTCGCTCGGCCCCCCCGGCCCCGCTCACCTGCGCTCGGTGCCCCGGGACGCGCGGCTCGGGGCCCTGCGGCGGCTCCGCGAGCGCCTCGGCGCCGACTGCCCGCGGGAGCCCGCGCCGCGCCGCTAGTGAGCATGTCCGAGCGCCGGGCATGCGGGCTGCGGGCCGCTGCTCCGCCCTCACCTGCACCGGCCCCGCAGCTCCGCCGCGACCCCGCCTCGCCTCCGGGGCCGGCCCGCGCTGGTTATGTTGTCGGCGGCAGCAGCATCCTGCTGAGCAGCTTGTGCAGCGAGCTGCTGCTGTTGCCTCCAAGGGCAGACGCACCTGTCGGCTGCAGACGGACAAGATAAACGTCGAACGCTGATGGTAATTCTACCGGCCCCTCCTGGCTGTGGGAGTCATCAGAAGTGCATGTTCCTGGGAAGGACGCAGGTGGAGTTCGCTCTGGAGTGATTGCACCGAGCTCGGGTAACCATCTGCTGCTCACAGCAGATTGGTTCATCCCACACAGGTGTGAAATACCCGAGGCAGTCTCGTCAGGCTCTACAGGAAATACTACGCACTGAACTCCAACAGCCTGAACCACTCTGAGCTAAAAGAGTAAAAAAGCTCTGCTCTTGCCACTCCTGCAGCAGTTTAAAGTATCTTAAAGTTTCTCTTAAACCACCCCTCTCTGGCCACTGCTTGACACACAAAGTAGCAAGTTATCATTTCACGGAATGTTAATAAGTGTTTAAAACTTTTTATAAAGTTGAACCGATACCTTTTCTCTCTTTGATGTCTTCCCCAGGACCTCGGCACACGCTAAAGGAACATTCAGCCCTGGGAACAACACTTCAGTCCTGCCAGAGTTCCCTAATAACGCTACACATCAGTCAGTAATACTCCTGCAAACCAAAGAACCCCAGAATTGCCACTGTCTCCTCTCCTAATAAGGCAGAGGAAGCTGTAGGCTTTTTCTGAGGTAAAATGACTCTACCTGACAATTGTGTAACCACACAGTAAATGTCTCAGCTCATTTTCAGATTGAGTTTCAGATTAGTCACTAGAAAGACAATGCTAGGAAACAGCAGCAACATGCACAGATGTGCACTTCAGTACAAGATGGCTCTACCAGAGCTGAAGATCTGTTAAATAGGTTTTAGATAGCTAAGACAGAGAGAGAGAGAAATTCACAGTTGCACTTAGGTACTTTCAAATCTTTTTAAATTTTACTCAGTTCCTTTTCTTTGGGCTCCTTTAATTAAAGATTATACAAATACAGATAGAAAATATTCTGAAGCAAAACACGCAGAACAGCCATTAACTCTAAGAAAACTGAAATTATTAGAAGTACCATCTTTCTCAACTGTTTGTCAAACCAGAAAAAATCAGCTCATGGATTTCCATTTGCTTACATACAAACCCTGAAAACAAGTCAATAAAGTGCCAAGTTAAGAGAATTCCTTGAGATATTTATAAGTTTGTTAATATGTGCCTGTACCACTGAATTTTCCATATGTGAACCTTCCTATACCATTGATGGCATGAACCCTACAACAGCACAACCAACACAGGAGGAACAAAATAACTGTTTCAAAGCTCTTTCCTTTCCTCTGCTGTCTGAAAGTGCTCCCAGAATTCTGACAGAATTCATAGAGCCAGGCCAAACACCAGCTTTGGGTCACTGCAGTATTTCTACAGGAAATAAATCATAACGATTTTCTAAACTCCCACTCACTTCACTGCTACTAATTCCATCCCAGAGAGAAAAAACTGTTCACAACACAGCTCCAGTCACTCCAATGACCAACCAGCCTTGCAAACCCTTCCATTCTTACCCTGGAGTTGCTCAGTTCAGATCTAAGTCGGTTATTGTGTAATCAAGAGTACCAGAAGGGGCCAGAGAACAATAAAAGCCAGGCTTACAGTCCTGCGCTCTGCCTTGCGCCTGACCACGCGGATGATTTCTCCTGTAGGGACACGTTCAACCTGCAGCTCCATTTTCCCAAGGCAAGTCAGTAAATCCCTCAATTCTTTATGGACAGTTCTGGTTTCAGTGTGCAGCAGCAGCAGCAGCCAACCTTGACTAAGTGCAGCCTTTGGTTCAGAGCCCTGTTGTGAGAGGAAAAGATGAACCTCTGTATTTATACCAAGTGTTAGGTGTGAGCTGAAACAATGAAGTTCAGGACTGGTTTCCACTCGCTCCAATGTGCCACGACAGTTCCAAGAAGCCTAAATTTATGTTTGTGTTTATTGCCTCCAACTTTGTTGCTGTTCCATTTCTGTCCCACCAGGCTCAGAAAAGTCAGGTCGCTGCGGATGCTGTTTCAGAGGTGTTGGCACGAAACAATCCCATGGTAGACTTCAAAAATCCACCAAGAGATTTTGTGCAGAAAAAAATCCTTCATCTTTGCCTCCAAGAGCAAGCAATAAAAAACCCTGACTGCTCCCATGGTAACTACAGGAAGTTCTGCAAACTGCTGCAGAATGGAATCATTATTAATTGAGTCCTTGAGCAGCTAACTAATCATGGCAAAGGAAATTAATTGGCACGTTACTGCAGGAAAATTCCTACAAATAGGAGAAAAATAATCTGGTGAATGCTGGTTAAGTGCAATTACAGAGCTTCATAATGATCATGCCATCCATTAATGGAGTGGCCAGACCTATCACCCTCCAAAAAAAGATATCACATATCTTGCCTGTGACTGAGGGGAAAAAAATCAGTCGAAATTTCAGGTATTTTAAGATTTGCTCAGGATATAATTCCTTCTATCTTCTTGGAAGGGCCAAATTTGAATTTTCAACTCTACTACAAACCAACTGCAGTTGATTATGCTTGCCAAGAAAGCATTAACAAGATTAATTAATAAGATTAACAAGCACTGGCCACTCCAGAGCAAATACAGGTAACAGTTCTGTTCAGCAACTGCAAAGAAAGGTTCTGTGTTTCATATCTGGAATTATTCTTATGCTTCCTTAGCTGTTACACACAAGACTGTTCCAGTCCAACAATTGTTTCCTTGAGCACTTACTTCCCAATACAAAGTTCTACTAAAAAAAAAAATAGATTTTATCACATTTTAAAACCCAACACTGTCACTTCCCCAAACAAACCCACCCTATTCTCAATAATGAGGAGCAATACCCAGCCTGATTTACCTCCCCTTTCTATGGAGAGAAATCACAATGGTCAGAACACCAAAGCTGTGTTAGTGGAATGGCTCCTGTGATGCAGACACCAGAATTATGTGCAAAAAAGCCTTCTGAAAATGGGCTACAGGTGAGTGGTAAGAGGAAAAAAAAAGGTAAAAACAGAAGAAAGAAACTGCAGAAAAAACTTTAAAAGAACAAAATAAAAAGGGCGCAGAGGAGCAGAGTGTGGTCTCTGATGAGGCTGAGGTGTAAAACAACAGTTACAGTGCAATTAGAACTTGACAAATGATGCTGAAGCATTCCCTACCAGAGCTGATGTCTGTGCTTGAGCACTGCCAGTTTCAAAGCACAGTTAGCAGGTTAAAACATTTTCTATTCTATTTTTCATCCTTTTGTGGTGCCTATATTCACATTTTCTGTATTCTTCCTGCACCTCTGCATTTCCTCTTGCCAGTTTGCATCCCCAGATCTCACACTTCACTGTTTGACTCCAGTGATTCTCCCAAGCTGTGTTTAACTGTTCCCACACAGATTTCTCTTGCTGCTTTCTAGGCTGCACAAAGTTCTCCTTAATTGCAGACACCCTGTAAGTGAAAGATGACAGTTCCACTGTAATGGAGGGAGGTGGGATGTACAAACACAGATCCATGGTGTTCCTCAAATTGAAGCAATTAAACAAGTTCAGGGCAGTTCCTGAGCAGATAATTTTCCAGAGTAAGTGTATATTAAATAGAAATTGCTTCGTGTCAATCACGTGCAAACAGCAATTCCTAAATCCAGGGGCAGAAAGGGCCACAGGAAGTTTCCTGTTAGCAACACAGAGCTCTCAAAAAAGGTATCATTTCCTCTCTCAAGGAAAACCTAACTCCAGCTTTGTTCAACTGGCCTTTCCACTGCAGTATATTAATTCAGACAAGTTCATCTGAGTGTCACTCAGTGTCCAAGAGCAGAGAAGGAAGTAGTGGTAGTAGAAACAATGGTCTTTATCAGAACGTATTTTTAGGGTCTCACAAACACGCAAGACATCTTAGAAATATTTCCTGTTTACACAGAGCTGTACTATCTGTGTGCAATGATACACTGCACATCCTGAGGTTAGCCAGCAATCACAAATATATGGGAGTTAAATGAGGCTAGACTGGACAACATTGCTTGGGATATATAGCTCCCATTTGAAAATTAATTCTTCAACAGCAGGGAGTTGTGAAAAGTTATCCTTAGATGGAAATTGAGTGCAAATTTATAATAAAATATATAAAATTGTAAATATGATGCATAACTTAGCAGATCTTTCATAAAGGCAAAAGAGACACCTCAAATCACAAGATGAAAAATTCACTGTGAAAAAGTGAAATTAGAAGAACCTGTTCTCAAAACTTAAGAAACAATGTCAAGTGGTCTGGGCATTTTCACAAGGAAAATGTCAATACCTCAGTGGGGAAGAGGGACTGAAAATGCAAAACCACAAGAGCATTTAATACTGGATTCATTGAAATAGGGAAAAAAATAAGATGAATCTGCTTTGTCCAAAGGAAAAGCAGCATTTATCCTTGCTCTTCTTTTGCTGCCCAAGCCCTACCATAAATTGTAACTAATTTCCTTCTAAAATACTTTGTATCTGTGCATCAAACATGACCAAAACAAGCTTCTCAGAGAAAAGTTACAAATTAATTCTCCCCACCCAAACCAGTCTGTTCCTTCTCAAATTAACACAAGCCATGCACAACACTTCACTGCCAGGATTTATTTTAGAGGTACATGAAAAGAAAAACACATGAGTATAAAAACATTTCCAGTGATTATAACATCCAATTAAAGGTGTTTTAAGAAAAGATAAAGTTCATCAGAAATTGCATCATTACAGGTCATGGAATAGTTTGAAAAGCTACCATAGGTAACAGTAGTAAACAAAAGTGCCTCTGTGTGCATAATACTGAAGAAAGAAGTGCAGAGTTCTGTGCAGCATCCTCCTTACACACAAGCAGCTCCAATCCCAGCTGCTGGGGGCATTTTCCGGGAAGTCCCGTGGTTCAAAGGATCAGTTTACAAAATGCAGCTTCTGTGTCCAGTGACAGAGGGGGCTCAGCTCCCATAAACACAAAGGATCTCGAGTGTCTGGCCCCTGCAAAGAGGCTGCATGGCTCCCTCTGAGCTGCTCCTGCCCAGCAGATGCACCCTGCTTAGAAGAAACTGGATCTTGGTCCACAGTAAATTGTCAGCTGTGGTCTGGAATTCAAAGCCCCACTGCTCTTTGGGCTCTCCACAGAATCTCCTTGCATGGAGAATGATCAGAGAGTTAAACCAGTGAAACCAGAGACAGAGATCAACTCAGGAACTGCAGAAGGGACTGCAGTTCTAAGCAGGGGTTTGTCTGATGCCCTAATTGCCATGAGAAGTCACATATCTGGAAGATTCAGTGCAAAACAAATTCTTGGGAGACCAGTATAAATGGGCAAACTGTTTCTAATATGGTTCCAAAGAGTAACAGGAATGTACAAACTGTAAACCTCAAGGCAGTGTTAATCCATGCAATGAACACAGTATCCTCTGAACCTGCCCTCGCTACTCACCAAATATTCCCAGCACCAAGCATCAAGCTGAGATACAACTAAAACCTACAGAGGCCAAGTGTTCCTAAAGCCCACTGCACTACCTAACCAGAAACCTATGTCAGAGCTTCAACAGGACACAAAGACACCTGGACCTCAAAAGGTTTTATGTTGTGAATGATAAAAGCAAAACAAATATCCTATCAAGCTGTTAACTTTCTATCTCAAAACAACCCTGAAAAAATAAGGCTTTGAGAAAAAGAGCAAAAAGGAATCCACTCAGTTCTGAAGCTGAATTCCAGCATGAACATCCCAACATCCCTTGCTCTTCCACCTGAACCAAACCTGCTCTTTTCCATCCCTGTGCCAGTGAGGAGTGACTAACTCTGCTCACCACACCTGGGAGGGAGCTGTGGGTAGTACTGAGCATGGGAGACTCTGTGTGCTCTGTCCCAGCACTGCAGTCTGAGATTCTGTGGAATGTTTCCTATCCTTTCCAAAGATCTCCATTTCCCCACCAAGAAACAAGACCCTTTCAGAAGCTAACTACCTTCCAGGTTCCTAAAGGTACAGGAAATTTCTATTCCATCTCCACCCTCAAGTGCACAGGATATAGAAAGGTCTGAGCACCTCTAGAAAAACAGAAAGTTTGCAGACTGATTGCTATAAACTGAAGATATTTACAATTTTCAGAGATTATCAAATCATCAACCATGGGCTGCTCCTTTATGCTAAAGCATTTCTCAACTTCTGCAATTTCCCTCAGAAGTTAGCTGTGGGATCCTGGCTCACTCCAAGCCAGGGACTGGTATAAAAATGGGTTTATTTTACATTTTTAATGATGAGGGTAAAGGCAATAGGCAAATTGCTTAATTGGTTTATAAAATAAGAATTTCAAAAATCAGTAATAGTGCATTTTGATAAATGTATTTCAATTTGGAAGAATCAGATATTGAAAATCCTACTAAGAGTTCTTCAGTAAGGCATGAAGAGAAGGATCTACCCAAGGAGACTTTACACACTCCAAAGATTTTGTTTTTCATGTGGCCTGTTGTCACTGGTGTTTCCCAAAAGGTAATTAGCTTACATCTGAAAGTCAAATAAAATTTCAAAACAAGCTAACTAGCTGTATCTAATAAATAATTTTTAAATAACTTCATTTAAACTCAAAATTTGGAAATCAATTATTAAGTGGTTACAGCATAGTAAATATTGCATCGTAAATAAAATATCCTCTACAAAAAAAGGAACAAGCCTAAAAACCTATTCAACATTGCAACCTCCTTAGGTTAAATCATTGCATCAGAAATGTCTATCACCTGAAAACATACAGCATTCCTGAAGTGCTATTTTACAGTTCTCACCCAGTGCAAGAGAGTTACTCTCCCCAGAATAAAAATAACCATTTCCACAATAAATAATCTTCTACGAGCTTCCAAAGTTTCTGAACATTCCTACCTGTCTTACTCCATCTTCTAAGAGCAAAAGCTTACAATCACTAAGACATAAAGAATCATCTGACAGCTGAACCAGGACCATTAAATGCCCTTTCTATTTTCACAATCATCAACTGATTTTGGATTGTCAGGTTGCTGCAGCAAACTGCTCTCCTCCTCTGGCACATCCTTTTCTACTGGTGTTTGGCTAGGCTGAATCTAGGAGAAAAACAGGATAAAAACCAAATTAACAATTCAAAAGCACTGTGTTCCTCTCCATTATCCATACTATTATATAAAGATGCTGTAACAGTTACTCAAAGTCTTTCAGCACATCAGCAAATTCTTTTTAGCCAGAACAAATTCTTTTAAAAATTCCTTCTGCTGCCACCTTCCCAAGGTTTAGCACAGTTATGTTCAGATGCATATGAAAACAAATGAAGTAATAAAAATAAAAAAAATCACATCAACATTAATCAATGCTTCCTAATGTATTACCTGAAAAGGTTCACTGATGCCAACTATTGACTGCAAGTTATTGCTAAAATAACAAAGCAAAAATTCTCCTCCCATCTTGGGTATTTCTGAAGCACTCATGTAAACCTGGCAAGAGTAAGAACAGGCAATGAGCAATTTCCACAACAAAAGAAGTTTACAAAAAAGCCCTTCAGGACACCATCAAAATCAGTATTTGCCATTTATAAGCACGTTTTAAAACGTAAGCTAAAACGGATGGGGATAGAAATAACTCAGGAAACCATCTGAAAATTAAATCAGGGAGGAGAAAGAATATCCTTCACCATGTCAGCAGGCAGGCTTGGTTCAGTGACAAGGGAGAAGGGACCCAGAGTGGTTGGAAGGGAAGGGCCAGAGCCAGAGAGCAGCAGAGGGAGTGGAGCTGCCGCCTGGTGGCAACAGCAGAGCACTCCACAAGCTTGGTTTGCTCCTGTCCCAAGGAGCCACCGGTCCCAATTTCAACTTCTATTTGTTCAGGTAAGTATCTCTAGTTATTTATCATTTGCATCAAAATAAGGGGTTTTTTTTTGTTTGTTTGTTTAAATCCCTTTAGGTAATCACTACTAGAAGGCTTTGTAGCAGACAGCAGTTTTTAAAGAGGGACCAAAACATTCAATAGGAAGAATTAGGAAGAGGGATCTTAATTATATTGTTCCAAATTAGCTTCAGCTGGGAAGAGGATACAGAACTGCTGAGGGGAAGGAGATATGGAAGAGACCTAAAATGCTATTCTATGGAAAACTACATAAGAAAGAAATACAACTGACTTCTTTGCTGTTTCTGCTGGAAGAAATTTCATCATCTTCCACCCAAGCATAAGTAACATAATCCTTCACATGCCTGAAAGTCACCTGCAGAGAAAGATACAAACTATCAGCTTCCTGATGGAAACAAAAGCCATACTATGTGAAAAACAAAGTTGTGAGAGATGTTTACTGTTTCACTGAAGTAATTAACACACTCTAAAGATCAAAACATTCTGGGGGCATCTTCTGTTTCTGGGAGGGTGGGACTGCTCTGTTCTCTCACCCTTCCATTGACTTTTATTTTTGTTGCATCAACTCCTTTCCACAGCTTCTACAACATTTTACTTCAATAAACAACCAGATTATTTTAGCAGAGAATTTAGAGGTTGTGGAAGAGCTCACACGCTGTAGAGCTAAACTGTCCGCACACAGAAACTACTGGCAACCAAGAACACAACTACTTCCCAGAGTTCTGCACTAGCAAGAATCAGTGCTCTAAAACTCTCCAGAGCTCATGCAGGCACATTCCCCATCTTTGCTGAGGAGCCATGATGAGGTAACATTACCTGGAAGAGCCCAATCCAGTCCCAAGCACTGCTGGGGAGCTCAGGCGCTGCGGAGTAGCGGATGAGAACATCGTGCTCTGCGCTCCACTCACCCTCAGGGTTCAGCACGACCAGGGGATCTGAGACAAGAGGCTTCATCTACACCAAAAAAAGAGTTTCAGCTCAGTCAAGCCTGTCTTTCAGTTATTCTTCTCTGCCACAATTGCCACCTGTGGGACTCTTTAACTGACTGGAAATAACCTGACAGCAATTTGCTGCCTTCATTATGATCAGAATGAAACAGAGATTATGGTTTAGGAAATCAGCTGCTGTAAGGCAACACTGAGTAAAAACAAACTTTTTCTTGACAGCATAACTGGGACAGCACCTCAAGTTTGAAAGTTCCTGTGACAGGTTTGTGATCACTGATGCCATAGCTCATGTAACTGACATAGTTATTCAGAGTCACAGAAATTGGATTCTCTTCTTCAGGGAATTCGTCTTCTTTTGATGCATCCTCGCTGAGATTTTTCAGTTTCCATAGAATTCTATCTGTCCATGCTGGCTTTCTTTTCTTCTCACTGCAAAAATGTAAGGTAAAAAGTGAAATGAGCAGAGAAACAAGTTGCCAAAAGCTAAGAATGCTGTGCAAAATCTACTCAGATTTCAAAGACTGTGAGATACATATTAATAAAAGGAGGCAATCATATCCAGGCTTCATTTTACAGCTCTGATTAATGTGTTTTACAAGCAATGTTTCCTTAATTTGAACTCCATTCAGCACAGATCATGGCTTTCTGAAAGAGGAGTAAAATGAAGGGGAGAAGGACATTTCAGTGGGTTAGTTTGCTTTATACAGGAAATGATACTTTCTCCTAAAACCCTGTAAAAACATGCATGGATTTAGACATAATACAACAACTGCCCCAGGCTCCATACAGATATTCTGAGAAATGAGGGTGTAAACATAAGGAATATGTAGGAAGAGTCTGAATGACGTTTGAAATTATTCAAAATATTTGAGAGCAAGTCTCTTTTAACAACACAAGACAGTACAAACTCGGGTAGCTTATGGTAATCACAGGTACCACAGCAATGCTTTATTTGAAATTCCTCTAAATTGTACCTGCCTGCATTTCAGGTTTGCAAACTACTGCTGTCTCCTAACAATGGGCTTTCAAAATTCCATAATCAAGGAAGTTGTGCCAGCAACTGTACTATATATCTGTTATCACAATGCAGAGTTTCCTTTTGTACCATCTCAATTACACCAGAAGACATGAGCCCTCTGTGGTTCTCTGTATAGTGGGGTAAGGCTTAACAGCAATTCTCTGGATGGGTGGATCACTTAAATTGAAATGGAGAAAAGATCATACCCTATGGAAGAGGAATTAGAATGGACTGGATTGCATTATGAAAGTTAAAAGCAGGATGTGTAAGGAAAACTGTCAGTTTAAATATCAAAACCAAGGCCATTTAGTTCAATATTCAATATAATTTTGTTTTACCCCTTCCTACCTTTAATAAAGTGGAAAGATTTGAAATGACTAAGGGCCCTTATCCCACTTACTGCAGTAATTCTATAAACGGACAGAAACCTTTAGGAGATGCCAGATGTCTGCTCTGCTGTGCAGGAAATACCAAAAGAACAGCTTAAAGTAAAACACTCCCTGGTATAGAGAAAACGGAATATTAGATGGGAAACAAACCCTCAGAATTCACATTGAAGAAGTATCAAAAATAAAATTCTCTGGGCTTCAGTAAAAACAACTTTTGCAGGGTGCTTGCCTTGAGGTCCTGCTGGTCACCCCATTGGAGCAAAGTCTCTGGTAGCTTGAGCAGCAGCAGGATGCACACAGAATGTGTAACCACACTTTTTGTTCTCTCATCAGCCAATACAGACAACCAGGCTGTGAGTAATTTGTAATATGTCCAGGTTTGGATTATTTTAAGTTTTTTTTTTAAGATGGATTTACTGCTGGTCCCATTACATCTCGTTATATTAAATTAGGAAGCAAAATGTCTTTGGGTCCACATAAATAAACTTCCAATATTAAGTGCAACAGCAGAGTAGATAACACTGCAGCTTTCAGACAGGTTAAGAAAATTCCTAAAGAAAATCAGCTGTCATCTGATTTTCAAATATTTCACAAAAATCAAATCAAAAGCTCAGATGGAGCCTTGTTTTGATTCTGAAATATTAAAATCACTACAAAATTGAGAAAGTTCTCTTCTTACTTAAACCAAAATAGGGACTTCTGTTCTCTGGAAGTAAAGAAAAAGATCAGTACAAAACCCTGTTGGACAGGAACTTATCCTTCTGTGGAAACATAAGACTAATACTTAACAAACAGACTTTAATATCACAGAAAAACTTTGGAAATTTAAGATACCCCATCTTCAACTTAAAGTAATCAATAAAGACAAATATACATTAATTTTCACATACCAGCATATCAAATGAAATGCTTACACAGAGAAGGAAGCAAAAATGACAGACAATTATACTTTTGCTCCTTTTTCACAACCAATGAGCACTTTTAGTAGGAAAGAACAAAACAGAAGCAGCTTAAACAAGTGCTCGTTTATTTTGTTAATCTGGTCTTTCCAAAAAGGCAGCTGGGTTGTTTCATTACTTCCCTCATACAATCAGCAAACCCCAGCTTCTTCAGCCAAAAATATTCATTTATTCAGATTTGATCAATCCAAGCCTAACAGAACAACTCAACAGACCCAGTACACTCAGGAAATTCAGGTTTGCTGATTACTGAAGGGATATTTAACCAAGCACCACATTCACTCTCATATTCCACATCTAAACTCATTTTATTTTACCTTGTGTCATAGACCTCTGAGTCAAGGTCAAACTTGTAGGTGGGCTTAAAGTGCAGAGGACCCTCTTTGAATTCCTTCAGAAATGCTTCCTCCTTTTTTGCCATATTTAACTGCAGAAATAAAAAGTAGCTTTTAAAGATTATGTTTAAAAATCAGATCTTAAAGGATGACTAGGAAAGCATCTTCCAAGAATTCAACACTGAAGTCAGTACAACACTGGAAAGGTCAATTTAGAAAGGCCTCTTTGTTATAGCCAGAACTCTTGACACAATCCATCTAAAAGTTTAGAGGCAATTCTACCTAAAACATCCAGAATTACGTTGTCTTAAAAAGAATTACTGGAAGGAGAGACAAAGGTGAGGAACAACTGACAAGATATGAAGTTCAAAGAAATCTCCAGTAAGAAACTGCACAAAAGCAGAAAAAGTTTGCAATTAACTGGGGCTTATGACCACCTCAGGTTCCACCTTGTGACTGCTCTGAGTTTGTGTTAACAGAAATCAGAAGCTCAAGGTATAATTTAACTACCACTTTGTGTTTGTGTGCATTAGAACCAAAACCAAACCCCCAAAGAGACTGAGCCAACCCACCTGGTCCTTTTCCCAGAGCAGACTGAAACGCTTGTTATTGATTGATTCTCTGACAAAGTGTATCCCATAATCTGCTATCCGGAAGTTTAGGTCTCCAAACCAGAAGAGAAGCCTTAAAAGCAAACCAAGATGCATCAAACAAGAAGATTTATATGAATCTATTAACTCAAGGAAAGAATTTGATAGAATGTTAACCATTACACTAATTTGGTGCTCTAATCACTTTTATTACTTAATGCAAACAGCTTTAACACAAACATTAAGTAGCTATAGATAAGTTTACACAGGGACAACCTGCTGCTAAACAAAAAACTGAAGTAATTGAAACAGTAAATTAAGTCACTTGCATTCTTGATGCTTGCTTATTACTGTCTGAATATTAACTGCTCCTGTGTCTTACATCTCTGAACACTTAACAGCAACCTAAAGGATTTTTGGTTTAAACACGCTTTAGCTTCTAAAGCTTTCCTGCATGACATGTACAGTCTATATGCTAACAAATGAATGTAATTAGAGACTGGAAGAGAAGAGTTTTGTAAAACAGACAATTGTCCTTCAGGTTATCTTTTTCTCCCAGAGTTCAGGGTCAAGGCTGAAGAGACATTTAAAATAAAATAATGGATGAAAAATCCAAACTCAAAACTCTTCAGGGCAAGAGTTCACCCTATAATAGATAAAAATAACACAGAACTGAGAGAACAACTCACTCATGATCCAAGGGACTTGGAATATCCTCTCCCTCAAACTGCATTTCCAGAATTTTCTCAAAGTCATCCAGTCGCTGCTCGGTGTTCTCGATGTGAGCTGGCAAGTGGCAGTTCATGAAACAGATCGTGTGCCCAAAGAGGGACATGCGGACGCTGACTCCTCCTTTGTTCCCCTGGCACGGGAGATGAAGAACAATTCCCTGAAACTGCAGGCAGTGCCTGCAAATGGAACTAGCACCACCTATAACCTTTCAATTCTTGCAATTACGATTTAAATCAGTACAATCTCTTTCTACACAACTTGTTGCGTATCAGCAAATAAGCTGAAATCTGAAATTACGCTCTGTGCCGCATATGAGGTTCAAACAATGAGTCTGCTTGTCAGGTTATTAATTTTTAATGAAGCCACACCCTCTCTGTCCCAGCAGGGAGCCATGGAGAGGCACAGAGCACCAGCAGTGCCCAGAGGCAGTCCTTACCCAGTAGCCAAAGAGGCCCGTGCGGGTGTATTGGGTGTGGATGTCCCGGATGAAGGGAAGGTGCACGTGCTTCACAAAGATCAGAAGCAGCAGCCCCTGCATGCGGACTGAGGAGAGCTGGGAGACAGAAAAGAAGGAATGGTCATTTTCAGGAGGTCCTTGGCTTTACTTCACAGGAGCTTTTAGGTGAAGAAGTCCACAGCAGAAGTCATGCAACTCCTTCACCAAGCCTGGCCTCAATACTGTGACACAGTAAATGCAGACTCATTTCAGTGTTGTGAAAAACATATTCCTTATGAACAAATCTGATCAATTCCTCAGCTAATTAACACAGTTCCACCATTGTATTTCAATCTGAAGTCAACCTCAAAACAGGCACCTGCCCAAACCTCTTTAAAAGACTTTTCTTCTGCCTCACCAGCCTCTTGTTTCTGCCTTTAAGACTCCTGTTGATGAAAGACTAAATCCTTCACTTTTCACCTAAAAGCTTTATAACTCACACCTACAAGTCCTCCAACAGCAGCAGCTTTTTCAAACTGAAGAACCCTTGAGCAGGTCATTAAATATTCTAAATGCCCTCAAAAGCACAGCAGTCATTCCAGGCATCTGCAAAAACAATGAGCTGCAAACAGCAGAACCTCCTGCCTTGCAGTGCCTGTAAAAACTGATTTACCAAACTCTTAGAGAGCACATAAGACACGGGGTTTTTGTGGTTTCGGGTTTTTTTGGTTTGTGTGTGTGGAAACTGTCTAATAAAGATGTCCTTCATTGAACATTTATGGACTTTACAATGACCCTGGCATGAGACACAAAATTCATTGTGCTTTAATGATTATAATTCAGTTTAAAATACAGGCATTGAAATACATTAACTGTAGTTCAATTTTATGCTGGATTAATTTAAAAAAGACTACAATAGAATAAAACTGACTATACAACTGCTGGAGAAGCACAAAAAATTCAACCCAAAATTTAAAACAGAATTCCTCCTTTGTCTCCCTATCTACAAAATTATTTCAGAATATATTTTAATGTTTTCATTGTCCTTGAACCCAACAAAATACCCCACAAAATACTGAAACAATGGACTGCAATTACTAATGATGCATAAATATTTTAGTAGTCAGCATTCTCCTTTCCATAGTGACATTCATGAGGCACCAAGATCTTCCAGTCCCTTTATTATTTATTTGCTTTATTTCACTCTGCTGTGGGCAGTCCTCAGAGGTTTCTCAAGATCCACAGGACCTGAGCACAACAAGGCACTAACCCCTCCCCTGCTGGAACCAGCACCAGTCCCACCAGCCCTTAGAGCCAAATCAAGCAAAGCCCTTGCACAGAGGGAACAGGATCCTGTGGATGGTGGAAGAATGGACTGTGACCAATTGAACACTCTGAAAACAGACCCTGCTACTGAGGGGACAGAATGTCCCAAGGATGACACCTCTCCCTCCACACCCAACCTCAGAACGGGTCAGCCAAGGGGTAAGTGCTCCTCTCCTGCTCAGCCAAATTCCTGGCTAAGTCCTGGGATAACCTTTCCTTGCTGCCTGGTTTGATTTTGACCTGGCCTGACAGCTCCCCCTTATTACTGGAGCTAATCGAGTCCTGCTGAAAGCCATTAGGTGGCAGCATCCATTCATTAGTGTGCTCCAAACTGCCTCTGTTCTAAATTAGAATTCAAAATCAGCCAGGCATACCAGCAGGAATTCTTTTAACTGTGTGTATACAGGGCCTGAATGTCAGCCCACGGCCAGATTTTGAATTTTTATCAGCAATGACTTAGGCCAGAGTGAACAATGTGGGTTTTTTCCTTTTTGTAATTCCCAATGGGTCCTTTGTTTTGTTTAATTACAATTAAAAGAACAGCACAACTACTGAGTCTGATTAGCATGCAGATAATGAAATCACCTCAGCAAAATCAGCCAGAAATAGTGCTTGGTTTAGAAAATCACTACAAAAGGCTTTTAATTTCTCTTTACTAGAGAAATCCAGGACATCTTCCGACGTTTATTGTTGGCATTATTAAAATACCCAGTACTTTAACTGCTCTTATGTCCCTGATATTATCCCAAAATCTTATAATTTCAATTCCCATATAATGTTACAGGTATTCAACCAAAAATCAAGTCCTCATGTAAATATATACACCCACTAAAATCCTGTTTTACACACGTGCAATTTACTTTCACCTGCAAACAAACTGGAAAAAGAAAAAAAAACAAGATAAAGGTGCCTTACCAATCTTAATGACAATCACTGCCATTGCTTGGAATATTTATAGTGCAAGACTACATTAGAAGCATCACAATACAGTTCCCCAATATTGCACAGAGCAAAACATTTTTCTACAAACAAGAGAGAGATAAAGATATTGTGGCCACAAGAAATATGCTGTTTAGTATAATCTCACATCACATGAAAAACAGGAAAACACAGGTGTGATGAAGAATCACCTCTAACATGTGTACCTATGGAAGTGACAGACACCTGCAAAAACACCATCAACTTCTCTTTTATGGATAACCTGAGGAAAAAAATTTTAGACTCTTATTTCAGTGCTGTGACACTGAAGAGTGGTGTAAATAAATACCTTGATATATCCCAAGGGAGACAAGACAGTCATGAAAAAAATGCTCCATGGATCATCAAATGCCAAGTCAGTCAGAAAATTTGTGATTTTTGAATTCACCTCCTGTAAGCTGAATACATCACAATTACTCACATTGCACCACTTGGTTTGGACAGAATTCATAGGAACTTTGCAGAACACAGATCCCAGAAAATTCTTACAGTTCAGTTTCTCATTCAAGCAGTTTAACTCACACACAGATCTAACACATCTGACACTGAGTAAAACAAAATTAAAGGAGGTTATATACACCTGAAGATAGAGTTTAAGACAATGCCAGACTCAAGATGTGTTATAAAAACCTGATTGTCAGGACTTCAGAATTTCAACATAGTTTGGAAAACACAGAGACAGATTGTGCCTAACAAGCTTGCATTAATTCCCTTAAAACATGCTCAATTTCCAATAACTTTCATATCAAAATGAACAAGCTATCAAAAAAAAAAAACCCAGCAGCCCAAACTTTTTGAGTGTTTAGAAAAAATATATTCTGCATTCTGACACCACACAGCAGCAGCTAACTGCTTTAAATCATCTCTGTTGTAAGTTAGTCTAACTAACAGGAGACTAAGTTAGTCTTCACCCTCTGGTAGCAGTAGTGTTAGACCATCTCCCAGGCAGTGATTCACATCACACAGTCCTCCCAACACACACCATGCTGAGACCCAGCAGTTTTGCAATAAACTCACAAAGCGAGCTCTTTAATATCACTCACCCTATAACGTACATGTCCGTGGGGGGGCCCAGCGAGTTGAGCTGAAGTAAACTTGTGACATCAGGAGGGGGAGAAGCTGTGCCCACATTCCAGGTAACTAGATGTAGTCTAAAAACAAACAGAAACCACACAAAACCAATGCTAAAATTGAAATGTGGACAGGCAATCAACTCTACGAACTTTTCATCAACCAGATTTCTGGCTGATGAAAAGTGACAGAAGTTCTATCTGCCAGCCCCTACACCACCACAAAAACAACCAACTGGAGGGAGCAAAACCTGAATTCTTGCCCCTTATCCTTCATCTTTTTCCCCCAGATGAGGAAAGCTTCATCCAGAGTGCGAGACACTTCCTCGTGGATCTCGTCATCGGAGCTGATGTCCTCCACGCAGGCCATCAGCTGGGCCACCCTGTGCCGGAGCTGCAGGCGGCCGCTGGAGCCGGTGCTGCTGAGGCTGGCGGAGCGGCTGCGCAGGCTGGGCCCGCTCTCCACCTCGGCCAGGGACAGCCCCTGGCAATGCTCAGCTGCATCCTCGCTGCTCAGCGATGCCATCTGCTCTCCCAGTTCAAGCTATGCCCTGAAGGACCGGCCCATTGAAGTCAAGAGATTGATAAGGGTTTTCCAGCTCTTGTGGAATTCAGCATTGCTTCCAAGGCAAAAGGACAAATGGAGGTGCAGCAATGCTGGAAAAAAAACAACCTGTGGCGTTCCCACCACAGTGGCTGGGCTGTTACAAAAGCTGCAATCACGTCCTACCACACACAGTCAATTGTTTTTTCATAATAGATTTAATGTGGTTAATTCGACGAGCTCAGGGTTTAAAAGAATTTATTGTTGATTTGAATCGATCATGTGCCTGTCTGCAGGCAAGGAGAAATGTAATCTCCAGCTCCCAAACATTCAAAGTTCTGAGCAGAACCAAGCAAAGCCACTGACTCTCCACATTCACATCACAGCACTGTTCTTTCTTTACAACATGGTTACTGCAGTACCAGAGCTTCTAAAAACAGATTCACTTTGTTGTCAGTCTTGTTATGTGACAGACAGGCTTAAAAAATAATAAATCTTAGAGTTCTATAATGACGTTATAAACACTGATAATTAGTGAATCCCATCAATACACCCATTATTAAGACTGTGTTTCTATGCCACAATCAACTGCCTGCTCAAGGTGACGTATACAGAAATGGATACAGGAAAGCTGGAAAACAACCTTGCACATTAGATTAAAAGGATACATAATTTTCCTCACTAATAGTGTATCTTTGTAAGACTATTCTGAAGTCACACAAAACCTACTCCAAAACAAATTTCTAGGGAAAAAAAATGTAGGCAGGCTGCAGATCTAATTTTGCCACCGGAGATGGCACTTGGGAACACTCTCCAGTTACTAATTTTGTAAGACAATTACCTGATTAAACAAAACTGAAATAATGTTGAAGCCATCAGTCATTACAGACATAAATTCAATTCCTCAAGGTGCCCAGTGACCACAGCACTGGCAAAACCCCAAATCTCAGAAGTAGAAACACACACTGTCCTAAATACAAGCAACCTACTAAAGTCATTATTTAGCATCACTGCTGCTAATCCTCAAATGACTCAATAGCGGAGAATTTCTCAGGGTCACAGGGCTCATAATAAAGCCTTCAAAGGATTTTTAAGATATTTGAGCTCTCGTCAGCTTGTTAGTTTGGCTGTTTATATTTTCCTCTCACAGGCTGTTACCCAAATCCCATCTAAGCAGGTTTCTGTAGGGAAGGAATCGAGCCCAGACAAGACACCGACAGAGAGAGAAGACACATTGTAAAAACACCGTTAAAGCGGAAGCTCAGTGTTTACTCAAGTTTGTTCTTCCTCAGGGAAATTGACAAGTTCTTGACAGCCGGTCCATGACAGAAGTGAAGATGCCCGTGCCCTCATAACACATTAACAGAGCTCCGGGAAGTCCCGAGCACCCCAAAACGCCCCACAAGCCTCCCTGAACCACTCCAGTACCGACCTTCCACACCAGAAAATCAGCTTTTCTCCTCTATTTCATATGACTACGCAACGCCGCCAATTTGTGTAATTCTGCGCTAATAAGCACACACACATACACACACACACACACGTTTCGCTAATTCTCGCCCATTTACGTAACCGTTCGCGGCCACTTTTCGGAGCCGCCCTCAGCCCCGCGCCTCGCACCCCTCCGCGCCCACCACTCACCTCAACTCCTTGGTGGGAAGGCCCGCGGCCTCCATGCCCGGGGTTCTCGCTAGGAAGCGCTGCCCGAAGGACGGGGAAGGGGCCGGCGGATCCCCCGGCTCTCCCCTCACTCGGCCCGGCCCGGCCGCGGCCTCCGCGCCGCCCTCAGCGCTCCGCGCCCATCAGCGCGCGTGACGGGGGAGGGCACGCGCCGCGCCACGGCGCCCCCTGGCGGCCGGGAGGACCCGCAACAGCCTTAGGATGGCACTGAGACCTCCCCCCCCCCAAAAAAAAAAAAACTCAAAAACCCCAAAACAAAGGAAGCGGAGGCGAGAGGCTCTGTCTAGTATTTTATTAGATTTCGTTTCCAATATGCCTGTATTGGAAGATTTAGGAGACAAAAAAGGCACAAACTCACATTTAAAGAAACGACGAGATAATCTAACCCATTCTACAAAGTGTGTGTCGCCAAAGGAAAGAGCATGGAGAACCCGTCGGGACGGGGCGGGAGCCCAGCGGGATGAGCCCAGAGGGCTGCGGGATGTGAGGGGCGGGCGGCCCTGGCAGCAAACCAGCCTGAGGCAGGCTGGGGCTCGGGAGCTGCCCCTGGAGCTCCAAACCCAGATGGGAATGGCGATCCCAGCGCATCCAGCCCCTCGGGATGGAGCCGATCCCGCCGGGAGCCGACAGCTCCGGGGGGTTCTCGCCAAAGCTGATGGAAGATACGGCACGGGAACGCTGCGTGATCTTTGCTATGCTCACTAGCAGGAACCAAGCGTCGAGACTGAAGGGTCTTTACAGGATTTGTCTATCCAAAGGCTGAGGGATGCTTTCACTTAGGATCAAATTGGAAGGACAGAAAACAAAGGGCAGGGAGCAGAGGGGGAGGATTCAGGCTGAAGGTCCTGCAGTTCCCCCCCCCCCCCCAATCCAAGTTTTTCCACTAATCAGGAAAGCTTTGTGTAAAAGCTCTTACTCTGAAATCAGAGGATCAAAAAAGGATTGCAATGGTGGAATGTTACAATCTGCTTCCACGGCGATTAGTGTCATCAGATGGAAAAAGCCTCTTGGATAACACAAACTGAAAGAACAAGTGTGCTATGTGTATTCTCAGGTTGCCCTCAAGTGTAAGAATCCCTCAAAACGTAACCAACAAACATGAACAGAAGTCAGTGCATAAATTCTCTGTTAAAAATACTTCAAACTGAAAGAACTCTAACTGGGGCCTACACTCCTAGAATACTTCTGGAACAGCTATACAACATGTCATGAAACATCCTGGTCCCAAATAGCCTCAAAGATTAAAATTTAGTTTCTTTATCTATTTTACAATAAACTTGTTTTACTTCTGCCTGGTGAGATTGCTAAAACCCCTCAAACCCCACCCCAACCCCGCAGAACCGTCTGAGGTCACTGAGAAGAGCCTGCCAGAGTTACTGGTACAATTCAGAGCTTATTGCACTTAGACATGAGTAAGGCAAAATAAACTAAAAATAAAGGGATAAACTGCCCCCTCCCCAGAAACCAATGCCATCCTCTCCCTCCAGAGCATGCCCATCTTCCCTCACGCTGAAAACAGCTCTGATCACAGCACAGCCTTGTTCAGCAGGGCATGGGATCATTTCAGGATCTCCTGCTTGCAGGAGTGGGAAGGGCTGGAGGAGTCAGAGTATTACAGAATACTAAAAAGACTCCTCAAAAGTGGTGATACACCCACGACTGTTTGGCATTCAGGGTTTCATGTTAGTGCTGCCAAATACAGAAGTGGAAAATAAAGTTATTACTACTAGGGGAGGGAAAAAAATCAAACATTGGGCCTTAGGGATAAGCAAAGAAGTAGGAATTTTTTTCCTCATATGTATTGAAGAAAGCAGCATTTCCTTGATTCTGTTCTGCTGAGTTGATTGTCTAAAGCTGATATCAACACAAAGATAGTTACAGTAAATATTTGAGTTCATTAAATAACAAGAGTTCTTTACATTAACAGTATCCTCTATGATTTATAATAACCAAAAGATATCCTAGCAAACTGCAGGACTTTTAAAGTAGTTTTTCTTACAGCACAAAAGGAGATATTTTAGTCAGTCTTGCAATGGGAAGAATATTATTGCTGAGCAGAACCACCGCCCCAGGCACCAGGATGTAACCAGGTGCCAACACCTCTCTTGCACACCAGCCTTTGCAACATCCCAATTTGTCCAGGGAGAATCACATTGTTATTATTAGTCAAAACCATTCCAGCTTTGTAAGTTATGGGAAGTCTTAATTAATAAAGAACCAGGAAGTTGCAACATGTGTCAAGAAAGATTCTGTAAGACTGACACGCACAGCTGGAGGACAACAGAGCTACAAGGGCCAGAGAGACCCCTAAAATGGAAACTCAACAGGTAAGTGCTGAATGCCCCAGCACAGGGCCTGACTGCAGCTTCTGGGCAGTCTTTAATTCATGTTTGTTAAGACAGAACAAAGTAATGCCCTGCAGAAGCCACAAATCCCAACTCATCACAAACCAAGAACTCTCTGGCTGCTCCTCATGTTGTACTCAGGTTACCTGCCGTTCAATATCTCCCTCTGGAAGCAAGGGTGAGAGCAGAACATTTCATGGAAGAGTTTTGCACTGTTAAATATGGACTATTTCCCTCTCCAAACAGACATTCAAAGAACAGTGAAGGGCTGGGCAGAAACAAAGGTGGCAGTTTATCCCACTTGGAAAAAACAAACCAAAAACAAAACCAAAACAAAAAAATTTCTAAGTCACCACATCACAAGACTATTTGAGCTAAAAATGTCACTTGGAAATCAAACAGGGCCACATGGAAATTGGTCTGAACACAATGAAAAAAAGAGGAGGGAGGAGTTGTAAATACAGATCTCTAAGTCACACGGCCCCAGGGAGGAGGAACCTCCTTGGGATGCACGTGCTAACATTGGAGTGCTTAGTACCAGACTGTCTATTTGCTCACAATATTAAGGGGCATCTAGAATTAGCTATGGGAGGTTTAAAATCGCCTGCCAGCTGGACAGAGAAAGGCTTGATCCAGAGATGGTCCATCAGTCAAGGGTGTGCATTCCCTGGGCCTTCCTGATGACTGTCTTGCAAACTGAAACAAAGAGACAACAGGGAAATGTTTCAGGATGGCTTTGGGAGAGCAGTGTGCCAAGGGAGGTGGCAGACAACCTTGAGAGAGCAAATGTGAGTCAGGCTGTCACCGGGCAGACAATGCACGGTTACACTGCAGCTCTGATCCACAGGAAATGGAGAGAGGAAAATCAAGTGACTGAAGCTGCATTCAAAATTAAAATATTTCTATCAAAAGACACTCCCTCACTTCGTGTTCCCCACTTACCACCAACCAACCAGCAGGTAACAGAGGGCAAATAGAATAAACAGTGAGTACTCCAGGAGGATGTGGTTCTGCCCCACCCCATTCCTTCCAAGGATAACTAGGATGGCATTTTACTGCCCTAACAACCTGTTCTTCCCATCATAAATGGACAATCCCTTCTTTCTCCTTGCTTTCTTACCTCTCTAATACTATACAATACAACTGTATATATTGTATATACTACACAATGTTTTTGCAGTGTCTAAGAAAAATTTGGCAAAACCAGCACCCAAAGTGATGACATATTTAACAGAATAGAAAGAAAACAAGTCAAAAACTTTAAAATGGTCATTTCTGTTTCTCCTGCAATGCTCAAGTGTTACTCCAAGCCTTGGTCCATTAGTAAATACTACTAAAAAGCAATGGAAATAAGAAATGCCTCACAAAATGCTTGGAATGCTCAATTTCCAACTGTATTCTAAGCATTTGCATGTCTAACTTTTTTTTTTTTGAGACTGACAAAAGTTTCTCTGCGAGTCATGGAAAGTAACATATGCATTACAGAAATAATAGCAGTAAACTACATAACATTCTAACACATTTTTCTTATACTTTTCACTCAGACTTTTCTTTAGAATAGTTCTGAAATGAGGCAGTAAACCTCGCTCATCAACCTGTCAGTGAAATGGCTTCACTATAAAAACAATCAATAGCACAGATTTGCTTGTCAGAAGCTATGAACAGGATCATTCTTCACACAAATGTTGGGGGTTTTAAACCAAATAGAGCAATACAGATTTTTGTTACATCTCTTTGATACCTACAGTGCACAAGGAAGGAGTCATATTAGTCATCTGCAGCCGACATTCCTTTCACTGGATCTTTTTCTCTCATCTGAAAGAGGAAAGAAGTGTTCAAGTAATGATTCTCACATGTGTTATCTCAAAATTTATCAGTATGGAACATCTCCTGTGTGTAAGACATTGATTATATCTCAGCACCTCAAATCAGTGATTGTGAAATGCACATGCAGGCATCACTTCTGGTTAAGCTGTGGGTTGGCAGCAGATTTGGAACCATTATCCAAAGGGCAAGAGTGTACATGAAACTGTAATGAAATATCCTGAGGCTTGAAGGGAGAGAAGGGTGCAGGGCAGGACACAAGCCACAGAACAAGGTTCTCATTATTACCAAACTTGTGTTTCTCAGAGTAAGAATGCTGTTACATATCCCCACTACCTGCTTATGGTACTTAGAGCTATAAAACCTTTTACTCAACAGGTTTCTGGCAACTAATGAGGACAGAATCGACCATTCAGCTTTGAGTAAAATCAAACAGAAGATATTGAGGCAGTAAATGAATCATTGCCACTCAGCCCCTCATTACCTGTGGTTCAATACATTTACTGGCTCAACAACAAACAGAAGGAGAATTCCATAATGATTAGGAGGAGATGCCAGCACGATGGACTCATGGCCAATCATTCAAAGCACACACACAGCATGACCTAAATAGCAGGAGCACAATTCACACCATGCCCTGACAATGCAGCAGCCTTTCCTCTCTGCTGTGCTGGAGAGAAGCAGTTTCTCACACAACCCACACCTGCCCTGCTTTGCCACTGACCTCATCCAGCTGTCTCTTGGTCTCCTCCTCCATCCTACGGATGTCCTCCATAGTCAGATCAACCCACTTATCAAGCCAGCAAAAGAGCTGCCGGTGGAAGTTTGTGAAGAGCCTCTTTTCTTGCTGCAAAAGGAGGAATAAGACACAAACCAGCTTAGTCACAGGGCAATTACCATGGAGCTCACAGCATTGGAACAATTTTCAGAGATGTGTAGAATCAGCTCCCTCGCCCACCTTTCCACCTAGCTGCCACAATTGGAAACTGGAGATAGCTAATTTTTATTCTTTTATCAGAATATCTAATCTGGAGTCTTGAATCCCCAGAGAAATGCCTTTTTTTTTCCCTCCAAACCTAGACAGCAGTCTGCACACTGCACTGAAAGAATTACTGAATTTCCTTTGATTTGACAGTATTGCTCTGACTGAATAAAGTGCTCCAAGCTGGGTTTACTCAGAGCATGAAAGTTGGTCTGGAAGTGTAGAAAAAAGGAGAAACAGGTATTTTTTAAATCCTTAATTTGCTAAAAACTAAAGTTATGAAATGTAAAGGGCTGTCATGCACCTATCTTATTTTTTTTTCTTTTGAAGTGACCTAAAAAAATGCCTAAACTTGTTTTTCACACTATAAACCTTTCAGCAGAGGTGACTAAAGTGCACAAACTACTCCAGGTTTGGAGTAATTTATTTCCATTTTATAAGAGATAAGCTAGGCAAAATCATTATATTAGACAGGGATATATAATGCCTCTTGGAAAGACCTCATTAAGGAAGGACACTTCAGTTTTACCAATTATGGTTTCATATCTCTTTAAAAGCAGCTTGAATACTTTGATGCAAGCCTGTAGATACTCATAAATTGAAAGGGATTGAAGACACTGCATTATTCAGGACTTTTGTTAGAGGTATTTGAAATCCTGCAGCACCATGGTCATTCCCCCTTGGAGCTGCCTTGATTGTATCAGCAGAGAATTGCTTTTGCAGAAGCAGCTCTGTGGTTTCTCAACATTAACCACTGAGAAATCTCTGTGATCTGAAGGCACAAGAGTTTTATGAACACAGCACTGCCTGGAAAACCACACACAACCATTCCCAGGTGTAGCATCCTGCTGCAGCTCATGGGTTATACTCTGCCACAAAAAGCTCAAGATACCATTTATGTTTTAAGTTAATAAAGTTTCTCACTGTCTGCTTATTTTTTAACACAGTTTTTCCAAGCAGCAAACTAGGAGAGGAAAATGTGACTAGAGCTCCAGAACTTGTCAGGAAGATCCTTAGCAGCAAACTTAACCCAGCTTTAACTGAGTGCAGAATTTCAGGCAGAGGCATTGCCTGTACAGCAGGTGGGTGATGAAATGTGCCCCATTCCCACATCTTTCCCCATCCCAGAACTTACCTTCTGTATAAAGTTCTCCACTTTATTTTGCAGACCCCACCACTTGAACTTGACTGTTACCAGCTTGTAAGCACACATGTATGGACAATCTGACTGCTTCCCCAGGTCCTTCTGCAAAGACACAAAGATATCCACATTAAACCTCCAGCCAAGTGTCTCCAGGAAAGCAGATCCTTCAGTCCTAACTGTGAAGTCTTCCCACAATTCCCCACAATCCTCTTGCATTGTTACACCTTTCTTATATTTTATTGACAAGTTTTGTCACACCTTTGCTCACCCTTTTGCAAGGCATGATGAAACTAGACCCTGGTTTCCTTCACAGGTGGCTTTCCCTCCATTCTGAGAACAGACTATTCCTTCCTCTCCTCTGCTGTCCACTCTTTCTTCCATTAAAATTATGTCTTTCAGCATCTTCACTGTTATACCACGGCTACTTTGCTTCCTTAAAAGTCTCTCCATAAAGTCCCTACCTAAAACATTTTGGAATTAGATTAAATCATCTGAGTCATGATTATAAAGTCTTAAAGAAAACTCCATAAGGTTTCTTATTTCTCATTACAGGAGCCATAACCACTCTCCCCAAATGAATCACATCAATCTCAGCTTCTGCCAAGTCTGCCTGCTAGGAATCAGACCTGCACACCAGCAGCTCCCTAAATCCCACCCAGGGTCCCTTTTAAAGACTGGTATTATATCTGCACTTGCAATGTCTTCATATTCCAAGGATTTCAGTGAAAGGTTAAACACTGCTGGTCATTGCTCAGCTATCTCATACTTGAATTCTTGTGGGTGAACCCTTGGGCTGAGCACCAGACAGCTCTAGAGATTTCCTGGAACTCATTCTCTTTGTACCAAGCTCTTTCATTTCTTTTAAAATCAGAACAGATTCAGGACTGAGTTTTGTATTTCCTTCTGCAGAAGGGATTCCAGTGTTTCCCAGTGTTTCTTTGGCTCCAAATCCCAGTATCTGTCCTAATACAGTTCCTGAACTCATCAATACAAACCTTCCAGTTGGGACCCAGAGGCCCACGTCCAGTCTTGACAGATTTAAACCTTGCTGGATCTTCTTCTGCCTTGTAATCCTATTGGGCAGACACAAAGATTAAACACAAATTATCCTACTGTCTCCAGCTGTTCTTTCACACAAAGGATTTCTTTTCCTGGCCCAAGACTAACCTCTGCCTTATCAAGAGCTACTGTTTTCAGACCTCAACATTAGGTCAGACACTCTCCAAGGAAATGTATCTCCCCACTCTGCTGTGTCCTAGACCTATGAAGAAGTGGTAACAAACTGATATGACCTTTGTAAGGCTATCAGAAGTTCTGTAGGATATGTTTCCTGTAACCACTTGTTCTCTGGGAGCTAAACTGCTGTTACACCAAGCAGCTGTGCTATCTAGGATTTTTCACAGCACTGTATCAGTGTGATGCTCACATGCTGTTCACTAGAAGAAAAGTATAGTCAGACTCACAGTACTACCATGAAATGGTATCAAATACTGTTTGAAAGTCAGGAAACTCAACCAACATTCCATTTTTATACAGTTGATTTTTCTTCCTAGTAAAGAAACACCCCTTTCTTTCTCATAGTAACTGGAGTGATGCTTAGAAGCAAGTATTGGCTACATCATTTCCAGATACACTTGTGAAGCCATGGGTCAGTATCAAAAAGAGGGAAGTTTGGGAGAGACCCTGTGTGGCAAGGGGAGTGCCATTTCCTGCTATTCAAACACTTCAGTCAGCTGCACTGCTGGAGAAATATTGCTACATGCACAGGCAACACATTTTACAGGCAGTGCTGACAGTTTTTAAAAGCTTTTCCTCTGGCTTCCTCCACTTGTCCTGCTGGCTGTGGCCACCCCTGGAAGCACAGTTTGTCCATGATCCCCCCTTTTAGCACAAGGCCTCCCCCCCAGGGAGCTGTTACCCACCTACCATACCTTGGGGAGTACTTGGCTCCGATCAGCAATGTCTATATAAATGGCTTCTACACTCTTCCATACCTCTGGCTCCAGTTTATGCACCTGCAGGGGAACAACAGCACTCAAGGAGGTGCTTTAGTGACAACACTCCCAGCCTAAGAAAATATAAAGCCAGATGGAAATGCAGACACCCAGTGCTCCCCTTCCCACCCACAGAGAGGCAAACACACAGTGGGAGAGTTTCCAAAGAAGCAAAGGGGCTCACACAGAACAAGTGCTTGGGGGTCAATTTTATTCAGTTTATGTGTGAGAAGAGAAGGGAGTCTGTCTTGGTAGTGAGACAAACATTTGAAATGCAGGAACACAGTGAATAGACAGCTCCACACAGCACTTCTCTAACCCAGCACAGAAAGCAGCACTGTGACATTAAAGAGATGAGTAAAACACATGACAAGTACTCACATTCTCTTGTGTTCCAAGATCTGATTTATGCCAGGTTTCAATTTTGATCAGGAAGTCATCCTTCATATACTCATTCTGTCATCAAAATAAAGCTTCTTGTTATTCTAGGATATATAATTATATAAGACAAATATATAATTTGTCTTCTTATTACACAGATAAGCATTAGGAGAGTCAACTCAAAGAATTAAATCAAAGAATGAACTTTCCATTTGACTGGGGTCCAACTTAGGGAATTTCAGAATTATTTGTCACCAGATCACCGCTTTCAGCAAAGTTGATTGATCATTAATTACTTAGGATTAAATAAACCACAAGCTGTTCACAAAAAAACCACCATAAATTCTATTGTTTTAGTGAAACATTTGGAGTTTATAAACAGCTTTTTCTTGAAAGGACAATATCTGCCACTCTATTTAGAGTTTAGAAGGGGTAACATAAGTTAGCTAGGCAGAAACTGTCTTTCCACAGAGATTATTGATCTAGCACTGAGTACATATTTTGATGCAACTCTTCAAATTAATAACAATATTAAACTGATGTGCTGAGAGCTCTTGACACTGTAAAGGAAGGGACAAGAAGCACAGTTCTGCCAAGTAAGCAAAAAACTTTCCATTTCTCACTATCACTGTGAGTAGCAAAGGACTCCCAAAGGTAACCCTATCCTCCCTCAGGGGAGCAGAAACAAAAGCACAAGCCAGTGAAACACTCAGCATGTAGAAAGGAAATATCAAATTCAGAAGAGATTAATCAAGGGGACAGCATGACAGGAGCTAACTGGTTTTTACTCAGTTTACCCAAGCAAGGGCTTGTTCCCCTTTGTAGAGCTGAGCTTTGCTGAGCACAGACAGATCTCTCTCCATGCTCACGTGGATACACCACCCTTGGTAAGGGCAGTTAATCTATGTGATCTTACAGTGATAAAAGCTAAAGTGCCTTTAGCTCAGGTTAAAGAGCTTCTTCTATCCAGAACACTTCATTTCAGTCATTATTCCACAGATTATCAGTAAAAACAATACTTACTGTAATAACTGGTCCAAGAAATCAACACATGGAAAGAAAGAGACACAGTACTTTAGTGAGGAAAGACTGTACAGCAACCACTGCCCTCCTCCCACTCTCAGCCAAACAGGGACAGCTCCAGCTTCCCAGGTACCTCTGAGGGAAAAGACATGGAAGTTGATAAAATCCAGCTAACTGCACCCCCTTCACCTCTGGAAATTCTCAGAGAAACCCAGAGGAGCAGCAATTAATTATGCACTGCCACTTGTGCTCCCTGGCCTGCTGCCAGCTGGATGAGAAGATGGAATAAGTATGTTCAGCTGACAGCATTTTACCAATCCTTTCTCAGTTTGCAGATAAGGAGCCTCTCCATAGTTCCAAAGGAAACCCATGCTGGATTTCAGGCCAGAGCAGCCCTGCCTGGAGTAACCAGACCCTCTGCATCTCTGCTGCTCGTAGTAACTGAGCTCCCTGGACACCAAGGCTCAATTATTCAACACAGAAAAGCAATTAAAGATCCTGTAACAGTCAGCATCTGCTCTACATGAGCAATTCTACTCGAGCAGAAGGAAGTCTGAAGCTGCAGGTGAAGTTCTCTGGCCTGTTCTGAAGTCTAACATCAGGGCTTGATTAAGGAGCAATTTGGTTTTGAAGGTATTGTAACAATTTCTGAGTTTCCAACCCAGGATCCTGCAGACAGTTACCATCCCAAATCACCAATCATGCACATCCAGCTGCCTTAATTACCCACTGCTGGGCTTGGACTGTTATAAACCCCTAGCATGTGAAAATTGCTTTTTACAGCAATTTTACAGAAAGCCAATTATTTAGACTGGCATGTTGGGCTGGAGGGAGAGAACAAGAAAGCAGAGCTGAGGCTAATTTTTCAAAGGCTGAACTTCATCTCAAAGAACATTTCATTATTTCTGCAAGAAGGAAGTGGGGTTTCTTTCCTGCTAGTCCAACAAAATACTGAATAAACCAGCAATAATTATAAACCAGGGCCTTCCCACTTTGCCATGACTGTGTGCTGTGACTATGCAGCTGCCTCAAAACAGGTTCCTTCACCTCCTTAACTTCTTCCCTGTGGGGAAGACTCCTCATATGTAAAGAAACAAATTAATCTCTTCAGAAATGTCCACTGAAACTTCAATGTTCAGCTTGCTACAAATTAGGACCTGCTTCTTGAGGCATTACAGCAGCAACTCCTACATGTTTCAACTGCAGTTATAACTTCTCAGTTTCTTGCCATCTGGCCACAGGCCATGGTTACACTCAGAGTGGAACACACATCAAACTGCTTTTCTAAAAACATTTAAGCAACATTAATATTTAAGTCAGACTGCAGAGAAGAACACTGTCCCCCTTGGCACCTTGGCACAGGTACAACTATTGGACAATCCTCACTTCATTTCTACTGCAGAAGTTGTGAAACCATCACCTCACTTACAGTTTATACTCTCAAAGGAACTAAGCAAGGATTCCATTCAAAGTACATAAAAACAACATATTACAGCACAAGGAAGTGTGCAGAACTGCAGAAAGTGATAAGCTAGGCATTTAAACTCCCTCAATCTCCAGTACTACTTTGATAATGGCCCATAATATGTATATTAATTGAGCTTCTCAGAGGAGATATATGGAAATGGAAAAAGGATGCAGTCATATAATTAAAAAAAATACCACAAGGCACAATTAAGTAAAAGCACTGCTTTATTCCAGTTTATAATGCTCTGTGAACAAGCAAGCTGTGCTCCAGAGACAGCACAGCAACACCACCTGGGACAGGAGGGCACAGGCAGAAGCACCAGCAGCTCCTACACTCAGGTTTGGTTCCTACTGGGTCCCTGGCTCTTAAATTTCAGATTCTAGTGAGAGGGCTGAAAGCCTGGCTGCTCTAAGCCAGAACAGCATTTTCTGCTGCCCAAGGATTCACAGCAGGGCATCCAAGTCTTCCCACACACAACCAAAACACCCGAGTGCATCCAAAGGAGAATGGTCAAAAAAGGCAACCCCACAACACATCCATGGGCTCCCACATCCATGGGGTCACTCTCACATCCATGGGGTCACTCTCATATCCAAGGATTCCCACATCCATGGGGTCACTCTCACATCCATGGGGTCACTCTCATATCCAAGGGTTCCCACATCCATGGGGTCACTCTCACATCCATGAGTCCTCTCATCCATGGGCTCCCAAACCCAAGGGTTCTCCCCTCCTGCCCAATCCCAGCCAAACAAAGGTTTCAGTAACTTTTTCAAGCTCTCTTGCTTCATGTCAGGCTGGCAGATTCTCTAAACAGAATTTATCAGCCTCCGCATCAAAACTGCCTTCTGCTCCAACCCCCTCAACAAAGCACTTTTTATCTCATATTATGATGCTGTTTATTACAGTTGAGGGTTTTTTTTTTTTGGCTTTGTTATCATTACTAGCATATTAAAACCTGAAATTTCTTTGATTGTGTTGAAAAGTCTTGTACTTGATTTTAGTATCCTATTCTTCAGTGGAATTTTATTAGTGTGTAACTGAAGGATAAGCAGCTTGAGAATAACAAGAGAAGTAACTCCATAGCTTTGTTTCAGAAATTGGTGGAGAAAGAAAAGAGAAGGTGAAGGATACAGCCAGGCATTTAAATCAGCTCAGTGGGCTTAACATGGAAATAAACTAGACATTTACTAACTAATTTAAGTAACATGCAGCAAGAAAACTGCATAAAGTTAAAAAGGTTGTGAACAACTTCGTTTCCACATCTTCTGTGAGACATTAAAAATTTATTCTAAAGTTGATGGCAGTATCTGAATTTTGTGTTTGAAATATCAATTCCACTAGACTGCTGCCTGTAATTTCACAGACTGAAGTAACACTATCCTCTCCCACTGCAGAGCTTTTTCCTTCTTTTAAAACACTTCATTTAAAATTCACTTAAGTAAATTGTCAAAAAAAAGGGGGGGTTATATATTAAGTTTGAAGAACAGTTGGAATTTTTAAGTGTTTTGTTCCCATAGCAACTGTACCACTACCAACTAGCAGCAAATGTATCCTTCAGAGATACAAACAGCACAAAATGCTGCCAAAAACACTACATAAGTTTGGAGGCAAAGTCAAATTTTCAGTTTACAGCAGTGAACACCAAAGAAGCTGTAGTGGTTAAACACTATGGCTGGTAACTTCAGTAAGTAAATACCAACCACTCCTGTAGAAAATAGATTTGATATTATTCCAGCACTTTACACAGCTCCCAGAGCCTCAGCCCTGCCTTTACAGATGGATTCACTTCAACTGCAGCATTCTCTGTTCAACCCTCACTGACCTCAGATGGTGCAAGTGAGCAAACACCCATCACTCAACACTTGTCCCTAAGATCTGCCCTGTTCCCCTCTTGCATCTTCCACTTTTTCCCACCTGGCTATGCTGCACTTGAGCACATAAAATCACCCCTCATGTATTTATTTCATCTGTGTTGCACAGCTATTCCTTTAGGAAGACTAACAGGTATCTCTTGGTCTGTTCTTTCTCACAGAAGAAGGTCACTCGTGAGCAGCACATCAGACAAGGGCAGTTCTTTTAACTCCTCACTGTATTTTGCTTTTCCCGGCCACACAAAGAGCTCAGAGAACAGAGATACAAAATTTGAGAGCTGGAACAGCTTCTCTACTGCTTGCATCTTTCCTTATACCCTCCCCTACCTCTTTTCCCCCTACCCCCCAGAAAACAAAAAAGGGAGAATCCAGAGTCCTTCCTCAGGCACTCACCAGTTCTGCAGTAGGGATAGGCATTCCATGCTTTTTCATGTATATTCAGAGCTCCTTCAGGGGCCAGCATTCTCACAAATGTTGGCACTTTGCTGCAGAATTTGGAAATAGGAAGAAAGGCATTGATAAGGACTACATGGAATGAGAACTGACACAGGCAGGACATCCACCTGGAATGCAAAGACTGGAGATTTGCACAGCTCTGGAATTGGTAGGACTCTCCCCAGCCCCATTATGATGTTTTCCAGAAATGCTAAATCAGACACATTAATATATATCTTCTTTACATAATGAAATATAAAACAAATTAAAAAAAAAAAAAAAGAGGCAAAAGAGGCTGAAAGCAGGTTGAAATCGAGATGTTTTGTTCTTTAGCCAAATTCAAGTATGAAAATACGGGGTGGCAGGATCAGACTTGCTTTGAAAAGCTCAAAGCCAGATTTTCTTGGGACAACAGCCACGTTTCCAGGGGAGGGTGGGTGTCCCAGTGATGCTCACTACCAGGTGCTCTTATGCTCCTGCCTTCTGCACCTTTCAGCCTTTACATAATTTGTGATTTACAGCTGCTGCAACCCCTCTGGTTCCTCTTGCCCAGCTCTGGGAATGAATTGGTTCCCATACCTCTGTAGGTGGTAGATCTTGTGTGTGTACTGCCCACGCTCTCCATCCCTCTCGTAGGGTTCATTCACCAGGACTTCCACTCCTTCACCTCCACCAGTTTCATTTTTACTGGCTTCTGCCACAGAATACAGCTGTCCCACTTGATACTAGAGAAGTTAAAGACACATTATTACCATGGCTATAATTCAGCTGAAGTAATAACTTAGCCAGAAGAAGCCAAGGACAAATTTATTACCCGGGGAGAGGGCAGAGAAAAGGACATCCACTTGTATGGGCAGATAAGCAGCTCATTTAATTTCATTTGAGATAGAAAGCTTGAGTGGTAGTTAGGAGGAAAGCACTGCCAGTGAAACACTTACCTTTAACCCTTCAATGTCAAGCTCCAAACCAACACAGAATCAGGAGAAAGCAAGAAAGAGTAAAGGAGCATCAGAAAGTAAGAAAACACAGATGACCTCAGGGATACTGGAGCAAAATCCATTGGGTTTCACTCTTATTGAGTGAAAAATTGAGAATAAGGCACTGCCAGTCCTGAATCAACAAGCACACAGTGCTGCATCCAGAAGAGTCCCAAAGAAATTCACCTCAAGCTTTTTTACAAAATGCAGGGTAAGGGGGAAAGGAGTGAAAACCTTCATAAGGGAGACAGAAGATAAAGGGTACTTGCACCACCTGATTTAAGTGTTCCAAGAAACAAACTTGTTAGATGTGCACAGGTTAGGAGCCCTGAGGGTCAAAGATGATCATCCCCTACATGCAGTTCAACAACTGAGTATGAAGCCTGAAGCAAAGAGGGTATTTTCATTCTGAAAGCTTTATCTAATGAAATAACTGAGCCAGTGCCCCAAATGACCAGTTGATCTATGCTGCCACTGCTCCCACTATTATTTTTCCTATTATCTTTGGTTTGGGTTGTGTTGTTTTTCCTCTGTATCATACTTCCTCTTAGCCAAAAGTGTAAACCACTCCCAGGGAGAGCACAGAATTTCAACATATAGTAAAATTCTTACCCTAAAATCATTTCTCAGTGTCTTACAGACATTCACTTGGCAGCATTATTTCCCAGAAATCACTTAAAGTACTTGATACTACACAATCTCTTTCATAAGAGGCATTCACAAATGTTTCCCTGGGCAGAAGAGAGGAAAAAACCAAAAACAAACAGAAGAGAACATTCTCCTCTGCAGAAGATGTAAAGATTAATACACTCTTGCCTCTTGCAGCTGAAAAAGGGGATGCAGAGCTCAAAAGAAACATGATCAAATGAAGAAATTCACACAGGTCTCTCTGAGGCAAAGTTAGATGAGCAAAGTTTGAGGATGTAGAAGCTAAACCACTGACTTAAAAGGAAGAGTTCTAACTTAGCAGAGTTAAGTCTTCAGAACTCTTAAGTGAGCAAAACAGCAACAGTTGCCAAAGGCAACAGTGCAGGGATGCAATCTGAAAGGGTAAACCACAAAGTGTTTGGCAGCAGAAGTGCAATGATTAAAAAAAACCCAAAAAACAAAAAAAACCCACCAAAACCTGCTAAAAATTCCAAAACACAACTACAAAGCAATGCAACACTGTTCAGGCCATCTTCCTTTTCCACAGCATAAGGCTGTGCCTCAGAAACAAGAATAGCACTTCTGAAAGGCAGCCTGGAAAAGTAGAATACTGCTCAGAGCTGAGAACCCAGAAATACTTCACTGGGCTGGAACATCTTCTGCAGCAAAGGAAGATTTCTACAGTCGTTAAATTTTGTTGTCACAGCACCCAAAATAACAACAGTAACCAAAGCTCTCTGGTATTTTGTGCCATCTGGTGCCAACAAAGGCCTGCTGGAAGAAGAGATAGAAGCCAGAGTAACAAGGCTAGGTGTCCTGGCCTCAGCTCATGTGGGGCAGAACAAAAATCAGACCATTTCCAAGCTAAGAGCAGCAGCTCTGGATCTCTCCAGAAGGTCCTGGGCCAGGTTACATGAGCAGCCTTCACTTGGCTGGACAGTTCCTGCACTGTCACTGCAGGCTGGGTTTCAGTCTGCATTTTGGGCTGCAATACAAGTCTCTGACTTCTGACATTTCATACACCACACTGCCTTCCTTATGACTCCCTACATATGACCCACACAAAGCAGAACACTCACCTCCCTCCAGAACAGCAAAACATGAGTGTTGTGAAACCTTAGAAGCAAAGTTGCTTTAGCAGAGTAAGAGCCACACAAATACTCATAGAACAGAGTTTATTATGAGTTTGGTAAGTACAGGATTACAGGGGAGGACTGAATGGCTTTGCAGCAAGTCCCAGGACAGAGCTCCAGGAGCACAAACTAATTCCTCTTAGTAACAGCCTCTTATTCATTCCTTCTCCCTTTCAAATACTTGGGTCAAAGTCCAGACACTAAGAAGATAAACCCTTTGGTTTAACATCTTCACCATTTAAACTTCCCTGTTATTTCTGAGCCTTTAATCACATTGACAAGAGAGGAAAAGGCCCAAATAAAACTGTCCCAATGAGCAAATTCCACATCATTCTCCCTGCAAAGGTGAACAGAGAGAAAGATTTTGGCTCTAGGAATCTGGACTCCAAACAGATCTGAGAGCACCAAAAAAACTCCTCTTCTGCAGGAAGTCATCCCTCTTGCTCTGTGCCAAACACCTCTTACACAGCTGAGAGAATATCTTCATTGCACCAAATTTCCTCCAGCAGGCCTGATCTCAACACAACCACCTTCAAGAGCAGTTGTTTTCCTGAAAGCTGCTTTGAATGCAATTAATAAGATTCCTGTGTGTTTGGCAAGCTCCTTGCCATGTGAAAAGGAACAAAGAGGCAGCACAGAATGTGTACACACAGCTCTAATCCATACCAGCATTTCAGTGGCAGCTGGCAGAGACACCCACACGAGTCCATGCTCCCCAAGCTGGCACCTGATGCTGGTCAGGGAATGGGAGCAAAGCCTGGCACCCAACACTCAACAAGGAGATTCCCTTTGCTCCCCACAGTGGGACAGGGGATAAACCAACACAGCAGTGCAGCTTGTAGCCTGCACTTGAGCAGGTCTGTGTTTTGGCAGGGTTTCCATGTAGAAGACAGACTGCTACAGTCCAACTCCTACATGCCAGCTCTGGAGTTTTAGTCATCGCCAGGGCTTCTCTTGCACTGTTTGGTTCCCAGCTTGGCTAAGCAGCACTGAGCTCTGTGTTGACTAAATCACAGCTCCCCAGTGCCTTCCTGATCACCAGTTTTCTCTTGAATTCCATACTATTGGTTAAGATCCATTTGCTAAGGGTGGAGACTGAACACAGAATCCCTGGTATATCACAGAACCCCACAAAAGACTCCCTCAACCCTTCCATGATGTCTCAAAGTTATAATTAATTTCATTCCCTATCTTACATCAGACTTTTGCCAACAATTTCCACACAGAAGGTGTGAACTCTTGAGCCTTTTGAGCAAAAATCAACCATATAAAAATGAAATCAGAAGTCCTCCTGCTAGCCAGAGATGCTTCACGAGCAGCAACACAGTCAGGAGCAATAACAAGTCTCCAGAGCCCTATTTAAGAGTTTTGTACACAAGGAAATCCTTGAAAGCAATGAAGGTTTAACAGCTGGTTTGCAGAACAGACAGCAGTGCAGTGACCAAGTGATGCACAGATGTGTCAGCATCTTTGCACACAGGAAGGGGGATGAGGCAATAAACACAGCAGCAGTCATCCTCTGAGTCAACACTGGAAATAACCTTTTTTCTTAAGCACACCCAGCCACACAGGCAAAACTAAGTGAACTTTAGAACCCTCTTTGCTCAGGGAACTGGCTCCTGAAATTTGCCCTACCACAAGAAAACCACCACACCTTGGAAAGGGACATCACTCATGGGACATGGTGACAATGTGCAAATCTGGGGAGAAATTTGATTTGGTCAGGTTGGGGGTTTCTCTACAAGGCAAGCACTGGACTCAGAGTAGAGCAATACATGTCCTGAAGCAGATACTCCCAGGGCCCCCACACAAGGAGTTTGCCAGAGACTGACATGTTTATCTACAGCCCAAACCCTCAGATTTCCACAGAGGCAGTTTACACACAAGGCTCTGAACAGCCAGGGAGGGACAAGAGCACAGCCAGGGACTCGCTTTAACTGGATGAAGGCTAATCCCAGTATCAGAGAACTTAGGAAAACCCTGTATTGGGTTCCATCCAGTCTAACCCCCTCAAAGAAACAATCTGCATGCTGATGCTTTGACTTTCTATTTACACAGCTTGACACCAAGGAGCCATATCACTACAAGGCAGGGATCCTGTTACTCAGGAAGGTCCTTTCTGTCCATTAAGCTCTAGCAACCTCCTGCCATTTACCCACTCCTTCCTCAACCTGCAAGTCTGCATCCTTTGCTCACTTGATAAAGCTGATCATGTTACTCCTTCCTTTGACAAGCACTTGCTCTTGTGAGTGGCACTTGGACAGAATAAAAGATCCAAACTTCCCTATTCTCATACTTCAGTCTGACTTCTGTTAAAACTGCTGGAAACAGATTCATGCAGAAAGCATAAAAGCTACAGGTAGGGAGCAAGCAACAGACAGAACTTCTGGCATTAACAGCCTTGTTCTTGTACTAACATAGAACACAGATCCAAACCCACTCTCTGATCAGAACTCTGGGCTTTCTGTCAGCCTCTGATACCTGTCATAGCAGACTGAGCCACAGGAACTAGAAACTCAGCTAAGACACTGCTTTTGGTTTACTAGCCAGTCTGATGGCTGCAGGAATGCACTACATGAAGTTCTAAACTGTGTTCTGTCAAAAGAGTGAGAGTTATAAAAGGGATGTGCTTAAAAAAGTGCTGCCATGAGCCAGCCCACCACTGTCTACGCCACAGTAGCTGCTATATTCAGAGGAAAGGAAAATGAACAGGAGTGCTGTTATCACAGCTCTCCCTAAGAGTTAGAACAAGGCCTTGATCAGAGTTCACAAACCCAAGGCTTACAGCCAAGGATCACAAGGAAAAAATAAAACACATCCAGAAGAAGGAATCTGCTACAGAAGTGCCATAGACTCAGTCATTTCAATTTCTAACTTGTTAGTATAAAGATTAAAAAATTCAAAACACTTATACAGTTAGATTCTCTTCAAGAGTAAAGTTCCGTGGAGGAGGGAGGAAGGAAAGGCAAGCTGAAAATCAGAGGAAACAGGAGGGAAACAGCCACTGAGTCTGCACAGCTATTCCATGAGTGGTTTGGTGGTGAAAATCACCCTGTCCAATAGAAACTACATCTCTTCTCTCAATTCAGCTTTATCTAAACAAAAAGAAAGTCTGCTGTATGTAAGAGCTAAATAGCAGAGGTCTTAAAAAGTCCTTTTGCTATGTGAGCCTCCTAAGTAATTCTTGATCTTCGCCTAAGAGTTTAAAACAAAAGAGCTCCAGCAAAACACAGTTTAAAAGGTGACTTAAATCTGTACTAAAGCTCCCCCTTCATGTTAAAAAATAGAAAAGAACAATAGTGCTAATGAAAAGGAAACTGCACTTGAAAACAGCCTGACAACTCAAGATTTATAATCAGCATATCTGCAAGTATTTTATAAGAGAGATGATTGGCACCCTCAGACTTAATACAATTATTTGGTCAAAAATGATGGTGAATGAGTAACAGCTCACAGGGGCTCCTGAAGACAGCTTCCATCTTCCAGTTTTTGTTCATGCTTTGATCACAGGTTTATTTACAGTCTTAAAGCCAGGAAGCAAAGAACTTACCTCCTCCACAGACACGGGCAGGATAACGCGGCTGGAAGGAAAACAGAGACAGAAATTAGCAAATATCCCTGCAGCCCCAAAATTCCCACATTCCTCACAGCAATGGCTGCACAGCTCTCCTCTCCCCCCAGAATTCCAGCATCCACCCAGTACTCCTTAGGCCAAAGACTATTTATATAACAACCTCAAAGAGAAGCAATACATGATAGAGCATAATTGCAACCCTCTCTTAAAGCTCTGTAATTCAACTGGTGATCCCTCACTGGCCTACAAACCCACACAGCAGCAGCACAGTGGTGATCTCTCTCACTGCATCCTTTCAGCAATCCCATCTTATTCCTCATCAAGCTGCTGGGGAGGTTTCTGTGGGCCTCAGCAATTCTGCAGAGATCTGCAATAGCCACAAGGCACTGCACGATTTGCTCACATGTCCCAAAGCAGCAGCAAACAGCAGAGGAAAGGCTTGCTCAGAGCTCACTGCAAAGCAGGGTGCAGCCACTGCTTTAAATGAGTCTTTTTTTTATTTTATTATTGTGGTTTCCTGCATGCTTCTGAGAATCAACTGACTGGACAACACAGCAAAAGCTGCCTGAAGTCACACAGATTTTTTAGAAAAGGATCAATGTAAAGCTGACAGAAATACATGCTTGTTAAGGTCTTCTCCAAAACTGGATCTGTGGTTGAGTTCTGCTTTCAGCAAGGATGATGTCAAACAAGGAACCAAAGCGAGAGACAGATAGGAAATGGATATGGCTACCATGGGCAGAAGAATTCCCAATTCTTTGGGAATTAGTCTCAAAGGAACTAGGACACAATCAGGAAAAAAACGCCCTCTGTATTAATATACTGATTATGAAAAAGAAATAGTGGTGAAAATAGAATTATTTTTTTACACTTACCAAAAGAACAAACTGGAATAGGGGCAAAAGATTACAGATTATGCAAGATTACTTGTGACAGCAACACTTTATGCTGACTGCAAAGTACTGCAGAAAGAACTACTGAGAACTGCAAATGAAGTTCAGTGTCAATTAAAAAAAATGAATAATGCACTATAGGGACTCATTTTCACCAAACACATGGGGTTAATGAGCCCCAAGTTCGTTATTGCCAATATCTTGTGCCTTTATGGAAAAGCAGCAGGAAACATCAGCTCAGTGGCAATTCAAAAGTAAATCCAATATTAGAAACTGGAACAGCACACACACACACACAAAAGACAATTATGTCACTAGAATCTCCCACATATCAACAGCTTGAACATTGCCCATAGTCCTGGTCATCTTATCCCAAAGAGGATACAGAACAAGTAAAGGAAGTTGAAAAGATGATTGGAGATGGGAAAAAGCTTCTGTGTGAGAAGAAAGCAATTAAGACTTGGCCTTTCAGCTTGGGAGAAAAACCAGCTAAAAAGCTCAGGTATGGAAGAGTTTTAGAGATCATAAATGATGCAAAAATGTGAATGGAGAAGGAACAGTGACTGTTTTACAACAGAAAAATCATTAGACAACAAATTTTAGACCAAGTCACGTGTGCTTCTTTACATCAAGTCTACTGAAGACATGGCTTTCCTTGCCAAACACAGGAAATAAAAGCAATTTTTTAAATGGGATTTTAAAATAGAAATCCATGTGCCACTTGCTGGTAGGATATATTGAACCATAATTGTTTTACTCCCTGTTACATATTGTATCCTGAAAATACCTGCTGAAAGGCAAGAGGGGAGAGGACCAACACCAGTGTGGTGAAAGGGAGAATAAAAAAAGGAAAGGGATTTTCACAGGTAGACTTTGCCACCAAGCATGATGTTGGGTTACTTAACTGGATAAAAGTGCAATAAAAGAGGGGCTGGATGATAAATTAAAGTGAAAGATCAAGAAAGAAGGAAAAAACAATTTCTTTGGAATGGAGTTAAAACATTTTTCTTCAGAGAACCTGGTGCAAAACATTGCTGTAAGCAAACGAAATTCCATTTAGGAAACTGGAAGACACTAAATCTGAATTGTTATCTTGTAGTTCAGTGGAGAAACAGAAACACAAACAAGATTAATGGTTTACAGTTTGTTCAGCCCAGCAAACCAAGAAAGTGGGGGTGAAAACCACTTACAGGTAGTCAAGTGATAAAGAAGGAGGAGGGAAGACTCCTCAAGAGGATCTTTGCAGGAGCAGCAATGAGAACAAAGATTCCTAACTTTAGGACAGAATTTGCTCAATTTATGAGAAACTATATGATGTGGTCAGCCTGAAAATGGTGAGGAACATTTAAGATCCCTGTTAGATTAAAATCTGCCTCAAATGACAGCAAAGGGAAGTACAGCTGCAGGGAAGGTCATGGCATTATCGTCACTTCACAGGAAAGGGAAGTGAGTCTCCACACTCTGATTCCCCTCAAGGTCTTCCAAGGCAGTTTAAATCAAAATAAGGACAGCAAGCAAGATTCCAGCCAGCATTTACAAACCCTGACACCAAAAAAATGCAAACAAATGAACAAAATCCATGCAGGTGATCTGCAGCACGGATGGATAGAAATGCAAGATAAGTCTGAAAGTCTGACAGGACATCAAATGAAAGGGTTAAAGTCATCACTGCATAACCATCAGGACAAGAAGCTGTAGAGAAATGATGATACAGACTTGTCTGATAATAAAATGTGACATCAGGTTTTTGTTCTATTGCTCTATTTCTGTATCAGCTCCTAAAATACTTACAGCCATAATAAAACCCATCTGATTTACTAGGGAGAGTGTGACAAGGGGTCACAGAGATGGAAGAATAATCTGCTCAGATGAGATGAAGTTACAGATCATTTAGCTTTTTACCACCTATGGCAGGAAGGCAGTAATTACCTGCATGCAACCAGAACTAACATAAGTAACAGCAAAGCACTTCAAACAGCCAGCTCACACCAAAACAAAAGGTTTCAACATGCCTTAACAGGAGATTTCATCAGAAACCATCTCAAAAAGGATGTAAATTGAGCACGTACAACATCAAGAATATTTAAATCTGAGCCAATACAGTTACACAACTCAGAATGTGCAACTGTCAGAGGTAGCTGGGAATCTCAGAAAGTCAAAAATAAATGTTCATTGGAAAGTCCAGCAGCAACCTTGATTGTCCTTAGAGCCACATAAGTCTTACTAAGGGCAAAACAAAGGGAAGAAAAGAAACAGTATAATGGCAACGCTAAAAAGGTTTAGTGACCTTTTTGAAAATACAAATGGAAACTGTAAAAGGAAACCAATGTAGTAATTCTGCTCTTTTAACCTTTACTCTTAACGTTTACACTTCCCACCTTGTTTCTGAAGCAGGCAGTGTGAAAGACCAGTAAGCATGCTGATATGGTGAGGTAAATAATGTTGAGTAAAACGACTTTTGGAAGTGATAGTCACGAAAATGAACTGCTCACACTGTCAAAAATCTGATTCAAAATACATATGTTCTCACCTTTACAGCATAGTTCACTGATAATGAGTTTTATTGTGGCACAAGGCAAGGGATTGTGAGCAGAAGCGTGAAAAAGATACACGATAACCCAGCCAAGGTGCTCTAAGAGGGAAAGTAGTAAATCCACAGGAAAATATCAACAAAACAGATGTTGCAGAAGGAGTTAATTATCTTTTCATGCACCTGAAACTAAGCACTTAGGCCAGGTTTCTGCCTGCTATCCAGTTTAACACTACAGAAGGTAATGGTGTTTTTGTGTTACAAAGAGTAGCTCTGCTGCTGCTCCTGAATTCTACACTCCTATTGTTTGGATAAAAATAGCAGGGGTTTAAGGGGAAAAAAAATAATCAAGTTTAAAGGCAACTACAAGGATCAGTACAACCCTCAACGTAGTTTTAATATTTAAATCCACACCATGGTCCATAATCTTGCAAAGTAATTCCTGTAAGGAGGACACAGTCATGTAGGTAAATGTGTCTAAGAGAAGACCTGAAAACCCACTTTATCACTGGGATCACAGGTATCAGAAAGCCTCTTCCATCAGCCAAAAGAAGTTTAAAATGATGGAATGCACTTCACTTGGGAATGCACTTGGGTTAACCTTAAGAATTCAGGCAAGAACTATGTGCAGAGTGCACACAGCTTCGAAGACACCCAGCCAAAGTGCACCGGTCCAAGAGTATATTCCACATTAGCAAGCAAAAAGCAGCTGAACCAAGGACTGTGACAAGTCGTGACTAATAGCTACACACCCTCATGGCCAGCCAGTTTTCCACCCCTTCATCCCCATCACAGGGGAGGATAACCGCAGCAGCCTCAGGGTCAGTGAAGAACTCCAAGGTGAGGCTTCCACACACCAAAAATATTTTGGAGCTACCTCATTTCTGACATTCTCAGGAGTCCCCCCTTGGAGATTTCACAGCCGAAGGCGGGAGGGGATCGAAGCCAGGCTTGACACTTGGCTCTGTTACAACGAGCAGGGGCAAGACGCCCCTGCCTCCCTCAGAGCTCCCACAGAAACCCCCGGGACAGAGCGGGCTCTGGCTCGGCCCTCGGCACCCGGGCACCGGCAACACCCACCCGGCACAGCCGGTGCGGGGCCAGCCGCCCGCGGAGGCCGTGGGGGCACCGGCGACACCCGCGGAGCCGCAGAGGGGCCGAGCGGCCCCGGTACCCGCCGGCAGCCGCGGCCCCCGCCCCGCCGTGACCTTCATACCGCCCCCTCCGCCGCCACGGCCCTCACGGCGCTCCCCGCTCCTTCCCTCCCTCTCCGCGGCCGCAGTGCGGGGCAAGGCCAAGCCGCCCACCCGCGGCCGTCACCGCGCCAGGCCCCGGGCGCGGACGGAGGTGACCGAAGGGGCTCAAGGGGGCCGGCATGGGGGAGCTCCCCGCACTCACTATTCCTTGATGAGCACCATGGCGGCGCCGCCGCGCGCCTCCCGCCCGGGCCAGCGCCGCTGAAGATGACAGCAGGCGCGTCCTGGAGCCGCTGCGCGGGATGGACCGAGCCGCGCCGAGCCGAGCCGAGCCGCACCGGGACGGGGGGGCCGGGCCGGCGGGGGGGCCGGGGCGGTTCGTCTCTGCGGCAACGGCTGCGTCAGCTCCGCGCCGCGCGCGGGGCGGGGCGGGGCGGGGCGGGGCCCGCGCGGCTCTCCCCGCCCTCCCCCGGCCCCCTCAGGCAGCGCGCGCCTCCCTCACGGGCTTCTGCCTGGAGCGCCGCTGACGTTTTAAACTAAAACGCCTTGGGTTTTTTGGTGTTTGGTGGGGTTTTTTTAGGTTCTCTCATGACGTGTAAACCGCGCGGTGTTGTTTCAGCTTCAAGGCTGGGCTTGCCAGAGCAGTGTCGCAGTCTTCCCAGCAGTGCCGCTGGCAGGGGACTCCTGGCAAGCCCTCACGTTGTTCTGGATCAACTCATCAACTCATTTTCAGCTATAGCTGCTTCTTTAGGTTCTCTCAAGAGGTGTAAACTGCATGGTTGTTACTTGTTTCAGCTCGGGACTGGGGTTCCCGAGAAGTCTCCATGCAGTGCTCCCAGAAATCTCCCTCCTGCCACCAGCAGGTTCTCCTTAAATTACAGAATGGTTTCGCTTGGGAGAGACCCCAAAGACCCAAAAGTCTTCTTCCAGCCCCTGGCAGAAGACACCTTCCACTAACCCAGTTGCTCCAAGCCCTGTCCAACCTGGCCTTGGACATTTCCAGGGATGGGGCAGCCACAGCTTCTCTGGGCACCTGTGCAAGAGCCTCCCCACCCTCATAGAGAATTCTTCCCAATATCTGACCTAAATTTCCTCTCTTCCAGTCTGAACCCATTCCTCCTTGTCCTATCACTACAGTGCCTGATGAAGGGTCCCTTTCTGGCTCCCCTGTAGCTCCTTCAGATACTGGTAGGTGCTGTGTGGTCTCCACACAACCTTCTCTTCTCCAGGCTGAACTGACCCAAATTTCCCAGCCTGTCTCAATAGGGGATGTGCTGCAGTATTTTTGTCAACTTCGTGGCCCCCCTCTTTTGGGAGGGTGGGGAAGGGAAATGACGAGTGACCAGGGTATTAACGCAAATAGCCAGGGGATAAGTCAGTGCTACAGTCAGACAGGGTGAGTGGCTTCAGGTTATGTGCTTCACCTTGTCACTAGGTCATGATTTATGGCATTTTCAATGATTGTCATTATTGGATTGGAAAAGTAAACCACCACAGATTTAGCATCACCAAGCTAAGGCATGGATAACCAAGACGTGCAGCTTTGCTGTTGACACCTGTGATCCCTTCTAAGGCCACGCTGTTCATTTGTCACTGTTTGACAGCAGTTCATACTATAGCTGAGCTCTATCCCATTCTCAACCTGCCACCTACAGAGTTTGGAGATTTTTTCTCAGAGATTAAACTCATTTGGAGAAGAAAAAATTAACTGGCAGTGGCTCTTAGCTCCTAACCTAGAGAAGAGTCAAGGAAATGTTCAACCTGGGTCCTTGCCCTTTGGCAGATGCCACCCTATAGAGCATTCATGGTTCCATAATCTCATTAGGAAGCAACCAATGCTTTTATTATGTCCACCCTCAGAAGGAAAACTAATGATTAACTTATTATCACTTTATTTTGAGATAGTACTGCAAGAGTGCACATCACCTTACAAACACAGAGATGACACAGGCCTGCCCCGAGGAGTTTACAATTCCACTTCGGCAAACACTACAAAAAAATTCTGTGGACAGGAAAAGGTGGGAGAGGTAATGCTGGCAGGGTAAAGAGTGGGTTTTCTGGAAGAGGGGATTGTCTCCAGAATAAAAAGCAGGTGACAGAGGGTTGGGCACAAGGAAGTGACAAACAGCAGTAGGAGGACAACGTGGAGCACAGGACACCTGGTAAAAACAGATTGCACAGAGACAGGCTGGCAGCACATGGAGGAAAACAAGGACCTGTGGGCTTTATAATTAACATGTAAGATTGCAGCTACATAACACATCACTGTTTCAGCTATTCCAGAGAAGATAACATTGTGAATCAGAAGTGGCCTTTTTTTAAATAAAAAACCCAAACCAGTCCATTCCCAACAGGAATCTGTTGTACTATAATACTATTTTCCATTATGAGCACGTTGCACTTTTAAACTGGGGTGTAGGGAATATCAAAAAGCTCTGCAGATGCAGGAAAAAAAAATCAAAGAAAAAAAAAAAAAGAGTAGCAAATATATATGTGTAGTTTAGAGATTTCACTCCGTTACCCTACAGTGTCTGCTTTGAATTTTGTAGCATATTTTCCAAATTCATCAGCCTGTCAAGAGGGAAATCTCCTACTTGAAAACATTTTAGTGATTTACGGACTTAGTTAAAATCTCATTATCCTGCAATTTTCCTTTGCAGGCAGAGCATGAAGAGGCCAGGCTTTGCTGTGGGAGTTGAACATTTCAGTTGCTGTAGCAGCATTCCAGTTAAGTTGGTGTCTCAGCAAGATTTGCCCCCTTTTTTTTTCCCAGACATCTGTGTCCAGTTTCATCTCAAGGATCCAGATATAGCTTTACTCAGTGACTGTCATAGTGTTGTAAGTGTCCTATTAAGCAGAACAGAACAGATTTTCTCTGCTACTTCTGACATTGTGTCATTGCATTAGTGCTATAAAGGCTGTGTCAACAGGGCTTAGGTTCTGACAGATTAGTGAAAGCAAAAAGCTGTCACCCTCCCTTCCCCACTCTGTGAATTCAATTTTATTTTAATACAAATGCAGATTAAATGCATGTGAGAGGCTGGAGAGCCTGGAAGCAGTGTCTCCAGAAGGTGCAATCGCTTCACACAGCAACACCTTTGACTCTGAGGTACTCATAGATCAGGTTTCTGCTTCCTTTACATTCAGTTGGGGTTGCTTCCATGGAGCCCTTTCCCATGGCCACCCTCCTTGCACTTCCCATATGGATCAGGGTAAGGAGGTACAAAGGACACAAAAACCCCCAAGTGCTACAAATTCATCATTTAGGAATTAGGAGAGAAGTTCAACACATTGACCTATATTGGAGTTCTACAGATAAATGCATTATTAATGCTAACTGCTGTGACTCTCTACTCTTTGGTAGCCCATTTATTTTTCCCACAAGGTGGCTCGTGCACCAGGCATTGTCTCAGCTGGGAAGCAGCAATGCTGTTTTCCACTCCAAATGTATATAATGTTATTATATACAACTCTATTTCTCTAAGCATCAAAGGATGAGGCAAACTGCCCCTGATCAACCACAGTGACACAACCACCCCAGCTGTGCTTCTGCTGTGCAAGACAATGTTTAGAACAATCTGAAGGCAGAATATTGCCCTCCACTGACCCCACTGCTGCAGGAGGTGCATCTCTGAAGCAGTTATGCCACAATCAGTAGAATGTTTGCGTATCTTGCATGCAGGTGCAGGTTTTTGATAGATAAATATGAGACTGAAATTAGTTTGGCTCACAACTTTCAAAATAAATTTCACCCCATAGATCAGACCAGTGTTTCACTTTAGCCCAGCATGTTTTCTCCAGCTTTGGCCAATTCTTACAAGACAGAACATGCAGACAAGTATCTTTCCTCGGCTTAACTTTCTTATTTACAGCAACTTAAAATCTCCCTGAGTTAGTGGATGCATCAGACCATTGTTTAACCAGCCTCTTCTTTTAAAAAAATTGATTCTTCTGTTCCCCACTACATTCTGCAGCAAAGAATTCCAGTTTGACTTTGCATGGCCCCAGAACATGATCCCATTTGTCTGTTCAACCCTGAACAGTTAAAAGCTCCCTCTGTACCCACCAGGACATGAGCTCTACTCCTCACAGCTGACCAGCAGCTTCTGACCACCATGGCACATCAGCAGAGACATGAAGCACACACATTCACCAGTTCATCAGATGAAACTGGATTTGAAGAGAACCCCAGCACAGGGCAGGATCTGGGAAGTGCAGTAGGGAGGTAGATGGCAGAAATAAAACTGTGTTCTTTGAAGAATGTGCAGTTAAATTAAAAGGCAGCAGAACCTCCACTAAGACTTCATTAAAATATGCCACTCTCTATTCCACTATTTTGCTGAGACATTTGTAACAGGCATTTAAGTGACATAAGAGTGGAAGAAATCACATTCAGTTCTGAAACTGAGGTGGAAGTAATGCTGGTTAGCACACAAAACACCAACTCTGCTTTAGGACACTGAGACTATGGATGGAGGCTCACACACCTTGTAATTATTCTGTCATTGTCATGCCACGGGTATCTCTGAGCAGAAACATGACTCCTCTCAAAATATTTAGAAGTATTGTAATATAAAATGCAGAAATCTGCAGAAAGCCCTCTGGCTGTACCAGTGCTGGTGTGTCTCTGAACATATACTTGAGACAAGACAGGTGACCAGCAAAATAATCAAAACTCTACCTTCTTAATTATTGCTCAAAAAGATGGAAAGCTCACTAAATCACCACCAAAACACAAAAGTTCCAGAAAAACACAGTGTTGACAACAGGCAGTAAAGCTGCCTTGAAACAAACACATTTAATAAAGGCAACACATTAAAAAAAAAAAAATCACAGATGTGTAAAATCTTCAAGTGGTGAATCCTTCTGAAACGAGTGACTGAAGACTAAATGTACCACGGAGCAGCAGCGACTGGAGATGGCGCTGCCGGCCCACGGAGCGCTGGCCCTGCCAGGGACCCGCGGGGCTCCGGGCCCCGCTGCCGCGGCTCTGCAGCCAAGCTGACACCCTGCCCGGCCTGAGCTTCTGCCTCCTTCAAACCCCCAGCGAAGGAGCTCACACCCAGCTCAGCTTCCAGGTAATTTCTCACAGGAAGGTCGCAGCACGGTGATGTTTCTTGTACTTTTCCAACCAGACATAGTTGAATGTCTGATCCCCTGCCAGGCTTTGCAGTAAAATACCACCACTGGGTCTCCATAATTGTTTTATTTCTGCCCCAACCTTCCCGCAGCCAACAGCTCAGCCCAGTGCAGTCGGTGCTCCTCCTCACCCCTGCACAGTCCTGCTCCCAGCAGCTCCACTCAGTGCAGTCCTTAACACAGGGCTACAGAGCCTGAGCTGCCGACCTCAACAAGAAGGTTAAGGGCAGAAAAGTCTGCTTTAGACAAGGAAAACCTCTATAAAAATAAGCAGGTTAAAAAATTCCCTTTGTATTCCCTCCCTGGTGTGAACAGGCCCGGGGCACCTTTACCCACAGTATTGCTCTGGCAGTCAGCTTCACCTTACAATCAATCACCAGGTGCTCTGTCCAGACAGAGCATCAACATCCTAGAAGGCTCCTGGAACAGCCAAAGTGGCAGCATTTTGGTCAGTCACAGTAACCTGGTGTTCAGCAGCTTGGTGACCATTATCATAGCAAGGTAAATAAGCTATGGCCAAAGGAAAAATGACATCACATCACCCTGCCATATGTCCACAGGATCCAGTTACCAGACACAAAGGAGTGTTCTGCACTCCTGGTTCTTTTCACCAACAGGTCAGCTCACGTGAACACCAAGGTATCTGAAGCCCCAAAACTCAGCTTCAAGAAGCTTCTCCACTTTACTGAACACACATTGCTGCTCCCCTCCCAGGGGCATGTCAGGGGGAAGGAGAAGCAAAAGGCAACAAAGTCTCAAAGCACTTCATCGGTAAACAAGATCCAATTCTTATCTCAGAGGCTCCAGGACTGCAGACAGTTTAAAAGACGTACAGGTGAGTTTGTGAACCGGGAAGAAGAGGAACTCCAGGCCTCCAAGGCTTGGTCTAGGACCAGCAGTCCACTACAGGCTCTTCATTTCAGTGTGGAAGGCAGATCCATTGCTCACAGTCTGTGTCATATGCAGTAATAAAAGGTTTGGGAGCTGTCAGTGCTAGCAGCCAACATTTAGCAAAACACTGAAGCTGTGCTCATACACATAGGAATAAAAACCCCTTCCCTGCCTCAGACACAGGGATATGTCTGGAGAGACTGTAACACCACTGGTTCCAGCTACACATCAAGCAGAAAGACCATAATGAAGCCTTGGGGAGGGAGGACAGTGCAGCTTGCATCCGAGACTGTGTCAGCCAAGTTTGGGGGAAGAAGGGGAGAAAACAGACTGCAGTGTGTTACATTTGCAAACTCAAATTATGGTCTGTCTTCCCTCTTCCCCCATCCCTCTATTCCTTATCTCCCCAGTTTCCCATGCAAACTCTCTGCTGCTGGAGAGTGTGATCAGGGGATAATTTAAGACACAATAGCTGTGTGGCCTTTATAAAAAGGAAAACTGTCCCATGTTTTGGAATAAGGAGTGGGAAGTCTCCTCCTGCCATGTATCTGAGGAAATCTCAGTCATGATGTCCAGCCCTCACTCCAGTGATGAGCAAAGACTGGCAGAGCCAGGGGAGAAAAGTCCTGGCTTACACCACAGGTAGAACCCACAGATGTGGTAGGAACTTGTACAGGGGAGGTTGTACATGAAGCACCAGTCTAAACAAAGGCTTCCTCAGTGGGAGTGCCATTGATTTTGAAGAAAAGTTTGGCATCTTCCATCTTCTGCTTTTTTTCTCTCTCTAGCCTGCGCCTGTAGCAGACCAGGTAGATTGGGAGGCAGAAACCCAGGAGGCTCAGGCCGAGCAAGCCAACATTCACCTACAGGAGGAAAGCAAACCAAAATTAGGCTGGTTAGGAGAAGACAACAACCCAGTCACGCATGCAGCAGTGTCAGAGCCCAGCCCACATCAGCCAGCTGTGGGCAAACCAGGAGACGCCCTGCTCCGTGTGCTGGCAACATCCTCCACTGTTGTCATCTTTACACTCCCGTGCCCAGAGAACCTTGTGTGCACAAGCTAAATGCTGCAAGAGTTTGTCACTCTGGATTATGGCTGTGGGAGTATTGTTCCACAGAACAGGCAAGGGCTGTTTGAGCTGCAGGTGTTTCACACCAAGTTTGCTAAGTGAAGAGCAACAGGTATGGGCACATGTAGCCTAGAGACCAGAATTCTCCCCAGCATCACCCATGTCATGATTTTATTGAGCTGCTCAGGCTCTCAGCAAGACACCACATTAGCCCTGCCCTCAACAGCCATTTGGCTTTTTGGACATTAACATCAGCAATCCAAAATTTATTGGTATTTGGAGCTTGTAGCTCTGAAGCATCGCAGTGTTTTTCCTCAAGTGTTTTTTGAGGTCTGCTCACACTCACCCATTTTAACCTGACAAATTCTGACTCACACCACATAAACTGTTAGTGGAAAGCATTCCCTTCCTCCCTTTCCATTCACCAGAAGGGTTACTGGCTTTCCTGCCCAGGGACTCATTACTCACACAGGGAAAGGTCTCCTGGACAGCACCAAGGTAACAGCAGACTGAGGTGCATGTAAAATTACAGCTGTTTTTAACCTTGGTCTATGCACAGGAGTCCTTAAATGAGCCAAAAATCATCTTAACCCCCAAGCTTTCACATCAAAACTGAGAAGAACTTGCCCAGAGGGGGTCTCCTTTCAAAGGTCCTGTCAGGGCCATGAAGAGAGGCTGCTGCAGGAGGGCAAAGAGGGCACTGATCAACGACTGCAGCCCTGTCAGGCTGCCAAACTGAGTCGAGGGGTATCTGTCAACAAAGAAAGTAACAGCATTATTATGTGTCACCTTGACTTCATATCACCCAGGTCAGATTACATTCCCAGTCCAGTAACAACAGAGGCCAACGTGAGAGCACAGTCCCAAGACAGGCACAATGGGCAGAACTCCCTCCTGCTCTGTGTAACTGCCCCTTTTTACAGGGAATTTACAAATACCCTGTGGTGTCACATTGCTCCTGAGAGCAGAATGGAACTGGTGCCAAGACTGGAGCCTTCTTCTTCAGATTATTCTCATCCTGAGCTCTCAGACTTTAGTAATACCAGATCCAGCACTTCTTTTGTTTTGCAGCTCTGCTGTGGGCAAGTGGAAGTGCTTATACAGCTCCTGTTTCTATTGGACAGGGAGCAGAGTGTGGATATTTACAAGTTAAAAGCAGGGCTTCTTTATCCAGATGACAACACTAGAGGCTGAGCAATCATTTTCATCTGGTCATAACAATTTGCTCCCTTTGGAGGTGAGTGAAACCTGCACAACAGGTTAGTGTTTTCCTTTTTAGAGGACAAGTCTGATCCTATGTCAAACTAAACAACACTGTTGACTGGCAAGTGCTGGTATCAGATAATATTAATGGAAAAATAAATTTCAGGAATCATCTAACATCTTTCTCTTTCCATGACTGAGCAGTATTTAAAAAGAGTCAGGTTAAACTAAACTTGGAAAGAAAGAAGCAAATCAAAACCTTCAAATATTCAAAGAAGTCATATTCAAAGCAAAAATACCTCAACGCCAGGAAGTTCCAGAGTTGCAATGGTCAAATAGGATTAGTTCACAAGTAAGGTGATACTTACTGCAACATACATTTATTTACCTTGCCCAAGACAAAAATATTTTGCTTCTGGCTGCCAGGGAACCAAAAGTTTATACATTTCTGAAGCAGAGTCTTAGATGTGTTCTCTAGTCTGGATTCCCCAGACAAGGGGATCTAAACGTTTGACAGAAAGAGTCTGTGGAGCTGTGGAGTCTCCATCCATGGAGATATCCAAACAAAATCAGTTGCACTCCTGGACAACCTGCACTAGCTGACCTAGGTCTTGAGAGGTCCCTTCCCACCTCAGCAAATCTCTGATTCCCTGAAAGAGAACAGCTCCTCTTTGTTCCTCTGTCCTAGCTCTCAGCACTGAGGGACAGATCTGTTTTCAAGGCCAAAAACATTGCTTAATGAGGAAGAGAGCATTTAGATTCAGCTATTGATAACTTGCAAAGTTGGAAACAGGATGGGTGATCTGTCCTGGGAAAGGGAGGAGGCATCACTAATGGTATCTTGGGCAATGTTTTATCAATGTCAACTTCAGAGGAGAGCAGCAGCAATGTTTTCAGTCATGTTAATGTTTTACCTGGGCACATGCACACATCTGCTCATTGCAAGACAAAAAAATCCTTGAGTTTTTACTATATAACCTGTGTGTCAATAGTTTAGCCTCACACATAACTGTTCCTGTCTCTGTTGCTAAACAAGGAAAGCACTGGAATTTCAGTCCAGCTATTGTCCTGTCTAGAGCTGACTGAGGAAACAAGTTGCATCATTTTTCCCCTCTGACCAAGAAGACCTCATTCCAGATCTCCCTCTCCCCTGGACAGCCCATCATCCCAAACCAGTTTATCTGGCTAGTTACATCTTATGGGGAACCAGAGACTTACACAGCTGCATAGAGGCCTCCCACAGCAGAGTGGATGAATCCTCTCACAATTGTGTGCAAAATGAAGGACAGAATCTGAAAAAAGCAGAAAAATGTCACATCCTAGACACCACTCAGGTGTGCCAAACCCCAACACCAGCCATTCCTAAAAGCTGTTCTTTTAAGGTAAGGTTGGCAAACCCAGACCCAAAACCTGAAATATCAGCAGGAAGGAAGAAATTTGTACTTGTCTCAAGGCCCTGCTTTTCCTTACTTTGCACACACACAAGATCTCTCTCATTTGTAGGTGGCACTGCTGCAGGGACGTGTCCCCAGGAAGCCCTGGCCAGGATCACAATGCTTTCCCATGGCCACCAATTTAGTTAATTTTCCACAAGTTATTGCAGACAACACGTAAGTATGAGCAAACTGCAGCTGTTTGCCTACATCATCAAGGTGTGTTTAAGTATAGCATAAAATCACTAAACTCCTCTGCCAAAAATAGGTGGTGCCACAGAATAAATATTTTAATAGGTTTATAATCCCACAGGTACCATTGGGCACAGCATTTGATGCAGGAATAAGCTGCTGCACACATCACCATGTTATGCTGCTTGCTGCAAGTTTTTCCAGTCTTCAGCAGCTTAAATCAGGCCCAGTTTAAATGCACAGGCACTGCTGAGAGGATCTTGGTGGGCAAAAATTTGTTGCCACACAGGGCAGCTGCAGAAACTTTCAAGAGCAAATAAATTCTGAATCGAGTGGCATTTTAACTATAGCTGCTTGTTCAGTTTTTCCCAAGAGATCTAAACTGCACAGTGTCATTTGTTTCTGCTCTAAAAGCAGGGCTTGCAAAGCAGGATGGAAGTTTCCCAGCAGTGCCAGTCCCAGCCCTTCTGCCACCACCAGCAGGTTCTCCTGGCACTGTGCTGTCATTCTGCCAGGACCCCACCCATTTCACCTACTCACCTGCAAGGGTAGATTAGGAATAAGACAGGTGATTCCAAATCCAACCAGCAGGAAGTTGGTGAATACAAAGGCATTGGTGGAGTTGGTGATTTTCTGGATCTGACGGTCACGCTTTTTCTTTTTCTTCTCACCTCTGGAAGGACAGCAAAACCTGGGTTACAAACACTCCCAGCAGCTGCTGGGACTCACAGCAAGATTCTCTACACATCACATCAACTATCTACACCAGTCTGGTTACAGATTTGCCTATGGAGGTGCTGGGATCTCCACCAGTGGAAGCTGAGGAACATCTGGGTAATTATTTCAGTGCTGTTACTCTTACTCTTAGGCTAGGAGGGAAGTCTGAGCCTCTCCTGCTACAACTTAAATTTGCTCTTCTCGACTGATCTTAGTGGACATGGAAGATAGTCTGCTCCTTTCCTCTGCAATTATCAAGTCTTCCTTCAGGCTTTCTTTTCTATACTGAAGAGCCAATATTCTTTTCAGTCTTTGATCCCACAACACACAAGGCAGAGCAGAGGGGGCCTGCCAGGTGGCTGCATGTCCCGTGTGGGGCACACTACGCACTGCTCAGCGTTGTTCTCCTCATTCTCTTCTGAGCCATCATCACACTCTTTCATTCTCCAGTCCATGATGTATCCGATCACAGGCGCTGTCAGCAGGCACAGCAGCTGCAGGACCCCAAAAATGGAAGTGTAGAAAGCCACTGCAGGGGGGAAAGAATTGTTTAAAATAGTTTTCAGTCCAAGCAATAGAAAAAAATATTGAAAAAGCCTTCCCATTGATCACTTATTAGTCATTCATCAACCTTCCAGACAGCAGAACAGACATGCTGCTGGGCACACTTCCTTCAGCCATTTTGATCTTGCATTGGAATTCTCTGGGCAGCAGGAGGTAGGGCTCCAAAAATGAGGACACAGCACCCACTTAGTGTCAGTGAGGTTTATTCTGGGCAGGACCAGCAGGAAAAGTTTTTATAAGCTTTGTGTGCTGCACAGCCAGGTCTGCTTTAGTCATCTCCTCTCCTGCCTTGCTGGGAGCTGCAGCTACAGCTTCTCCAGCTGGGATGCTCCAGTGAGGACAATCAGGCTGGGAAGGTGAGGACTAACCCAGTTTGTTTGAATGAACAAGTTTGGGAAAAAGGGGACAGGAGATTAACATCTAAAAATAACAGCATTTATGAGCAATTGTTAAAAAGCTCAAAGTGATGAAAATTTCGTGCTAACAATGAGAGAAGTGTCTCCATGGCTTGCTAAGGGAAAGCTGATGCCAGCAGACTCAGAAGAAATTGTCCCTTCCTGTTACTGAGCAGTTCCCCCACCCTGCAAGGCTTTTTTCCACTTCCTCTCAGCAGCCCACGTGGTGACTGAGGCACCACACAGAAGGGCTGGTGAGTCATGGTGTGCCACAGCTCCAAAATAAGGATGTAGCTCTGAAAGTGCCCATCTCAGCACAGAGCACAAGTTACAGCCCTGTAAGCAAAGCAGCTGAAATTTTCATTTGTCCCTCCCAGTTTTAAGTCTAGCCAAAGCAGAACAGCCAGGATTTCCACCAAAATCCACTTGGTAATGGAGAGAAAGTTTCCAACAAGCCTCTCTCTTCTAAACAGTTGCAGCAAACCCCAGCAGGGCTGCTCTGCTGTGCCCAAGCATGGCACCTGGTGATCTTTTCCTGGCTCCAGCTGCTGGCAAAGGAGCTGAGAGGAACTTCCAACCTCCAAACTCACATTCATGGCCCCGTTCCTCCCACAAAGACAAGCCCTGAAGTGACCCCACATCCCCTCTCATTATAGCAACTGCTGCAGCCAAGAGAAACAGGTGGCATCACTCTCTGTGAGCACTGCAGGAGCTGATTTACTGGTGTCTGGTTATTTTTTAATAGAGGGTAAGAAGCAAGCCACGCTGTCATGTTTTGCCTCTTTATGCTACCCTGAACACTTAATCTTAGGCTCTAAACAGCAAGGGCAGAGGCCAGCTTGAATTAGGGAGTGAAATTTATGGGGTCAGCAAGGGAAGGGGAGGAAACACAGTAGCTGCTACAAAACAAGGCCCCCTCAGCTTATCTGTCATCTTAAAAAATATTCTGTCCCAAGGAGAAAAAGCAAGAATACCAAGCAAAGGAAGCACACATGGCTACAAGCCTTTACATTCCCTGTTTTCGATGCTTTTCACTCAAAACTACCCTGAGCAAGCACCTCAGCCCAAGGTCTCTCAGTATCACCACATTTGAGAGCAAGGTGACAATTTATGAAAGATACACACAAATTTTCAGGTTCTAGGCATAACAGGTCTCCTCTCCCCTGCCTTCCTACAACACAATTACACAGTCATTTACAGAATGAACCCTTAAGCTTCTTCCTCATCTTTTGGGGGGTTTCAGCAGCTAAGTAGCCACAGGCTGACTGCTCTCTCCACCTTTTGGTTTCCTGACAGGTCCAAGTCACCAAAACCTACACAGAAAGAACTTTCAAGGACACTGTGCCTCACTGCAACTAAAGAATTCACTACTTATCTGCCTGATTTTCCCCACATCCTTCTCTCCTGTTATAATCCCAGGAATATTGAACTTTTGACCACAACACTTGCAGGGTTTGACTCAGCTCTCCTCTCCCCTCCCTCAGTGTTCCCAAGGGCAGCTGCAGGTGGAGGGAGCTCTCTGAGCAAACCCCACCCAAGAGAATAAATGCAGGAATCACAAGGAATGTGAGGGAGCAGCATCCCATCCCCTCCTGATGCACACACAGATTGCAGTTCTGGAGAGCTGCACGTGCCTTGGAGCTGCTCTTGCAGCAGAGCCTGACACTGCTGAGACCAGACAATACCACTGTTTTGCTGATGCCATGGAAACACCAAGACAGTGACTGCACTGCAAGGAGCCCAGGCTACAATCAGGGGAGGAAGGGAAAAAATAGGAAGAAATCCTAAAGGTGGCACAGAAGAATTGCTGCATACTCAAGGGGCACAATCCCTGTTTTAGCAGGGAGCTTGATCTAAGAATTGGCAGCTTATACAGTTAATGTTAGTTCTGAAATTCCAAGGAGGGGAGGAGAAGGAAAGAAATTAAAATTAAATTAATACAGCAAGCCAGGGTAAAAATAAATAATAATTTTTTTAAAAGTGGTGTCAGAGTTACAAGGTAAGCAGAAAAGGAAGCAGTGTTGGGAAAGGCAGGCAGTGTGAAGTTTGTCCTGTTTTGCTGTATAATGTCTAAGCTGGCTCCTGAGCCAGGAGATAAAGAGCTGAATGCTGCAGGCTGTCAGAGGCTCAAGAAACAAAGCAATTCAGGGAATGCCAGGGCACTTGGAGTTTCCTGAGTTTCCTTCCCTCCCCCAGAGCTCACTCCTGCTTTCAAAGGAGTGCCTCTTGATTTATCAGCTTCATGCAATCCAGATTTAACAAGTTCAAACTGGATCTTACTACAAAGGACAAAAACAAAACCAAAAAAAAGGCTAAGTCCTGTTTTGCAATCCTGGGTATTTTTGACAGTAAACTAATGTACTCTTTCCTGTTTGCTCCATGAACTTCATCAGAACTATAAATGCAGGGAGTCCAGCACAGGGAGCAGCCCTGAGCCTCCCCAGCACCCACCAAGCTGCACAAAAAACCAGCTCTGACTTCACTTCTCCCCCCTGGGTGCTGGGCTGAGGCACTGAGTCCAAGCATTACTCATGAGAGTCAGCTGCTCTGCATTCTCTGCTTGCTTGGGATAACTTAAGCAAATACCTGATGAAATAGGTTTTCCAGTTAAAATAAAAATTAGCAGTCCACCCCCAGGGGTTACTTGTAAGAGCCTATGTGGGGAAATAACGTGGGGCAGTTTCTGACAGACACAGGGTTAAAATTAGCTTGACATTCAAGCACCTACCTCACTGCCCCTCTGTGCTGGGCAGGTTCCAGCCCTCCCCTGGACCCTCCCAGCAGCTGTCAGTGCAGTTGGACACCACGGATTGCCCTGCATGGAGGATCTGCTGAGTAATCAGCTGCTCTGCCTTCACTGACCAAGTCTGGGGCAGCTCCCAGCCCCAAGGAAGCAGGTAAAGGTCTTCAGAGGTTCCCCTACCTTGACTTTCATCTCCAGACAGAAACTCCAGGATGGTGTTCATGGCTCCCATGTAGAAGATGAGCCTCAGCTGAGTGACACACATGGTGATGAGGCTGAGCAGCAGGATGGGACTGAAGACACTCTTCATGAAGGAGGGAGTAGCTGCAGAAGGAAAAACAGAGTCTCTGAAGAAGGCAGCACACTCTGGCCAACATCTACAGTTTTGCCTCTGGCCTAGTAGGGCCTCTCCTGGCCAGGAGTGCCAGTGGCAGCCCCAAGGAGTTCACCTGGTGCCTCACAAACTCCCACCATCAACAGCTGCAGATGCTTGGAGTCTGGCTACCCTGGGCAAGGCAGCAGGAAGAATGCTGGCCTGATTCAGTGGATTAGGACAAAAAGAAGCCTCAAACCATTTGCTTTCACCATCAGGGCCAGGTTGGATGGGGCTTTGAGCAACAGGTTCTGGTGGAAGGGGTGGAATTAAATGATCTTTAAGGTCCCTTCCAGGTCAAACCATTCAATGATGCCCCAGAGTAAAGAAGGCTTGGTCATGGTGGTAACAATCCACCTAAGAGCCAGCAGTGACCAGCTGCCCTGTCCCCCTGCAGCCACACCAGCTCCCATGTGCTGTCCCCACCACTGACTACACCATTTGTGCTCAGGGAAGGACACAAGGACAGGATTCCTTACATAACTTGTGTTCCAGTCCTGGTGGCTGGCACGAGGCCCTGGCAACACCTGGATCATGTATTGCTCCCTTCCAAACAGGTCTGGAGCAGAGCAGGGAGGCCAAGAGGCCCGTGCCAGCACCCTGGGGCATCCCAGAACCACACCTGCACTGTCAGGCTGGCACTTCACTTCCAGGTCCACTGTAGACAGACAGAGCTTGTTGTTCTCCTGCAGAGCTGCTGGCTCCTTGGGGCCCTTCATGGAGCTCCCCACACTGAGACGGCGCCCCACGGTCGTCACTTGCTTGTAGAACTGCTTCCCAGTGATTTTGTGGTCAAATCCCAGCCAGCTGAACTTTATTTTCACCCTGTTGGGTTGCAAAGAGCGTGAGAGCTGCAACACAGGGTGAGGAGTCAGAGGCAGCAACGTTGCAGGAGTCAGAAAGGCTATTTGTGGATTTAAGGCACTGGTTTCCATTACAGACCCACAAATGGTTTTGATCCAGAGCACACTGAGATACTTTCCCTGGGCCAACTTGGCATAAATCAATATCAAAATACTTATGACCAGGAACAGATCATTTTCCCTTCTGTAATTCCCACAGTTTGGAAAGTTCTACTTTGCACAGGTAATCACATGCTAGTGGCAGGCAGAAATCCTCAGCCTAAGAGGTAGCAGCAATAAACAACATGCAAGGGGTTCCCTGTCTACTGCTCTAAATTCTTTGTGCCAGCTTTTCCTAGAGGAATGGGATTAGCCCTGGAGACTTACGAGTAGTCCATGTCTTCTGGTCCTGGGAAAGGCTCCAGGGGCCAGTTGAAGAAGCAGTTGAGGAAAACAAGGCCTGCACAGCTTGCCCAGACAAGCAGGATAAGGATGAAGGAGACCCCAAAGTCATATATAACCTGGGAATCACAAGGGAATAAGGGTTTGGCTACAGGAGCAGAAAGATGCTTCAATATTCTTGGAATGAGGTCTGAGAGGAACAGGGAAAGAACATCATGATACACTTAAAATGGGTTGAACTCAAGTGGTAACAAAAAACAATTTTGTGACAAGGACTTTCTTGGAAAATCAGCAGGAATTTCCCTGCATGCCTGAGAGTGCAATGAAACATCCCTGGTTCAGAACCAGGTGATCTATCCAGGCAGCCCAGGTGACCATCTCCTGTCCCTTCAGTACCATCTGCCAGCCTTAAATTATCTTCAAAGCCAACCATTGGTGACCATCACACAGATAAAATACACATGTGAATTAAAAATATACATATAGACACAAGTTAGAGATTAACAAAGCAATCTTTTCTAAAAAAACCCTTTAGTTTTTCACTTCTACTTAGCACTTCTAAAGTTTTTTATCTGCTGCACTCTTGAGGCAGTCACTTGGGAAGTCTCTAATACAGACAGGAACTGAATCTTGCAAATGCACATCCCTAAAAAAGAGCTTTAGCAAATGGTGTCTCTTTCTTTCCACTTTATTGCTAAACAGGGCAAGACACCAGCACAACACCACCAGTCACAAGCCTTGATCCCACAGCCTCACCTTGATTCCAGGGAAAGTCACAGCAGAGGAAGCATAGGAGCCAATCATCAGAGCAATGAACGTGGAACGAAGGTCCCCAAACATGTTGGGCAGCTGGGGAGAGAGAGGAAAATCAGTTGGAGCAGGAATGAGGCTTTCTAGAGGAGATATTGGCATTTAGGATTAATTCTCCTGGATACCAGAATGTGAAGCAGCCAGTTTTACTTAGGCATGACTTAGCTCTTTAAGATATTACTCTGCAGGTTTCACTCGTGTCTCCAGAGACAGGGAATGTCTACAATCCAAGATTTATGTGCTTACTGATGCTGCTTTTTTCCAGACTGACAGCATATTTTGCATCATTCACCTTTAGCACAGGAGCATTTGCTCCAGCTCTCGTGCTTTCTTTAAAAGTTCCTTACCCCAAAAACCTTTGGCCACCACTTTTCCTCTCCCACAAACACATGGCCAAATTCTCTGTTTATCACCCTCTTTTTAGTCAAGGGTTGTTAGACTCAGGCTTCAGTCTTAAACACACCCTGAGCTGCCAGCTTTGTTTATGTACTTTGGGTCAGCACCCAAATCCTTTGCAGCAGACCAGAAAGTTCCTGTTATAACAAGAAGGAACAGAGACAAGCACAAATGGTGCTGCTGTTTGCATTTCCATTTCTAGCCATCTCCAAGGCTCCTCCTGTGGCAGCAGACTCTCTGCTGATCATTTCTGCATCACTGGGATGGCTCAGATGCCTCAGCACACTATCCCAGAGCTAGGTGCAGGGAAGGAATCACAAACACCAGATACCCAAGGATTTCTCACTCAGCACAGCTACTGAGCTCTGCAGTAGACAGCACGACATTGCTACTCCTGCCAGCCACCCCTCTTCACTGCCTGGGCTCCCATCAGGTGTGCTGGCACTGCTGAGAGCAGACCAGGCTGGTTCTGCAAGGAACTGTTGGGAAAGCAAAGCTCTCAGTAAGGACAGGCAGCAGCAGTTCACAGCAACCACTTCTGCCACCTGAACAGCAAAATCACTCCCAGGGTGCCTCACCAGCCCCTGTTCCACTCAAGATCCAAAGGCAGAAACAGCTGGCAGACCTTCCTACTCTGCTGGGAAAGGAAGAGCTCACTCTTTTTCTAAACAACCAGAAGTGAACAAGTTTCCATCACTCTCTACTGCTGGCCTGGAAACTGGAAATCACAGGGAGAAGCATTGAAGTTGTCAGGTTATGGAGAGGTGGGCTGACACCTCCTGAAGCTGGTCAATGGGCAGAGATTCTGCTGCAGGCTGGCAGATTTCCCTCCCATCTCCTTTTTTTTGGGTCACTTACTCCCCAAATTCACTTCAGCATCACTACCACGTCAGCCTCAGAGGACCTCAAAGCAGGACACTGCAGATGCCTTCTAGGACTGAAAGCACTAGCAGCCCTTTTTCTGTGCAAAGAGTCTGCTGAACAAAAAGATTCAAAGAATATCAGCCTGAGCAAGCAAGTGCTGCCATCACACTCCCCTTGCACGGCTGAAAAACAAACCCATCTTTCCCAGGAGCAGCATATAAGGCAAGCAAATCTGGCTTGTGTCACGGCGTGTTTACAAGGCAGAAATATTCCTGAGCAGGAGCACTCCGGGACCCATCTGGCTGTTTGTCATCCCTTGCCTCACTGCAGAGCTTCCTATGCACTGCAGGCTGCAGGTCCTCACATAACCCCGGGCTGGGGAGCAGCAGCAGTGATGTGCTGAGCCTGATGCTGCCCATGAACCCTGGAGGAGGAGGAGGAGGAGGCAGAAGAGCTGTGCTGCTCTGCAGAACATCCCCACACCCATCACCCCGCATGCGGGAGAGCTGCCAGCAGGCTGCTCCCGGGAGCTGCAGACAGGAAAACGGCTCAAGGATCCAAAGGTCTGTTACCAGGCACTGAAAAATCTCCTCTTGGAAGCACTGCCCTCAATTTACACACTCCCAGAAAGCAGCATCTGCGGAGTGGAATAGCTGAGGGTTGTAAAAAAGGCTGGTTGCTGTCACCAGGATGGGCATTTGTTTCATCCCAAACACCCCAAACCTAAAATAATGTCCAGAAATGACAACAAAACTGCTGCTCCTGCTGGGGAGCTCAGGGCAGGGCAAGAGCTGCACAAACACAGCTGCTTCTTGGCAAGGGCTGGTTTTCCCCAGAGATCCAGAGTCCACAAAAAGCTTTTTTCATACAGCAGGAAAGGAACTTCCAGGTGGATCCTCCTGCTCTGAGGGCTACTGGAGACACAGAACAGGAAACCATGACCAGGAGAACCCAAGGCTGCTTCTGCCTTGAATGAGACTGAAGTCCTAGAAAGGCTAAAGATTTCCTCAAATCCAATTTGGCACCCAGCAAGCAGCTAGATTAAAAAAATTGGACAGAAGAGATTTAATGTCTTATCCAGCCCAATCAAAGCAGAAACTGCAAACACTGAGCACTTGGAAGGAAGAGAAATCTGGGACTGCCTGGAGGGGCAGAGGGGAGATGAAGGGGGAAAAGTCTTGAAAGGTTCAAGACCAGAAAACCTCTCAGACTGAGCCAGCACTGGCAGTGCCTATGCAGGTCTCATCTAAAGACCAGCTACAAAAACAACATGCAATATTTACCAAGTCATTTTTCATGCTGTCTTTATAGTAGCAAGCACTGGAAAAAACGAACCACAGAGAGGAGAAAAAAAAAAAAAAGGCAATAAAAAAACACAAGCCATGGAGCAAGTGAGCTCTGTTTTTCTGCCACCAAAAAGGATCTAATCCTCATTCTGATCTCATCCCCGCAGGCCAGAAGTGACTCCTCCACCAACTTCTGCCCATTCTGGTATGACAGCTCCAATTCTGCAAGACCTATGATGACAGAAACTCTTAAGCCTCTTGTTTAAAGGTCACTAACACTCAATGCAATATTAACTTTATGCACTGTCACAAAGACACTCAGTGAATGTTGCCACACGTAACTGTTTTTTACTGGAGTCCTTTATTGCAGGTCTGTAATCCTAAACTGATAAATCATTTCCTCTTGTAGTTTTTTTTTCCTTGTCCTCCCTACAGTGAGTTTATAATAATTTATATTGTTTTCCAGCTTTTCCCTAGAGACATTCCATATACAGAAAACAGCACAGCATTGCTACCAAAGTCTGTTTCCCTCCTCTTGCAAGGACTGTTTGAAAGAACAGTAAAAAAAAAATCAAGGCATTGAGAACTAGACTAATGAAAAATGGTATTTTTGTTCAATTAAACTTTGTTTTCCCTATTGGGGGTGTATTTGGAAGTTACACAGACACTAAAAATATGTTCTGCAGGAAAGCCTCAAAGGGCCCCCTTTGCCCAAAGCATATGGAAACTCCTGTTTCCATTCTCCAACAAACAAAAGCTCACAGAGCCCTAAGTTTTCCTAATATTTCCAAGCAAAAAAGATTCCCTACACAGAAATGTCCCCCCCTCTCTGATTAAAGGGGGCTGTTTGCAGCAGAAAATCAGAGCAAGCAGCTGTAATTCTTTGAAAGGAAAACAGGACAGAGAACAATCTATAAAAGGCTCTTTGTGGTAATTTATCACACATGTTTATTTCTTTGCATGAAATAGCTTCGGAGCAGAACCAGAGCCAGATTCCTGTGTTGCTGTCAGAGCCACCAGCACAGATCTGTTTCCATTTCCAATCTTCACTTACATTGGCCAAGACCAAGTCACGAGGCAGAATCTCCCCTCTGCATTTTAACAACAGGCACAGCCTGACCTTGTTCCCAGAACTGGGAAGCCTTTGCTGGCTGCCCCCTCCTCCCCAAGCCACAGGCCAGGCACCCAGGGGCAGCAGCTTGTTTTGGCTCCACAGCTTGCCATGTGCTTTCATGATACCCTGGGGACTTGTTGCTGGAAAAGGCTTTAAACTCAAGAGGCAAAGCTTTGTGGAGCACTGTCCCAGGCTCTAATCCTCAGAGATCCTGTTTATCCCTGTCTGAGGGTCCCTGCCACCAGATCACACCATGTCCCGGGAGGTGTCAACACCTGACACCCTACAAGCTGGGCTTCAGGGACACCCTGCCACCAAGCAGCAACCAAAACCTGCCTGGGGTGGCTGAGGACCGTGGCACCAGTGGGTCTGACCCGTTTCCTGGACCAGCTCAGGTCACCTGCAGCTGGCAGGAGCTGGGAGTCACCTTGTGACTTGTGCACGAAGCCAGCGCCTGTGGCAGCCAGACCGAGCTCCCCTGGCACCGGGAGGAGCAGGGCTCATCATCTCCTCGGTAATGAACGTCCTTACAAAGGTCTTTTGAGGGTCCCCTTTCAGCGTTCAGCCCGTCCCCTCCAGGGCACAAGGCGGAGCACAGCGTGCTCAGGCCACAGCCCATCAGCTTGTCCGTGTCCCTCCCTCGCCTGTCCCTAGGGGCCACAGCTGGAAGGAATCCACCAGGCATCACCCTGTGACAGCAGAAGATGGTTCTTGACACACCAAGTGCAGCTTGCAGGCACAATGATAAAGCTGTGAGCTGCCAACAACCAAAATACAGCTGGTTCTAACAGGCAGCAGCACAGCTAAGCTGTGGTGCAGGTAAAGGAGTGCCTCCCTCCCACTTGAGGCTATTTTTAATGACATTCACATGCCTTGGGTACCACAATGCCTCTGAGCAGCTGCACAAGCAGCTACACCTGCCTGTGGATTGGAGAAGTCAGGCCTGAAGCCACCCCAGCTCTTTGCAGAACACACAGAGAGGATGGGCTCCACCTGAGGCATCTGTGTGGCCTCACAACATCACTGCCTCCTTCAGAGCTCCCCAAGGCTTGGATCTCCTCTTGGAAGAGCTGACCTTTTTCCTGCTGCTGCTCTTCCTTGGCACTGCAGAGCTGGCTCACTAATGAGGGCACTAATAAGTGGCTTTGCTTACTTCTGCTGCTAAAAGCCACAGAACACCCAATCTATTCCTGCCCTATCCTGCCCTCACTCCTATCGTCACCAGTGGTTCTAAAATAATCTGTGACCCCTTAATAATCACCCAGAGAGACAATAATGCTAGCAGCAGCAGGATGGGAATCCTCTCCTCTCCCACAGCACTACTGATGTGCTCCTCCATGCCTTGCTTTTATTTGAAGCAGGATGACATTCGCCCCACAGCTCCTTATGAAGGAGAGAGCAACATCTGCACAGAGGTCTGAAAGCTTTGAATATATGAAAGCACCAGCAGCAGCAAAACCATGGTACACAGAGTACTCTCTAAAGTCAGCCTCTGCCAAACTTATGTCTCAGGACCTCAGCCAGTGTCTAAGCCTTGTTAAATTAGAGGTAACTTTAACAGGAAGTTTCACTTTAACAGTAAGTTCAAGGTAGTGCAGTCCAAATCTGAAAGTTTTTAACTACAGCTCAGGGGGAAAAAAACGAAATTAAAAAAATCAGTGCTTCCCAGGCTTGTTTTCTGGGCGACTTTCCACCCAGCCCTGCTTGAGCCACACTAACAACAATCAGGGTAATGAGGCAGAAAATAAAGCAGTTATTTGGAGAATGATACTGCTTCTGCCTCCAGGCAAAGAACCCCAAAAGGTAGAGATCCAGCTGACAGTTGTTGACCAAAGCTTTCCATACAATCCTGAACATTTCCTAGTGGGCTGTCAGACCCAACAACACAGCATTTCTAAGGAAGCCTGTGAGGGACTCTCACCCTTCTGAAAAGCAAAACCTTTTGTGATCAAGAAGAACCATGGGGGTGAGATGCAAACTGTGCTTGCAGAAAGCTGGTCATAGCCAGCTGCAAGGGTTTGTGCCCTGCTGATTCTTCCTGCACTATGTCAATGCTAAATCCAGTGCAAACACACATCCAGCCTGTGCCAAGCAGCTGAGCACTGCATGTACAGGCACATTATGAGCCCTAGACAAAAACACTTCCTTTTTTCACCCCACCTTCACCTGAGATACAAAGGGCAGGTGAAAAAAAAAAGATTGGGGAAAACAAGCTTTAGAATAACAACCAAGGACTCACTCCCAAGGGTGACTGACCCTTTGTACCAAACACAAACACGTGCTATTCAAGCCACAGGCAGAAGATCCATTCTGTTGCTGCCTGCCAGCGCAGCTCACAGCCACAGTGAGGGACAGAGCAGTCAGGTAGTAACTCTTCACTTACCGTGAGCGATGTGAAGGTCATGCACATCCCACCAAAGCCATTCAGAGCCAGGGCAATGAATATCAGCACAGACAGAGCTGCAACAATAAAAAACCTGCCCTCAGCTCCCACTGGGTGCAGAGGGAAAGGAGACAGAGCCCTAAAGGCTTTGGTCCTGACATGTGGAAACCTCCATGGATCAACACCCTCAGGACATGTCATGCTGCTCCTGACCCAGCACCCATCTCCCCAGCCACACAGGCTGGCAGGGACAGGGCTCTCCTCCAAGGCAGCTCAGAGGGGATGGGAGGGTTCCTTTTCTCTAGTGCACAGACTTGCTGATGCAGCTTGTCTGGTGGGTCTCAAAAGGAAGATTTACTTGAACAAACAATCCAAAGGGTCATTCACTATCTGCTCTTGAGCAGCCAGCTCCATCTACCTCTGCAGAAAAAGCCAATCACACATTAGGTGCTATTACCCAACCCTGAAAAAGCCAGGAACTCGTTTGGAATTGCTCCTTTACAGGACCTGGCCCTGCCCAAACACAAAACTAAGAGGCCTGGGTATCCCAGACGTTTGGCCCTTACTGCACTCTCCACTTGGTGTTGTGAAACACCAGCCCTTCCCAGAGCCACTTGGCTCCCTCAGCCTGGCTGATTGCTTGGCTTGTGACCGCAGTACAGCACTGGGGGGGGACAGTTTGAACTTTGCTACCCCAAAACCCCCAATCCAGAGCCCTGCAATGCTCCCAGCTCAGCAGAAAGATGCCAACTTACAGTCTGGGTTACTGGCACCGTACGCAATCAGCACACAGGACACGGCAAAGCAGGCACTGAAAGGGAACCAGAGCCATCAGTTTCTCACAAACAGCCCCACCCACAGTCAATTACAGCCGCTTCCACCTCCTCAGCACCTCGCAGGGCACTTTCTGTAAGAGGGAGGGAAGCTGGCAATTTGGAAAGAAAAATCCCGGGAAATACCCAAATATTACTGGCAAACAAGTATTATAGGCAAGCCTTGCACAAGGGCTGGGGCAGGAACGTTTCCTCCCAGCACTGACACAGCTCTGTCTGGACCCAAATTCCCACTGGTTTTCCAGCACAGTTTTTCCAGCCCTCACCTCAGGGTGACCAAAGGCAGCAGCAGCAGCTTTTGTCCTGAGCCCCAGCACTCAACTCTTCTCTGGCAGGGTCTGACTCAGAGACTTGCCCTGTTCTTCCCACTCTGCCCACAGGCCAGTTTGGTTTCTAACCAAGTTCACTGCTTTAAAATTGTGACAGTTAAAACAGTGCTGGGGTCCAGTGATCCCAAAAGTCACTTATCCCTACATGCCATGACAGAAGCAGTTGACAACCTCGCTATTTGAGGCAGAAAGCAACACACACCACATGGAAGAGAAGGGCCCTGGGAAAGGCAACAGGACATGTTTATCCCTGAGTTAACTCCCCAGCCTGCAAACAATGATGTAACATCTTGGTTTTGTGCCTCTCAGGACATAGCTCCCAGCCCAAGGAGAAAGCTACCCTCCCTGACTCACAAATGACTCTGCTCTTCCTCCAGGCTCCATCTGGACAGGGATCACAGAGCAGCACTGCAGAGCTGAAGTGTGGACACGGAGTCCCAGGCCCTTCCCTTATGGAGCAATTCACTGTGCTGGCTGAAATCACCCCAGAGCTGCTCTGCTGTCTTGTGCAGATGCCAGCCCCATCCCTCAGACACTTTCCAAAGCTGCAGGGAGCCCACAGCACCCAGCCAGGGTGGGAGCTGAGCCCTCAGCCCCCCCAAGCCCTGCACACCCACCTGCCCAGCAGCCGCAGCTTGCGGGGGCCATACTTGTCCATGACAATTCCCAGGGGCAGCGTGATGGCACTGAGCAGGAAGGAGCCAATGGTGAAGGCCAAGTTCAGCATTTCATCCTGGGCGTTGCAGGAAGGCCATTTGTGCTCTGATGCTGTGCTGTTGTCGAGCTCAGAGATGTTGGTGGTGGTCTCTACATGGAGTGGGAGAGGACAGTGAGTTAGGATGAGATTTAAAATGCTGCAGGAAGGAAGGAAGGCAAAAGCTCTGCTGGGCATATGCTCTCCACAGTCCAGTTTTTATCCTGAACAGTGAGAAATGGAGAAGCAGAGTAGCAGAAGGGTGAGGGAAAGCTGATGAGCTCTGCTTTGAGCAGGAAAAAGCAGCCATGAGACACGTATCCTATGTAGCAGCAGGGTAAAAACCCAGGGATGGAGAGTCATTAATTTATTAAAACAACTATACAGAAATGGCCTGGCAATTACAAGAGACTAAACCCTGCTAAACCCAAAGGGATACAAAAATAAGGTCCTCCTAATCTACAGCTGTCATGTTCTCAGAGATCTCTTCCCTAACAAAACTAATGACAGCTACAGCCAAATCAGTTATTTTGGTTCCAGACACCAGGCTGACAAGGCCTGGCACTGAGCAGCAGCCTGCTCAAATGAAAAGCTTCCTACCCTCACTGCAGGCATCAGGATGAAGAATGGCTTTGCAGCAGCCACCCTGCTTTGACTGCCCTGGCTCTGAAAAATCCTTCCTGGATTTAACTACCCTGTTCCCAGGGGGGCTGGCAGCTCACCTGCCTTCTCTGGTTTTTTAAAGGATTGATGCATCTTTAAGTCCTACCCTGTAATTAGCTTTTTCTATTCTTTCAAAATGGGTTTAGGTCACACAGATCAATTATATCCCCAGCTTTCTGTTCTTGCCCTTACATGAGGAACTCTGCATGCAAACTCCCACGCTGAAGAGAGCCCACGTTGTGTAACGAAGAGAGAAACAGGACAGTTCAAAAAAAAAAAAAAAAAAAAAAAAAAGGAAAGAGGTTCCCTAGTTCCCTTTTACTGCCTCATGTCAGCTCTTCTCCTGTTACATGCCTATCCCAAGGCTGCTTACAACTCCTCGAGTGAGCTGTGTGCCTTCCATTAACTCACAGCTCCAGTGCACTCCAGCTCTCCTCCTCCCAACACTTATCTGGAACCTTTGCTGCTATGACAAAGCACTTGCTCTCTTGCTGCTGCTGCAAGCCAGTGATATAAAACACTCTCCTTCTTATTTAATAATTGATTTGACAAAGTTCAGTACTAAAGGAGGAACAGAGAGAAGTCACTGCCATAACCACCAGCATGAAGTGAGGCTGGAGATTCCCAGCGAGCCCTGCTTGGTTTAGTTAATTAGCAGGAATCCCTCATGTGCAAGTGGCTTCTCATCCACTGCTTGCTGTGGCTGGTGGGGGAGATCCCCATGGCTGCTCTGTGTTAGCTCTGGAGGTGGCAAAGCCCCACCCTGCACCTCCCTCCCTTCTACTCAAACCCCAGCTCCTCTACAGTTACTGGTTTCATCCTGGCTCTCCCAGCTGCCCTAAACCACCCTCCCAGCTTTGTGTCCACTGCAAACAAACCTCACCCCACCTTCCTGCCTTCAGGTATCAGCAGGAATTCAGGCACTGATATCTGAGACCTTGGAGCTGCCTCTGTCCCCTCCCAGCACTCCAGGGAAGGTTGGGGCATTTCTACCCATTTCCATTGCTCCCATCAGCGTCCTTGCTAAGATTGCTTCAAACTGCCTGTGTTCCTTTCCACAGCCATGTGCTCCTGACTGATAACTTAATCTGCCCCTTCTCTTGTCCTGTTGGTCATGGATAGCTAGAGTAAGCAACAAATACCCCCAAAATGTCACATGTGCCACCAGCAGCACCTCCTCTGCAAGGAGGGCAGCACTGCAGCCTGAGGCACCGGAGTCACATCCTTAGAAATCAGTCCTGGACAGACTTTGGGAGCCTCTCTGCAGTTTTCACCCACAGCATCAAGGCTTTTGGGCTCTCCACAAAGATAAATTCATAGGAAACAGATGTGGGTGAGAGGTGAAACCCGGGAAAACAAGGAGGAGGGGGGAGAACTGACAAAGTAGTAGCAGTTTCCCTGTGTCAGCACTCTCCACAGATAGCTCAGCTGATGAGTGGAAGGAGGGTGGAGGGAAACGAACAGTGCAGTGACCTTATAACTCCTGCACGTTTTAAAGCCTCAGTAACCTTCCCCACACAGAGATCTCCAAGCAGGAATACTCAGCCTTTAAAGCTGGAGAATACAAATTCCTGTTCATGTTTTGATGTGTTCATTGCTCTGTGTCCCCAAGGAGCCCACACAGCACACACCTGCCGGCCCTCCCATGACAAATGTGCATGAGGTGAGGACACAGCTTAGAAACAGCAAAGAAATTTGCCCCTCTCTGAACACTGGAAAGCTGGGAATGGGACACCAAACTCCACTCCCTGCCTGTACCAACCACCTTGTTTACAGCTGCTGGCTGCCAGCTCCAAGGAGGGGCCAGGCAACAGCGCTATGTGGAAATACAAATTGTTTGTGAAAATAGAAGCAGCCCCTGAGCAACAAGAGAAGATCCACTGAGGCGTAATGGAAATGATTCCAGCAGCCCTTGGCACCCTGACATCCCCTGATCCTTTGAGCCACCTCCATAAATAGAACATTTTGGAAGGGCTGCAGGTGTGTGCTGCAGGCACAAGGTCCAGCCAAGAGCCGACTCATCCGCGAGCACGGATTCAGGTGCCAGCAGCTCGTTGGCACACGATAGAGAGTGGCAGCACAGGGCATGCAGCTAGGAGGGGCTTAATGGGCAGAGAACCTGCCTAACTACTCACCTACCTCATGCACCTGGTAACAGCAAACAGCAGCTTCCCCTCCATCACAGCTCAGATCCCATTCCAGATCGGTGCGTGCCACACTCCCGGGAAAATCTCCTACGTGCCTGGCTCCATCTGGAAAACTGCTCTGGGGAACAACTGGCTCTGTGCCCAAGGTGGTGCCCTCCCCAAATCCTCTTGCCAAGTCCACCTGCATGCAGCACTCGAGGTGTCACACCCAGGCAAGGCAGCAGCACAGGGGCCGTGCTCACTCACTGCTGCCTCACTGACAAGCCAGCAGAAGCTACAAGTCTTTACCAGCAATTACAAGAACATTGCTGCCTATTTTTACAGCACTCCCCACAAAAGCAGCAGGATTTCTACTGCCCAATTAGTAGTTCAAGTTACTATTTAAAGAATGACAGCTTAGGTAAGGAGAAGGCTGCCTGGGTAATCATTTATGTCAAGATCATCGCTGGGATTTGTTCAGGCTGGAACATTCAAAGCCATCCTTTCTCTAAGCAGCAGGTCAATCATTAACTGCTCTTTACTGACCTCTTCAAATCCCAGGCACACACACCACATTACCAGAGGAACGAGTCTGGCTTTTCCAGCAGTGACTGCCATCTCAGATGGCAGAGAACAGCTTTCCTTTCATCTTATTTCATGGATCAGACTGAGTCAAACAGGCAAGACACCCCCAGCCACCCTGACAATAGCTCTGTCACAGCCTGCACACCCTCATCTTCTTCCTCTCTTTTTTATAGAAGAAGAAAAAAAAAATGGAGGGAAAAAAAATACAGAAATCAAGGGCAAAGAACTGGGAGTATTGGTTTAAAAAAATAGCACACTGAAAGACATGTGCAAACAACTGATTCTGCAGTCTGCCCACATAAGAACATGTTTTCTCTTTTTAGGATGGTGTCATACTTCTGGGAACTGGGAGGAGATGTTCTTGCTTTGTACCACGGCAAAAGCAATTTATTCGGGTTTCCCTGCCCTTCCACTTGGCACTTCCAGGACCCCCTCTCTGGGTGCCTGAAAGTTTCACATGACCAAGGCACAGTCCCAGTTAAGCTCCCCTTCTCTCCCCAGCTGTGGTTTCATTTTGCAGCTGCTCTCAGCCAGCACCTTCCCACGACAGCTGCTGATCAGCACAGTGTGTTTCCTGTACAAACTGAATATTTACCACCTTTACTCTTTTCCTGTTTACAGCCTCACACGTGCAGCCCTTCCACAAATCCTAGCTGTCATATCTGCCCAGATTGTGAGGGACTTCAGACTGCAAGTTCCCCACCCAGAGCTCAGATAAATATGGGAAAAGAGCTGTAAGGCAGCACCTTCCCCCTCTGACCATGTCAGGGCTCGTTAATTCACTGTAAGTGAATTGGCTTATCATCCCTTTGGTACTCTGCAGCCCTGTCTTAGAGGAAAGCCCTCTGTGCCCCTTATCTCTGCTCTTTGTGAGCAATTATCAAGTTCAGGACATTTTTCTTTCTTCAAGCATGTTTCAGACCCAAGCTTCCCAATCCCAGAAACATCATAGCAAGGCAAGACCCTGGACTGATCAAATTTCCCAAGAGCTGATAAGGCCCAGAACGGTGATAAAGACTGTGGAGTCAGCACTTGCACGAATAAAAGATGCTGCTTCAGTTGGTTAAAGGCCAAGTAGTAGTGTAGTAAAATTAAAATGGGAACAAAGTGCTACTACCAGGCTCCTTGTCAGCGAATTTCAAACATACCTCAGGAGGTGGCCCAACGGGTACAACCCCCCACTCCAGCCCAGTTGCACAACTGCTCTAAAAATATTTTGTTATTTCGGATTTTTGTCCCCAGGTGTCCATCTCCACCCCCACGTTACTGAGTTAAAAGGCCGTTGGACCCCACGTTTGTGCAATGGCTGAGCAAAATCCAACACGAGGAGCCAAGGGCAAGCAAGGGATTCAACAGGGAGACAAGGAGTCCTTCATGAACTGCAGCACTTTCTGGGCAGCTGCTGTTACCTTCAGAGAAGAGCCTGCAGAAGGGACAAGGTCTAGTTTTGCCTTTCATTGGAAAGCATCACAAAGTACAAGAGCTTATGCTGACAAACTGAAAGCCCTGCCAAGAACCTTTGGCTCATTAGGAAAACTCTATTTTTTTTTTTCTTTGCAATACTTACATGCCCACAGCAGCAATAGGAACAACAAGTGCCCAAAGGCTACTAGTCATGATTTGTTTGCACCAGCCTTCCAGCCAAGTTGGATTCAATAGGTTACACTGAAAAAGGCAACCATTGGGTCACCCTATGCCAGCAAAGGGAGAACTCAGATTGGGGCTGGTAATTGAGAGCCTCCACACACTTGGAGCCAGAAGTCTTCCCCACAAAACTCTTAGAGAGAGGACCAAACCAGAGAAATGAAAGTGAGTCAGCACAGATTAATGCCCCCACAGCTCATCACAAGCCATCACCAGAGTTCAGAAGTGATGGCCAGATATTTGAGGACAATGAGAACATTTGACTGCACAAATTTCTTCTCAGGGATTAAGCTTTCTTGCTTCAGGGCACAGGCTGGCCACTGGGAGGGAGCAGTTGCCCCCAGGGCAGCAAATTCACAGCAGTCCAAACATCTGCATCTTCCCTGTGGTCTGTGGGCATGGTCACTCCCAAGGGGAGAGCCAAAAAAGCCACAGACTGGTGAACAGGAGTGAGAAACCGAGGTGAACCTCACTGATCTGGGACAAACTGAAAGCAGTCAAGGCAAAGAGCTCGAGGTGGGCCCCGAGTGAAGTTCTTGTCAGCAGAGCACATCTCAGGAAGCAGACAAGCAAATGCCTGCTCGAAGAGACAGTCAGCATTTGCTTATCAGCTCCTGTGTGCTTTATCTGGGTGGCAGAAAGTCTGCACCTGATGGGTTTAATGTGATCTCTTGGCTGTGACAAAGTCTCCCTGATGTGGAGAGAACACAGCAGCCTTGAACAGAAGTCCTGCAGGGTCTCCAGGCACTGGGAGTCTCCCTCACACACAGGAGTGCTCCTGGGGACCCAAGTGACAAGGACACGCTTGGGAGCACTGCCCTGAGAGCAGAGCACAGGATGGAGATGGAGCTGCCAAACTGCAGCTGATAAGACTCAAACATGTGCATGTTTGCCAGGTGCACCAACCCAGGCCCGGCACACAAAGGGGAGATAAGCAGCTAATGAATGAGCAAAACCCAAAGAATCATCACATCATTCACAGGTACCTTTGTCTGGACTTTGTTTCCCCACACCTCAGTTTTCTCCCACTGTTTTCAGCCAACAGAGGCTCCATGCACTGATTTCCAGCTCTTTTCACAAACTGCTTCCTCCACCAGCCCCAGATGGGCTGATCCAGTCTCAGTCTCCATCACACATCTCTGGACAGAGCCCAAACTGCCTCTCTTCACTCTGCCCTTCCCTCCTCTGAGCACATGCTAACCCTCAGCCACCACAGCAGCTTTCCAAATCCACACCACACCTTTACCCTCGGGTTCCTTTTAACCCCACTGACCACCCAAACACTCTGTGGGATGCACAATTCCCTCCATGCCCAGGCTGGGGAGAGATGTCCACGTCCAGGCTGTTTTCCCAGGATTACCATTCCCACACCACAAAGTTCTCTCCCCTTCCAGGCTGTGTCTGCAACAGGGACAGTCACTTCTGGCTGGGGCAGAGGGTAAATCTCAAGCCCTCACAGAAACACAGCCTGGTTTGAGCACATCCTGGGTGCTTGAAGAAGGAGAGGAATGATCAGCAGTATTTAATTCTGCAAATTCTTCTCAGCACTGGACTGCCCTGATATTATTGCCACCCGTGCTCCTTGTTTTCTCACCACTAAGGACAAAGTTCCTCTTAAAAACCCAGGACAGCCTCCCCACAAGTCATCATCCTCCAGAGCCCATCCAGCTTTCCCTTGCAGAGAAAGAACTCATGGCCAAGTAGAAAAGGCCATCCAGAAAAGCTCTACCCCATCATTAAAGCTCCTTTTCCCAACCACCCTACAAAACAACAGCACCTACAGGCACACTGCACCATCACAAGGATACCACTGCCTTTAGGAAGGAGCACAAATCCCTTCCTTCTCTCCTGGGATCAACATGGAGCTCAGCCCTCCTCCAACCACTTCCACACCACCTCGCAGCAGGGAACCACATCAGCAAACCTCAGCAGCAACTTACCCCAACACGAGCCCAAAAAATGCTTACCTAGTCCGTAGCACAGGTAGGAATAAAACCCTTCTGCCTTCAGCATGATGAGCAGGGACCCCCAGCCCAGCAGCACGGCAGAGAAGAGCAGGTTCTCGATGATGGCCGTGAACGCCATCCACCAGCGCCGCCGGTGCGCCGTGGCCAGCGTGGGGGCCATGGCTGCCTGGGGGGGTGGCCTCCTCCTTCAGAGCCTCAACCTGCAGGGAGCAACGCCCAGTGAGTCCACGCTGCTCAAAGAGCATGAAAAAACCCTGTGGTTTAAGGGATCTCCTCACTAAGTACCCAGGCAGAGCTGCCTGCTGGATGCCAGGCACTCGGGTACAGAACTGGTTTGTGCAGGTGCCAGCTTGCCAAGGGACCTGCAGGGATGGGGGAGGCACAGGTGCCCTTGGAAGAGCCCCTGGGGGGCTCACTCTGAGTGACACAGGACTCTGCTCAAGGACTCTGTTCCACTTCCCGAGCACCAGGTATGGAAATGCAGCAAACAGCCTGGAGCCCGCTGGCCCTGCACGGGGCAGGCATTGAGAGAATAAACGCCAGGGCAGGACCCTGATGTCCCCACTGCCATCAGGCTGGGATAGGGACACAGACCCACATCCTAGAGGTGGTTTCAGAGACTCACCAGGTCTGCTCTGCCCCGTGCAAAAGCACAGACCTGCTCTGGAAGGTGGGTGAGGGCTCTATAAATGCAGTTAATCACCAATGGCTCACCAAGGAGCACTTTTTGCTGTCTGCCAGACCAGCCAGCTGAGACACACCACAGCTCAGTGGCATCTCCAGGCTGCCCCAGATACATTAACTGTGTCCAGCTCCACTTGTCCCGGTCCCTGGAGACCACGGGAGTGAGCAAATCGGGGAACACACCTGGCCAAGGGGACAACCTGACCCTGGGGAGCCCCGAGTGTCACAAGGCAGGTGGCCCTTTTGAGCCAAACTGAGGCTTTTCCCAGCCCAGGCACATCTCAGGCAGCAGTGTGGGGAAAGCAACTGGCCACACAGCCAGCCAGGGCAGCTTCCCTTATTGGAGAGACCGCAGCACCGGGTGCTTTGGCAGCACGGGGGTCTGACCCAGCAGTGATGCCTGGGGGTCAGGGCCCCCTCCCAGCCACAGAACCCGGTTCAGAGCGCCCCACCACCACCATCCACAGCGCAGGCCCGCTGCCCCAGCACAGCCCACAACGCATTTCCTCCATCACCTCCTCCTCCTCTTCCTCATCCCTGCACAGCCCCCTCCCCAGCCCCGCTATCCTTGCCCAGCCCAGCGATCCTCTCTGCGACAAGAGCCGCAGCCCGCTGTCCCCGCTGCCAACGGCCCCCCCAGTGTCCCCCAGCACAGCCCACCCCACACATCACCCCCGCAGCATCCCGCACCCCCAAGGAGCTCCGCAGCATCTCCTCCCTCCTCGCCATCCAGCCCCCCACCCACGCTCCCCTCTCCATCCGCTCTCCCTCCGCCGCCTGTCGCTCCCACGCGTGAATCCCCCGATGCCCCCCACCTTCCCCAGTGCCCCCCTGTCTCTCTCCCACGCAAACCCCAGGGCGCCCCGGTGCCCCCGGTGCCGTGCCCCGCTCACCGCCGGTGCCGCGCCCGCTCCGCTCCGCCGCGGTCCCACCCGGGCTTTTTATCCGGCCTCCGAGGCAAAACAGGCGCGCCCGCTGATTGGCCGCCGCCTCAGCCAATGGCCACGCGCGCCGCTGCCGCTGGGGCACGTGCCGGCTCGCTCCCCCCCCGCCCCCTCAGGGCCCCCCCGGGACCCCCTCACGGGACACCCCCCTCATCCCCACGGGATCACCCGGGATGTTAGCCCGGGACCCCTGGGATACTCCCGATATCCCCCCACGGGATCTCCCCATGGGAGCCCCGATATCTCCTCCCGGGACCCCCCGGTATCTTCCCCACAGTACGCCCCGCTCTCTCCCACCGGTAGCCCCCGATACCTTCTCCCCGTAACCTCCCCATTTCTTCCCCCGGTAACCCCCGATATCTACTCCCCGCTATTCCCCAAGTACCTCTCACCCCCAGGTATCCCCTGATATTTTTCTCCTCCGGTACTCGCCGAGATTCCCCCGGTACTCCTGTAGTACGTCTCGATATTCCCCGGGGCCCCTTCTGGTCTGCAGGTAGCCCCAGTACCCTCACACACAGACCCTCACACACACAGACACACAGACCCTCACACACACAGACCCTCAGACACACAGACACACAGACCCTCACACACACAGACCCTCACACAGACACACATAAACACACACCCACAGACCCTCACACGCACACACACACACACCCGAGCGGTGGTCGGGCTCGCCGCCTTCCAGGGAAAAGTGACAAACCCAGGATCGGCGGCGGGAGGTGATGCGGCTCCCCCGCCCGGCCCGGCTCGGGGACAGCGGGACCGCCCCGCGGGGCTCGCTGCCGCTCTCCGCCGGTCTCCGCCGGCCCCGGGCGGCAGCCGCGGGAGCCGCACCGCGCTCACCGCGGAACGGCTGCTGTGAGGGAGGACAGCCCCGCCGGGCACGGGAAGCCGTGTCGGGAACGGCACCCACGGCATTGCTCCTCTGCTGTGGGTACGGGCACCGGATCGCTCCTGCGAAGTCTGCCTGTGCTGCTCAAGGAGAGAGACCTGAGGAGCTGCTCCACCCCATTGAAAGGGTATTTTGGGAACAGCATCCAAAGCAGCCCAGGGCTGACCACCCTCATGGCACAGCTGGACAGGGGCAATGAGCCCTTGAGACACCCCAGCCCATGACACAGCTCATTCAAAGAGTCACAGAAAGGTTTGGATTGGAAGGAACTTAAAATATTGTCTCATTCCACACCCTGGCATGGGTAGGGACAACTTTTAACTTTACCGTTTGAAGCACCAGATCAAGTTGGTCCAAGCCCCATCCAGCCTGGCTTTGGGCAGTTCTGGGGTGGGGCAGGAGTTGGCAGCCTGTGCCAGGGCCTCACAGCCAAGAATTTCTTCCCAATATCCCATCTAAGCCTGCCCTCTGTCAGCCATTCCCCCTTGTCCTAAGTCCCTCTCCAGCTCTCTCGGATCCCCTTTAGGCACTGGAAATGCTATAAAGCTTCCCTGTACTCTTCTCCAGGCTGAACACCCCCAGCTCCCTCAGCCTGTCCATAGCAGAGCTGCTCCAGCCTCTGATCATCATTGTTGCTTCCTCTAGCCTTGCTCCAACATATCCCTGTTCTTTTTATGTTGGAATCCTTGCAACTGGACACAGATGACACCTCCAGGTGGCATCTTAGGTGAGCAGAGTTAAGGGGGAAAACCCCCATCACTAAACCTGTTGATCACTGCTGGGGATACAGCCCAGTTTCATGAAATAAAGAAATGTTACAAGCCAGCTTCACGTCTGACTTCACCACAACTCTGCCTTCTTTTTTTCTGTTAAATTATTTTTCACAGCATTCCTCTGAGGTATTTCCAGACCTTCCATAAATCCTCCCCTCAATAGGGAGGTCCTGGGTCAGAGGACATGGCCATAAATCCCTAGAATCTTTATAGGGGACATTTTCTCAGTCAAAGGAGATGAAAACAGCGTTTGTGGCAGGTAAACACCCCAGAGGAAGCAGAGGGCCCCAGACAGACGGACGTGTCCCCACCACTCCATCCCTGTGGCGGGTGGGAAGAGGAAACTCCTCGGCCTTGGCTGTGGGAGAGGGATCAAACGTTTCAACAGCTGGAAAGTGGATTTAAGCCAATGCAAACAAACAAACAAAAAGCCCAAAGAAAACAAGGCAGCCTGGATCAGTGCCAGGTGTTTAACAGAGGTAGAAGAAGGCTGAGGCAGCACGAGACCCAGGAGACCTCAGCACCCAGACCTGGCTGCTGTGTCCAAGAAACACAAACTGTGACAGGGAGAAGCATGAGGAGGGTTCGGAGGCTGTTTGGGGTCACGGGAACCCTTTGCCTCAGCAAGAGCAGGGAGGGCTCAGTTTTCCTATCCTAGAAGGAGAAAAGCTATCAGGTGATCCGTGGCCAGCTATAAATACCCCAGGGATTGAGTAAACAGCATGGGGAGAAAAAAAATAAAGGGAAGCCAAAGAACAGCACTGACATAGAGACATGTTTTTAGAAACTGGCCAGGAATGAGTTTAGCTGGAAGGGAGGTGACAGCTCCTGCTCTGGCACAGCCCCTGGGCGAAATGATGTGGTGCTCTTCAAAGGCTTGGGCAGTTTGGGAAAGGAGATGACAGGGCTGACAGGATGACAAGGACAGACCACCATGGGACAGACCCCAGGAAGAGCTCCAGCCTCTGCTCCTGCCCCAGCAGAGCACACAGACACCTCTCTGCTTACAGGTAGCACCTGTACGTGGATCCCTTCCCACTGCCTGCCTTCCAGACACTGCAGCAGCTTTGCAAAGTCAGAAATCCAGCACAGGAAGAGATTCCCCTGCCAGCTCTGCCTTGCAGACCTCCCACACCCAGAGCTAACCCCTGGCACAGCCGACAGAAGCATTCCCACAAGCAGACACCAGCGCAGCCACGCTGCAGGAGTGTGCATGGGCAGCCACACACTGGAAATCTGCAGCTCGTTTCCCTTTCACTGCCCAGACACAGCCAAGATGCTCCATCTTCAAGCAGGGGAAACATCCTGGCTCTATGGACAAGGAAGATTCTCCCAGCAGCAGCGTTTTCTGAAAGCAGGCACTGGTTTGAGGCTGTCAGGTTGTTGTCAGCTATTTACATGCTGCACCCAGAGTGAACTGGTTCACGTGACATTCACTTCTGGCACTGCACTGCTCAGCTCACAGGCTCAAAATATCCATCCCATTAGGGAAAAAAAATGGCTGCTTATAAATCAAATGCGGGACTGTCCCTGCTGCTGTCATAAAATGGTGTCAAAACAAAAGCAAGCTCGTGCAGAACAGGCTGCTGCTCCAGTCCTGCTAGGATGAGCAGTTTTATTTGGATGCCAGAATATTTGATGTTATAATCACAGCAGCAGATGATTCCACTGCAAGAAAGGGTGCTTCGTGCTGGTTGCAAAACTGGAAGCTTCAGCCACGTCAGACTGTGGGGATTTGGTGCCTTGTGGAGAAGCACCCATGGGAAGCAAAAGGGAAAAAGCAAAACCCACTGTGTTTTCTGAAACACCCCAAACCCTGAAGCCCAGCTGAGCAGTGCCAGACCAGAAGGATTCATGTGGAGCTCTGCACATGATGTGTGAGGTGCAAGCTGCAGCAGAAGGGCTCTGGACACTCACAGCCCACTCACATTCCTCCTGCACTCCAGTCTTGGGCTCTGTGCAGGGCTCAGCTCAGTGAGTGACAATTCAGAATTCAACTGAGACAGAAAAGCTAAAAAAAATTCCCAAATGGAAAGCCTAAGGCTGCTGACAGTTTCCACACTCTGGAGAATATTCCTGGTTGTATCTTTGACACAAAGGGCAGCTGGGAAACTCATCTCCTGAAGGGCATTTAATTTTCATTCCAAGGCTTTCACACCAAGTGAAATAAGAGAAAAAAAGAATACACAAAAACCTTCTACTACTTAGATACATCTAAAACCAGATCACTCTGCAAATCCTCTTCCGCATCTCAGCTGCCTTCACAGCAGGAATGAGGCGTGGGAGGTGGCAGGAGCTTAGGGCACCCGTGGAAATCCCATTTTCCAGCCAACTTCTATCTTATCAGCATGGTGCCAGGTGCACAGGTTGACGGTCACTGCCCAGCTGCCATGTTTGCACAACTGCAGCTTGGAACTGTGTGGAGTTTAAAAGGCTGCCACTACACCCTGTGTCCTGCCACAAGCTTTTCCACATGGAAGCAAAGGCAGCCAGGGCCTGCCACAGAAGCCAGAGCCACACAGATAAACCCCTGCAGACCCAGATACCCTCTGAGATAAGCAGCTAAAATTAATTTTCTCTGAAGCTGCTTGTGGCAGCCCATCATCTCTCCTCAGCCCAGATCCACAAAATACTCCCCTTCAGTGAGAAACATCTTTCCAGCAAGAGGCTCTGAGCTGCATCACTGGAATTGGGGCCGGGAAAGGTGAAAACCGATGGGATGAGACTGGATTTTGTGCACGCATTTCCCAGCTGAGCACTCAGCAGCCCTGCACTGGGTATGTCCCTAGTGGTGACAGGGACTTGAGGGTGCCATGCAGCATCCAGAGCATCGCTGTCCCACGGGGATGTGCAGACACGAGTGGGGCTGGTAGGGCAGGAAGGAGCAGAAAACAGCCCTTCAAGCACCACAACCCCACAGGCTGTCCCCGCTGTGGCCCCAGCGAGGCTCCAGAGCAGAGGGAGTCACCAGGAAGGCTCAGTGCTTCCTCCAGTTCAGAGCTCGGAGCGGGCCCTCGGCTGCCCCAGGCTGGGGTTGGAGGAGCCCGGTGCTCCCGGGACCCCAGCCCGGGCGGTGCCGGCTCAGCTGGCCGGAGGGGTGGCCGGCTGCTCTTTGCCGGGGCCGGAGGGCGAATCAGCACCGCTGCTGGCCACGTTCTCGTATTTCGGCTCTTCCTCCGCTGCAGCCTGTTCCTTCCTTTCGAGGCTGCCAGCTAACTCCGGGCTTTTTCCCTTCTCTGTGGCACCTGCGGTTTCGCTGGCCCCGTCCTGGGCACCGGTGTTTTTTGACGAGAGAGATGCGAGAAGAAGGGACAGTCTCTTCGCAGCGGAATGCTGCTGCTTGCCAGGAGCTGACTCGGCAGGAGCCCCCGGCACACTCTCCCTCTGCTTGCAGCTGTTCTCCGAGTCCCTGCGCTGCGCCAGGGCCCGGCGAGGAGGTTTCTGGATGGCCTCCATGCTCCTCCTCACCTTGGGCTCCTCCTTCGCAGCCCACTTGCCCCTCTGCAAGCTGCCCAGACGCTTCAGCACAGCCTGGACCGATCCCTCGCCAGTCCCCTCTGCCTTGGGGTCCTGGCCGGCCGTGCCCACCATCATGTAGATGGTGGTGACATTGGGTTCCTTCCCCTTGGCCTCCCAGCTGCCGCATCTCGCAGCTGCTTCCAGCGCCTCCACTCTCTGGGCCACATGCCTGGTGCTGGACACCACCCTGCGGCGTCCCCCCGGGGTGGCCCGAGGCGATGGCCGGTGGCTTTCGTCCCCCTTGCTGAGGGGCTCGGCGTTCTCGTAGCAATCGCTGGCCGGGCTCTCGCTGGGGGGCTCGGCCACCACATCTCCCGGAGGTGGGGTCAGCCTGGATGGGCCCCACGGGGCCTTGGGCTTTCGGCTGGGGCTGGGGGTCTCTGCCGCCCCGAATTTTGTCCCCTCGGCGAAGGACACAGAGGGTCGCTTGGCCTTGGCGATGCTGGAGGTGCGGGGGATGGCGAATGGCTGTGAGACATCCTCGGAGTCGAAGGCGGACGGGTCCGGCAGCGCCTCGCCAGGGGGGGATGCCCCGTCCTGCAGCTCAGCCCCGCCCAGCAGCGGGATGCCTGTGGGACAAGTGACGCGTGTTACGACTGCCACCCTGCCCGGGGACATAACTGGGGACACTGGGACAGGAGCTGATGCAATAGGATTGTCCCTGGGATCGTTTCCCAAGGAGGAGGTTGTGAAATGGGGTTGCCCCACTGGGCACGTCCCATTGCACGCAGCCAAACACAGCCCTGCAGACAGGAAAACAAGGACAAGGAAATAAACACTGTCTGTGCTAAGCACAGCTCCCTGGGACGGCCAGGATTGACCCCAAAGGTGATCGGAGAGGAGGAAGAGGAGCAGCCATGGGCGTCACCTTCTCTGGGAGGGACGGAGTACTCGGGTCCCTCGTTGTCGGTGTCGAAGGAGGAGAAGGAGCTGTCTGAAACCCACGCAGACGATGGGGGCTCGATGAAGCTGGGGTTGTAGGGGATTTCCATGTCGTGGTGGGAAACTGGGGAAGACAAGACACTCAGCTGAGCTTGAGCACCCCAGGATGCTCGAGAGAGCGGGGTTTCAGGCTTCTCCCCAGGCAGAGAGTGCAGAGAGTGCAGCACTTCTGGAAGTGCTGTGGGCAGCTCTGCGGGCAGCTCTGCTTTGCTCACCTGTGACTTTGGGAAGTTTCGAGGTACCCAGGTTAAAGCAGGGCATGAGAGCACTGAGGTTGGCCAGCACCCCCTGCACGTGGTGCTTCATCCTGGCCACCACATCATCGTCTGGCACAGCTGCCCTGCAGAGCAGAGATGGACATCAAGGGACATGGGACATGAGTTTTTGTGTCAAAGGTGAAAAATGTGAAAAAATACCTGTCTCTGGCATCTGCTGAACCAGCACCACAGCAGCAGCAAGCGACACAGAGCAGCAGCAGCAAGAGAGGGACAAGGATGGCAGCTGCAAGGGCTCCGTGGTCCTTCAAACCTGTGTGAGGAGATGGGCTGAGTCTGGCATGTGCTGTGGCTGTGACACCTACAGAACAGCCCTGCACAGAGAGAGCAGGAGCTGACAACTCCCGGTGGGGCCAGGAGGCACCAGGATGCATCCCAGCCCCCCAGCACCTTCCCCAGGGAGGATGTGACCATCCCTTGCCCAGAAATGTGAGGTTAATCTTACTCAGCACACAGTCACCCTGCACAGGGTCACAGGTCCCCCGGGAGCACTGGCAGGGTGAGGAACAATTCACTCCAAAATACCCCTCGGGACAGGTGTTGTTGCAGCTGGAAGAGAGAGGAAAGGAGAAAAATGACCCCAGAGCAAGTGAGGCTCCAGCCCAGCCCCACTCCCAGCGTTATCCCAGCATTTTCCTGGTGTTACCTGTCTCCCCAGTAGCCTGCCTGGCAGATGCAAGCTCCTGTCACGGGGTCACAGCTCCCCGAAACACACTCGGGGCAGAGGAACTGGCAGCCATCACCAAAGGTGCCCACTGGGCAGGAGGTGTTGCAGCTGCCAAAACAGAGCAAAGCATCAGTGACTGCACCCCAGAGCAGGGACACCCCAGGGACCAGGGGCCTCACCCTGGGCATACCTGGGCCCTGTCCAGCCGGGGTCACAGCGCAGGCAGGACCCAGTCTGGGGGTCACAGGGCTCCCCATGCTGGCAGCGGGGACACATCTGGAGGCAGCCATCCCCATGGAATCCAGGAGCACAGGGATCCTTGCAGAGGGTCCCATTCCAGCCAGGCTGGCAGGCCAGGCAGAAACCATCCACGGGTGAGCAGGGCTGGCTGCGCTTGCAGCTCCCACAGCTGTGTGGGCAGAGAGGCCTTGAGGTCACAACGCCCACCCTTGCACCCCTAAAAAGCAGCTTTCACCCCACAAAAAAGCAGATTCACTACACAAAATCATTGAGCATCATTTTGGACAGAGGGGAAAAACACAGTGGTGCCTAATGCTCTGTGGTAGCAAGAGGAGAGGAGGGCAGCAGAGCCACAGAGTGTTCTGACTTGGAAGGTGCAGCTTTATCACCATGGGGAGCGAGATTGAGGACAATCAGATTTTAGGGTGACACTTTCTGCTGGTGTTAGCAAGGTGTTTCTTTTGGGGCAACACTGATGCTGCATCCAACCTGGGATGCTCAAACCCAGGACAGGTCTCCCTGCCCAGCCAAAGGGACAGACACAGGCACACTGCCTTCCCCCAAGATCTGACTGCAGCCCGCTGCATCCCTCGGCTCCCCCATCTCACCTGTGCACGCACTGAGATCCGTATTTCCCTGCCGGACAGGGCTCCCGGCAGCTCCTGCCCTGGTAGCCGGGCTCGCAGGTGCAGTGGCCGGTGACAGGACTGCAGGAGCCGTGCCCGCAGTCGCAGCGCCGCTGGCACGCCGGTCCCCAGTAGCCAGCCAGGCACTCGCACTTGCCCGTCTCCTGCGCGCAGGGCGAGACGTTGCAGGAGCACTTGAAGCTGCACCTCCTGCCCCACCAGCCCGGCAGGCAGCGGCACAGCCCGCTCAGGGGGTCGCACTGCGAGGTGGAGGGGTTGCACTGGCATTGCTTCCTGCAGTTGGGTGCCCACCAGCCCGGCTCGCAGTGGCAGGCACCGGTCAGGGGGTCGCAGCGGCCGTGGGGGCCGCATTGGCAGGAGAACTGGCAGAGCCCTCCCCAGTGGTTGGGGTCGCAGGTGCAGTGGCCGCTGACGGGGTCGCAGCGCCCGTTGGGGTGGCACGGGCAGCTCCGCTTGCAGTCGTGGCCCCAGTACTGCTCGGGGCAGCCTGCGAGGGGAAAGGACACAGGAGGGATGGGGAGAAGCCCGGCAGCCCCCCGAGCACCCAGCTGGATTTAGAGGGGGATGGCAGGGGCTGAGGCACGGCAGGGCACTCACGGGAGCTGCAGTCTGCTCCGAAGAAGCCGGGTTGGCAGCGGCACAGCCCGGGTTTCAGGCACACCTCGCCCTCTCTGCAGGCATCCTCCCCCTCGCACACGGCTGTCGTGGCAGGAAAGGCACTCAGCACTCTCTGGCCGGGGCTCACACCCCACCTGCCGCCCACCCAGCTGCCTCAGGGACAGCATTCCCAGGGAAAGCACCATCCCGCTTCCCGCTCCATCCCTCCGGCTCAGCTGCAGCACCGTCAGCAGCTGGGGCTCCCCTCGGGGCGGGACCCCACTGTCTCCGCTCAAGGAGAGCTGCAGGGCTTCCCACAGCGCACAGAGGATCAGCCCGGGTGAGCGTGGGGACCACGCTTTGGGATTCACCCCATCCATCACTCACCGACCGTGCACGCCCTCCCCTCCTGCCTCCAGCCGGGACAGCACTCCGGGCCGGCCGGGAACCTGCGGGAGAGACCGGGGGATGTCAGCCAGGGCCGGGGGGCCAGGGCGGCTTCGTGGCTCCGGCCAAGGCCAAGCGATCCTTGCCCCAGTGCTGAGAAGGCGGTGTGGCCCCCAGGGCAACGCTCCGGAAGGAAACCAGAAAAATAGAAGGAAATTTAGGAGGCTGCAGCCCGAGTGGGCGACTGGGCTGGGCTCCCAGAAGGGCTGGGAATGTCCCCACGGAGCCGTGCCGGGTGTCCCATGCCTGCGAGAAGCTCAAAGCTTCACCAGCAGTGCAGAAATGAGGCACTGAAGTGAAGGTCATGAAAGGCATCACCATTGATGGGAGACAATGGGAGAGGCAAAGTGGCAACAAATTTAGAGGACATCAGTCCCAAAGCTCTTTGGGGCTTGCTACAGTGACATTTCCCCACGATGAGTTTCGCCATGGATCCCATATTGCCCCGTTGCCCTGCACTCTGAGGGTCAATGAGAAATAAGCCCTGGAGAAGGGATCTGATGCCCCAAATGCCCAGACATGGCCCAGTCACGCTCCCCAGCACAACCCCAGTCTGCACCCACCCCGTGCCAGGCTGCACATCTCAGTCCATGGGAGGAGGGATGGACAGCAACCCCCTGGGGCTGCTGAGAGGCCCCAGGAGATGACACAGGTGGGGACCCCCGTGGCACCTACCTGCAGACGTTCCTTCCCTCAGGGTCGAGCTCCTGGGCAGAGCTCTGCACCCACAGCCACAGCTGGAGGCAGAGGATGGGCCGGGCGCTCTCCATCCCAGCAGGGCACCAGGGCCCCCGTCCTGGTGGCTCCCCAGCCCCACGCTGGTGTCCCTCTGTCCCGTCTGTCCCGTCCCACCCGTGGGGCGGCCTCTTCCTCCCTCCAGCCTTGGGTTTCTTCCTGAGGAAACGCGGGAGGAGGCGGCCCGATCCAGACGTCAGGGGAGTGGCAGGGAGGGGGAGCAGGGAATGCTGCTGCCCGGGCTATTTCTGGCCCTGGCTGCCACCCTGCCACAGAAAGGGACATCCAGGGGCTCAGCACAGCCACAAAGGGGCTGGGACCTGCCTGGACATCTCACCTGTGTCACCACACTCCCTCTGTGCCATTCTCTATCACCCCCAAAATGGCTTTAGCAAACGTCCCCCCAACCCAAACAAGGCATCCAGGGCCAACCCCTGCCTCAACCCCTATGAGCACTGCCAACCCCTGGCAGAGGCTCAGAGGAGGGGTCCCCATGTCCCCCATGGCAACACAGCCTGACCTGTGCTGGCCTTTAAAGGGCTGCTGGCCACTGTCCCACCTCGCCACGTCCCCAGGAGCTTTGTGTCAGCAGATGCACAGGAAACACCTTTTTCCTACTCAAGGCCAGCTCAGCCGGGGGGGCTCCGGGGGGGGCTCCGGGTTGGAAGCACCGTGCTCCCCTTGGCCATGCAGGAATTAACTCCTCCATGCCCAGCACTGAGGGATCACCCCTCTGCAGTCCCCTCCCCATCACAGCTGACCCACCAGAAAGGGGGCACAGCCATAAGGAGAAGGGTAAGGGAAATCTGGGAGCATCACCCAGCCCTCCCCAAGCAGAGAGCAGAGGCTGCAGGCAGAACCTCAGAGGAAAAATAAGAGACTGATTTATTTCCAAATTAAAGGTAGAAAGTACCTGATCTGAGGGGACTGATGCCCCCATGAACACAAGGATTGTTCCAGTCTGCCAGGTCCCAGAGGTGGCAGGAAGAGGTGCCAGTACAAAACTGATTCACCCCATGCCTGAGAAGTGCAGGAGTGGCCCTGGTGGTGCTGATCCTGACAGCTCCCAGCCACAGGAGCACCTGGACACCCAGTGCAGTGTGCTCAGCCCCTCCCAGCCGTGTGGGGACCCCAGGACACCCCAAAGGGATCTTCACATTGCAGGGATTGGGAAGCTACAGACACAAAGGGGTGAGGTAAAACAAACACACAGAGCAGGATGGAGCAATAGAATCGTGGGACTGTGAGCAGAGGGGTTTGCAAAGAGCCACCAGGGGATGGGAAGATCCCTTTTGGGGTGTGGAGAATAAGAGGGTGCAGACCCCTACCATGCTGAGCTGCAAGCAGGGAGCAGTGGGAAGGGGGCACAGCTGTGGGGCACACTGAGCCCAGCTGTAGCTAAGCTGTGGGCACAGTGAAAGGGTGACTGGTGGGCAGAGATGCCCAGAGGTGCTGAGCTGTCCCAGGCCAGGCTGGCAGCCCACATCCAAGTGTCCCAGTGGGTTTGCAGGAACCTGCCCATGCTGTGGCTTTGCCACCACCACAGCACTGGGAAGTGCCAGGGCTGCTGTGCTGCTCTTGAATCCACTGGAAGAAGAGGATCCAGAAGTTCTGCTGTGAGGACAGATCCTGCTCCCGTTCCCGTGGGGTCAGAGGGGTGCTGTGGCTCTGTCAGGGCAGCTGGACCCTGCCTTGCTCTCTCCCTCTGGCTCCAGCTGTGTGTCCAGTGAGTCAATGATTTCCCAGGTGCCGGAGCAGCTGGATGTGGGGGGGTCTTTGCTGCTGCCCTGATACCACAGCCCAAAACTGCAGAGAGAGCAGATAAGGGCTATGGGGGAAAAGAACCTCCTCAGAGAGGATGTAGAATCCAAACCTCCCTCTGTGGTGGTGGCAGCAGGACACAGCCTGGCTGTGGGCCCTGGGAGCTTGTGGCACCCAGGACAAGGCAGATCCCCCTAAAACAGCAACCCCTGCTTTCGCAGCATCCCTGCACCAGCCTGCTGAACTCTGTTTCCATCACATCCAAGCTCCACAGCTGCCAGGTCCCAGCCAAACCCCAAACCTCTCCACTGGCAGAGCCTCCCGTCCCTACCAGCACAGGAGCAAACTTACAAGCTCCTAATTTTGGATTCTGGAGGCTGAGCATCCACACAGTCTGTGCCATGACCTGGGAGCCAGGAGCCCTCTTCTTCATCACTGCACAAAGAAATGGGGGTAAACCTGCACTGAGCCACAGCAGCAAGTGCTGGAGCCACTCTGGAGTTTGTCCAGTGCTCCCAGTGCCACCACCTCACCTCCCTTTTGTCACATGCACGCAGGGACAAGTGGCATTTGGCCAGGCCATGCCTGACTGGTGACAGGGACACACGAGCTGCAGCACAAAGCCCAGCCCCTGTGGCACAGCTATGCCAGAGCAACACATCAACTGCAGACATCAAACCTTTGATCTCTGAAGGGAGGAGGCAGCTCTGGGCTTGGGGAGGTTCCAATCCAGGGCATCAAGCACGTGGAAACATTGGAGCAGGGCAGCCAGCCCCCACCCTGCACGGGAGGATCCCAGCACCCAGCCTGTCTCACCTGCTCGCCGACTCCTCTGTTGTTCCCAGCATTTTAGCTCTGATTTTTTTCCTCTGTTTTTTGATATTTGACTTCATTGCATCTAGGAAGAAGCTGGGAATTCTCTCCTCGTTCAGCAGCTCCCTGGTAAAAAGCAGTCAGCTGGTTAACCAAGAGCCTGGGAAGATTCTGCCCTGACTGTGGTGGGAGCAGCCTCTGATGGGCCAGGGGTGGCTGCAGGGGCAGGACTCACCTCTGGTAATAGGCCAGCTCCTCCTGCACCAAGAACAGGTTGGTCTTGAGCTCATTCCTCTCTTGCAGGATCTGCTGCAGCTCTTCCTTGGAGAAGCAGCAGTGAGCAGGGCTCCTGTCCCCATCCTGGTGCTGTGGCTCCTCTGAGGGTGACAGGGCTCCCTCCTGGAGGGGATGGAAAGAGAGTCAGCAGGCAAGCAGAGACCTCAAAACCCCCACCCAAAGGCTGGGTGCACACGCAGGCAAAAATGGAAAAGTCTCAAGAATGTCCTCATCTCAGCCAGCAACCACATGTGGCAAACCTCCCTCATCCTTTGTGTCCCATCTACTTTCAACTCCTGTCACCTCATCTGGCTCCACCCCTAACACTTCTACAGAGAAGGTGTTAGTGGTATTGCAGACACCACACTGTTCAGTTTTCAGCTGTGGGCTTTCCTTGAATAGCTACGTCTGGGTGTGCCAAAAGCTCCACACAAGGCTGGGGTCAGTGTTGGTGATGCCCAGCAGCAGCGAGGCCACAGCTCAGACTGACCACACCAGGCTTTGGTGTGGGGTCACAGCTCAGACTGACCACACCAGGCTCTGCTGTGGGGTCACAGCTCAGACTCACCACACCAGGCTCGGGCTGTGGGATCAGCTCAGACTCACCACACCAGGCTCTGGCTGTTGGCTCTCCAGGGCTGTCCTGTTTCTCCTGCTCGTTTCCCTCTGGCTCTGCAGCATGGCAGCCTCCAGGTCTGACTTCTGCTCCAGAGCACTCTTGAGCTGGGCCTGCACCACGGCCACCTTGTGCCGCAGCTCCTCGTTCATGGTCATGAAGCGATGGAGCTGTTCCTGCAGCTGGAGGGCCCAGGGCAGCCAGAGGTGAGGCAGTGTCCCCACCCCAGGACACCAGTGCCACCTGCCCCAGCAGGCTCAGCAGCTGTGACAGCCCCGGGGTGGGGGGGATGTGACATGAAAGCAGCTCCCCGGGCCCTGGCACACCACACCCCTGAGCTCCCACGCCCTCACCGCCTCCGTGTCCCGGCTCTTGCAGACGATCTCGTGGGCCTGGGCACGGAGCTCATCCCTCTGCCTGTCCACCACCTCCTTCAGCCGCAGCATCACCTCCCGCTCCTTCCGTGCCGTGCTGTCTGAGACCACACGGGGTGGACAGGGGTCAGAGCGCCCAGGGACTCCCCCAAGCCCACAACACTACAAACTTCCTCAGTGCTTCTGCAAAGTCCGACTTCTTCCTGGTAATCTCACAGTGGAAAGAAGGGAACTGAGAGTTTTAGACCATTCCTGGAACATCCTTGTGTTGCCACAGCAACCCAAACCCTGTGCCTGCCCCCACCACCCTTCGGGGGCTTTCGAGGTGCTCTGGAGGTTTGGGATCCCTGTGAATTGCAGAACAAGGTAATGCCTGTGCTCCCTGCTAGGACAGGTCTCCAAGGTGAGGGAAAGGAGAGCAGCATTCCAGGCTGCAGAAGAACAGGTTCAGCCCTGCATCCAGCCTACCACTTCGCAGGGACACCCTGTGCCATCGGGGGACCCCAAACCCACGGGGACACCCACCTTCCTGGGACTGGCTCTCAGCAAGCTGCCCCAGGAGCTGGCGGTTCTGCTCCTCCAGGCAGGCCAGGCGGCCGTACAGGGCTCGCTCCCGGCGCTCGGCCTCCCACAGCCTCTGCTCCGGGTCCTGGGGGACGGGGACACCGGGTCAGAGCCACCCCCGGGGGCAGTGACAGCCAGGTCAGAGGCTTCCCAGGGGATGGGGACAGTGGGGACAGTGCCACTACTCCGGAAAGGGGGACAGCTGGGTCAGACCCACACCAGAGGACAGGGATAGCGAGATCAGAGCCGTCCCAGGTGATGGGGGACAGTGGGGACAGTGCCACCACCCCAGAAAGGGGGACAGCTGGCTTAGAGCCAGTCCAGAGGGACAAATGGGCCAGACAGGTCGGAGATATCCCAAGGGATGGGGGACAGCTGGGTCAGACCCATACCAGAGGACAGGAATAGAGAGATTAGTGCTGTCCCAGGGGATAGGGGACAGCAGGGACAGCAATCCCCTGGGAGAAGGGGACAGGCACATCACAGTCGCCCCAGGGGATGCAGGGCAGCGGGGCCAGAGCCATCACCTGGGAAAAGGGAACAGAAGGGTCGGAGCCGTCCCACAAAACGTGGGACACCCGTGTCAGCTCCATGCCCCAGGAAAAGCCATCAGCCGGCTCGGTGCTGTCCCCAGAGCCCGCGGGGACACGCGTGGCTCGGCGCCACCGGCTCCCAGCTCCCCGCTCACCTCCGCCTCCTGCGGCCCGGCCGGCGCTGCCGGCGCCTCCCCCTCAGCGCCCGGCGGGGCCACCAGCGCCTCGAGCAGCTCCAGCAGCCGCACCACGGGCGGCACCAGCCCGGCCACGGCGTCGGGCCCGAAGCGGGCGGAGAGGCGGCGCAGCTCGGCGCCCAGCGCGCCCGCCATGCGGTAGACGTGCGGCGGGGCCAGCCGGGCCGGCGGCGTTCGCCACAGCGGCTCCGCCATTGCCCCGCGCCCGCGCAGCTCCGCCCGGCCCGGCCCGGCCCGCCCCGTCCGGGGCCGCCCCCGAGGCGGGACCTCAGCGCTCCCGTTCGTACAAAATTTATTGAGCGGAAAAATGGGGAAAACAACAACGCGCGGGGTGAAGGGGGGCGAGCGGGGCACAGTGGAGGGAAGGGGGGGGGGGGCACACGAACACGCTGTTGAATATCAACAGTACTAAAGGGGCGCGGGCAGGATTAGGCGTAGAGATCCTCGCGGTCGGCAGAGTAAACCTCCCCCTCCTGCAGCAGCGCGAAGTTGAGGAAGTGAGAGGGGCGATGGACCTCGTGGTAAAACTCCTTGGGGTTGGCGAGCTGCAGCTCGTACTTCATGTTGGGGTCGTGGCGGACACCTGGAAAAGAGGGAGTGTCACCCACCTGAGCACCTCTTCTGTCTCCTCCACCCCTTAGGAGCCTAACACAGCTCTCCACCCTTCTACGACCATTTCCCTGATAGGAGAGAAAGTTCTAAACCCACAAAATCATCCCTCTTTGGGTCCTCCCCTCAAGAGATTTACAATCCTTTTATGCTAGTCGAGTGTTCTGTCACTCTCATTTCCTGACCCCTTCTCCAGCTGCATGGTGTTCATGATACCAGCACCTCCCTACTGGGAACAGCTTCTCTCTTGCATTTTCCATTATCTCTTCTGCCTGACAGGGATTAATTATTCAGTGGCGATAGACCATGCACTACAATCCTGACAGACATGGGATCTATTTTTCCTCTCAAGCCACCAAAAAAAAAAAAAAAAAAAATTGAACTGATATCCCAATGCTGGTACTATGGAAAGTTCAGGGCACAGCGCTGGTATCCCTGCCAGCCACTTGGAGGAAGGTTTGAAATGGGTAAAGGAGCAATTCCCTCCTTCCCAACCTCCCCACACTGCTTTCTTTCCCCTCCCCTCCCCAGGCCAGCTCACCCATGAAGTTGTAGTTCCAGGAGCCCTGTGCTGGGACCATGAAGAAGCCGAGGAAGCGGTCGGACAGGAGCATCTGCACCCTCTCATAGTGGGAGGGGAGGTACCCCTTGGGGTTGTTGCCCTTGTCCGTGTTCTGCCGGCCCCACTCGTACCCGCTCGGGGTCAGCTTGTAGGCTGTCAGTGTGCAGGAGCCAGGGGTGAAACTGAAAAGGAGACATGAGGCAAGTCAGACTCACCTGGGGCAGAGGAGGGAAAGCAGGAATGAGCCAACATTCCCTTTCTGCCGATTTTTGTTTTGGGTTCCCCAGCTCTGCACCAGAAGCCTCCCTGCCCCTCACCTGCAGGTGATGATGATGGTCTTCTCCCCATCCCAGGAGGGGTTGTCAGCCATGACCTTGGCGTGGGTGGTGACATCCTGTGGTGAGAGCTGAGGGGACTCGTTTGGTTGGGTGTGAATCCACCCCAGAGGTTCCATTTCCTGCAAAAAGAGAGTGGTTTAGAGAAAAATCAAAACCATTTAAAATGAGACCACTTCAAGCCTGGCAAAAAGGACACAGAGATCACTTGATCTCTGTGTCCCCTCACTTGATCTCAATCAAGTTTAGCTTTAGACAGAGCCCTTTCAGTCCTCCAACTACATAAGACCAAGGGAAGCTGCTCCACCATGTCAGGTCCTTTTTACTGACCTTCCACCCACCCTAGAAGCTCAACCTCAACCCACCTTGAGATACTCGTGCTGTGGCAGCTGCCCTGGGAGGTGCACGGTCTGGTGTGTCCCCCACTGGGGCACCATCACAATGCACCGGATCTCCTTCACCTGGGGATTGTCTGGAGGGCTCACTCCATACAGGTAACCTGCAATCTGAAACACACACACCTGCCTTAGAAGCCAGAAGAGATCTCTGTGTAGCTGTGTGAGTGGGAACTCCTTAATTTCTGAGGAGAGCATCAGAGGGATTCACGAGGACAAACCACAGCAAGTTCCCAGCTCCAAACCAAGAGTTTCCTTTCCTGGTGTGTTTGAGTGGGGCCCACTCACCTGGGCCCGCAGGTCTGAGATGCAGATGAACTTCTTCAACACATTTTTGGGAAGAATGTAGGTGTAACCTGTCTCCTTGATGTCATCTGATGAGACATAGATGTGGTTTGTCCGCAGGTGGAGGTTGGCAGCAGAGATTGCTCTGTGAGGAGGAGACAGTCATCAGAGGGGGCACAGAACCTCCCTGAGCATTCCAACCCTTTCCACCACCCCTGCCTGCCTTCCTACCTGACCCTCCACTCAGTCTTGGAGGAGAAGGTCTGGGTTTCATAGTTGCTGGTGGTGGAGGTGATGATTTCATCCCCGTGTTTGTTCACTGTGCGGGTCTGCGTGGCCGTCAGCTGTGACTGCTCCTTGGTTTGCTTCTCAATTTCTGCAATCTGCTGCCTCTGCTGAGATGGGGCAGAGATCTCCATGCCCAGGATGATGTCTCGGATCTCTGACTGGGTCAGGGATGCAACGTTCACGCTGGAAGAGAAAAGTCACCTGAGTCAGGCATTTCAAAATACATTCTGGAGCCTTCTCACCTTCAGGCACAGGCTCAGAACACCCACTCTGGGCACTGCGAAAAAATTAAACCACAACTTTTTAAACCAAAGAGGGGCCATGATCACATGATGTTTAGATCAATGATTTGGTGCAGACATTTTTATCTGCCTTACCACAAGGTTATTAAAATTAACCAGATCCCCTACAAAGCTGAGAGTGCACTGACAAAGGCCTCTGGCCAGAGCCTTCAGGGCAGGAAGGAAAGGCTGACAGGATTATGCCTTACTTGTTCTTCTTGCCATAGTCAGCAAGGATGAGATCCTTCAGCTGCACCTCCACCTTGATCCACTCCTCATCTGTCAGGGTTGGCCAGATGTGGTGAGGCTCAGTGATGGTTGTCTTGTCCGGCTTCAGGATAACTTTGGCTCGATCGTTATTCACGTGTAGTGCCCGGAGAATCAGGATCAGACGGGAGAATGCCTTGGAGATGGAAAGAAGATGGAGTTAGGAAGAAGAAAATTAAATGTACAAGACCCAAATACAGCATTCCTCTGAGCACATGGGAACTGCCAGGGAAATCCATCTAAAGGAAAATCCAGGCAGATTCAGAGCCAAGTGCTCCCAAACAAATCATCAGGGATATCTGAGGCCTTGGTTCCTTGCCTCATTTATCAGCAGCAAAGCAAAACGCAGGAGACACATCTGTGCTTACTGTGTAGGAAGAGATGGTTTTCAGCCAGTCATCATAGAGATTGAAGAGAACCATCTGGGGTTCAGTGGCCTTCAGGATGAGATCACCAAACTTCTCCACTTTCAGACAGGCCTGGAAGGGCAGCTGCAACTCCGAGCCTTTGATCACAATATTGGGGAAATCCAGCAAGTGCACCTGGAGTTCATCAAGAGGAATTAGCTCACAGCTACTGCAGAACATCACAGGACACAGAAGTGTGCTGTTATCTCCCAGAGATTTTACATACCCTCAGGGAGCTGCAGCCTTACCTCAAGTGGGTCCAGCATGCCTTTCCGTGTCACTATGATCTGCTTTGGCTGCTCCTCCACAGGGAGGGATCGGATCAAGGCAGCCACTTCTTCAGCAGTCTTCCACTTGGCCAGCTGCAGAAAGACAGCAGGGTTAGAGAAGTATCCCCCTGCCCTCCAGCAGCCTCTCCATGTCTCTGGGAACCAAAGGGACGCAAACCAAATTCTAAAAATACAACTGGAATTTATGGTTTGTTTCACATCAGTGACAAGGCCCAGCATTTCCTCCTTACTGATCACAGAGGGCAGTTCCCATTCCTGGAGCTCAGTTACTCCTGAGTGGCTCAGAAAAAACCAGCTGGCTACTCCACCTCCCTAGATTTGGCACCTGAGCTTTCTCACTGCACTGGATGTACAGCCAAGTGTAACAAGGAGCAGAGCACTGTTCCTCAAGCTCTGCTTGATGATGTGGGGTCTTTACACCTCAGAATCTCAAAATCCTTGCAGCAGCAATGCCTGTGTTCCTCCACTTTTACATCCCATGCCCCTGCCTGCCTGATCACTTGGACTTTGGAGCTCCAAACTCATTAAGAGGCAGGAAGATGAAGATCTTTGTGATGTTTTCTGCTCAAGGAGTGTCTCAAGCAGTCAGAGCCCACCCCCAGGTCACACCCAAGGCCCAGCCAGGCCCTACCTGTCCCAGACGCTTCTGTCCTGCCCACACAGAAGTGTGGATGATCTTCAGGAAGAGCTGCCCAGTTCTGGGATTGAAGATGAAAATGGCTCCGTTGATGGGTTTTGTGGTCAAATTCCCTTCAAAAGTCTGAGGGAAAAAGTGAGAGTGAGAAGAGCGGGGAGATAAATGGAGCCCACCCTCACTTTTAGACAAGAGCCAACTCTCTGTGTGCTTTGAGCAGGGGCTATGAGGGAAATGTAAGAGCTGCTCTGTGCGCACTGCAAAAATCTGGGTCCAAGTGTTGACTCCCAGATTTCCATCACACATGGAAACCTCCAGCCCATTCAGTCCTTTCTGAGACACCCCTCAGGCCTCACCTTGTGGATGGTGACCCTGTACACGTTGGTGTCATCCACAAACCAGATGATCTGGTTGGAGAAGAGCTCCCCATAGTTCTGGGAGGACAGGTAGGGCTCCGTGGGCTCTGAGGAGTAGAGCTGCAGCCCTTTGCGGATTCGTTCCCTCAGCACATACAGGGCAGGGTTTGCTTTCATGATTTTGGCCATGGCCTGCTGGATCAGAGGTTTGCTTCCAGGGAACCAGTTCCCATAAGCACTGAAGGAGGAAACAAACAGAAGTTGTTACCATTAGACCTGAAAAGGCAACAGCCCTACCCAAGTCTTTCCATGCAGCAGCCAGGCCCCTTTGTACTGCTGAAAACACAGCTCTGTACTGCAGTGGGACTTCTGTAATGCCCTGGGAGGTGGGCACCTATGGCTTTTACCTACACCTCCTCAGTGGGAGGCCACAGCACACACATGCTGCAGTCCCAGAAAAGCTGCACCATCTCCAACAAACACACTGGAGAACTGATTTCTGTCTTTGCCCCTAGTTTCCAGTGAGAAATAGCTGTCCCCACCTGTAGGGGCTTTGAAACAAGGCCTGTCCTTCAGCTCCAACAAGAGCCTGACAGAAATATCCTAAGAAACAAATTATTAATGAACTGAGGGAACTGAACCACTACTACTGAGCAAAACTGGGCAACCTGAGATGCCTTATCCCACTCACTGCCCATCTCCAGCCTTCTCCCCTCATCCTCCTGCCTGGAATACAACCCAGTCCGGAGATGCACCGAGACAATACCCACAAACCACCAATTCCAACCCTAGAAATGAAACCACAGAAGGTGCAGCTCTGACCTGTGCAAGTTGTAGGCCAGATCAATGGCAATGAGCACCCCAGTGGGAGAGGGGTAGATGCTCATATTGTCTGTGGTGTAGTCCAGGAACTTGGCCCTGGCGTAGCGCTCGATGTCGTGGGAGTCGTAGTCGCCCCAGCGCAGCTGGATGTCAATCCAGTACTTCTGGGTGGTGGTGCTGTCCATCACATCCCTGAGGAGAAAGCAGGCCACAACAAGTTCATCTGGCACAAAGTTCTCCTGCAGTAATTGTCACCCAGCATGGACACTGCAGGCAGCTCATATCCACGTTCCACCCTGGGAAGGGACCCTGCTGTTCTCCTCACACAGCAGTGAAAGCAGAGGCTGTTGAAAGGTTTAAGCAAAGCACCAGTGAGTCCACTGCTGTGCAGTCACGAGGATCATCTCCCCCAGGGACTGTCTGGTGAGGATTCACTCCAGATTCTGGCCCTGGGCCAGTTCAGCTTTGTGGGGTTTCCAGAAGAACCTTCAACAGCTCAGGGAAAAGTTCACCCAGAGGAGAGAACAGGAGCAAAGCCAGTGCTGGTGTTTGGCAAAGGCAGTGCCAGGAGGTGCTGCAACCACCTACCCAAACAAGCCCTGTGCTTTGCTGGACACAATCTCCAGTGCCCCCCAGATGCCCAAGAGACACAGAGGCTCTGGATGACAGGCTCAGCAGCTCTGTTCTGCAGGGAGACTGAGGAGAGGGAAAAGGGAAACTCACTTGGAATCTGCCAGCAAGGATGGACGTGACACATTCCACTTGTAGGAAGCAAAGAGAAGGATATCTGCACATGAGGAGTTCATCTTGTAGGACTTCCTGGGATGGATTGTCTCTTTCTGCACTGTCTCAATCTCCAGAGCATCCAGCTCTTGATCAAACACCTGGGGAAAAGGTAGTCAAAGATGAGATGTGCTCAAGCAACCCAGATAAGGGATCTATCCTCAACACCAAGGAAGTCAGGAAAATCCCATTTTCCATTTCTTCCTTTTCTGTGCCAAATTGCTGGGAGAAGACTGGTCCTGCTCCAGAAGGGCACAGAAACAAACCAAGCCAACACTGCTCACCTGACACAAATCCATGACAATGCTCTCATGGATCTTCTGCCACAAGTGAGCTCGGAAAATCTGGATGAGGGAAATCTTCAGCGTAGGGATTTTACCGTGCATGAAGATCCCTGTCAAATCCAGCTGCACCTGGAACCCAACATACACCTGCAAAGGAAAAGCAGCTGTGAGAACACACAACAGCACAACATTTTAAAAATGGAGCACTTAAACCTGTTAAGGAGGTTTAGCACCTCTCTAAGAGATGTTCTGAGAATTAATTGGATCAATTAACTGCTCTCATTTCAGTGGATAAGTGTTGTCTGCTCCTAGAGGGACAAACACCAGGTACTTACGTTGGCTCTGTTGATGGTAGGAGACCACCAGAGAGTGAATCTTCTGTTTGGAATTTGGTTCAAACCCGATCTCTGGGCATTTGTCAGCTTCTTCCACTTCATGGACTCCTCAAAGCCACTGGCCTTCTCCCTAAAAAGGGCAGACCATTAGATTCAACTGAATGAGATGCCCCTCATCTCTGCTGCCATGTGTCACTTGCGACAGACACAGAAATCAGGCATGAGGTGGGAGGGTTGTTTCGTGCCAAGAAATTTCCATGGGTTTCCAAGAAGTTCAGCTGTAGCCCCTTTCCCAAGTGCCCTCACAACTGAACTCCACAATGTTCTGAAACAACCACTGAAAACCAGCAGAAACTCAACAGAACCAGCACAGCCTGAGCCCAGAGCCCACAGCAAAGTTCCTCTTACCAGAAGAGACCCTCCCATGTGGGGAAGTAGGTGCCCTTGAAGAGGGTGTGCTCCAGGATCCCTTCCACCCCGCCCAGAGCCTGGATCATGTCCGTGCGGTAATTGTTCAGGTTCCAGAGTTTGCCATCGTGGCGCTGGTGTGTCCACCAGAACGGGTTCTGCTTCAGCACCTGGAGACAGCAGAGACCAGATCATTCCCTTGGCTGCACTAACTGTAGGAACCAACACCATGGTGATGGTCAGGGAGCAGGTAAAAAGCCTCATGCCCTCAGAGCTGGAGGACACAGCTCATCTACAACGCAAGTTCTGTCAGTGCTGCTCCGCAATTCACTCTGGGTGGAACCTCAGGTGATATTTTTATCTTTCAGGGACTGGCCTTCTGCAAAGCTGTCATTAAAGGCTTTAAATACAAATTATTCCACTGTTACTAAAACTTAATATTTTGGAATGTTTGTTTTGGGATAATTATTCTCTCTCCAGAACTGATTCTGTAATATGTTGTTGTGTTTATTGTATTTTTCTTCAATACACTGCAATCTATGTAAATTATTCCAAAGGGGATAAGATACAAATTCTGGAGCATTTATTTCCAAACAGCCTCTACCAGTCCCAACACAAGGCTGTAAATTCCTTCTGCAGCAGAGAGACAGAAGTGCACATGCAATAATGCAAGGTAAAAGGACTTTGTGTGGAACAGGCATCTGAACTTTATATTCAGGTGAAGAGAAATTCCCTGTCAGTACCTGATACTGTTTGAAGTCAGTCCTGACTCTCCATCCTTTATCATAAGCCAGAGTGTGCCTATCCTTCTGGAAAAGGGTGTTAATCCGAGGAATTCCCCTGTCCCACGAGTCCTCCAGATCCTCCAGTGTCAGACGCCTGAAGGAACAAAATCCCCACAAATTTGTTACCTCTCAATTTACAGCAATGCACTAATGAGTAGCTCAGCTGATGAGATCACAGAAATGTCACAGAGCTCAGGGCTGTGGCAGGGGACACTAAAATGCCAGAGGTGAGGGAAGAGCACTGCAGGGCCAGCAAGGTCTCCAAAATCCCCAGACAGCACAAAACTTCCCACTGCTGCCTGACCTCCCCACAGTTGGACACACACCTGTTCTGGGCTATGGCCTCCTGTCGTTTCAGGGCATACTCTGCCCACACCCTCTGAGAGTCAATGAATTCACTCTCCCATGGCTGGATGTAACGGTACAGGTTGGGGATGAGCTGATCCTCCTCATGACTCATTCCCGAGCGGAAGTGAGTGATGCCAACATCTGTCTGCTTGGACCACCTGGAGCAAAGAGACAAGAATGAGGTAGGAGGAACTGAGACTTCCCTCATCACCGCCATGAGCTACTGTAAAGGCAACACAGGTCTGTACCATGGCATGGTTTAGCACTCTTGGAATATTTTTAGGGGAAAGAGCATCTGAAAGAACACTCAAGTCATTCAGGAGTTAGAACAGCACAACTCACCTCAGGTCAGACTGAGGGATGAGAACGTGGCCCATGGAGAGCATGCCCAGCCCCCCCAGCTCCTTAGGGGTGTAGAACACCACAGGTGGAAAACGGCTGGGCATTTTGGAGTTCAGGCCAATCTTGATGCGAGTCTGGATTTTATTCTCACACTTCACCAGCAAATCAAGCAGCTCCTGAGTATTTACAACAGCTTCCCGGAAATAAGTCATCAAGCCAATCAGAGCTGTGTTCCATTTATTGACAATCTAGAAAGGAAAGGAAAGGATCAGCTCCTGGCTCACTCCCAAGAATGTGTAGAAAGCTGTCACAGATCTCCCTTCTCCCTTACCTTAGTGAAGGTTGTGGAGCCAGAGGCCATGAGGATCTGCCTCACTCTGTTGTGAAACCTCTGCATGGACTCATCATCCACACGCAGGAAGCACTGAGCCGTGCGCTCCTTGGTCACCTGGAGAGCACAGACCCATCAGTCCCCTCCTGGGAGCCCCTCTCCAACCCATGGAAAGCCCACCCAGGGATTGCTCTCCCAGCCCACCTCGTTCTGCAGGTTCCAGACCCCGTCCTTGTGGGTGAACTCCTCGTAGCTGGTGCGGCACTTGGGCAGGATGCGGCACTCGAAGCCGCACATGTTGAACAGCAGGTTGGGGTTGTCCTTGCTGTACACGGACACGAAGCTGTTCTCCCACTGCACCGTGGTCACCGAGCGGGGCAAACGGTTCTTGATGTCCCAGAACACAGCACGGCCACTGCAAAACAGCATGGGCACAGTGACACAGCAGAATTTACCCAAATAACAACTGGGTGAGTTCTCAGAGCTTCCCTAATTTTTCAGTGCAGACCCCTCACTTCTCACATCTCATCCTGAGCATCTATCAGTCTCCAACAGTTATTTATCATTGATTTTCCCCTGTTTCCTACCTGTTAGGCAAGATGAAATAGGAAAGCCTTATAAATATGATTGCCTGGCAAAAGATTTTGAGAATACAGGAGACTGAAATGAAAGCAAGCTTAGTTACTAAACAACTGGAAAACAATGGTATGGCCAGCTGAAGCTATTTGATGAAACAATACCCTCTGCTTGCAGACAGGTTGAAGGGTCAGAGCAGACCCTACTAGCTTAGCAGAAGGGGTCCAAAGAGGAGTTTTTAGGGTTTAAAATGTAACACAGTGTGGTAATGTAATGATTCTTATAGGCCGTATGTAAATGCTATAGGATTTTTATCTTGTACTAGATCGGTTAGTGAGAATTAGAATATTCAACACAGAGGAAGATTTCTTGTATTGTAAGAGGAACCTAGCTCTCTTACCTTCTTATTCTCTTACTCTCTCATCCTCTCTTCTCTCAGGCCTGCTCTAAGCTGTGGCTGGCAGCTCCCAGCAGGGCCCTTTGCAATAAACCCCAAGCTTCACGACCTGGCTGCAGAGATCTCTCATCTCCGTCTGTCCTACTCCCCGATGGTCCTACACCTACCATTCTTCCCCAGTCTCCAAGAGTTATTTCTCACTGATTTTCCCCTTTTTCCTACCACTTCTTCCCCAGCTGCAGCACTTACAGGTTCACGTCGTGCTTCATGAGGCGCATGCGAGCGTCCCGGGGCCAGCACTTCTTGTTGTTGTAGCCCACGATGTTCTCATTGTTGGGGTCGGGGTGCTCTGTCAGGTACCGCTGGATCAAGTCCCTTGCCTCGTCAGCTGTAAACCTGGAAATGCACACAAAAGGATCTGGAATTACATGGTTGACTTAGCAACACCAGCCTGGCCAGAAAGATAAGGATTAAATTAGGAAAAGCTGTTTGTGTCAACCTGTTTGAAGGTAACTATCCCGTTTTTGTGACCGCCCAAGGAATGGGGGAATTTCATTAGCAAATTTCATTAGCAACAGAGCAACTCAGGGTTTGGGTTATCTTTCCATGAAGAGACAGAAAAGGCATATTTTACCAGTCTCTAATTTACCAAATCCTAACAACTGAGCCTATTTCTATTTCTATTCATTTGTGTTTCTTGACATTTTTGAGTTTCTATTGGTCCAGTGAAACTGGAAGTTTCTCAGTTTGCAGAAAAGTAAAACTGAGAAAGCAAGAGGAGGCATGTGGACACCCAGTTATCCAGGGAAGTCTGTCAATTCAAATACTCCTGATCTTCAACAGCAAAGGGAACAAAAGCCAGCAGCAGGAGCATATTAAATCTCCCTTGCCTTTGTGCTGACCTGAGGAAAGCAGGGCCCCAGAGATCTCACCTGAAGAAGATGTGAATCCTGTCAATGTATCTGCAGAAGAGGCGAATGGGATGGGCCACCTCCGTGGCAATGTCCTGGAAGCTGAGGAAGTCATTTGGCATCTGGGGAGGCCCTGCCATCTCACTGGCCCGGTGCAGGCCCAGCACCAGCAGGTCCATCACGAGCCCATAGTACTGGACAATGAAGGAAGCAAACTGCAGCCCACGAATAATCCCGTAGGAGTTTGTGTGATTCATGTCCTGAGGAGATGAAGGGGAATTGTGAGCAAATATATCCCAACACGTCAGAACCCCTTCACCTGAGCAGCTGTTCCTCAGCATCACCCAAGAAGGGTTTTTTTTACTCCCTCATCACTTTTCTTTGGCAAGTCTTGTGCTCCTTCTTTGCCATGGATCCAAAACCTCCTCCCTCATGGGTCCCTTTTAGCACAAACCCCCTTTCCTGACAACAACCATCACCTTGTAGTTGATCACCACGTTGTTCTTGGCTGTCATGTAGTCAGCAATGTTGTGATCAACGATGAGACGCAGCAGCCTGTTGAGCAAGGTCAGGTCAATCTTCTCATACATCTTCTCAAACCGAGATTCCAGCATCACATTGCACTCCCCTTCACTCGTTTCCCAAACATCCTGCAGGTTATTGATGCCTGAGGGAACAAACAATCTTGTGTTATCTGACACATCAGAGCACAGAAGCAGCCACTGGATACAGGAACTCAACAGAAGTCCTGCAATGACTGATTTTTCAGACTCTGGATCTTCCAGTCTATCCAGAAGTGGGAGGAAAACTATGTAATTAACCACAAATGCTGTGCAAGTTGTCCTCCTCCAGTATACACATATGTATTAACCTACAAAATACATCCCAGATTGTAATTATTGACTGCAAATTGCAGAAGCAAAATGCAGCTCCTAAGGGGACTCATAGGACACAAGTTCCCTCATAGGAAAAATAATTTTTGCATGGAATCCAAGAGCCCACTGACCTTGGCACCACTTGTACACCAGCAGAGGGGGTGGTTCAGTGTCAGCAGGTTTGATCCAAGGAGGGAAGAGCCTTCGCTTATCAGCCTCATACCACAAGTACTGATCCAGATAAGCATCTGTGATCTTCTCCAGGGGCTCAACATCATAAACAGGGACCAAGTGGCTGTAGAGATCCATGAACTCTATTCCCACCTTAAAAAAAAGAGGGGGAAAAACTGAGGCTGGTAGTTGAGAGAAAACACAAGGTTTTTGTGCCATTCAGCTTCTGAATGCAGCATAACATGGCTGGGCTTTCACCAGGCTTTCACTCACCTCCTTGAAGGCTCTCTGAGTCAGCAGATGTCGCTTGATTCTGGACAGAGCTTCGTGGGGATTATCATAAGCCTGCTCAATCAAGCCCAGCTCCTCTCTCTGTGACTGATTCAGGCGTGATTTCACACTGAAAACAAGGGAGAACAGCTCAGCACCTGCACACAAACAGCCTAAGGGCCACTGCATTAAACTGATGAATGATAATGTTCAACCTGTAAATCCTCACAATCCACATCCCCAAACTTGCAAGCATGGCAGTGGTTTTGCCCAAGTGACAGAGTCAATAGGAACTCCCAGATTAATTTGCAGTACCAAACCAACAGCTTTACCAGTTCACCAGGGTAAATTTTACACCATACTTCATCACAGGAATAATGGATAAGAAAATAGAAGCCTTTCCCAGTGCCCCTGAAGATCAAGATCACTTCCCACTGCTTACCTGTAAGCTTCCTTCAGCCTCTCCAGGGCTAAGATCAGCAACTTGGTGTCATGCTTGTAGGACAGTGGGGGGAAAGGAATGGGGGAGAACCTCCTGCTCTCCAGCCAGTGCACTGTGGTTGTGTACACAGCGACAGCCTCTTCTGCAGTGATGTAAGGCCCATCCTGCAGAACCACACCAGCAGAATTAATCAGTGAAAGCTTCCCTATGAGAACAGCATTAATTTGGGTGATTTCAGGGAGGACAAAAGTACCTTCAGGTAATTATGCTGTCGTTCCTGCTCAGCTTTCAGGTAGAGTCTGGTCAGCCTGCCCAGGTTCTTCTTACAGACGGTTTTGTCGACAGTGGCTCCCCGGCGGATCCGCTCCCGATTGTAGTGAGCTGTGTTTGTCCACCAGTCAGCTTTGGCCTTCACATACCTCAGGATCATGTTCTCAATGGGAGTTGGCAGCCCTGGCACCTGGGGAGGGACAGGGACTTGAGGGAAGCAGGAGTGGGAGCCTTCCAGGAGCAGCTCCATTTGGGTGATGTTAGAACTGAACCCAAAGGCCAAGTGAGAGATTTACCTTCCAGGGAATATTGGCCTTCCAGCAGCGCCAAGCCTCACTCAGGTGCTGCAGGATGGTTCTGGCTTTGTTCTGCTTGATCCCTTCTGGCATCATGTCCAGGATGTCGTGCATCACAGCTGCCCTGAGCTCCAGGTCAAAGTGAGACTCCACACGCTGCTTTGTGACAGTCTTTGCGACACCCTTGGAGTGACGGCCTGGAAAAAGCAAAGTCCTTCAGAATTCTGACACCACCAGGCAGTGATTCTCCTCCTTCCTGAGGAGGTGCAGGATGTCTGGAGAAATTACACTGCCAGGAGTCTGGAGTAAATGATTAAGTGGTTATGGAGCAGGAAATCCCACTTCCATTTAGAATCTGTTCTGGGGGCACAGATCTGGAAAGAGCTCTCTAAGCTGGTCAGTGGAGCATGGATAAAGACCACCAGTATGAACAGGAAACTGGCTGGCAAGCAAACAGCATTAATCTTTACCACACACTCCTCCCATATGCACCATTTACAGGGTACTGACCTTCAAACTGCCTGGCCAGCAGATTCCCCAGCCAGCGTTCCAGCAGTGGGGTGATGCCCCTCATGAAGAACAGCCACACTCTCCAGCCTGGAGCCCAGAAACCACAGCCAGGACCTTTGCCCACAGGCCCCTGGAGGAACAGAGACATGGCAAGATCAGGTCATTTATTGACATTCCAGAATGCCTCCCTTGTTCCTCAGTTTACATGGGGTCAGTATCACGTGGGAAGGTGGAACTCACTGTGTTAAACCTGTAGTAGATGAGATGTTTCAGGTCCTTGCACATTCGAATCTGCCTCATCAGTTTGTACTTGTACCGGTACATCCCCGTGAGCTGACCCACGTGGGCAAAGATGTACTGCAGGCCATCTGCCAGCTGAGACATGGAACACAGTCAGGGACAACAACCAACACCTCAGACACCACCTCCAGCAGCCAGGTTTCTTGGACAGAGTGTATCAGGCCATACAAAGCTCCTAATGCTGGCTCAGACAATGATCAATTCTTATAAAGTAATATAAAAGCAGAACTTTAAACAATACTGGATATTTCCAATGTTTCCCCTCTTCTCCATAACACTGCAACATTCAGCCACTTTGTATATCCTATATAAAATACTCCAATTCTCCTCTCTACTTCTTCTCACCACATTTAAAACCAAAAAGCCTACCTGAAATGCATCCACATTGCCCAGTCTGTACTGGACGTGGCTGTCCACCACCAGCTTGGTCAGCCGCAGGACCTCTCGGCACAGATGGAAAGCATTCCCAAAACGGGATTTCTTTCTTTCCTGGAAAAGACAAAATATTCAGAATTTGTGTAACAATGTCACAGAGAAGTGAAACAACTCCAGTTTGGTCAACAACTGAGCAGCTGAGGCACTGTGGCCTCTCTTTCCTCACTCACAACAACCTTCACATGAACTCTGCTCTTGGGTACAACAGCAAATGGACTGGTACCTTTGTGGTGAGGGTCTTCACAGGCTTCAGGTTGAAGTTGTAATCCAAGTGAAGGTAATTCAGGTTCTTTCTGTGGATCAGCAAGTTCAGCATGTTGTAGCCCTGGCGACACACTTGCAGGCCAACTTCTACCCAGTCCAGCTTGGTCGACTGGAAAAACTTGGTAGCCTTGAAGGAGCGGAACAGGTACCTGGAGAGAGCAGAGACCACCATCAGCTCAATCCCCTACAGAGATCAGCAGTTCCCCAGTGAGCAGAGTCCACTCACCTCTTCTTCTGGGCCTTGGGAGGTCTGTGTTTGAGTGCATTCAGGACATAGTATTTCAGGAGCTTCTGGTAGGACACTCTCACCTTGACTGGCTGTCCTGCTGGGCAGTGCTCACGGTACCTATGGACAAATCACACTCCAAAGCTTCAGCTAACTCACATTCCTTAGACAAACGTCTCCAAAACTCCCCTAAAATCTCTAGAAACCAGTCAGCATAATGTCTTTATTTCATTTTCATTATAACAAGGTAAAAATGTCATGATCACTACATCAGCCTCAGGACAGAACTCACCAGTTCTTGACCAGTGGGATGTCAAGAGCTCTCCGGGTCCTGCCAGACCTCAAGTTGAAGGGTCGTGGTGCCCACAGCAAGGCAATGCCATTGGCTGTGTTATCAGTGTAGAGAGGGGTATCCTTCAGGAAAGGCTCCACAAACTCTGGCAACTCAAACTCTTCATCGTCATCAGGCAGTGGTTCCTGGCTCTGAAACACAGAAGCACCACACAAGGTGATTCCTGGTTGCTTCAGCTCCATTTCTGAGTTAAGCAAGTTAAAAATCCGTCTCTTTGCTCTCATGGAAGAAGTGTGGCTGTACTGAGCATGAGAGAAGCAAAAAACACTCCACAAGGCAAACTGTGGCTACCAGACCCTGAGTTAGGTGTTCTGGAGGTAACTTCAGGGAGATGTCAGCTCCATGAATACACCAAGGGCAACTACAAAGATAAATTCTCTGTCAGAAGACTCTAACAGTATTAATCAGACATTGGGCTTTATCCTACAGAAACCAAAGGAGACAACTTTGTGCAACTCCAGAAGCAGAAGACTAAAATCACAAGTGTAGCTTTTTTTTGTCAAAGGGCTGGTGCCTTCTCCTAAAATACCTATGTTTGTGTGCTGCTATCAGAAGCAAGATACCAATGGCCATTACTTCCACACCCAGGGTTTATCACAGTTAACTCAGTGACTCACCTTGACAGAATGTCTGTGAGAAATGGGGTTGATCAGAGGATCGAAGTAAAAAGCTGGGAGGTCAGGATCTTCTGTTTTAATGAAAACAACGTTTGGAGTATGATACCTGCAACAAAAATAAACATTAGAGCCTTTGACAGCCTTTCCCTCCTCTCCTGGCTCTGGAGGCTGCTGCTCTTACCAGGTGAGGTGGACATGGTGTGGCAGGTTGTTGTACAGGTATGGGAAAGCGATTTTGTACTCTGTCCTGATGGGCTGCCTGATGATGATTTTGTTGATGTCATTAAATTCATTCCAGTCTTCATCCCTTAAAATGAGACAAAAAACTGTTATGCAGGCATTCATGGTGAGAGAGACAAACATTTGTGACTGAAAACACCCATCAGCCCTTTCCCAGATAACCACTCTCCTAAACCCAACACTTACTGAAGATTGATGTCTCTGACGAGGGGCTCAAACTTGGGACCTCCAGGAATGGCCATGTTTAGTGCCTTGGAGGTGAAGAATGCTTTCAGGTCAAACAGGTAGAAGTAGTTGTCATCCACCAGGTCAGTGAGCAGCTGGTTGGCCAGGCGGTACAGGGTGGACATCATGGGCAGGGTGAACTGCCAGCGCTGGTACGTGGAGCCGTTCACATACCTGGGAGAGCAGAGCAAGGACACTGCAGGCACAGCCACAGCACCAGAGTCACCAAACACCTCCTGCCACCCATCATTCATCAAGGACAGGTAACACATGGGTGTCTCCAGACTGGAAGAAGGCTGCAGCACTGTTAAAGACAACTCTGGACTCCTCCTGCTCAGAAAATGCCTGTTGCTCCAGTTCCTCTCATCTTGTGTGTCCCAACTGACACAGAACATCTCTGCACCTTGAGCAAATTTCAAATTCCACCTAGACAATGCAGGCTGTCAGCTTTACAGCACAGTCAGTGGCACCATGATAACTTCTGAAAAATCCTCTTTGCCCAAGATTTTCTCCTGGGAAGCTGAGAAGCTTCAGAGAGGAATGAAAACAATCATTATCTGATTGCTGCTCCTGTGTTTGCTGCTTTGGAATGTGGTCTGGAGATTGTTTACCAACAGGTGCAGGTTTGATTGGTTCCATGTGAATTGTTTTTAATTAATGACCAATCACCATCAGCTGTGATGGACTCTGAGTCAGTCATGAGTTTTTATTATTCATTTTTGTTAAGCTTTCTGATGTATCTTCTCTCTTTCACGAGTACAGTTTTAGTATAGCATTCTATAATACAATATAATTAAGATAACATAAGAGAAGATCATCAAATAATAAATCAGCCTTCTGAGAACTTGGAGTCAAATTCTCATCTCTCACCTCGTGCTGGGGACCCTCACAAACACCACAGTCAGAAACATCAGTTTTAGCAGATGAATGGGTAAGAGGCCTCCTGGATAGAGGGGCCTTGCTGGATGCGGAGCCATAGAACCCCAGAATGGTTTGGCTTGGAAGGAACTTTAAAGCTCATCTTGTTCCAAGCCTTCCACCTTCCACTATCCCAGGTTGCTCAGAGCCCCATCCAAACTGGCTTTGATCACTTCCAAGGATGGGGCAGCCACAGCTTCTCTGAGCAACCTGCAAGCAAAAGATGCAGCTTTCCAACACTCAGGTTTTCCCTGCCAGCCTTGAGGGAAGGTTTTTACTCCCCACCAACATCACACAAAGGTTACACACTGCTCTGCACACCTGATTCATGCACTATTTGTTTTTCCCCTCTCCCAGTGAATTGTGCTATCACAGCCACGTACTTCCTGTTGTCCTTCAGAGGCTGGTGGTCATAGAACCAGTCCAGCACAGGGGCATCCTCCTCTGGATCCAGCTCCAGCTGAATGGCTTCCAGGGGCTCCACATCCAGGATGTTATCAGCATAATCCAGAGGGGGTTCTTCATCATCAAACGGGGGGAATCTCATCCTCTTGAAGTGACGCCTGTCCCTTTTCTCCCGCCTCATCATAATCCACATGGAGCTGCAGGAAATCAGGGCAAGGTTAAAATCAGGGGGATTTTTATGGTGGATGCAAAAAGGTTTGGGCCAGCTGGATGAAGCAGAAGGCACCTACCCCCACTGGGCAATGTAGACAGGCTCGATGACCCAGGGGATCTCGTTGACGAAGGAGATGGCGCCGGTGATGTGGTACAGGACGGGCACATCGCGGATCTGCTCCCAGGGCATGGGCATGTTCTCCAGCAGCTTCAGCACAGCATGGGGCATGTACTTCAGAGCACTGCAGCCACAAACCAAGGGAAACCACGCTGGAGTGGCTCTCAGGGACAGCCAACCACCTGCCACCAGTCCAACAACCTCCCACCTTTCCCTAAGAATTGCTCATCTGAGCCGTTCCAAAAGCAAATCCATGAATTTCCCACTCTGCCTTTGGACTAGCAAAAGGTTTTCTAGTGATTTGGCTGTCAGGAATGTTGCTAACAAAAAAGGAAGTTTTTAAGTGAGTTTCTGGAGTTTTTATGGGTAGTGGTAAGTTACTGCAGCAGACCGTGCTGTGCACTAGACAGCTCTCTACACACAAACAGCAAAGAAGCACTCAGGATGCTTTTCAATCTTTCAAAAATCATTTCATACTCTCCCCAACCTCTTCTAAGACACTGTGTTATGCAGGGTAACGTTTCTTCTCATAAATTCAAAGCAACAATTCCCTTTGCTGATGCTGTTTTGCACTGATACCTCACAGCAACAGACTGAGCTACAACTGACACTGAAAGCCCTTTGGAGAAGGGGCTTCCCCTTCAATGATGCATTATCCAGGCTGATGTTTCTTCTCATAAATTCAAAGCAACAACTCCTTTTGTTAATCCTCCTCTGCACTGACACCTCAGGGCATCCTCAGCGAGCTACAACGGGCACGAAGAGCCCTTTAGAGAAGGATCTCTCCCTCCAACAAACACCAAGGCCACACAGCCGGATCCCCTGAGCTCCCCCAGTCACACACCGGGGATCCCTTACCCCAGGTAGACGCGCTTGTCGTGTCGGAACTTCCTATTGGTCATGTCGCCGTGGTCGCGGATGATTTTGCGGACATGCTCGGGGGGCATGTCCTCCTTCTGCGCGTCCACGAAGCCGAATTTCCTCTTCTCCGCATAGCGCTTGGCCTGCAGCTGCTGCCACTTGCGGGCTGCGGGGACACAGAGGCGGCGGGTCACGCCTTGTCCCCCCCGGAGGATCTGGGGAGCCAGGGCCATACCCACCTTTCTCCTGCAGCTTCTCCTCGGACATGTAGTCGGGCAGCGGCGCCAGCGGGTTGGGCACCGGGGCGCAGCCGCCGCGGTACGGGAACACGGCGGCCATGGCGACGCTACTGCGGAGAGCGTGGAGAGGGGCTCAGGGTGAGGTACGGGATCACGACGAGGCCGCCGGCGGCCGCTCCCCCGTCTCTCCCGCCCGCCCCGGGCACACCCCAGCCCCGCCGCTCCCCCTTGGCCCTCACCGTCAGCCGCGACCCCCGCGCTCCCCCACCACAATGGCGGCCCCGCGCCGTCGCTACCGCGCCTGCGAGACCCGGATGTAGGCGTGACTAGCAGAGCGGAATACCCAATCAGCTTTCAGGAAGTCTGACAGACAGCAGGCTTATCCTATCAGAATGCGTAGATGCGGGGGCGGAACTGAAGGCGGAAGAGGGGAGGAAGTTGTGTCTAGAGCACACTTCCGGTGCGGTGTCCCGCTTTCCCGGTCCCGCCCTTCCCTGCTTCCCATTGGCGGAGAGGGGCGGCGGTGACAGCGCGGTGCCGCCTCTGATTGGACAGCGCCTGGCGCAGCTCACTGCTCGCTGCTGTGGGGGGCACCACGGGCCGGGTCGTGCATTCCCCCTCCCCCCCCCCCCGAGGGTAGTAGGGGCGGGGGGAGCCCTCAGGGAGACATTTTGGACATTTCGGACACAGCCCGGTGATGTCCCCGCTGGAACAGCGCGGGGACATCCCCCCACGGGGCCTGGACATCCCCTCAGTGTGGCTGAGCCCGTCTCAGCCAGTCCAGTGGCCCAGGCTGGCAGGGGATGCTGTGCCGCCGTGATGTCTCACCCCAGCGCTGCCCCCATGGCCTCACTGTGGCCCCTGATCCCCCAGTGAGAAACCACTCACCTTATTGCCCCCTTTCCCCCTCTCTGGGGGCTCTCTGGCCCCAGCCCTCAGTGCTTGCCCAGGAGCTGTGAAATCGTGAGGGCCAGCTCACTGTGGGTGGTTCAATGTTGTCAGGGCCACTCAGCAGCTGGGCAGGCTCTTGCCTCAGGGTTTTGCCTGGGTGGGAGCTCCCATGGGGAGAGGGGTTTGTTCTGCAGGGATATTGGATGGGGTTGGAGTGGGGGTGGTTGGGTGGCAGGCTGGGGTGTTGCTCCCCAGCAATTAATTCCCTGATGGAGATGATGCTTCTAGCTCCATGGTCCCCTATATGGTGGGAATAGAGAGGTGAGTCCTACCCAAAACCTTTCAAGCCAAGGCTGTGGCACTTCCCATGGGGAGGGACAAGCACAGGGCATCCCCACATCTGACCTCGGTGACCTGCAAAGCCACTGCTTATCCCACCTCAGCCCTGTGGGAAAACCACGGCGGATTACTAGGTGCCCACACCAGGCTCCCCTGGCCCCTAGCCCCACGTGCCTGGGGTACAGGACATCCACATGACAGCAGGAATGTGGGACACACAATCCAGGCCTTGAGAAACACCCTGGGTGTGGGCAGAGGCAGCGTTTTTAGCTGAGGCAGAGACTGTGCTAAGGGCAAGGGTCAGTGCAGCAGCCCCTGGAAAATTTGGAATACATGGGTCAAACCAAAGAGAGAGCCCTGGGTGGCAGTTCTGCTCCAGCTGGGGTCTGTGAGGAGCACAAGGCACCTCAGCACTGCTTGAGGTGATATATCCAAACCTGGAGGAGCTGTGCCCAGCACCTGGAAGCTTCCCTGCTCTCCACAAATAGAAATATAAGCAGCTTTGGCCACACATTGTCTCCAGCCTCACACTGCCCGTGAATCACTTGTCTTTCCCAGCCCAGCAGGAATGTGTCTCCATCCTCAGAACACGTGCCACCCTCTGTGAGCAGTGCCTGCTCTTCAAACCAAGGGAGAGATTTTGTGTTAAAGCTTATTTGCCACACAAAGAAAATGTGACTGAGCCAGTGGATTTCTCCATACTGGTTCACGTAACTCCTCATGGGATGATCCTGTTATATACACACTGCTGGGGAGCAGTCCAGTGTTAGAATCAGTGAGGAAATGTGGAGTGGAAGAACATTTAAAAACCTTCATCTTCCTCCACAGAAAGGAGAGGGGTGGGAAAAAAACCCAACAAGAGAGGTAGAGTGTGCGAGTGTACAGTGTATTTTCACTCCGTGGCAGAGAGACACGGGGTAAGGACTGTGCTGAGCAGTGACACCCCCAGAGTGGGCTGGGATGCTGAGTCCCTTTGTCCCCTCTCAGTCCTTTCCCCTCAAGCCACTTCATTTCCAGTCATTGATTAAAAGCTCGTGTTAGTAGGAGCCTTTGCTGCCGGGTGAGAGCGTTACCCCGGGCTCTGCAGCACAACCTGGCATTCCTGAATCCTAAAAAGTGCCTGAAAACCCCACATCTGTGGGAAGTGACCACCACACACCATCCTCCTGCCAGCCACTCATGCTCTCCCACGCTCATTTATGGGCACTTCAATTATCTGGGGACAAAACAACACGGAGAAAGCTCCAGTTGTCAGCAGAGATTGGGGCTGCCCCCAGCCTGCACCCCACGGTGACCACCCAGCCAGGTCTCAGCCTGGGACAATCTCCTCAGGGAGGGCTCATCAGTGCAGGGTTTGCTTTTCACTGACCATCACCTCGAAGGCAAAGCCTTGGAGCCTGTCTTGCTGGTGGTGTTCTACAGAGATGCCACAGAGAACTCAGTGGTCTGTGGCCGATGGGATGCTGGGGGCTGCAGCACCGAAGGGGCTGGAAACACCCTGTGGTGTTGGGATGGCTGGAAGAGCAGTGGGGAAACAGCGCTGCTCTGTCCCCTCCTTGTCTCAGTGGTGCCTCAGGGAGCTGTGAGAGCTGCCAAGGCTTCTCTGAGCAGCTCCCAATTGTCCAACCACATCATCCAAAAGTGTTTGGGGAGCAGAGCCACACTGCCTGGTCCATGAGCACCTCCTCTGCTGTGCAGGGCCCAGGATCTCGAGCCACAAGCAAAGCCTGGATGCTCTGTTAGTGCAGCCCCTCTCTGCAAGGTGCTGAAACAGCCACGTTCACCCTCCAGTGCTCCATGGGCTTGGAAGTGCCCCCATCGCAGGGGAGGGGCTATTCCTCCTTCTCCTGCCCTTCCTCCTTCTCCCGCTGCTCCTCCTTCTCCCGCCTGGATTTGAGGAAGTCGCTCCGCAGCAGGCGGTAGAAGAGGATGATGTTCATGGGCGTCATGATTGCCATGCCCACCGTGCCCACGGCGTAGGTGGTCGGGGGCACGTTCTGGCGATTGAGGAAGAGCCAGCGGGTCATCCAGGCCAGCGTGGCGATGCGGAACACCACGTAGGTGCCCAGGTTGATGAGGCTGTTGAGGCGGTAGCAGGTGGTGTGCACCAGGTTGGCCATGAGGAGGATCTGCCGCAGGTGCAGGAAGATGGAGTTGATCTCCACCAGTAAAGCCACCAGGGCAAAGCCGACGTACTGGTGGAGCAGCACGGCGATACCAAAGCAGATGATCACCTGGGAAGGAGGGAGAAGAGGGGCTGAGCCCAGGGGCTGGCTGCTCTCAGCTGCTGCAAGCTGGAACCCCTTGGGCACAGCAAGGAGCAGAGGTGGAAAGGATCATCACAGCAGTGACATCCCTGCAGCATTGCAGCCTCGGGCATGAAACCTCACCATTGCATGAAACCTGAGTGGGTTTTTTTGTTTCAGTGGGGAGAGAAGGAAACAGCTCTCTAAGCCCCAGGTTGGCTGAGGAGACAAAGCAGCCTGACCTAACTCTGCTGTTGTGGCAGGGAGAATGCAGCCAGTTGTGGCCCAGCAGGTTTTTCCACACCCAGTGGATGGACAGGAAGGGAGACTGTAGCCCAGGGCTACGGCTGCTGCTAGCTCAGGGATTGTCCCCAGGACAGGGATTGGGTGGCTTTGGTGTATCAGAGAGCCCCCTGGGGCTGTTTGGGACAGGATTCCTGCCCTGCACCCTCCCTGCCAGGCAGGGGGACAGGCTCTGCCTGCCCACGCTTCAGCACACTCAGTCCTTTCTTTGCTTCATGCCATTAATGCTGTTCTCTGTATGGGCTGTGTAATGAGATTATCTGCTCCCTGCTTGTTAAGTCACTGTCTTGGCTTGAATTAGTTCCATTGTGGAGATGAACTTTTGGCTCACCAGCAGAAGCCAGCAGAGCCCCAGGGCTCACTGACAGAGCAGGTCTGACTACCCCTCTCATCCCAGGTGAGTGCCAGCACTGTCTCTGTCCCTGACCCCCTCCCCAGGCCCTGCACACCCCTGAGCCTCCCCTGAACCCTGCAGCATCTCCACTGCTCAGCTCCAGGCTGTGCCCCCCCCTGCCCTGCAGCATCCACAGTCTCATCATCACAGAATTGTTTGGGTTGTGAAAAACACTCTGGCACCTGGACAGAGAGGTGATCAGAGAGAAACCCACACAGGGCACAGCAAGACAGGCAGAGGGCACTGGAGTGGGGGTCCTGCAGCACAGCTGCTCCAGCCAACCAGTCCCAGGTGGGAGGAAAGCACCCCGGGGAGGGAGGTGGATGGGAGGGGAAGTGCAGCCCTTGCTGGCAGGTGCTCAAGAGGGCAAGAGCCACAGGAGATAAGCTGCTCACCTGTGCCAGAGGGTACACCGGGGTCACTGCTGTCAGTGACACTGTTGTGGATCAGCCCATACTCTGTACACATGTTTTTTCCTACTCTATTGGGACACACAAGACAGGACTTTGGACTTGATTAGCATAAGATATTTGATAATCAGGATGCCTTGGCAAGAACAGAGCTGAAAATTAAATCAGACTGAAAATTACATCAAGTTCTATAAGCAAGAGATGTTGTAAAATGTATAAGTTTGTTTATGTGATGATTAACCCAATCATTGTAATAAAGAATTACTAGTCTTCCTAGAATGGTATATAAGCTATGTAGTCCACAATAAATTTGGATTTTGACCAGCTCTCAGTCTCCCCATCTCTCTCATCATCAGCGATACCACCCCATTTTTGGGTGCCTTTCTGCAGACCCTCTAAGAGTACAGAGTCCTGCAGGACCAAGAGGAGCTCCAGGCCCTGCTGTCTGGGCTCCTCTCCCCAGGAAATAAAACCAGACTTTGGAGCAGGCAGCAAAGCCCCACACAAACAACAGCAGGAGCCCCCCAACCCCAGCCTCCCTGGTGGTACCTGTGCAGGTGCACTCACCACAGAGTGATGAAAGAGCAGCTCCCAGGACTGATGAAGTTTCTGATTGCACAACATGTCCACAAAGTCTTCAATGAAATAGCCTGGGATTGGGGAGTGCATGAACAAAAAGGGGGTCAGGAAAGGCTGTGCCAACAAATCCCCCCTGCCCCAGTGGGCTCTGCACCTGACTGGGCCCGGCAGCCCCCCCCGGGGACGTGCTGGGTTCATCCGTGTGGGTGGGGAGTCACAGCAAAAGAAGGAAACTGGTGTGCTTTGGGTCCCTCTTGCAGTCACTCTGTAGGATTGTTCCCAGGAAGAGGCACCAACCGACTCCTCCAACCCCATGTGGGCACTTTTGGGACGGCCCGAGCCCCGGCTCCCCCCGGGGACGGTGGAGGGCAGCCCGGTGCCCAGTACCTCCTGGCTGCGGCTGCCGTGGGACAGAAAGGAGCCACTGTCCTTTGCCAAGAATAGGGCGATTGTTTGAGGTGCCTGAGACATCGCGACATGGCTCGAGGGGCTGGTGTCAGGCACCGGCGAGCCCTGAAGACCCCCCAGGGGACAGAACAGGGGACAGTCCATCGCCACACCTCACCTACAGACACGGCCACCAGGCTATGCGCCCCCGGCGGGTGTGTGCCCACCAGGTCGTTGGACATCTCGGGGTGGAGGTAGAACCTGCAGGGAGAGAGGCTGTGAGTGTCGGGCAGTGCCTCCAGGTCACCATTTCCCTGCCGGAGTCTTCATTACCCACCTGGTGCTGCCGACCCTCCTTGGAGACCTCCTGTTGCCCTGCTCCACCCACAGCCTCCCCTTTCCTCCTGTTTTCCCGGGAGTCTCCCCATCCCCTGGTGCCTCGCACCTTCCCCCCTCTCTCAGTGCCCCTCAGTCTGCAGGTCCTGACACTCCCCAGGGTCCCCAACACCCCCATTTCCTTTAGCACCCCCTTGGCCGCAGGTTCCCCTCGGGATCCCCGTTCCCTCCCGGTGTCCCGGTTCCCCGGGCAGCCCGGTGTCCCTGCTGGTCCCCGCGGTGCCGCTCACCCGGCCAGCGCCCCGCCGCCGCTGAGCACGCTGTGCGCCAGCGATGTCCAGATGTTGCGCCACTTCCAGCGGTTGCGCCGGGCCGAGGGCGGCGGCGGCACGAGCCGCTCCAGCCCCAGGTTCAGCAGGCGGAAAGCGGCGAAGGAACCGGCCACCATCAGCAACCCCGGGCTGAAAGCCATGGGCATACACCGGCCCGCCGGGCTCCCATGGGACCGGGCTCGCTGCCCGCCGGACTCCGCCTCGCCCAGCCCCGGGGCCCGCCCTGGGCACCGGCACCGCCCCGTCCGGCCGCTACGCTCATCGCCCGGGCGGGGGCACGGCGAGCATCACCCCCGAGGGGAAGGGAAGGGCCGGGGGCCGCGCCGGGGCTGGCGCTGGCAGCTCCCGCATCCTCCCGCGCAGGGGTGCGGACACGCAGAGGCAGCGCTTCCCGTCGGGGACTGGGGCACGGGGAGCGGGAGAGCGGGAATTGTGCCCCCGGAGAGGTACCCGCCTTCCCCGGAACCGCACGGCAGAAGCGGCGCCAGCCCGCAGGCGGCTGAGCGTGGCACGGAGCGGGGAACTCGTGTCCCGTCCCCGTGCGGGAACAGGCGGCACTCCCTGTTCCCCGGAGGTTCCCCCTCCGCCTTGATGGCCGAACGCCTCTCCCTTGAGGTGCTGCAGCCCGTGGTCCTTCACCCCAAAGCCTCTCCGGCAGGTGATGCCCGTCACTGTTTCCTTGGGCAGGAGCTCTCCAAGCCGCCGCTCACGCCGGGTCAGGACCCCCCAGATCACACCACAGCACCGTGCACACCAAGCACGGAAAAAGACCTGATTGCCTTGCCTAAAACTGCTCTGCTCACAGCACTGTTATCCCTCATCCCCTTGTCCCATGCCAAGAGGAGCTCCCCGATGTCTGGGACACCCCAGCTCTGCTGTCTGGTGGTTGTGGAAATTCACAATCCCGTAGCCACGATTTTAGTTCTACCCTACAACCACGCTGCTTTCCCAGCTTCCCGTAATTCGATCGCTCCCTTGTTGCTTTTTGATGTCTCCAGCAGAAGCTACCGCACAGCCCTCGCTTCCCCTCCTGCCGCCGGGCTGAGTCACCGTGTACACACCGATTAATGTCAAACTCCACCTCTGCTTTGAGGTATTAATTTTGGATGAAATCTTCCACTTCCTCTTCGCTGAAACAGAAGCGTGTGGAGTCTGAGCTCTAGGTTGCTGTCCTGGCTTTGGGCTGATGGACACAAAAACATCAAATACACACTGATGGAAGGGAGGCTGAGTGATTAAATCAAATTGGGAGACGGGCGAGGTTCTTTTCTAACCTAAACGATTCTGTGTCTCAATGATAGTCCCAACTGGTAGAAAAGCATCTGCTCAAGCTGCACAAATTTGCTTAAAAGCCAGGCAAGACACTGTACTTTCATAACAGTTACGTGGCAGGGAGACAGTGCCTGAAGTAATAGGCAGCCCTGAGTGCTCAGGGGATTTTAAATAATCTCGTGTATTAGGAGTGGAAGGATCACACAGGCTAATCTGTTACTGAGAAGACCAAATGCAAAGACATTTTTGTTCAGCATAAGATATGCTGAGGAAAGAGAGACGTGCCTTGGAGACGTGCTGGGCTGCTCAGGGCACTGAGGAGAAAAATCATTTAACAATTAATTGAGTATAAAATTGCACAGAGCCGGTTTCCGAATTAGAAGTCATCTGCGGTGGTTTAGCCTCAAAAAAATCTTGCCTGCCCTTTTCCCTGGTGACAACTCATGCCTTCACCTTCCTGCAGGGAAAATCCCAGACTGTGGAATGCCTGCAGGTCCAGCCCTGTTTCCCCAGGGGCTCCTCCATTTGTGTTTATCCTAAAGATGAACACCCAGGGCTCAGGCACAGGAATAGTTAAAATATTTCTGGAGGCTGGAGAGCTTTTACCTACCTCTTCTGCATGGCAGGAATGTAAGCCGTGATTAATTGAGCCTCTGGTTCAAGGACTTTGATCCCATTGCTATAGCACTACCAACAGTTACATATAAACTACTTTTTGGGTCATTTCAGCCCAGATTTTATTTAATTTTACTTCCCATTGAGCCGTAGTTTCTTAGAAGCCCAATTCCAGCCTTTTCCTTCCTCTGCAGCAATGGCATTAACCGGGGGCGGTTTTGGAGCTGCAGACTTCCAAGCCCAGTTACAAACAAGTCCCCTGACACCAGATCAGGCCAAAAATTCAACCACACGCCACAGGCTCGGGGGCCAGGCTTGTCCCAAAAGAACCCGAAGGGAAGAGCAGGGACGGGAACTCTCGTGGCAGCTGCCACAAGAGGTCCCTGCACGCCCGCTGGAGAGCCGGGAGCCCGCTCCGATGGGATTCCTCATCCCCACCTTATTTGGAGACTGCCTTTTTCACCCAGATTTCCAGAAGTTTTCCGACTGTCCCCAAACGACCTCGTTTTCTGCGGGGATGCAGCTCCGGCTGGTGCCGGGTGGCTGCCGGTGCCTGCTCCCAGCAGGGCAGGGGACTCCTTGCAGACACCAGCAAGGACGTGCCCGGGTCCATCCCATAATGCCACAGCTAATCCCATAGTGGGGGCCTCCTAGCAGCAATCGGGGAGTAAATGGAGGGTACAGAATTTTATTCAATAGCTAGACAATCGTTTTTGTCTGCCTTTCCCAGGCTGGAGACTCTCTGCAGTACATCTGAGAGACACAACCCACTTTCCACAATTAAAAGCTGGCACTGAACTAAAAGTTTAGTGATAATCCACCACAGGAATTCTGCCAGCTGGGCTCTGTCCCCCCCTCCAGGTGGTCCCCAACTACTCCTGGGTGGGGTTTTGGGTGTGCTTTTGCACTTCCACCATCCCTTACTTCAGGAGGAGCCCACTCTGCCCCCAGATCCCACAGAGGACTTGCTGCAGCCAGCAGATGTGGGAGCCAGGCACAAGTCCTGCTCCTGTTTTTGCAAAGCTTCCCTCTCTTAATCATCTTCTCTGCATCCAGGGAGTCATAAAACCCATCTGCTCACCTAATGCCAGACCTGGCTCACACCTGAAGTAATCTGAGGAGTCCAAGAGCTCAAAACAAATCAAGCAGTTTGGCTTCCAAACTTTAATTAGCTGTTTTCTCCATCCCTCTCTAAACTGTGTCACCACTCTGTCTGCTTAGGCCATAAGAGATCAGATGATGTAGGAATGCTTTAAACATCCACATCTCCATCCAGGAAGTCTGGAACTCCACACTTCTGAAAGGATCTACTGTGCAAAATGCAGGTTCTGCATGGCAAAGCATGCCCATGCATTGCAGAGGCAGCTGTGGAGAGAGCTGAAATCAACTCAAACTGGAGCAGCCACCCCTTCCAGCCAGGAACACCTTCCTGGTGTGGAAGCTGGATATTCACCATGTAGAACTTGCTGTGGACACTGGAGAAAGGGATTTCAGTCTCTGTGAGTGTGGTGAGCAGCTCTAGAATTTAAGGCAAGAAATGCCAAAAGTCAGCACTTTAGCCCTGACCTCAGGACCTGAACTCATCTGGCAGAGGAAATCACCTGTGCTTGCACCACACTTACCCTGCCCAGGCCTGCAAGCTCTCACTCCTATGGGAAGCATTTTCCTTGCACCCCAGAGGGTTTGACCAGCACTGCAGGTGTTCTGCTGCCCAGGCTGCTCATCCTTCCTGAGATCATTCCTGGAATACAATGTCACCTGGGAGCTTCTCAGAACCAGCACGTTCTGGTGCCAGACACCAGCTGCAGACTGGGCACAGCAGCTGCCTGCTGCAGCCTGGCATGTGGGAATGTTCCCAAACCACCCAGGCAGAGCCTGCTTTGATAAATGACCCCAGGGCAGGTTGATCTGGATGCTCTTCTTCTGGCCTTCCTTTTCCCCAGCACTGGAAGGATTTTTTTTTTTCCCTCAGGACTTGGCACAAGGGACTTGTTGGAGAAACCTGTGCTGACAGCAGAGTGTCCCTAGGGATGCTGCAGGCTCAGCTGTTCCTCCAGGGCTGTGCTGGACCAGTGGCACAGAGGATGTGCTCCCTCCTCACTCCAGCTGCACAGGTATGCCGTGGGATGAACAAAATTCCATTGGCTGGCAAATCCCCTTCAAGCTCAGCAGCATGGGCAGCTCTCCTCTGCTTTCTGCAGCTGCCATGCCCCAAATGTTTTGACTTTCTGAACTGTTGATGTGCTGTTGTTGGTAAGGTTTCAGGTTCTTTCTTTTCTTCCCCAGTGCTCACTGTGAAGTGGTGCCAGGTGTCTGCCAGACCTGTATCCCATCTCTCACCATCACCAGACATGAATGCTTAGGAAGAAAATGTGAAACATCACATATAATTATTCTTACCCTGTAAGCAAATTCATTCTCACTAAATTTTCCTTTTCCCCGTCTTCTTCCCTTGTGGGATAAACATTTTTTCCCCTGTTTAATTCACCAGTCTCAAGCTTAAGTAATTTTTGATGAATATGTATGTGCTTCATGATTACATCATGATGCATTTACCACTACATGGGGTTTTTTCATTTTTTTTTTTTTTTTTTTGCATTTCAGACAGGTTAAGAATGAATCCTCCTAGGTGGAAGCACATCCCAACCCCCACACACCCTCTGAGCCCACTCAATTCCTCCTGTTTTACAAATACCAGCTCAGGAGCTTCCCCCTTGCATCTCCTGCTGCTGCTGGCTCCACAGCTTGGAACAGGTTAGGTTCCCTCCTGAATTCTCTCGTTATTAATATCACAAACCAAGCTGTTCTGAGAGCAGTGCCCCATTAATCACTCCAGCTCTGCTGAAGGTTTCACCTCGCTTCCTCTTCCTGCAGCTGAGCAGTTTGACTCTGTGGGTGCTGCTTGTTAAAATCAGTGGCTCTGGTAGAGCAGGGAAGGGCCCTGAGCTGGGTGAGCTGGCAAAAAGGTGGGAAAAAGATGAATCCATACAGCCATGGCATGAAAAAACGTGCTACTCCAGCTGATGGTGGTGGGAACTTGAAGGCAGGAAAGTTACACCCCTTAAATCCTTGCCTCTAAACTTGGGTTTTCTGGAGGGCCAGCAGCTCTGGGGAGGCACAGCAGAAGTGAAGGTATCTAATAAAACCCAAGGTCAGCTCAGCAGCTCTGGGGAGGCACAGCAGAAGTGAAGGTGTCTAATAAAACCCAAGGTCAGCTCAGCAGCTCGTGTGAGTCAGCACCAACGTGGGTGGCAGATCTGCTCAGAGATGCCTGGTGCCCACCTGGGCTCTCTTTGTGGTTGAGGGCACCACTTCCTTTTCCTCTCTTCCTTCCTATGTTTAATCCTGACTTGTGCTGCAAGCAAAGATCTAAAGCCCTCTGAGTAACCACCTCTGGTTTACCTGAAAAGGGCCAAAAGGTGTTCACAGAGCACCTTCCTGAAAATCTGCCTCCAATGCCATCCCAGTCCCTCGAGGGCATGTTGTGTATCCCTGACACACAGGAACACCCCTGCAGCCAGCCCCCAGCTTCTCCCTGACACCCAAAGCCCTTTTCCACTTTGTATCCTTTGTCTATCACCTTTCTAATATCCATTCTATCATCTTTGCCTCTGTCAAGCATTTTGTTTTGCCCTTTCCTTTGCCCTTTCCAAAAGCCTTTCCTGGATGCTCGGCTGCATCCAGCAGCATCCAGCAGCCAAATCTGCTGCTCAGCCCCGCAGTGCAAAATGTCCCTGCACAGGATCGAGCTCCACCTGCCTCATCCCAAAGCTGCACACCTCTGTGCCTGCCCCTTTGCCTGCTCTCTGCAGATTTCCATCCGTGAGCAAACGTTTTTCCAGCGATTTCTGCTGAGTCAGAGAACGCTCGGCGACGGCTGCTGCTCCTCCACGTGGGAACGCGCTCCTGGGGAATAATTACACAGAGTTTAAATACGGACATTTGGCAGCCAAATTGCTTCACATTCAGGCTCCTGGCCAGGAGGGCAGAGCCCAGAAGCTGCTCATTGGTGCTGTGAGAAAATCCCTCATTCCTGTGGCCATCGTGGGTGTGCAGAGCCCGTGGGCCGGGACTGCCCGGACACGGCGACATCCCAGTATCCTGCTCATGCCTTGGAGGGTCCCATGAATTTAACTGCTTCCCAAATAATCCATCCTGCACTTACCCAGCACGTGCCTTCTTCTCCAGGTGATACCCACCAGAGAATTTTTATCCCCCCTGCTGCAGGATTTGCTGGCAGGGAGCTGATCCCTGTGGATCTCCTGTTCTGCAAGGGAGATGATGGAAGCACACTGTTGGTAACTTCCCCCCTCCACTTAATTTTTTAGGCATATTTTAAGTTGTGAAACATATTGACTGTGAAATAGAGATAAGAACAAGAGGAGACACAAACAGTGTAGGTGTTACTCCCAGTTTTTTGCAACTCCCACTTTGTTGTAAAAATAGCCCAGCAAGCAGCACCCTGCTCCAAGTCATCCTTCATGGGCCAGGGAGTGATGGGATTGTGTGCCTGGACATCAGTGGCTGAACCAGGAGCAGAGCTGGGATGTAAGGCACCTGCAGAGCTGCTGGAAACTTCATGTTCCTTAAAAGCAATGGAGAAAAATCCTACAAAAAAAATTAAAGAATTTTAAGTACTGTTAAAATATATTAAAAGTAGCAATATCATTCCAAAGTGCTGCAAAAATACCTTGTGTTGAGCTGGAGTACTTTCCACCAGGAAAAGGGGCGGTGGGAAGGGACCCTGGGCTATCACTGAACCCCCTTGAGTTCTGCCCATGACGCACCCCATCTTTACACCACACCTGTGCCATAATTCTTATATGCCCTCAATTATTTTGCAACTCTAAACCCCAGCAAAATACCTTTTAATTAGGCCCAGGCCAGTTGCAGAAATCAGATAGCACTGCCTGGCAGGCAGCCTCTTCCAGGAGCTGCATCTCCTGATGGATGGGAGCGTTGAGCAACTGGGGGAGAGCATCACCAGCCGTGGGCTGGCAGCTGTGCTGAGACACCAGGGTGTCACCTCGCAGGAGAAAGTCACAGGCAACAGCAGTGGTGGCTCTCTGACCTGGGGGACAGGTGCCTGAACCCCCCTGGCAGGACCAGGTGAGTACCCAGAGATGCTTCTCCCAAAGAACCTGGGATGAGGGGAGCGGTGCAGGGGGGGTTTGTAGGAACAAGTCACCACCCTGCACCAAAACCTGCCTTGGATGATCTTTCCCTGCTCCATTTCTTGCTTTTTTTCCCTCCAAAACAGAGAGGGAGATTCCTCATCAGCCTCTCAATGACTGCTAAGGCAGGGAGAGCACTAAGGACCAAGGGGGTTGGCTGTTTTCTAGCCCAGGAGGCATTTTGGGAGGGGATTAGTGCTTTCAGGGCAATTACCATGAGTAACATCTCTGCACAAAAGTTGGAGAGGCTTTGGAGAGGCTGAAGCATCTCTTTAGACCCAGTTTGAGGGAGACATGGGCTATGGCAGCAGCAGCAGCTCCCCATAAATAATTGTATTTGTTTACAAGAGCCATTACCACATCTGCTCACTCACCCTGTGCTGCAGCTGAGTTTAATGAGACACGGGGCTGGAAATGAGAAGTGGGTTAATTCAGAGGAGAAAAGGGCAGAGGAATGGGTGCTGGGTTTGGACACAAAGTTAAAAAAGGGGTGTTTGAAGGTCATTTTGGTGCTTCATCAGAAATTTGGGACCCTTTGAGTGCCTGCCAGTGAGCAGGTCCCAGCAGCATGGACAGCAGTGACACCATCACTGAAGAGGTCTGCAGGGAGGACGACGTTGGGGATGGACAGTGAGTGCCTGGGGGGGTGGTGGGGACCTGGGGGGATCTGTGCCCACCTCTGCACCTCTCCCCCAGGCTCCTGGAGGTGATGGTGGCCGGGTACCCAGTGTTGCTGGTGAGGAACAGGAGGGAATTCCGAGCTCTAGGCAGCAAATGTCCCCACTACGGTGCCCCACTGAGCAAAGGTAACCCCAGCTTGGAGCAGGGGGATAAAAAACCACCAAACCACCTTGGGGAGGTTGGTTCTCACTGCCCAGCTTGGGGGGGGGGTCTCTTGCAGGGGTTTTGAGAGGGGAGAGGCTGCGCTGCCCCTGGCACGGGGCCTGCTTTAACATCAGGACTGGAGACATTGAGGAATACCCTGCTCTGGACTGTATCCCCTGCTTTAAGGTGACTTCTTGGCCTCCCAGCTGGGTGGTCTCACATTCATTCTCTTTCCCAAGCCCCCTGCCCTGACCACAGCCATGTCACTCAGAGCTTCCACCCAAGGGATGATTTTGGGATTATGTAACTCCCTGCCCTAAAGCTCCTTTCAGTCAAAGGTGATGCCACAGATCCCAGTAGTCCTCAGAGCCAGCACAAGTGCTTTTGGAAAGAAAAAGAGGATTTACAGCTCTTCCTTAGTGCTCTTAGGATGAGGAGAAAAGCTCATGAGCTCCTCAGCATCATGTGACATCCAAGATCAGAGCCAGAGGCAGATGGCACACTGGACCAGGATCTCCCAGGAGAGCTCCTACCACAACCTCATGGATGCAGCACTTAAAAAAACCTCTCCTTTCCCTCCTTCAGGTAACAGTGGAAGATGGAAAGGTGTTCATTACAGCAAAAAAGAAGGTACTGACCTTACCTGCTGTCACTGAGCACAGGCAGTGCCTTGGGCTGCGTGTGACTTGAGCATTTTGCTTTTTTTTTTTTTTTCAGGACCTGGAAAGCAGCCTGAGGGTGAAGGACACAAGCAGGAGGTGCCTCCTCAACAAGAACACGATGCTGCTGCTGGGGGGAGGTCAGTGAAGGGATCTGAGCTCTGCCCCCTCCACACACCCTGGGAGCTGCCACTCCCCTCTCCAGGGAGGACTGACCTGCTCCTCCTGCTCCTCCTCCTCCTCCTCCTCCTCCTCCTCCTCCTGCTGCTGCTGCTGCTGCCCAGTGAGGTGTCAGAGGGCTGAGGTGAGCATCTCCTGTAGGTGTGGCTGCCCTGGTGTGTGCAGAGACTCTTCGCCAGGAGGGATTCACTGGCAGGATCATCATGGCCACCAAGGAGAAACACGTTCCCTATGACAAGTCCAAGCTGAGCAAGGTCTGTGTGTGACAAGGACAGCCCTGTGCCTGGCCACCACCTGTGGCAGGGGCCACACTCAGGGCCAGCAGCAGTGGAGGGAGCAAAGCAGGAGTGCTGAGGCATCCAGAAGGAATAGGGGTGTTGTTTCCAGGAAAAACTTCTTCTTCCTCCCAGAAAATATCTGACCAGAGTCAACACAAGATGATGTTTTTATCTCCTCTTTTTGAGCTCTTCCCACTAAGGTTTGATGTTTTTTTCTGAGGTGGGCACAAGGTGATGGGGATGGGGCAGTGTGGGGAGCTGTGATTCCCTAATGTAAAATTCACCTCTTTTCCAAACTGACTCCACAAGGAACACTTCAGGAGGATTGCTGCCTCTAAGAAATGCTTCATTTCATACTTTTGTTGTGTTTCCAGGAAATGAACTTGAAAGCTGAGGATATCTACATGAGGAAACCTGAATTCCTCGAGGCTCGGGGCATAGAGTTCTGGACAGAGAAAGAGGTACCAGAGCAGCAGAGCTCAGTCCTCATGGGGAGGGTGTAACATCCATGGATGGACCTGTGGGAAGTGGGAGAGAGAACCCCAGCACCCCTCACCTCACCTGAGTGCCCAGAAACAAGTCCCACAGGCAGGACAGAGGAAGCTGTGTGATCTGTGCCCCCTCTCTCCTGCAGGCAGTGTCGGTGGATTTGCAGAAGCAGAAGGTTCATTTCATGGATGGGTCCTCTCAGAAGTACCACCAGCTGCTCATTGCAACAGGCAGCCAGTGAGTGCACCAAGTGTTTGCCACACACAGGGCTTTGGGCAGGACAACACTGGGATGTAGAGGTGGAGGTAGGAAATGAGGTGGAAGGGCAGAATGGAATGTCACTGCTGTGGGTTTGTGCTCCCTTCTCATTCTTTGTTTAATTCATGCCATGAAATGCATCTGGATTCTCTCTCTTCCAGCTCTGGTTTCCTCAAAATCCCAGGTGCAGACCTGCAGAACATATGCACACTCCAAACCCCAGAGGAGTCCAGCAAGATCTTGGAGCTGGCAACTGGGAAGAATCTGGTGGTTGTGGGAGCTTCATTCATAGGTACCAGGCTGGAGAGGGTGTCAAACCCTGGGTGAGAGCCTCCAAACCCCCTTCTGTTGCATGTGCACATTAACTGGAGGCCCTCAGGGAAGGGATGTTCCTTTTCTACCCAGCTGGGATCCTCCCTGGAGCTGCTGGGGGTGTGAGTTGCACAGCACACACTCATTCTTTCCTCTGATAGCCAGAAACTTGAGAGCTATAAACAATTGCTACACATGGACAGAGGGAAATGTGCCTTCTGAAAAGGTCACTGTCCTCCAGAGGAGCTGGATTCCCCAGAAGCATTGGGAAAGCAAGAGGCTAAGGCACAGAAAGGGAGGTTTTTTGGATAGAAACAGGAGCTATTCTTTGCACCTCCCAATATCCAGGAGGACAAAGAATGGGGGGAGTTAAATACCTCAGCCCAGAAATGCACAGCAAAGCAGTTCAGCACTGGCAGCACATCAGATTTGCTCTCTGGAAGGGGAGAAGGTTTCCAGGGGTGCAGGTTGATGCTTGCAGCAGGCTTACCTCGGGCATGCCTCTTCCTTGCAGGAATGGAGGTGGCTGCCTTCCTCTCAGACAAGGCTGGAAGCATCTCAGTGGTGGAAAGAGAGGAGTTCCCTTTCCAGCACGCCCTGGGTCCTCAGGTTGGAGGTGTTGCCATGAAGGTGAGCAAAACCTGGGGCTGATTTCTGGCATGAGAGCCAAGCAGCCCCGGGATCCACATCAGCCCAGGAAACCTCGCCCCTGTGCTGAGTCACATCTCAGCATGCCCAGCCTCTGTCCTCACCCACAGCTCTGCACACAGGGCTGGTCCCAATCTTCCCCCTCCCCACCTTCCTCACCCCCAAACCCACCTCACCCAGCAGTCCTGAGCAGGACTGCAGAGAAAAGCCAGGCTCTGTGTCCCTGCAGCAGCCAGGGACACAAATGGAATCTCCCTGCAGCCTGGAGCAGCAGCAGAGCTGCCTGCCTGGCTTTTGGCTGGGAACAGCTGTTTTTATAGCCTGGAATTTCCTAATGAATACTCAAACCAGTCCTTTTCAGATGCTGCAAAATAAAGGGGTGAAGTTCCACATGAAAACAGAACTGTGTGAGCTGAAAGGAAAGGATGGGAAGGTCAGTCATGCCTTTGTGATCCCTGAACTGCTAATTTTAGGGGGAAAAAGCCCAAGCTGAGATACACCCCCATGCCTACATCAGGCTTTCCTCTCCCATGTCTGGACCCTCCCTTCCTTTTCACTGAGCACAGCTCTGGGCTCAAAGGGCACCAGTAAAATGTTCCTTTCTCAGGGACAACACCATGATTTTCTTTTACATTCCCAGCAACACACATTAGTTGGACAAGGTGATCCAAACCTGGGGAAGAAAAAAAGACAGCAAAGAGCAAAGCAGCAGGGAGGCTGTGGGAATTAGGACAGAGGCTTTAACTCTTTAGTAATGACCTTTCCTTCTTTCCCAGGTCACAGAGGCTGTCCTTGCCAACGGAGAGAAGCTCCCTGCAGATGTGGTAGTGTTGGGAATAGGTATGAGACCCCAGCTGGGACAGGGAGGCAGATTTGGGAATGGGGAGAACATCCAGCAAGCACAGGGCATCCCAGCTCATTTCCAGGACACCATTCCCTGCTGTTCTCTTTCCCACTCTGTTATCATCATCCAGCCCTTCCTCTTGGCCCCAAACACCTGGAGAAAGCAGCAGCCCTGAGCACACACTTGGCAGCAGGAGAGGAGCTGCCACACTCTCCCTGTGCCTTTGGCTCCTGCTGAGCCCCACAGGTCCCTGCTGTGTCCTGGGCCTGGCTTTGCTGTCCCTGCAGTGGCTCAGCACCAGCCCAAGCACAGCTCACTGCCCCAGGCAGGAACAGCAGCTGGGAGGCCAAATTCCCTCCCTATCCCTGCAGAGCTCCTCTGCATCTCATCCCTGCCCCTCTCCCCACAGGCTCAACCCCCAACTCAGCCTTCCTGAAGGGCACCTCCATTGCCAGAGATGACAAAGGTGCCATCCTGGTGAATCTGGTGAGTGCCAGCTGAGCATCCCAGCTCACACCCCATCCCTCCCCTCCCCTCCCTGCACTAATTGCCTTTTGCCCAATTAGCACATGCAAACCAACATCCCCAAGGTCTTCGCTGTGGGGGACGTGGTCACCTTCCCGGTGGCACTGCTGGATGGGGACAGGTCCAGCATCCACCACCAGCAAGTGGCTGAGGCCCACGGTGAGGGACACGTCCCCTTCCAGCTCCCTCAGAGATGGGAATGGCACAGAAGGGACAGCAGGGGACACGAGGAGCAGTTTTTAAGAGAAATATTGAGTGTGTTGGTTGCTCCCAGGTCGCTGTGCTGCCCTGAACATGCTGGGCAGAGGGGAGGAGCTGCACACTGTTCCTTACTTCTGGACCACCTTGCTTGGGAAAAGCATCCGCTATGCAGGTAGGGAGGGGCAGAGAGGGGAGCAGAGGAATTCCTCCCACCAGCTGGGTCTGGGGGTGGGTGCAGAGGTCACCTGAAGCAGCTCAAGCTGTGCATTGGCTGCCATGGTGAGTTTGAGCCCTGGGCCTGGAGTTCACCCAGGGCTCTTGTTCTCTGCTGATCCACAGTGGGTTAGAGGTCACAGAGGAAGAACTTCTCTCTCCAAACCAAGGAGAGGCTCAGAGTCAGTTCTGCTTGTCCAGGGCCTGCATGTCTGCTCTCCAGCCCCAGCCCCTGTCCCCACCACCCTGGCTCTGAGGTGGTTTGGGTGCAAACTACTGTGCCAGGGCTCCTGAGCAGGCTCTCTCCCCCAGGCTGTGGGAAGGGATACACAGACACTGTTGTGAAGGGCAGCCTGGAGCAACAGAAATTCCTGATCTTTTACATCAGGTGAGTGACTCCACGGCCAGCCCATGCCCTGGAAACAGGCACAGCCCTCTCTTGCAGCTGCAGAGATCCCACAGAGGCTCCACACCCCCCTGTGCACTAAAGGCAGCTGCTGGGTGCTGAACCAGAGAAAACCAAAGCAGGGCAGGGAAGGAGAAGAGAATGAACTCCAACAATGACACCAGCTGGGCAGAGAGCCTGGGACACATCTCTGCCTCTGCCCCACTGCTGCCAGGCTCAGTGCCCAGCTCCTAGCAGTGCCAGGCAATGTGCCACGAGTGCCTGTGCATCCTGCAGCAGCAGCAGCCACCCTGCCCTGAGCCCTCTGAAACACAGCTGCTCCCTGGCCACTGTGCCACGGGGATGCTGCTGTGCTGAGCTGTGTGCACTGAGGAGATCCACACTCTTCCTCTTTCCGTGCCAGGGATGGCCATGTGACTGCAGCTGCCAGCCTGAACTGCGACCCCATGGTGTCCCTGATTGCAGAAGTGCTGTACTTGGGGAAACAAATCTCCAAAGAAGAAGCAGAGTAAGTGGCACCCTGACCGAGCTGGTGGGTGGCTCTGTGCTGTTCCCCACGTCAGCAGAGCCCACTGAGAGACACAAAACCAAAAGGAGCCGCTGCAAATCCCCAACCCACCTCTTGTTTTCAGGGCCTGTGACATTGGCAACATCCCCTTGCTGGCACAAAGCTAAGTTTGGTGCGTGCCCCTTGCCGGGGGCTCACAACCAGATGTCAACAGCTCCACATCCTCCCACCCTGGAGCAATAAAACCATCAGCAAAGCTGAAGCCAGCACCTGCATTCTGTGTTTGCAGACAGCCCTTGGCTGGGCAATGCTCAGCCAAGCTGGGTAAGAGGAGGGTGCCCATGGCCTGGGGCTCAGCTGAGGCTCTGGGCTGCCAGCAGCCACCCCTCATGCACAGATGCACCAGCCAGAGACACAGCAGCTCCTCCTGCTCCTTCCCTGCCGGCAGGGAGCTCTCATTTAGCACACCGGTCACGCTGACCTTCTCCTTTGCAAAAACACATTTTCCCAGCGAGGGGAGCTGTGACCGAGACGAGCTGCTCTCCCAGCAGGGAACGAGGTGGGCTGTGTGCAGGAACTTGCACAGAATACCCTGCCCCTAAGGACACAGGGATGCCACCCAACCTCCAGGCCAGCAGCACCTGCTGGCAGTGTCACCGCTGTCTGGAATGTCACATGAGCTGCCGCAGCAGCTCTCTGGCAGAGAAATCCCAGATCCAGCCCTTCCTGCTGTGTCCCTGCATGCTGGATGCCTGGAGGAGGTGGTCAGATGCTAGAGGAAAGAGTTACTGGATTTTTGCACAGCGAGGCTGTGCTTTCTACAGGAAGCCTTGCACTTACTCACCAGTCACATGGGGCTGTGCAGGAGGAAGGGTAAGTCCCAGGAGCCAGGCAAGTTCCCACAGGGACACTCACTGGCAGCCCAAACCCCCTCTGGCTGGAGTGCAGGACAGACAGAGCCTGAGCCCTCTGCCCAGCAGGGGAGATCCTGCAGTGCTGGTTTTGTGTTGAACACCCAAATCTGTCCTCTGGCACCTCACACGTGAATTTGACCTGAAATACAACATTTTACATTTCCTGACCTCACAGGTTCGGTGCTTCTGCTCAGAGCAACTCTCTGCTCTGAAAGAGCCACGTTTTACCTAGGAAAGAGCTGGGTTTCAGCAGCACGGATTGTTCCTTCATGCCAGGGAAGGTGCAGATTTGTGAGGCACACGGAGCACACCATACACATCAATCTGTGCTGCAGAAGAGGGGGAGCATGGCCCAGGAGCTGCTCCTCCCTGCCCTCAGGCACCCTCCACCCCTTACCATCACTTTCTGCCCCCCAATGCACTCCAGGATGTGTTGGGCACTGAGCAGGTGCCAGCTGTTCTGCATGGACTTGCAGCAGGGCAGCTGTGGTGGAAGAGATGGGCTCTGCCTCGAGCTGGAGGAACTGATCCAAGAGTGTTCAGCAGTCCCACCCCCTCTGGGTGACAACCACCCCAAAAAAGCTCAGCTCCTTGTAACCATCAGCAAGAACACACCAAGCACAGCAGCTTTATGTAAGAAGGAAAGACCCTAAGACAACAAGACTTATTCTACTTCTACCACTTAATGGACACCAGGCCACTTTCTGTGCTTTGCTGGGTGCCAAAGCTTGGGAGCAGCCCTGCCTTGGGCAGCTGGAGCCTGGGCAGGCAGATTAAGTTGAGATTGTGCAGACATTTCAGCACAGGGCTGTTCCTCCCTGCCCGCCCTCGGAGCTGGGATGAGCTGTGCTCTTGCTGGCAGGCTCTGAGCAGCAATGCCTGGACACTCCCCTGCTTCCCATTCACCAGGGCAGCCTGGGAGCTGCTGGTCCTGGTGTGCAGAGGCTCCCTGGAGCTCTTGCTGTGCCCATGGAGCTCCCCTCTCACTCAGTGCAAGGCAGGGGCTCCTCTAGCCCTGGAGAGCAGCTTCCAAATTCCTTCCAGGGCAGTGCTGTGCTTCTGCTCACCAACAAACCAGAGCCCGGACCACAGAAGAGCCCAATAAAGTTCACCAGGGCCCCTCTGAGTGCTGCTAGCTCCAAAATACCCGGAGCCCTGGCACTGCTGGGTGTCCCCCCAGGCCAGAGAGCAGCATCCAGGGCCGTGTGTGACTCTGTGTGACTCGCCCTGAGTCACCCTGGCCCGGTGGCCCTGCCCCGCCGCGCCCGGCCCGCCCCAGCCCGCTCAGGGCAGCGTGGGTGTGCAGCCAGCCCTCTCCCGGGCTCCAGCCCACTGCCTGCCGTGCCATGCTGCAGGGATCATCCAGCTCCTGAGCCCGCCAGCAGGGCAGACCTGTGCCCAAGCCTTTGGCTCAGGACAAGCCCAAGGCACCTGAAGGATCGACCCCTTCGCCAGGGTGGCATCACTGGGGACACAGATCTGGTGCTGTGCCCCCTCCTGATCCAGGCAACCCACGGGCAACAAACTTCCTAAAACTGAACAGTTGAGCAAAACAACCTTTAATGCTTCTCTCAGTCTCCTCCCAGCTCAGTGCCACCCCGCTGAGGGGTGGGGGGACACAGTTTGGAACCCTTCTGGCACAGCTGCCTACAATCCTCCAGCCAAGGCTCTGTCTGGAGGCTCCGAGGAGACTTTCTTCATCCTGGTCATGCTCATCCTCAGCCCTCCAATGCACAGGGCTCTGCAGAGTGGCTCATCCTGGTGGCTCAGGGCACGGCTCTGGCTGGCATCCAAGGTCCCAGTGACGAGAAGAGAGTGGCTACATTCAACAGTTCTTCAACTGGCAGCTTTAGCTACTGGAGAAGGACATAAAGCTTGCCACTGAAGAACTGGTGCTGGTTAGCCAGGAGCAGGGTGGCACGGCAGCACCTGGGAAGGGAACACACAATTTCAGAGCCAGGATTGAACTGTGCCCAGCTGAGCTGTCACCCACAGCAACTCCTCTCCCTCCTCACAACTCTGACTTATTGCTCTGTCCTCCCCCCAGGGACACCCCCTCATCCAAGGAAACCCAGAGGCAGCTCTGAGCTCAGCTCTCCCCATCCCTCCCCGCTCCCAAAGCGGGTGGTGCCTGAGCTCCAGCACCTGCAGCCAGCCCTAAACCACAGGGAACAGGCAGGGAAACCCAAGGCCGTTTCTGCTGGAAAATAAGAGATAAGGGCAGCTCCTCGGGCAGGGAGGCCACTGCAGGTGGGGGTGACGGCGTTCCCAGGGCTCACCTCGGGCATCCATCACTGCTGGCAGGGTCCCACCTGGACGGGAGCCAGCTGCTTCCTGACGGGGAAGACACTCGGTCAGACGGCTGCTGCCGAGCTCCGGCGGGGGAATTTCGGGCAGGCGGGGCAATTTCGGGCAGCTCAGCCCCTTTCTGAGCTGCTTTGTTGGAGGGCAAGGACGCCAACCCCAGGGCTGGTGTTGGACGCCGCTGTTTCCCCTCTGACCCCAGAAAAATCCCTTTTCTACAGCACGCAGCGCTTTGGCTGCTAGGGATGGAGTTTTGGGAACCTCCCGGGAAACCGGGCACGGTGGGGGACAGATGGCAACGGGAAACCCCCGGGGGGCCACCACAGCATCCTCCCGAGGGCAGTGCGGAGCCCGGCTGGCCCCGGGCCTGGGCGGGCAGCGGGGGCGGCCGGACCCCGGTGGGTGCCGCGGGGCTCTCGGTGCGGGGCCGGTGGCCGGGGCGCAGCGGCGGCGGCGGCGGGGCCCGGCGGGGATGCCGAGCATTCCTGGCGTGCCGGGTACATCTGGTCCGGATTCCAGCGAGCTGGTCCCGGCCCTGCTCCACCCCCGCCGGCCCGTGAATCAGCACCCGCCACTGAAGCCACCGGCCCCGCCGGCACCGGGGACACGGCCGGCACCGGGGGCCGACAAGGGGGGAGCCCTGTCGGTAACGGGGTTCCCACCCAGGCTTCTCAGCACCGAGGGACACCAGCAGCTCCGGGAAGGGCCCCGGTGGCAGCTCACCCCGCTAGTAAAGAACGCTGTGCCCCCAGCCGGTGCCCCTCTCACGGTATAACCGGGTCACCCCCCCGCTCCCAGTGCCTCTCCTCTCGGTAGAACCAACTCCCCCCTCCCTCCTAACGGTGGCAGCTCCCCCCAAGCCGCTCCACGGCAATGCCGCTACCTCCGCTCCCTCCGGGACACCCCACCGCCCTCCCGGCCCTCTGCCGCCCGGGATGCTCCGCTCCGTGCCCACGGCGGGGAGCGGCCGCGGGTCAAAGTCTGCCCAGTCCGGTCCCGGAGTGAAGGTCACCCCCGGGGCGGCCACCGCCCGTCGCGGGGAGGCCCCGGCCGCAGCCCCGCCCGCCCCACCGGGACCCTCCGGCGCGGGAGCCGCGCACGGGCCCGGCCCCGGCCCCAACCCCCCCTGCCCGCCCCACCGACACCGGGGGCGAGGCCGCCCGGCCCAGGCGGCGCCGCGGGGCCCGGCGAAGGACGCCCCGCGCCGCACCCCCCACGGCCGCCCTGCCCCGGGGGAAGGTGACCTTCCCTAACGGGGCACGGCGGAGCCCCTCAAGCCCCGGAGCACCGAGGGCGCCGCGCGGGGCTCCGTCACCCGAACCGCCCGACCCAGCGCGGTACCGGCGGACCCACCTGCGCGGCTCGGCCGGGCCCGACTTGGCCCAGCGCCGGGGCCGCCGCCCCACCGGTGCCGCCCCGGCCGTGCCCGGTGCCGGTGCCACCGCCTCCCCCCGCCGCGCGCCGGCTCCGTCCCGGATCAGCTGGCGGAGTCATGACGCAGCCGCCCCCGGCCACGCCCCCCGGCCACGCCCCCGAGCCAATCGCCGCCGGTACCGCCGCCGCGCGCCGCGCCCGCCCCCGCGCCGGGATTGCCACCCGCTCCCGCCAATGGCGACCCGGCGCGACCAGCGGCTTAGCCAATAGGAAGGTGAGGGCAGCGCTCTGCCCCGCCCACCCCCCGAAGGAGAGCACGGCTCCCACCCGGCCGGGCGGCGGTTGCCTTGGGAACGGACGGGTCCACCCCGCCGCGGGGCGCGCCGGGAGTTGTAGTGCGGCGCGGCGCTCCCGGCGTGCCCCGCGTGCTGTGAGTTGGCATTTTCAAGAGGGTGAAGGGGCGGCGGGAGCAGGGCGGCTCCGAAGGGGCTCGACCCTTCCGCGGGCCCCGGGCGGGGCGTGGCGCTGCCGCGGGCACGGCCCGGCCGCCCCCGCCCGCCCTCGGGCGGTGCCTCCCTGTGCCGGGGCTGGTGACACAGCCCCGATTCCGAGAAGTTGCTCTAAGTCCTCGACCAATCAGAAGTGAGCGCTCTCCGCGAGCACCAATGGGCGGGCGCGGGGGGCGCGGCCGCGAGAACTCGGCTGACCCCGATGACTTGGCAGCGCCGCGCGATGACTGGACAACTTCTTTAAAGGGGCCGCGCCCGCCGCGGGTGCCGGCGGGGGAGAGCGCAGCGCAGCGGCGGCCCGGCCCGGTCCGAGCAGAAGCGCTCACCCGCTGCCCCGCCGGCACTCCCAGCGCTGCCATTCCCGCCCAGGGGTGCGAGGGTCGGAGCTGCCGTGCCCCTTTAAGGCCGTTTCCTGCCCTTCGTCCCAGTAACAGCTGATTGCAGCGGGCCAGGGTCGGGGGACCAATCGGCGGCCGCCACGTTCCACCCACGTGTCTCCCACGCGCCTCCGCGCCATGCAGCGCTGCCCGGCGGGAGCCCCCGGCGCCCTTAAAGGGGCCGCGCGCGGTACGGCCGCCGTGGCTGTCATGACCGTGTGCCCCGTGGGTACCGCGGAACCGCCGCTACCGGAGGCCCGACAGCGCCCGGGAGATGGCGGAAGGACCCGGCTCGGCTCACGGGCACCGGGGCCGGGCACCTCCCGTAGCGTGCGGTGGCTCGCGGGGCAGAGGGCGGCAGGATCCCGGGGCGGCGGAGCTGGAGCTACCCCACTGCCCCACACCGGCTGCCCCGGGCACTCACCTGCCGCCGGTAGGGTCCGCCCGTGGCGGGTGAGGACCCCTTTAAGACCGGCTGCCTCGTCAGCGCGGCTCGCCGGCTCCAGCTGACAGCCCAGGGCGCCTCTGACGTCACGGTGACGTCACGCCCCGCCGCCGCGTCACGCCCCGCCGCTGCCCATGCCCGGCCCCGCGCCCCGGCCGCGCGCGCCCGCCCCGGCCCCCCCGCCCCGCGGCCGCTGGAGGGAGCCCGGGCCCGGCCCCGCTGGGGCCCGGCGGGCAGCGCGGCCCGGCCCCCCCCCGCGCACATGGCGGCGCGGCGGCCGCATGTGACCGCCGTCACCTGACCAACATGGCCGGGGCCGCCCCCGCCGCCGCCCGCCGCGGCTGAGCCGCCGCCGCCAGGTAACGCGGGGCCGCCGGGGTGGTGAGGGACCCCACGGGGGGATGAGGGCTCCCCGGAGCGGCCCTCGGGGCTCAGCCCGGCTCTGCGGTCCCTCCGGCGGTAGCGAGGGTCCCTAGGGGCTGGGGCCGCTGGACCAGCCGTGGCCGTGCTCGGTGCCGGGTCCGTGTTGGGAGCATCACCTGAGTGTCCCCCGTGGCCGCTCTCCGGGCCCTCAGAGGTCCCTTTGTGTCCCCAATACGGGGGTAATGCTGGCGATGCCCTCGTGTACCCCCTCCAGCTGCGGAGGAGCCGTTGTGTCCCCACTGCCAGCCCTGGGGCTGCAGATGTCCCCCTCCATATCCCATCGTGGTCCTTTTCGCTGTGAATGTCCCATTGTGTCCCTCAAGCCTGGGGCTGAACAGGTGCCATCCCGTCCCACTCCCTGGCTGTGGATGGTCCATTGTGTGTCCCCCCAGCGACCCTGGGCCTGCAGAGGTCCTGTAATGTCCCTTCCCCCATGTCCCTATCGTGTCCCCCTGCCAGGGGCTGTGGGAGCCCCACCATGTCACTCAGCCAGGCTGCAAAGGTCCCACCTTGTCCCTCTCCACCCCCCCCCACAGGCACAATGACCAAACTCCTCAAACCACTTTTTTTTTGACCCGAGTGCCGATGGGGAAGTGATGCTTGCTGCTTGCTGGGACGGGCAGGGCGGTTCTGTGCTCTGTTCGCTCACAGCCTGTCTGGGCCACCTTTCTCCCAGCAGAATCCAGCATGGAAGGCTTCCTGCAGAGCGTGGAGAAGGACCTGAACATCGACCGCCGGCAGCTGGCCCCCGAGAGGACCCACGTCACCGCCTTCGTGCCGGCCAAATGGCTGCAGAGCCTCAAGGAGCGCCGGGCGCTGCCGCCGGCCTGCCCGCGGCCCGAGGGGCTGAGCGAGGTGGAGCTCAGGACGTTCCTGCAGCACTCGGTGCAGAAACTCCCAGCGGGCTGGACACGGGTGGAGATCCACGGGCTGTGCAAGGCCCGCCTGGGCTACCCGCTGCGGGTGGCACAGCTCCCCGAGCAGCGTGGCGGCAACGTGGATACCCTGCACGGCTTCATGCAGAGCGTGGCCTCCCAGAACTACCACAACCTGTGGGGCCGGGCCCACGGGCTGTACGCGCGGCCGTACCGGCGCCCGGACGCGCCACCCACGGTGCCGGCGCTGGACGCGCTCCGGGCTGCCCTGCACAGAGCCTACGGCTGCCCCGTCCTCCAGCTGGGCAGGAACGTGCCTGGCACGTCCCCCGCCAAGGAGAGCGTGGCCAAAGGGGCGTCCTTGTGTCCCAATGTGCTGCAGGCTGAGGCGCTGCTGGAGTCGGCCGACATGTTGTATATCATCTACCCCTATGTGCAGTACTGCCTGCACGACGTCGTGACCTTCAGCCCGGCCAAGCTCACCAACAGCCACGCCAAGATCCTCTTCCTCCTCTTCCACGTGCTGCAGGCCATGAGGGCTTGTCACCAGGCGGGTTTGGCTTGTGGAGATTTCTCCCTCCGGGACGTGGCTGTGGATGAGAAGCTGTGCAGCCGGCTGCGCGTGAACTTCAGAGGGTACGAGGGACCAGGGGAGGAGGATGAGGAGAATCTGGAGGGTGGTCTGGAGCGAGAGGGCAAGCAAAGCTGTGTGCAAAGGCAGGAGGTGACGTGCAGTGCCTGCCAGAAGGACCTCCGAGACCTGGTGTTGCAGTGGGTGCACGGGCAGGTCAGCAACTTCGACTACCTTATGCGTCTGAACAGCCTGGCTGGGAGGAGAATGGGAGACCCCAATTACCACCCGGTTCTCCCGTGGGTGGTGGACTTCACTACCAAAAACGGCAAGTTCAGGGACCTAAGGAAATCCAAGTTCCGTCTCAACAAGGGGGACAAGCAGCTGGACTTCACCTACGAGATGACCAAGCAGGCGTTTGTTGCGGGGGGCTCGAGTGGGGAGCAGCTCCACGTCCCCCATCACATCTCAGACGTCCTCTCGGATATCACCTACTACGTGTACACGGCCCGCAGGACACCCAAGGCAGTGCTGTGCTGCCATGTCAGGTCCCAGTGGGAGCCCAACGAGTACCCAGCCAGCATGGAGCGCATGCAGAGCTGGACACCTGATGAGTGCATCCCAGAGTTTTACACAGACCCCTCCATCTTCCGCTCCATCCACCCGGACATGCCCGACCTGGATGTGCCGTCGTGGTGCAGCTCCTACGAGGAGTTCATCCAAGTTCACCGCATGCTGCTGGAGAGCAGGGAGGTCTCCCAGGACCTGCACCACTGGATTGACCTCACCTTTGGCTACAAGCTGCTGGGAAAGGATGCAGTCAAGGAGAAGAATGTCTGCCTCCACTTGGTTGACAACCACACGCACCTGACGACCTACGGGGTCGTGCAGCTCTTTGACCAGCCCCATCCCAGGCGCATGGTGGGACCTGCCTACACTCCTGCTGAAGCTCCAGCCATTGCCAGGCCTCTGCTCCAGAACATCCGTGAGACCGTGGTTTTGGAGGACATCCAAGGCCAGGTGACAGATGCAGTCAACGGGCTGGTCCTGGAGGCTACTCCCAGTGAAACCACCTGGTCTGGGGAGAAACCCATGGCTGGTGAGGATGATTTGGAACAAGGCACGGAAGCTCTGGATTCCATTTCTGCTCCTGGGAGAGCCGCTGACCAGCCCTGTGCCGCTGTGCCTCCAGCACAGGCCTCCACCCTCCCTGCTTATGTCACCGAGGGCAAATCCTCAGGGGTCCGACCGCTCCGTCGGAGCAAGGCAGGGGCTGGGGATCAGCTGGACATGAAGATCACACTTCCTGAAGGCTTCAACCCGCTCCAGGCCCTGGAGGAACTGGAGAAACTGGACAATTTCTTGGTTAAAGGCTTAAGCAGCGAGATGCAGCTGTTGGAGCAGCCGTGGGAAGAGCCACCCTTGGCTCTCTCAGACCTCTTCCAGAGGGACATGCAAGCTCTGGGCATCCTGGTAGCTGAGATTATATTTGCACCGAGGCTTCGTCCTTCCAAGCCCGACGCGTCGCTGTTGGAGCGGTTCCTGATGGTGAGGAACCTCTGCCGTTACCATCCCAAGGAGATCCCGGCCCCGCTGCAGCACGTGCTGCACGTCCTGCTGCAGCTGAGCGTGCCTGTGGAGAAGCTGCTGAAGAGCAGGCTGGGCAAGGGCGCAGTGCAGTTGTTTGAATACAAACCCATCTCCCAGGGCCTCCCCCCACCCTGTCCCATGCAGCTCCTCAGCCCCTTCAGCTCCATTGTCCCCTTTCCCACCTACTTCCCTGCTCTGCACAAGTTCATTTTCACCTATCAGGCAAAGAAGATCGAGGATGAAGGGCAAGGACGGGAGCTTGTTTTCCAGCTGTGGCAGCAGCTGGAGGGGATCCTTGCTGAAATCACTCCTGAGGGCCTGGAGATTCTTCTGCCTTTCATATTATCTCTGATGTCCGAGGAAAACACCGCTGTCTATGCAGCGTGGTACCTCTTTGAACCCATAGCTAAATCCCTGGGGCCCAAGAACGCCAATAAATACCTGCTGAAACCCCTGATCGGAGCCTACGAGACGCCCTGCTCCCGCCATGGCAGGTTCTACCTGTACACAGACTGCTTTGTGGCCCAGCTGATCGTGCGCCTGGGGCTGCAGTCCTTCCTCCTGAACCTGCTGCCCCACATCCTGCAGATCCTCGTGGGCATCGAGAGCTCGCGGGAAGAGAGCAAATCCTTCCTGGGCACCGCTGAGGACGATGAGAGCGGAGGGGAGAGCCCGGTGTCGTGTGTGTTTGGGGAGGAGATCAAGATGGATGTGGAGCACAGCTCTGCTGCACTCGACCTCCTGGACTATACCTCTGGGGTCAGCTTCCATGACCAGGCCTACCTGCCTGAGGGTGAGGACTTCCAGAGTGGCCTCTACGTCGGGGAATCCCTGCAGCCCCAGGAGCAGGAATCGCTCAGCCTCGGCCGGCTGAGTGACAAGAGCAGTGCCAGCGAGGTGTCCCTGGGCGAGGACAGACCTGCAGATGGGGACTCCCAGAAGACAAGAGCAGCTTGAAGTCCATGGACAGCAGCCAGGACCTGAAGCAGAGTGAGGAATCAGAGGAGGAGGAAGAGGAACATGAGGAAGAGGAGCAGGAGGACGCGGTGGTCGATGCGGAGCTGACAGTGGTCGTGGATGCTGCTGGGGCCTCTGTGGATGTCACCCTGGCTGATGACAGCAGCGAGCCAGAGGAAGGGGAGGGAGAGGAGCTGCCAGATCACTCTGATGACAAAGAGCAGACCATACTGCTGGGTAAGACCCTGCCAGTGTCCTGGATGTTGGGCAGAGCCTGGGGAGAAGCAGATCCAGATTTGGGGGTGTTTATGGTCCCAGCCTGGGGATAGTGATGAAACCAAGGTGAGAGGCCAGGACTGCACGTGTCTCTGAGAGTCAGGGTTGGGGCAGTAGGGACTGCTAGACTGTCAGATAACTAATCTGTGCTGTGCTGTGTCCTTGGGGCTGCTGTTGTTTTGCAGACACAGCCTGTAAGATGGTGAGGTGGCTCTCGGCCAAGCTGGGCCCGACCGTCACGTCCCGCTTCATCGCCAGGAACCTGCTGAGGCTGCTCACGTCCTGCTACGTCGGTAATGCCTCCCCAGGGCCCAGGGTTGTGGTCTTTGTGAGGGTCCCCAGGACAAGGGAAGAGATGGGAATCTGACTCCATGTTCTCAGAAGGTTGATTTATTATTTTATGATATTATATTAAAGAATGCTGTATTAAAACTATACTGAAGAAATAGAGGAAGGATACATCAGAAGGCTGAGCAAGAATAATAATAAAAACCTGTGACTCCTCAGAGTCTGACACAGCTGATGGTGATTGGTCATTAAGTCAACACAATTCACATGGAACCAATCAAACATGCACCTGTTGGTAAACAATGTCCAGACCACATTCCAAAGCAGCAAACACAGGAGAAGCAATCAGATCATTATTATTTACATTTTTCTCTGAGGCTTCTCAGCTTCCCAGGAGAAGAAATCCTGGTGAAGGGATTTTTCAGAAAATATGATGGTGACACAGGGTGGGCTGTTCCCCCAGTCTGTCTGCTTGGGTGTGGCTGCTGCTTCAGCTCATGATGTGTTTTTCTCTGGGCAGGCCCCACCAGGCAGCAGTTTGTACCGAGCAGTGATGAGAACAGTCCCCTGAGCACAGGAAATATCTACCAGAAGCGGCCTGTGCTGGGAGATCAGGTGTCCAAGCCAGTGCTGGCCTGCCTCGTGCACGTGGCATATTTGTATGGAGAGCCTGTCCTCACCTACCAGTACCTGCCCTACATCAGCTACCTGGTCAGTATTGCCTTTTTCTCCTCTCTGCTGGGACAAGAGCTGTGTGCAGGCACAAAGGGAAGATGTAAAAAAAATAGTCCAGCCTCACCAGGAGCTTCTTGTGTATAAACTGAGCTTGGCTGGACTCTGACTGGGCCAGTATGGGCTGAGCAGCTGTGTTGGCTGAGAAGGGCAGGAGAGGCACTTTCACCTCCTGCCACAAGCTCCAGACTGCTCCCAGCAAAGCACATGGCTCTGCTCATACCCTTCTTTCACTGTCAGACCTTGTGAAAGCAGAGAAAAAGAATTTATTCTGCTTTTCTGTGCCCAAACAGAGCTGGCACAAGGGTGGGATTGTGATAACAGGCAGGAGGAGCAGCTTGTGCTGCTGTGAGATTGCTGGAGTGAGTGTTCACAGAGGTCTGTGTGGGTAGATAGGGCTGAACTGGGGGGAGACCAACAGGTTTTCAACTGAATAAAAAGCACTGGCAAGGCTCACCAACTTTTCAGCTTGAGGTTCATAGCAAGAAGGAAATGTATAATGCAGCTGGTTGAAAAACTCAATTTTTCATTAAAAGGAAAAGGGTTTGAATGTTTTAAACAGGCTTATTTTTCATATTGTTCTCTCTTTAGTGGTTGTAAACACTTTGGTTATGGATTCTCGTTTAAATGGAAAACTTCAGTAGCTTTCTGATAATTTAAACATAGAGGAAAAGAGGCCACAGCTGTTCATTTAAAGAAAACAAAAAGGCATTGTCAGTTTTTCCAGTGTTGAAGGGGAGATTTTTCAGGGGAAAAAATCCCATTTTTCAGCAAAAAATCATTCTCCACCCAGTTGCAATCATAGCTCCAGCTGTTCTGCTTTGCTTTCCTAAGCTCATTGCTTGGGGGCACAGAGGGGATTAAATACCCCTGTGAAACAGCATTTGGCAACCTGATACTGGAGCCATGGAACTGGCGGGTCACAAATAGGATAAAGTCAATCCTTCTTGCAGGATTTGGCAGGGTGGCTATTTTGTGAGAGGAAGAGCCTCTGTGATGAGCTGGAAGATGGCAGGTGTACAAGAAATATAGCAGGAACTGGGAATTGTCTGTGGGTTTTGTTACTGGCTCTCTTTTCTTGGGTGTTTGATTTGTCTAGGAGTTAGGAAATAGGACAATCTGTGAAGAAATATTTGAGTGTTGCTGCTGATGTTATTAACTCTTTGGCACTGCCATAACAGCAGCAGTACATTGTCAGCAGAAAAAGGATGTGCAGTTCTACCTCATGAAATTGTTAGCAGCTGGATTTCTAGAAGTCAGCAGCGGGTTTGCCCATAATTTGTGTTTGGATATTTCATGCAAGGACTGTTCCTCTGCAGACTGTGGGATGAAAACACTGATTTTTGCTTTTAAAATGTAAGGGTTTCCCCTCTCTCTGTGCTGGCAAATGATGCTCTGGGGTGTCCAGGGTGGTTTGGGCCAGTGTGGGGTGGTTGAATCTTGCTACTGAGCTTCCCGTTTGTGGGGATGTTGTACTCTGCAGAGGAAATCTGTGAGCTTAGGGGTGTCATTCCCCATTTTCTGCAGGCTCATCCCTTGTGCTGATAGGTGCCTGTCAGTTTTTGGACTCATCCCTTTGGACACATTTTGCTGTTGAGACTCAGTGCTCAGGTTCCTCTTCCAGGAGCTGTGCCCAGCAGTGCTGTGCTGGGTTCGAGGCTGAGCTCAAGTGGCCCTGGGGTCACCTTTGCTGTCTCCTGCTGGGGAGGTGGTGGCCCTGGCACTGAAGGAGTCCCTGTCACAGGTTGCACCCGGCGGCGGCTCCGGCGGTGTCCGGCTGAACAGTCGGAAGGAGGCCGGGCTCCTGGCTGCTGTGACACTGACACAGAAGATTGTGGTGTGTCTCTCTGACACCACACTGATGGACATCCTGCCCAAGATCAGCCAGGAGGTGCTGCTCCCAGTGCTGGGCTTCCTCACTTCACCAGCTGTTGGGTAAGCACAAAATCAGGGATTTGGGAATGGTTCTGTGGGGACCATTGATGCTGCCAGGGCTGGGGGTGTTCCTGCTCTGGTGTGCATCTCCTTGCACTGGTGCACTGCTGAAAGCATTCTGGTAACACAGAAAAGGCAGGAAGCATGAGGCAGAGGATGGAAAAAAAGGGATATGTGGTGGGCAGGCTGGTCATGGATGTCCTCTGCAGTTTCCCCAGTGGAGCCCAGGCCCGTGTTGTCCTGTGTGTGAAGACAATCAGCCTCATTGCCTTGATCTGCCTGCGCATTGGGCAGGAGATGGTGCAGCAGCACCTGAGTGACACAGTGAGGAACTTCTTTGGGGCATTCTCGCTGCTGCAGGAGCTGCAGGACCAGGTCAGTGGTGTGGGAGAAGTCCTCCTGTACTTCTCCAGGTGTGGGAATGTGATGGGCATACCTGGCTGTCTTTGTGTGGTAAGAGCATCTCATCTTGGGGTTTATCTGACATTGTTTATTTTGTCCAGGGGTTGACAGCAGAGTCGCTGAGCAGCTGTGAGGTGCCAGTGATGGAGGTGCCCCTTTCAGATGGGAAGCTGCTGCCTCTGGATCCATCTGTGCTGGTGGAGTTACAGAAGGTGTTCAACCCTGAAATGGCCTACATCACCTACATCCCCTTCTCCTGCTTGCTGGGTATGCCTTGGCCACCAGCTCCAGGGATCTGTGAGGGAGCTCTGTGCTCTGGGCATGCGTGCTGGGTCTGAACTCCAGGGGGGGAACCCACAGCTTCTACAGCATGGCTTGGGCTGAATCTTGGGTTGGGAGCCCTCTGGACTTCGGGCTGCCTTAGCTGGGAGCAGATACAGCTGACCTGGAGGATGCTGTGGCCACATCCCTTATGGAGGGGCATGATGATGATGATGATGATGATGGGGACATTGCTTCCCTTGCAGCCACATTGTCCCTGTCTCCTCAGGTGACGTTATCCGCACGGTTGTGCCCAACCACTCTCTGGTTGAGAAGCTGGCCAGCCTCCACCTGGAGAACATGAACCCCCAGAACCTGCAGGCCGTTGGCCTGGAGCAAACACCGAGTGTGGTGGGCTCTGACCAAGACCCTCGAGGGGCTGAGCCCTTCTCCAGCCCCCAGGAGGACACTCACTCTGGCACTTTTGGCAGTGTCCTGGTGGGGAACCGCATCCAGGTGCCCGTGGACACGCAGCGGGAGGGTCTTGGCTTGCTCCACCTCAGTGCTGGCCCTGATGGATTCACTCCCAGCTCATCCAGCGAGGAGAGTGCCCTGAAGCAGGACCTGCCCCGCAGCACCCACATGCTCTGTGGGAACTGGCTGGCCTACTGGCAGTACGAGATCGGGGTGAGCCAGCACGACCCCCGCTTCCACTTCCACCAGATCAAGCTGCAGAGTTTCTCAGGGCACTCTGGGGCCATCAAGTGCGTGGCACCGCTGGGCAGCGAGGATTTCTTCCTGAGTGGCAGCAAGGACAAGACAGTGAGGCTTTGGCCTCTGTACAACTACGGGGATGGCACCAGCGAGGTGCCCCCACGCTTCACCTACGCCGAGCACAAGAAGTCTGTGTTCTACGTCAGCCAGCTGGAGGCACCGCAGCACGTGGTGAGCTGTGATGGCACCGTGCACATCTGGGACCAGTTCACAGGTAAGGAGGGAAAGGGTGAGGAGTTGGAGTGAGCTGGTCCAGCCCTTACAGGCTGCGCTGAGTTTGGGTGGCTCTTGTTAAAAACCAGCACAGAGCTGGAGATTTTGCTGTGTGACTTGTCCTGCTGTAATATCTGTCATCTTTTCATAGGCAAGCTTCTGCGGACTTTTGATGAGTTAGACAGCAAAGTCCCCATCACAGCTGTGACCACCATGCCACCTCCCTATCACAGCATCTCTGTGGCCAGTGCAGACTCTGTGCTGAGGTTCATCGACCACAGGAAGCCAGGACTACAGGTAGGGACATTGTGCTGCGAGTCACCTTCCTCCATCCCTCTGCTTAATGCTGGGATCACAGCTGGCCCAAAGCCCAGATCCCAAAGCCAGCTGTGATGGCTCCATGGGAACCAGCTTGTCCCTTGAATGCCAGCTCCCCTGAGCTTCCCCATCCCAACTGGAGTGTCTGTGTTGCAGCACGAGTTCCGCCTGGCCAGCGGCGTGAGCGCGGGGCTCATCCGCTGCCTGGCCGTGAGCCCCAGCGGCCGCAGCGTCATGGCTGGCTTCTCCTCGGGCTTCATCGTGCTGCTGGACACCAGGACAGGGCTCATCATGCGGGGCTGGCCTGCCCACGAGGGAGACATCCTGCAGATCAAGGTGAGAGGCTCAGCTGGGATCAGGGTGGGGCCTCATTGAGGTTCTGAGGCTGTGTGGAGCATCCTTCCTTCAGGGTTGTGTGCTCCATGCCTTGCAGTGGCCCTAAAGGGCTGCCCAAGCTCTCCTGCCCTGTGGTTAGTGCTGCTGCCAGCTGTTCTTGGTCCAGCTCATGCTGCCAGAGTTCAGCCCTCCTGGGTTTCAGTGCCTGCCAGGCAGGTCTGCAGCAGGGGCAGGGAGGAGTCATGGCTCCTGTGAAGGAGCAAATGTGTTGCTTTCTCCACGGGGCTCTGGGCTTCCCTGGGAGAGTGTTGCTCTAATGAGTAACTCTTGTCCATATTTACCCACCCCAGGGAGCAGTGCTGGCTCTCCTGTGTCCTCGACCCAAATGTGGGTTAAACAAAGTTCAGCAGTGTGGCTTGTTTACCCTCTCATTAGCTCTGGTAATAAGCAGCTCCAGGCTTCTCCTACCTTCAGCAGTATTTTCAACTGTGAGAGAGCCTCCCAGTTCCTTCTCCTGAGAAGAAAAATAGTTTTGCAGGTGATTTAGTGGAGAGGGAGACTGCATGGTAATCCCTGTACCCACTGCAGTAGCAACAGATGATGAATGAGTTGTGTTGGGTGTCAGGGCGTTGTTGAGAAGAGGCCCAGCCCATCTCTTGGAGGAGATTGCCAGCTACCAGAGCATGCTTTACCTTGCAGTGTCCACTCAAGGCCTTGCTAACATGCTCAGTACCATCAGCTGCTTGGAAATGACTCTGACTGTCCTGAGGGATTGCACTGTGACCACTGGGTCACTGGCAGCCACCTGCTGCTCTCATGGGCAGCACCAGATTGTGAGTTTTTACAGAAACCCCTGTTCACTGGCCTTTCCTCTCCTGCAGGCTGCAGAGGGCAACATGCTGATCAGCTCCTCCTCAGATCATTCCCTGACTGTGTGGAAGGAGCTGGAGCAGAAACCTTTGCACCACTACAAATCTGCCTCCGAGCCCATCCACGCCTTCGACCTCTATGGTAACGAAGTGGTCACTGGCACTGTGGCCAACAAGATCGGGGTCTACTCCATGCTGGAGTCCTCAGCCCTGCCCAGCAGCACCACCAAGCTGAGCTCAGAGAACTTTCGGGGTACATTGACCAGCCTGGCAGTGCTGCCCACAAAGTGCCACCTCCTGCTGGGCTCGGACAACGGCGTCATCCGGCTCCTGGCATAGTGACCCCGGCCTGGCAGCCTGTGGCTGTCCCTGGAGCTGGAAGCCAGCAGCATGGCTTTTGGAGGAGGCACAGTCAGATGTTTCTGAGCAGAGGATGCAGAGGGAGGTGTACTTGTTACGTCTCTAAGCTCTTTCTGTATCTTGAAAAAGAAAAAAAAAAAGCCATAACTGAGAAACCTCCACTGCTGCTGGGAGAGATATTGGGCGTTGTAGGTCACTGTCACCCCTGCAGAGAGGCCTGGAGCTTTCCTTACCGTGTGTGCCTGATCCCCAGGGGACTGTGAGCTGCCCTCCACAGGAATAGGGACCACAGGTACCCTCCCCCCTTCAGTTAAGGGGTAGGAGGTGCCCCTTGATAAAACACAACAGTTTAGCTACTGCCACCTGCACTTCCCCTCCCCTTCCTCTCCTGAACCTCTGAACAGCCCCACTGGGATGGCAGAAGCTGGGCCTGGGAACTGCTGCCTTTGGGGCTGCATCTCCTCCTCCTGTGGCTGGTGCTCAAAGCCCAGAGGAGGTGCTCTGTGAACTTCAGGTTCTGCCAGCTGAGTTGGAGCCTGCATGGGAGGAGGAGAGGCTCAGCAGAGCCCTTCTGCTGCCGTGCTGGCTCCAGGGCAAGGACTGGAATGGAAGGCAGCCAAGGCACAAGCCCCATCTGCCCTTCAGTTCCTGTCAGAGTGGGCTGCTGCAGAGGGGCAGATTGGGGTGGCAATGTGACTCTAAGGAGGCCAGAACTAAATAACTAGATACTTCCATGGGGATTTTGGCTTCTGGAGCAGCGGGGTAGGGCTGTTGTTGGTTCCTACCCCAGCATCCCATGATGATGTGAGGGGTGAGGAATGCCATGTGTGCTGTGCACTGGCATTGATCCTCAGTAAATCCTAATCCTCTCCTCCGTGCTGCTCAGGCTCCTGGGGAAGACAGGACAGCAAAAAGGTGCTCAGTTTTGTGCCCTCCTGCCCTTGTAGGGTGAGAGGCAGGAGGCAAGAATGCAGCATGGTCTCTCTCTTGGACCTTTCCTTTGGGACAGCACTGTCTGTTCCCACCCCAAAGGCACAGAGGATGCTCTTTGCCCCACCAGTAGGAGCAGTTTCCTCCCTTCTATGTCAGCCCTTTTCCCATCCATCCTTCAGCCTAGCCAGAGCCAGTATCAGGGGAGTGGGAAGCTCTTGGGCAGAGGAGGAGCCTGCTGTGGGTTGTCCTGGGAGGGGAAAGGGCTTCCATCCAGCTGCCAGCTGCAGGGAGCTGGGGAGGTGAGTGGTTGGCCAGTGCTGTCCTTCCCTACCCAAGGGGAGCTCTCAGTCCCGTGTTGCCTATTAAGCATTTGCAATAGATGTAAATATTTACTTCTAATATACTCTTTGAAAGAACTGCAGAGATCTCTGTGTGTGTGTGTGAGCTCTGTGCTGGAGGGGCTGGGTGTGCTGCCTGCAGCTCTCCTGCTGCTCAGCCCAAGTGCCACCTCCTCCCTCCTGCTCCTCTTGTGCTCTGGGGGAGCCCTGGATGTAGGACAGGACTCTGCTGCACAGGATTTGCTTTCCAGGGGGAAGTAGCTCCCAAATGTGGTTGGAGAGTTCAGATCTGTCACTCACTGTCTGGGTGAGCTTGGAAACCAAGAGTTCCTGCAAGGAATGGAGTGGAAGATGCTGCTGGTGCTCCCTGCTGGCCCTCAGTGACTCCTCTCCCCCTGAGGACAGGGGCAGGGGCAGGAAGGATCACCATCACTTCTGCATGATCACAAATCCACCCTGGGCAGCTCTGCTGGAGTTCTGCCCCTCCCCAGGACTGTTCCTCTGTGCCCCAGCAGTTATGTGCATGCCCTGGGCACTGGGACCAGCTGCCCTGGAGAGCTCTGGAGCGTGCTGTGCCCCAGGGGAGGGAGCAGCTGCTCTTGGCTCAGCCCAGCCTGGCCATCAGAGCCTGCTGTGTGCAGCCACAGCACCCTGGGCCCCTGCCCTCTGTTCAACCAGCAGCAGCAGGGACTCCAGGAGGGAAGAGCTGGGGGTTTCAGCAAAGAAAATTCCCAAACCAGACAGCCCTGTGGCAATAAACACTGAGCCCTGCATTTTCACTGAAGTTTATGAATAAAAGAGAATATTCCTAGCACGGGGAGTGAATGCAAAGTGGAGCCACTTGCAAATTACTGCTGCTGGTGGGAGTTTTGGACTGCTAAACTCAGTGTTAAGGCTGTCTTGAAGGTACAGCAGCCCAAAAGTGTGTCCCCATCTCCAAATGCACCAGAGATTCACTCCTCTCCCCCTAAGAAATGTTTACCCGGATGCTGTAGGTCAATATTTGCCTGCCAAATTCTCAAACAGGGGGTGGTGCTGAAGGTCACTGCTGGGAGGGGGGGCTGGACTAGAGCTCTGTGTGCCCCATGCAGAGCTGCTGGACAGGCTAAAGCAGCTGCCAGCTCCAACGTGGACATCAACAGCCTCAGGTAAGGCACAAATCAAAGGGTTTGACAGAAATGAGGGCTCCTGCAATGGCCCTCTGGGAGAGAGGGGTGAATTTGGCAGAGGGTTAAAGGATGGGCACCACCAGGGAGGAAAAGGGGTATTTGGGGTGGAGGAAGGGGAAGAGTGAACTGGCCTCAAGTTATCTTCTGCCAGCGGGCTCTCAGCCCAGCAGTTCTGGGTGAAGTAAGGACTGCTTGGAGAGTGGAAAGGAGCCCCAGGAATTAAATGTGGACACCACGCCGGGGGCAGGGCTTTGGCGTGGGGGTTTTATGAGAAGGAAAAGGTATTTTATTTCTGTCTGAAAGGGAAAAGTGGCTGTGTGAAGCGTTGGCCAGGGAATGGGTGGGGTTTCGCTGTGACCCCTGGAAGCCCTGTCCACACTGGAACTGGAGCACGGAGCAGGGAGAGGCGGGGTTTGCCAGCAAAGGGGGAAGAGGAGTGCTGGGAAGGGGAGGACTCCCCCTTCCAGGACATAATGCTGGGAAACTGCTGTGGTATTGCACTTCATACCTGCAAATTCCCTCCCAGACAGCACTTGCTGAGCACCCGCAGGTCAGTAGCCCTTCTCCCAAGAGCCTGGGGCACAGCTGAGGATGCTGTGCCTGTATCCCTGTGGTTTCCATGGGAAAGGAGCAGAATGGCTCTTGTCTCCTTCCAGAGGCACGGTGTGTGCAGCACTGATTAGGGAAATGCCATTTGCAATCCAGAGAAACCAGGGCAGCAGGGTCAGACAGGCAGGTTCCAAGCCCAGCCTGGCTGTGGCTGTGAGCCCCTGCTCCTCTCTGATTTCCCTGCCTTGGCACCAGACCCAGGAGCCCTGTGGTGTTTCTTTGCAGCATTGTTCATCTCCCTATTGCTTTCCACCAGCTTCTGTGCCAACCTGTTTGGCCAGGTTGATAATTTTCTCCCTGTAGACCTGAATAGGCTGAGCTGGCAGCTGGAAATAACTCCTCTCTCGGCTGGTCCTTGTGTTCCAGGAAAATGGGGTTCCTCTGGGGGCTGCTCTGCCTGGCTGCTCTGCACAGCCTCCCAAGGGTAAGTTGCTACTCCAGCAAAGAGCAAGGGAAGTGTGGTGGCTCCCTGGGCCAGACCATGGGGCAAATACCACCCAGAAAAGCCCTGGAAGGCAGATTGGTGGAGGATACTGCTGGGGGGTTCACTAGCAAGGTTTCTAATCCTTTACCCAGCTCAAATAGTTGTGGATGTTCTTATTTTCATTCAATATTTATTATATATATATATATATATATATATATATATATATATATATATAATATTTATAATATTATATACAATATTTTCAGTATTATTCATATTTCTATAGAAACTTTTCTTTTGGAACCTGACTTCAACTGTATTTGGTGACCGTGACCTTCAGGAGTTAACAGGAACTTTTTGAAAAGCAGGTTTTTCCTCCCCCCCCAGCTTTTAAATCTGGATCCCTGTCAGAACTGAGATTGCAAAACCCCACTGCTCAATCTCAAAAGGATCCATTATTTTGTGCCAGACTGGCCTGATCCCTTTCTAAACAAATCCAGTATTTGCAGTGTCTCCCAGCTGCTCCTCACCTCCACCTGCCCATGTCAGACCCCACCACCTCTGGGTCTGCACCCCAAAATCCTGCCCTGGCTGTACCTTGTGGGGACTGCTACAGCCAGGGCTGCAGTGGGAGCAGGGAAGACACACTCTGGAAATTCAGAGGGACCTGATTCTGGTTTTTTGTTGATTTTTTTTCCCCACAGCTGGCACATGCCATTGACCAGCAGCGTCTCTTCCTGGACAAGGATGGGAAGCTGAGGGTAAGCACTGACAGGTTCCACCCAAGGGGGCTGAAGTTTTGCAGTTTTTCCTGAGAAGGGATGAGCCCAGGCAATGCCAGTGCCATGAGAAAGTCCATCTTTCTGCAGGCTCTACTCCCAGCTGCTGCCAGTGCTCTGCTCCTTCAGGTTGGAAGCTCCACCCTAAATAACAGCAGAGTGTGGAGTTAACATCAGTGTGGTGTGTACAGGGGCTGGCAGGTGGATGATTTAATTTCTGATTGATAAGGAAAGGTGAGGGAAACCACCAGCTGTGAGGATGACAGGGAGAAAGACCTGTAGCTGTTCCAACCCATTGAACCTGGGATGTTTCAGATCATGCAAATGTGAGGAGTAGTGGCAGTGCTAAAGGCTAAAGCTTAGAAGAGTGGAAAATGAGGAAATTTAGAGAGAAGAAGAATGGAATAGAACACACAGGTCAAGAAAACACAGATGCCTGGAGGAGGAATTGAGCCAAACTGGATCAGGGCTGTGACAGCAGCAGAAGGGGTGACCAGTGTGAGGCAGGTGGGCACTGCTGAAATGTGTGAGGGGAGGAGATGAAATCAAGGCTGAGGATGATGGATCTGTAAATGCTGAAGGCACAGGACATGTGCTGAGCTGGTGGTGGGCCTTGACCTCAAGCTTTCCTGAGAGCAAGTAGAGGAGGAACCCGACCCTGGGTCCATTTTCACAGGATACAAAACCTCTTTTCCAAATCTTTATCCTCAGAGTTAAAAGGAAACTGAAGCAAAACCAGAGTGAGCAGTCCAGCTCTGCCCAGTTTTCTCAGCCCACTGAGGTGTGCAGTGAAAGTCCATGAGGGTGTCACTGTGCTCCTGCTTTCCCAGTGCTATCCTTGTTTCTCCCCAGGATGTGAAAAGTGCTGGAATTTCACAGTGGGATTTGCCTGGAGCCATCCCAGCCCTGCCAGAGGGAAAGATGGTAGAATTTAGTTATGACAGCTTCCAGGAGAATGATGGACCCATGTCAGCATTCCCCACCACCCTGCCAGACACGAGGGATGACTGGAACTCAGAAGATGAAGCCGTAACTGGGGCTGGGGGTTGTCATAGGAAGAAATCACCTGGGGAAAATGCCTCTACTGAGAAGGAAGGAGAGGCTGGAGGTAAAAGCTGTGAGATGACTTGGAAGAAGAGCCAAAGGCTGGCAGATGGCTTGATGAGATTCAGCATTGATCTCCTGAGAAAGGTGGAGCTGGAGTCCAACAGAACCAACGTGATCCTGTCCCCCTTCAGCATCGCCCTCGCCTTGTCCCACCTGGCCCTGGGTAATTCTTAGTGGCAAAGCCACCATTCCCTGCCCTTCCCCAGCTCCTCTCCCAACCAGATGCAAATGAAATACAGTCCCTACCACTTATCCTTGCTGCTGCAGCTTTAATTAGGCATGATTACAATTGAAGCTGCCCTCTGAGGCTCCGACTCTCAGATTTCTCCAGCCTCTTTTGTGAGGCACAGCGTGTTTCTAACAAGAGGCAGCCAGAGGAACATCCCTGTTTTCCACTCTGTGGGCATGAGACCTAACAGGAATTTGATTTTTAGGAGCAGCAAATCAGACAGAGAAGGATTTGCTGGAGGTGATGCACCTGGAGTCAGAGCCCTGCCTCCACCAGATGCTGGGCACCCTTCGCAGGAGGCTCACAGAGTCCACCCTCAGCCTGGGGTCACGTCTGTACCTGCAGAAAGGTGAGAGAGGGGGCTGGACTGGTGTAGGACAAACCTCCCAGTCACAGAGAGTGATGGAAGCACCCTGGAGACATCAATTTCCCCTATTTCCTCCTCTTGGGGAGTGTCATATCACGCTGAGCAAACCTTTTCCATCATTCCTCCCCTTTGCCAGGGTTTGAGGTCAAAGAGAAGTTCCTGGAGGATTCAGAGAAATTCTATGGAGCAAAGCCCAAGACCCTTTCTGGGATCAGTCAGGACGACCTCATGGCCATAAACAACTGGGTAAAGGATGTCACTCATGGAAAAATTCCCTCCTTCCTCCAGCAGCTCCCTCAAAACACAGTGATGCTGCTGCTCAATGCCATCTATTTCCACGGTGAGCTCCACAGGCCTTCCTCATTTCTTTCAAGAGGAAATAGTTGGAACTCCAGTTTTCTGCAAGCCCTGTAGCTGAACAGCCTCTCCTCTCCTCGCTTCCTGCTAGGCAATCTGCTTGTTCTTGTGCATCTGCTGTTCCTCTTGCTTAGATTTCTTTACAGTAATAATTCCCAACTGCTTCACATGTGCTAAAAATGTTACTTGACAGCAGAGCCAGGACACAGCAGGTGGGACCTGCAGTATCTTTGCCTCCTGCTTCAGGATCCCAGGCAGTGGCACATCCCTGCTCATCTACTCAGTGATCTTAAAGGTCTTTTCTAACCCAAATGGTGAACCAGGTCGTTTGCAGCTCTGCACACCCACCACAGAGCTCAGAGGCAGCTTCTGTGGATTTCTCTCTGACTACAGCACGGTGGTCGGCCACATCTTCCTTTTTGAATTCCCTGAGGGCTGTGCACAGACCAAACTCTTCCAGTGTAAATCTACAAACGTTTTACCTTGGTCTTGGAGCAGTGTTTCCCCCTCTGCAGCACAGAGGCAATACTCCCCATTTTTCAAAGCACAAACATAGTTTCTTTTATCTCCATAGCCTTCAGTAGTCTCCCACGCTGAGGCATGAGGATTAATCCATGTTCTTTTTGTTATTCCATAGTTTCTCTCTGGATGATAAGAGTTTCCTGCTGTTAGGGCTCTTCCAGCCTTGGTACTGACTTCTCTTCACTGTATTTTCATTTCCCTGGTCACTACTGGCCTTGTTAGAGAACTCAAGATAGGAGGAGTGTCAGCTCAGCAGTTTCTGGTTTTCTACTCAAATTTAACTTCATCACTTTCAAAACTTTTATTTTTACAGGGTTTTGGAAGAATAAATTTAATGCAAGTTTCACTGGGCCAGATGTGTTCCACCTTGACAATGAGTTTGTGGTCCCAGTTGAGATGATGAAAGCCCACCAGTACCCCCTGAGCTGGTTTACTCTGGAGTCCCAGGATATTCAGGTAGGGATCTCTCAGGAGTACAGCAAATTTTCACTGGAACTTCCTCTTGCTGTGGTATTTTACTAACTGCAAGCAGTCCCTCCAAAAAACCAAATTTTTTTTTTTTTTTACAGGCATAGCACACAAAAATTTAATAATCATTCTTTGTCCTTACTTCCAGCAAGAATGTTGAAACTTCCCTTTTAATCTCTAGGAAAAACCACAAAGAGATATTCTGACTAACTTGGAATTAATAGAATTTTAAAGCCCTGAGTTAAAGACAAAGGAGAAAATATGGAAAGGAATTCCCTCAGACCATGTGCTGTTGGAGCTTTTCAGAATCCAGAGTGGGACAAGCTTGTGGGCTTTCACTCTGCCATGTGCTCAACCTTTACCAGCCAGTGGCTAATACTAAAATCTAAAGCTGTTATTCCAACAAATTCTCCTCTGGAGAAATCAGATCCCTCCTTCTCACCAGGCTGTTTTCATCTGGGAGCAAGAGTGGCCCTGTAGACCAATTAGAAAAAGACTAAATTAAAATGAAATTAAATTTGTGGACTTCCCTTCCTTTTCCCTGAATCCTTCTCTGGTTGGTTTTATTTCCAGGTGGCCAAGTTTCCCTTCAAGAGCAATGTGAGTTTTGTGGTCTTTGTACCAAACCACAACTCCAGGGACACCTCTCACATGCTGGAGAACTTCCCTTACAAACAACTGTGCAGGCTTTTCCCCAGAGAGGTGCCCACCACGGTGAAGATCCCCAAAATAAAGTTGGATTACCAGCTGGAACTCAACCAGGTTCTCAGCCAAATGGGTAAGGCCTCTGGCAGGGTTTGCACAGAACAAGATCAGTCTGTTCGCTGACACCAAAAGCTGCCACCCTTGTTTCTAAAGCTGTGCCTCACAGCTTGCTCCAGAACTCCAAACTCTCCCAGCTCTTCTTCCTCTCCTCCTCCTTACTCCTTGCTTGCCTGGCACCAAATGTTTTGCTCCAACAAGATGATACTACAGAGAATTCACAGCTTCTCACAGCCATTACGAGTTCTTCCTGTTGTAGCCAAGACCAACTTCCCCCGTGCATCAATCTCAGTCTCTTACTTTGTCATTTCATTCAGTGTCCAGGACATGGAAATTGCCAACAGAGAAAATGCAGATCACAAAACCTGGAGCTGAAATAAAACACCAGGGGCTGCCTTTCCAGATGAGAATAATTTAAGAGTTCACATTGTTTTTTAAGCAAAGAATTGCTTAAAAAAATAATCTCTGTAGAAGTGTTTTCAGCCTAGCTAGAAAGTCTTCAGACTTATTGCTGCTTTTTAAGGATGACTTCAAGTTCTTACACTACTATTTTTAAACAGGTGGAATTTTTGTTTCTCTTGTCAGTTCTCCAGTCCTCCATGGTGGGCAGCACATGGAGCAACAGATCAGGGAATTGCTTTCTTCAGACAGCTCTGAGAAAACTCAGAACTCACAGCACCAACTTGGTCTCATTTCTCTGCAGGCCTCCAGGAACTGTTCACGAGCCCAAACCTCCAGAAGATCACAGAGGAGCCTCTCTTTGTGTCCAGTGTACAGCACCAGGCCACCCTGGAGCTTAAAGAAGACGGGGTGGAAGCATCTGCTGCCACCAGTGTCATGCTGTCACGTTCAGTCTCTGCCTTCAGCCTCGACAGGCCCTTCATCTTCATCATCTTTGAGGATGAAACAGGGATCCCACTTTTTATTGGCAGTGTCCAGAACCCCAACCCAGATGCTGTTCCCCAGATCCAAGAGCCACAGGACTCAGGTGAAGCCACAGAAGCCAACAAGCACCGCGTGCCCAAATAACAGAGGGCACAGCTGAGTGTTCTGGGACTACTGCCTGACCCTCTGGAGCAGCTGGGAGAGGCCACAGGGGGCAATTCCTTGCTGTTTTCCTTTCCAGATCCCTAGAGACCAGTCCTGGGATTTCTGAGCTTCTCCAAGTTGAGGCTCCCCTCTGTTGAACCTGAAAAGCTTGTTCTGCCTGGATTTCCCTTCCAGGGCTCTCAGTCATGGAAGGGAGACTTTCTTGTCCCCAGACTGTTATTAGAGTCTTCATTAAGATCTTATTAGAGTCCCCTGTAGCCTGGAATCATCATTAGCATCTGGCAGCTTGGACATCAGCCAGGGCTGTCTGAACGTGGCTCTTCCTTCCGCAGTTCCTGGGAACACGAATCCCTCCGTGTTCCTCTGAAAACCATCTGTGCCCACCTAGACAATGACCTCCAGAGCAACTGGACTAGAAACCAGTTGCCTTCTCTACGATGAGTCACAGCCACTTCCAGGCATGGGTTCTTTTCAAAGATTCCCTTTTCCCACTCCTTGGCTATTTGGATCTGATGTAGGAGGCTCTGCTGTAGGAAACCCCTCCCTTTGGATCCTTCTTTCCAGCCCTTCTTCTACAGGCTGGGTAATTTTCCCTTTCCAGCCCTTCTTCTAGAGGCTGGGTAATGCTATATTTTTCAAGGGATATTTTATAAAGTGTTTTTTAGTAATCTTTATGTTGGCAGAATAATAAAGAATAAAGCAGAATGTATTTGCTGAAGGTGTTGCATTGAAGAACCCAACAGAGAAAGGGAAAAGGCACAGAGATTTAGTAATTGCAAAGATGGGGAGGAAAAAAATCTGGGCATGACAGAAGAAAATAAAGGAGGGGCTGTGGCAAAGGATCTGCTTTTGCTACACCTTGTCACAGGGAACAGCAGGGGCTGTGAGGTGAAATGGCAGATCTGTGAAGGCTCTCCAAGGGCCAAGTCCAACAAGTTTTGGGCATCTCCCCTGGCAAGTGTGCAGGGGATGGATGCTCTCTGGGTCAGAGCTGGCTTTGTGAGATGGCAGAATTCCCTGAATTAGGGCATGAGCTCAGTGGCACAGGGTCAGGAGGGTTTGGCCTGTGAGCAGCAATGCAGGGATAAGCAAAGATGTAACAGCCCTTAACTTTTCTCTTGGGTAAAACCTGACAAATGCTGGGATCTGCTCAGAGGGTCGAAGGTGCTGATCTGGCATCTGTTACCTGTGATTTGTTCTTCACTGGGATGCTCCTGGCTCCACAGTGTCCATGCTGTGGATGGCTGGGACAGCTTCCAGGGAAAGGAGCAAAGATTTTGACACCTGTAGCTGAATGTCACTGCTTTTGTTTTGGCAAAAGACAATGTCCTGTTACAGCTTCCCTTTGGTCTGAGATGGGTCCTTGTTCCAGTGCAGCAGTGCCCTAAATGCCCATGAGGCCCTGGCACAGATTGTCCAGAGAAGCTGCTCCATCCCTGGAAATGTCCAAGGACAGCTTGGACAAGGCTTGGAGCAACCTGGGATAGTGGAAGGTGTCCTTGCCCATGGCAGGGGGGCTGAAACAAGATGATCTTAAAGGTTCCTTCCAAACCAAACTATTTTATGATTCTATCAAGGAATTCTGGGGGCCTTCCACCCAACCAAGCCATCCTACCACTTAAAAATTACAGTCCTAACTCAGGAGTACTTCTGTGCAAAGCAAGTCCTGTCCATAGTAATTTCTGCTTCCAAACCCCCTCAGCTGCTGGGTGGAAAGGATGGTGCTGTGTTCTTGCAGAGCAGCAGTCAGAGAGCCCAAGGGCCATCCTTCTGGCAGTGTTTTCCTCTCTTGGGAAGGCTGTCTTCCCTCAAAGGAAGGAGCAGAATGCTTCTGGGAGCCTCCGTCCCTGAATAGTCTGCACCATCTGCTGGCACAAGAGCAGGACTGACTCACTAACCACGAATTTAGGGGATGCAGGCAACTTTGGGGAATGAAAAGTCCTGGCTCCAGCCTCCAATTATGCATTTCTTCCAGTCTAAAAGGGGAAGAATGGCCGAAGATAATGCCTACCCCTCTAACCAATGTCATGACACGAACCCTTCAGAAAGAGGCTGTAATTACAGAGCCCTGCAATTTTAACAAGTAAACCCACAAGAATTCAGCCTTTCTTACTAGAGGGCACAGCTCTAGCCCACAGGGAACATTTTAGCTTATTTATTTATACAGATTCATTCCTAGCATTCAGAAATACCATTCCATGCCTTAGGTAAGTCTTCTTTGGCTACTGTAACCTCCCTGAATGCCACCCTGTTGCACTGCAACCACTGCAAAATTTGAAGCTCAAGTTTTCCTTTTCACGCCTCTGCCCTCCAGCTCCCGCTTTTATAAAGTTTTTCCCCTTGTTCTCAGTTTCCTGAACAGCTTGGTTCTTATTTCCTATTTTCTGTCTTGCTGCCATCACTCCTCCTCCAAGCTATTCTTGTCAAACTATTAATTTCATCTTATTTGACAGTACAGCAGCCCTCCATGACTGTGCTTCGCTCAACAAATTATCAGTTACACCAACCATAAGACTCTTTTTCACTCCACTGACTTTCCAGAAGAGGCAGTTTGTAAAATGCAAAGTAATATTAATGTTTCTGCTCAGGAGTTTCCACTTTGCATTGCTAAAGCTTTCATTTTGACGGAGCTGTATTCTGAAAAGACATGACTAGCACAGGGTGTCTGCTCTATCCATCTGCACCACTGGCTCAGAATATCAAATAAGTCCCTGTTTCTTTCATATTAGATGTATTTTTTTCCTTACCTAGAGCAAATTCATATCACCACTACTTCCAGAGTAGAGGTGAACCCTGTCAGAGCATACTGAGACCAAACCAGAACAACAGCAAAATGTTTGTATTGATTTAATAAAACTGATTTTGTTAGATGAGTTTAATGCACCATTTCAGGAACACCCTTCACCTACAGGAATAAAGCTGGCTTTGGTCTGTAATGACATTCTATGAAACTACCACTCTGATTGAAATGGTTTTAAAACCAAACCTGTATTTAAACAGATGGGTTTTCATTTGAAGATAGAGACAAGACATAAAAACTTCTCCAGTGCTCCTTCCATAAAAGGGCATTTTAACACCACAAACAAGGTATCACAAAGAGATGAAAACCACCAGAAAACATCTCCACAGCCAACACCCCCATTCCTGGGCTGAGAATGGAAGAATAACAAGTACAATCTTTTCTCTGCAGATGATTTTGCCCAGAGCAAGCTGAGAAGCAGCTGAAAGCAGAGCTGCTACCCCTCTGGTTAGGAGGGGTGGCCTTTGAAGCACTGACTAATCTCAGGGCACACCTGATGTGCTCTCCTGGCTTGCAAAACCAGCAGCTAATGCACCTCTGAGCCCATCCTTTCCCCTTTGCTCAGGGACTGGCTGAGCTCAGTGCTCACTGGGAGGAGCTCCTCGTTACCTGCTGGCAGTGAGCCCAGAGATGTCCCAGCCTGAGGGCCCTGCCAGCACTGCCTTTGCAGCATTTCCAAACAGTAAAACAGCTGGATCTGGTTAGCTACATGTCCAGTGTCCTGCTTCTTCCAGTAACCATGGATGAGGAAAAAAAAGAATGGCAAAGGTCAAGGCAAACCCACTGTTCCCTGGTTGTATTGCCCAGCTGGCCATTGGTAGCCTTCAGGGGACCTTTCTTCCACTAATTTGGTTTGGGTTGGGTTTTTTACCTCAAATCTATTTTTATCTTTCATCTTCTGCATTATAGTTATAATGAGTTTTACAATTTAATACTTGTATAAAAATACACTCCCTTGATTTAAATGTGCACGGGTGGGTGCTCCCCTTGAGCCTTCTGTGGAAAGTAATAATGGAACTCCTCTGTCCCTCTCCTTTCTCCATGTCATTTATCATTCTGAAAGCTTCTACAAGATTCTCTTAATTCATCTTCTTTTTTTAACAAGTCCTTGGCTTTCCAGCCTCTTTCTTTTCAGCCAAAAACTTTAAGCCAGTTAATGATTTCTTGTTAACTAGTAACTATCACTGGATACAAGCAGTTCCCAGCATCTTAACTGCCGCAAACAGAATCCTGTTTCCACAGTCTCTCCATTAAATCTTGGACATAAATCTATAAATCCATTAAACACTACTGCACTAACCATACCTCTGAGACAGAAGGAATTCCCTGATGTGACCTATGGCAGAACTGCAGGGATAAAAGGCTTGTTCAAACAGGGCAGGGAGTGTTTGCCTCTCCTACCTGTGCTTTACGCACCAGGCTCCCCTTGGCATGGGGATTTGTTTTGGGGAGAAAAAAGAGTTGGAAAATTAGTGCAACTGAGGGCGAGGGTGGCAGGGGCAGAAAATGGGAGCAGAGCACTTTAAGAGAGCCCTGGGAAGCTGTAACCTGAAGCCTGCCGAAGGCTGGGCTGGGGGAAGCAGCAAAAAGCAGATGTGGCTGCACCAAACCCACACTGTCCTCGACTCGCACCCGCTGGGAGCCCTGAGAGCAGCGGCCGAGAGGAGCCCCAGGTAAGGGACAGCTCAGGGACAGCTCAGGGACAGCTCACCTGTGCCACTGCCAGCGGCCAGGGGAGCACAGGGCAGGGGCTGAGGCTGGGCAGCTCTCTGAGGACCTGGGAAATGGGAAGAGTGGTTCTTCTGCAGGTGGGATTCCCACCAAGAGACCTCACCAAGGATCGGGAGCCACCAGCATCAGCTTTGCCCCCGGGGCTGAGCTGTGCTGGGGAACTGGGGTGGGTTTTCTGCCTTTCAAGCATCTGCCTTGCAGCTGGGAACGTTCTTTGTCTGTGATGGTGTGACAGTCAAATCCTCTGGAGCTGGTGGCTGCAGGATGCTCCAGGAGTTGCGGAACAAGCAGAGAGATCAGCCTGAACTCATGGGTCCTGTTTCACAGCATCTCTAAAGTCAGAAGTGTTTATAAATGATGTGAGAGACTTGTATCACTGTAGGTGGAAAGTAAAATATTTCCTTTGCACCTGCAGGCCTTCACAAATCGACAACTCCCAGACACGAAGTTCCTTCTCAGTTCATTTCTCAAGGTTTTCCTCCTGTACTTTTTGACTGTAACATCACCCGCTCTTGCTCCTTCTCTTCTCCTTCAAGGCAGCCACAGATTTTAATATCATGCCTGAAACCATCCCACCTCCAATCCAACCAAATTCTTTTCTCTGCATTTCTGGCTGTGTGCTAAGAGAAATACAAATAGAATCCAGATGTTCAGGCCAATTCAAACTCAAAAGGCTTTGTCTTTTTAAAATGGAAATTGCTTTTTGGCAAAGTCTGAGAAATATGAAGCTGGTGACAGTACTGGCAAAAACAATACAATCTGCAAAACCAATCTCTGCTCCCATGCTCCCAGGAGCTCAGTGTAGCTGGAAGCAGGGGTTGTGTTGAGATTATTTTCTTTTTCTTCAGAGAAAAGGTTACACTCCATGGAAAAGCTTCATCTCTAAGCTAGACTGGGCCAAACCTCTTCCTCTCAGCATGCAAGAGTGCAGCTTGGCACAGGCATCCTCACAGAGCCCTTACTTAGCCTGTTTGACTTAGACTCATGCAGGACTTCTGGCATCTCTCTTCCAGCTGTAAATCTCTGGAATGATAGGAGCAATCCCAGCATCACATCCACTACCACACCATCAGTAAATCCTCTTGATCCACATCTTCTGCACCAGAAACCTCACCCATTCTGCAGCTGGGATGGCAGCAGGTTCCAGGATGCAAGTGCATGGGGGAGAAAGAGGGTACCACATCTGTGTTACACTGGCTGAACACAGATGAGAGCTTACAACCTCCCCTGTGATGCTTTTTTCTCCAAGGGGAGCTGCCTCCAGAAGAAAAGGCAGGGAAGGGAACCAGCAAACTGCCTCTCACTCTGCCTGAACGGGGTCTTGAGCTGGGGCTGTTGTGGCCACGTGTATTTCTAGCAGCAGGCATGTTTTATTTGTAGCTGGATTTAATCTGAACCACATGTTCTTCCTCTGATTTCTCTAGTTGCCTGCATGACAGGGGTTAGTTAAATACAACCCTCTTCCTTTAATTTCTGGGAATCTATCTAAACATTGCTTCAGAGCAGCCTCAGTGGCGTCTGTTCTTGGGGGCAGGACCCTTCAGGAGCTCTGGTTTACCCACAGCAAAGCCCTGGGTTACTCAGTGCCCTTGTGGACCAGACAGATCTGTCTGGAAAGGCCACTCATCCCAGTACTGGAGTGATGAAAAGTGGATTCCACAGAAGGAACAGCTTTGGGGAGTTTGGTGCTTTTCTCCTACTTCCATTTAAAATGTTGAATAAGCCAAGCTCTGCCTTTCACTTCTCCAGGTTTCCTTATTGTCTTTTTAGAAACCTCTTCTATTTTACTTCATCAGATTGCAAATAAGAAGCAAAGAATGGACACAGGTACGTGTAGACACAAGAAACAGCAAACTACTGCCTGAGGCAGGTAATTTGTATATCAAAGCAGTACCAGTCAGTGTTGCCCTCTGCCCCATTCAACAATATGGATTTGGTACCTTTTATAAATAAAATCTTGAATTTTTCTGAAGCTTAAGACTCAGAAGTAATGGTTTGGTGCTTTTCTGGACCTTGGCACTCAGTAACTGCCAGCATCAGTGTGGTTTGGGCCACACACATCTGCTTTTGTGCTCAGGCACACCCACACCGTGTGCTTGCCCAATTTTAAACTCACTGGGGCCAGTCTGGCTGAATAATTTCAACTAGAGAAGGAAACCTGGCTCAGATCAGGTGTGTGTTTCAGAACTGGAAGGACAAGCAGCAGCATCTGTCACTGCAGCTCCTGTCACAGCCAGGTACAGTGAATAGTTGTGGTAGAGATGTATTTACCTGATTGCTCAAACTCTCTCTGTCATATTCCTACTCTGTAGGTCCAGGCATGCAGGTTCCAGTGGTTCTCCTCTTCCTGGGTCTCTTTACTGTCCCAAGCAGAACCCAGAACTCAGCTACTGAGCAGGTGAGTAGGAGACAATATGCAGAGAGCAAGGGGGAGAGGTGTGGAGCAGATAATTTAATTTTAGAGATTCTTACTGAAGGATTAAGCACCACCCTCCTAAATTACTGGGATTTTATTTAGCAACATAATGAGACTAACTCCTGCTTTACCTGGATAAAACCACAGTAGTTACATCAGGGGATGACCAGGAGGCAGAATTTCAAACTCAGTGCTGCCTTTGGCATTAAAGTCACTGTTCCTACACTCTCTGTAAGATTAAGTCAGTATTTCTGTGGGTCATTGAAGAATATCTCTAGTTGTTTGCCTATGACGTGTTTACCACACCTGCAAGTCTAACCAAAGCACTCCTTGGACCTGCCAGAACTCTGCCACAGCTGATGGAGCCAATGCTGGTGAGGAAGAGGAAGATCCATTCTACAAGAGCCCTGTGAACAAGCTGGCAGCTGCAGTCTCCAACTTTGGCTACGACCTGTACCGCCAGCAGTCCAGCCGGACAGCCACGGCCAACGTGCTGCTGTCTCCCTTCAGCCTGGCTACTGCACTTTCTGCTCTCTCACTTGGTGAGCTCTTTGCCCCATTTCCACACTCACCCTCAGGTTTGGCAGCCCTTCCCTCATGTTTTCCTGCTCCTTGGCAGGGGCTGGAGAACGAACGGAGGATGTGATTTCTCGCGCGCTCTTCTACGATCTGCTCAACAAGGCTGAGGTCCACGACACCTACAAGGACCTCCTGAGCACTGTGACCGGGCCAGAGAAGAGCATGAAAAGTGCCTCCCGGATCATCTTGGAGAAAAGTAAAAGTCCTTCTTTCCCCTCTATAAAATTGGACCTAAAAAGCTGTCAGCAGCAGTTATTTTGGTGTGAGTTTATTTACAAAAACACACTGAGAAACACAGCACTAACAGCTCTGGCTCTGACATCCTGCTGAGCCAGGATGCAGGCAGGGCATGGAATGCTCTTGCTGCTCCAGAAAAAGCCTGGAAAGTTTGTGTGCACTTAAATAAAAGACCAGACATGCACACAAAGACATTGGTGACAGAACAGTTAACTCACAGAAGACCTAAAAGAAACTTGCTGATAATTTTGCCTTCACTCCAGGCTGTCTGGCAGGTGTTGCTGGCTTCCAGGAACCACAGATCACATTTTCTATTTGTGATAACACTCAGCCATATTCCTTTGTTTAATTCCTTGCAGAGCTATTTGAAATGTCTGCTTCTGGCATGCAATAAACATCTGCTGAGAATGCTAAGAGCTATCTTTTGGAACCTGCTGGTTCCAAGAATCCAATAGGTTGAGTAAGCTGTACTCAGAAAGCAGACTGGGCAAAGAAGAAAGGCTGATGTGGGAATGGCTGTGTCCAAGCCTTCAGTTCTTATCTCCTTTTTTCAGTTTTCAGAAGAGAGTTATCCCATGCTCCAGCATGGGTGGCTGTAGGATTTGGATCACTTTCCTTAATGTGCTTTCAGATATTCCTCTTCAAAGCAAGTTTCTGGAGACAAACAGGCCCAGATATTTTACAAGAGACCTGCTGCTGGGCTTTGGATTGCCACCTGCTGCCTGGAGATTGTTTGGATAAGGGAGCTAGCTGCAGCATCCATGTTTTTATTCCCCAGGACTCAGGGCAAGGCCTGGATTTCACAGCCAGCTCGAAAAATCCTACAAGATGAGACCAAGGGCACTGAGTGGCAACAGCCAGCTGGACCTCCAAGAAATCAACACCTGGGCCCGACAGCAGACAAAGGGAAGGATCATGAGGTTCATGAAAGACATGCCCACAGATGTCAGCATTCTCCTTGCTGGGGCTGCTTTCTTCAAGGGTAAGAATACTGGGTGCTTGGACACAGAAAAAGTGCATTAAGGTTATAGGAGATGTGAAGGAATGCTCTCACTTCCAATCAAGCAAACAGAGAGTGTGAGAAGAAAGTGGTTGAAAATGTTTAGTAAAGAAATAAAAAAGCACACTATCTGAACAAAAATAGTCCTGAGGGAGGAATTATTACTCTTGGGAAGCTGAATCTTGACCTGTTTGCAGTAAGAATCAGAGAGGGAAGTTTAAGCTCACAAAACTCCATTCAGAGATGGGATATTACCATTTAGGGAAGGAAGAGCTTAGAGTGTTCTGAGCCTTCTTACCACTGTAGAAGGAACAATGTGATACTAGAGAGCTGTTCTTAAACATCCTGTAAGCCACTGTCCTGGAGAATTATTGCTTAGAGACAAGGAGCAAAATAAAGGGTGGGGAGAGAAGCACTTTATATCCATTGACACAACTGTTACCCTTTAAAATAGTTTTGTAATTACATAAGTAGACATCAACTTCCCACTGGCTACTCCACCCATACACTGGCTTGATTATTTATTTGCCATTTAGCCAATTCCCAGATGAAAAGGAGGGGCCAAGGATGGCAGTAAATCAGTAGCTCAAATCACTATTTCTATCCCTGTTATGCCTCCACTCCTTAATGCTCAAATGCTGTATATTAAAGCACAAGATTATTCAGCCACAGGGATAAGTCTGGTTTCATATGCTATTATTCCAGAAAAAATCCTCCATTTTCTCTCTTATAAAACAGGGACATGGAAAACCAAGTTTGACACCAAGAAGACTGCCCTGAAGGACTTCCACCTGGATGAGGACAGGACTGTGAAGGTGTCCATGATGTCAGACCCCAAAGCCATCCTGAGATATGGTTTTGACTCAGAACTCAACTGCAAGGTCAGACAGCAAATGTTGCCCAAGATCTCCTAAACCTACTGAAGAGCAGGTTCAGCTACACCCACCTGTTAACCCATCCCAGCCTTGCTCCTCCCATCAGTGACTTTTGCAATCCCTATTTTGAAAGGCAGTGTGTTGACTCTTAGGATATCCTGCTTCTACCCAAGTTATGTCACAAGCAATCCAAAATATAAATTATGCCAGGTCCTACCAACCTGTATTGCTTGACTTAAAGTTGGGCAAGAAGGGCAGGGCACACCTCTCAAAACTTTTCCATCTCTACCTCTTTCAACCATCCTTTCCCTGAAGCATGAGTTCAAAGGTGTTCAAGTGAGAATTCCCCAAAGCAATGCTGCAGGATTCAGCAGGTGAGAGAGCACTTCCATAGCAGGAAGAGTGCAGCAAGGATGGATGAAAGCCTGGGGAAAAAGCCAGAAGTGTCAGGAAGCATCATGTCAGATAAAAGCAAACAGGGTAAAAGATCAAATGGTCACTGAAAAGGTTGAGATTCCAGCCTGAGATTCAGGCCACTGCTTGGTACAGGATGGGTAAAACTTTATTATTGATGTGATCCTTTCTTATCTCTCTCTTATTTCTGGCCTTGCAGATTGCCCAGCTGCCCCTGACAGAGGGAATCAGTGCCATGTTCTTCCTGCCCACGAAGGTGACCCAGAACATGACTCTGATTGAGGAAAGCCTCACTTCTGAGTTTGTCCACGATGTGGACAAGGAGCTGAAGACAGTCCATGCTGTGCTGAGCCTGCCCAAACTAAAGCTGAACCATGAAGAGGCACTTGGCAGCACACTAAAGGAGACAAGTATGTGCATCACACCCCCCTTGCAGGCTGCCAGGGCTCAAAGCAGTGCTCAAGTTGTTTCCTGCTCTCAGATTATGAAGCTGGTGGGTTGTTAGTTATGGTTGTGAAGATCTCACCAGCAACCAAATCACCTTCATCCAGGACTTCTCAGCTCTTTATCACATCCTTCCACCAAGCTCATGCAGTGCTGCTGAGATTGTGGGTGAAGCTCAGTACAAGCAGATGGAAGCTGCTCCTCCCTGCTCCCCCAAAAACCTCTGCCCAAGCAGCTCCCTGCCCTCGTGGCTCACACATTAGCAGTGCTGCTCCCCCTTCTGCAATCCATGCCCCCAGCTAATGGAACTTCCTCTTTTCTCCAGGGCTCCAATCACTTTTCACATCACCTGATTTCTCCAAGATTTCTGCCAAACCTCTGAGATTGTCTCATGTGCAACACAAGGCCATGCTGGAGCTTAGTGAGGATGGGGAAAGATCCACACCAAACCCTGGGGCCACTGCTGCTCGTCTGACCTTCCCCATAGAATACCACGTGGACAGACCCTTCCTTCTTGTACTGAGGGATGATACCACTGGAACCCTCCTCTTCATTGGCAAGATCCTGGATCCCAGGGGTGTTTAGATCCCTTCATAATAATCTGCAATGGTAAGGGTGATATTGGGAGGGATATTGGCTCCCTGCTCTGCTGCACAAAGACACAACTTGCAAATCTTACGCCTTCATGCTGCAATAAAAGAGCTTTTGCTATTAATCTCAGCAAGCCCAAGTATTCTCCCTTGAAAGGTTATCTGCCTACACTCCCAATTTCCCCAGAGGAGGAATGCAGTTCTGTGTCCTGAAAGCAAACATTATCTGGTGTATGCAGCACTGTTCCCCATCCTGCTTTCCAACCTGACACCAGTTGTTGATTGTGAATCCCTCATCACTGACAGACCTGGGCTGGAGCCCTCCAAGTTCTGCAGTGCCCCCTTTTATAAACTGTAAGTTTGCACTTCCCAGGCTGTTGCCTCACCCCTTCCAACCATTTCCATTTGACACTGGCAAGAAGGAAAGTGCCTCACAGTATTAAAAATAGAAGGCAACGTGCTCTGGATGACTGTATGTTCATAATGCTCAGGGCACCACACAGGGGAGAGTCACACCTCACACAAAAGCAACTCAAACATTTGCTTCCAACCCACACACAGAACTTATACAGCAGCCTCTGTTCCCACCATACCACACACACACCTCTCACGTTAGAATTGGTCATTTTATTTACAACAGGCTCACAAAAGAGCATTTTAAGACTTCATTCAAGTTGCTGTTACACATGATTTTCCAGCTTGTACTACATGACTACCTTACCACATGACACTTAGCTTTGATGGAAGATCACATTGCAGCTTCCTTTGACAAGGAAATTAAGTCCTCTGAAGGATGTTTCTGGGAAGCTCTGACAGACAGGCCTTCATCTCTTGTAGTTCCTGGATCTGAGCACTCTGAGGACCAAAGTGCACTGACAAAATCCCCTCTGCTCTTTGAATTGTGCTCAGAGCTTCAGAAACTGCAAATCTGAAATAGGAAGATAATAAGAACAGAGCATGCAAAACACTTAATTCAGCTTCTTGACTTAGACAACCTTTAAGCCTTTCCTAACAAAAACCTAAACCTGTTCATGGCTACAGATCCCACCCTCCCCTGCCTTCCAGCAGCAGGAAAATTTGTGTCTGCTTCAGCTGCAAAGGGAGGATGAGGGGGATGGAAAGGTAAGGACAAAACCTGAAAACATTATATTTGAGTACATAAAAACCTACTATTTCATCACTGCAGCTCCTGCTAAAATTAATTTGGTTAAAGGGAGTAGTTGTGAGGAGATTTTCAGAAGCAGTCAGGGGATCTCCTTGCCAATAAAGCAAGAGGATTTCATTCCCTTTTGAGAAGATGTCAGCAACATTATACAACTGAGATATAAACACCAGGGGTGATGAGTTGACAGAATAAAACAATTGGACAGGGAATAAATTGAGCCAGGGAGAATGAAATGATAGACAGGCACAAAATAAAGAAGCAGATTCCTAAGAGAGTACCTGTGCTAGACTGCCCTGTGTCCTGTGAGACATCCTCCAGGTGCCTTGATATTGTGTCAGACACACAGGAGTGGTGCAGGGCAGGGACAGAGGATGGAACCAAACTCACCCATTGAAGAGGATTTGTGCCAGCTTGAAAAGTTCCTGGCCTGTTTCTACACTTGATGGCCCATGGTGCATTTCCACAATCTCAATACTCTTCTTCAGGTGTCTGGCTGCTTTCTCCCACTTCCCTGATGGAAAAACAAGCAAAACAAAACAATGAGAAATTAATAAATACTTTCTAGAGCTACTGCCACCCAAAGAATCTGACAGAATTAATCAAAATGTGGTGAACTCTGTCCACAGAACCAAGACATGGAATTTGAAAGAACATGAGAGCACAGCATTGTTCACTGGCTGCTGGGAACACAGGTTTGGTCTTTCTGAGAGCCCTGCTGACAAAACCAGGGGAAAAAATGAGAGGGCCAGTCCAAGAAAAAGCTCATGTTAAATTCAAAGTTCAGGAGACATGGGATAGTGAGAGGACAGTGCCATACCAAGAGTAGCATAGACCTGTGCCAGATGATCCTCCATCTCTCCCATCAGCAAATGCTCTGGAGACAAGAAGGTTCCAGCATCCATCTGACACTTCAGGAGCATTTTGATAGCCTGATCTATAAAAAAAAAGGTTAAAAAGTTCACCCTGTGGCCAGTGTCCAGTGTTCCAAAATCCATGAAATAAAATCAATTCAATCTCATCTTTGCACAGCTGATTGGGATTTGGTTAGGGTTCAATACTGACTTCATCTGCACTCCTGCTTATTCTACCCCAGCATTGGCCCAACTCCCCCTGGAAAACAAGGCCTTGGAATGCCCAACTCCAATGTTACCCTGATTTCTTTTTATTTAATTACTTTACTATGGAACAATATGTGACTTAGATTAACACCCAGATCAGGGGGTATAAAAAAATCTAAAGCTGAAGTCCCCAGGGACACCAGGCCACATGTCACAGCACCCCAATGTCATGAGCAACAGTGCCATCTCATGGTTCCTGTCCCAACCTGGGCTCCTCAGCTCCTGACCTCAGGGCAGAAAGCTGAGCCTTACCAGCCTTCCTGACTCTCAGCAGGTCTAAAGCTTTCTTGATTTGTTGCTGAAGGTCCTGTAAACGGCCAGACAGGTGATCTCTGCTGGCTGAGGTTGCACAAGCTTCATTTGAACAGCAAAGTGTGTCTTCTTCCCCCTGTGGAAATCACCTTTGTGATCATTCCTGCTCCCATTCAGCTCAAAGCTTACTCTCCATCTGCATTAGCTCTGGGTTATAGAGATGCTAAATTGTTTCTCAGTTTTATTCATTAAACAAAGTGATTTTTTAAATTAATTATCAGCTTATTTGATTTTATAAGAAACAGTGAGATACTGTCTTGACTCAATGGGGGCTTTTGGCTTCTGAGCAGGGATCAAAGTGAGGTCTTCACCTCTTGGCTTTCCCAAACCCAAACCTTACACATCCCAGTAAGTTGCACAATCATGACCATGGAGAATTACCTGCATTGGGGCCTGGCATTTGGGACAGCAGAACGAATTTCTGATGGACACCACACTCTTGACACCAGACTCTAACTCCTGGAGGCACGCTGGGCAGCGACACTCAAAGAAATACTGACTGAGAAGCTGCTGTCTCTCAGCAACCCTCATCCTACACCAGTGAGGCCCTGCAGAGGATGGCAAGGGTAAAGATCTTCCACAGACACAGTTCTTAACATCAGAATAAATGGATTTTTGTTACAATTGAGACTAGATATATTTTGGGGAGGACACAACTGGAGACTGAAAATCTAACAGAGGGTTTAAGGGATGAACTGTTGGTCAAGGCTGCTAAACAAAGACCCTGGCAATATTTGATGAGAATTATGATATAAATAGCCATCAGCATGATAAGGGGAGGTGAATGATGTCTGTGCCTTGAGACAAACACAGAACTGGGGCTTACCATAGCAATGCAAAACCTCTTGGCCACTTGAGATTGGCTGTGCTGCCCTGACAGTGGCAGCTGTCCCACTGAATGACACGCTGGTATTGGGGCAGCACGAGTGGTTCAGCAGGCTGAGGACAGGGAAGAAGGCTGTTGCCAGCCTCACAGGCTTCTTATCTACAACAGCCCCATCTCCAGGCCCTGAAGACAGAGGAAAACCAAGCAGGTTGAGATTGAATGCTCCCAAACCCACACAATTTCTGCAAGGAGCCCCGTGACCTGCAGGCAGCAGCAGAAGGGTTCCTGCTATATTGCTGCAATAAATAACAGCTAAACACACTCTGCATGGGCACCAAGGAACAGGCCAGCATGGGACAGCCTATTCAATTGTAAACAAATTATTTCCATCTGCAATGGGAGCTCTTTACAGCTGAGAATTTAATGTCTTCACTTCCCACAAGATGGGCAAGGAGAGGACAGTCCCAGGCTCCTGAGGACAGGAAAGAGGAGCTACTGGAAAGGGTCCAGTGGAGGCCACAGAGATGATGAGGGGTCTGGAGCATCTCTCTTGTGAGGAGAGACTGAGGGAGCTGGGCTTGGTTAGTCTAGAGAAGACTGAGAAGGGATCTCATCAATACATATACAAATACAGGTGTCAGAGGCCACAAATTAAACAAAGAAGCTCCACCTCAACATGAGGAAAAACTTCTTTCCACTGAGGGTGGCAGAGCACTGGAACAGGCTGTCCAGAGAGGTCTGGAGACATTCCAAACCCACCTGGACAGGTTCCTGTGTCACCTGCTCCAGGTGACCCTACCTGGGCAGAGGATTTAGACTGAATCATCTTCAGGGGTTCCTTCCAATCCCAACCATTCTGGGACAACACCGTAGGGCTTAAATTTTTTTATCTTACCCAGCTCCTGCATTACAGTGATTGCTTGTGCATTACACTGCAGCTGCAACACGTGCCTCAGCATTGCTTCTGCCACAGTCTTCAGCTCTGGGGACAATTCAGCTGAGGTTTTCTCACATGTCTTTGGTTTGGACCACTGCTGAGGCGATTCCTGACTCAACACAGCAGCCTCCAGGCCAGCTGCTTGCAGCTGTTTGCATAGAGCTACCACACTGAGAGTGCAGAGGAACTTGTGCTCAGGGCTGTGCTGCTCAGTGTGGGGCAAAAGGTGGAACAGAGCTTGGTAAGAGCTCTGGTACCGACCACTGCTGTCACAACCAGGGACACCTCTGCTACCAGCTCCTGCACCTGCTGCCTCACTGAGAGGCTTGCAGCTTGCCTCAGGGCTCTGAAGGTTCTTGTCCCCACAGTGGGACCCTGCCACCAGCCTGCTAACCTCTGCAAATCCTGCCAGCAGGACAGTCCTCAAGGCCACGTGGCAGAAGACCCCCAGCGTGAGGAGCAGCGCTCCCAGGGAACACTCTGTCCTGTGGTACTGCTGCCATGCCCTGGCTGCACAGTCCTGGCTGCAGTACTTGGCATAACTGCAGCCCTGGCAGGGCACTGAGGCCAGGAGCTGCCTCAGACAGCGGTGGCAGTAAAGATCTGCGTTGGTGGCTCGAGTGTCCCACGCTGTGTCACCCTCCTGCAGAGGAAGGCTCTCCCCGGGGCACAGCACGCTCACAAAGGCCTCCTCTTTCACCAGCCTCTGTCCTGGCACGATGTCCTGGGAGGCCACCAAGTGACGTCCTCTCTCTGCATCAAAGCTCAGGCTCAGGGATGAAGATGCACCTGAAATCCTGTTGTTCTCTTCCCAGATCTCTGGCTCCCCTTGAGTGCCACCATGTGCTTCTCCTGCAGGCTCTGGACACCTCTCTTTCTCACCCAATTTAACCTTCAGCTGACTTAGCCTTTTTAGCCGTGTCAGGTGTGGAGTCATGACCCCATCCAGAGCAATTTTACTCTCCAGCACTCTGAGGATATCCTGTGCATCCTGTAACCTCCCCAGGCACAGCAGACACTCAGCTTTCCGCAGCAGGACCTTGGGCAGCAGCCTGTCTGGATAGCCATGGCTTTCAGCCCTGGCAATATCTTCCAAACAAACCTAGGAACAAAGATAAGGCCTTTTAAGTGGGCTTGAAAACCAACTCGTGCTCTTTCATTCCACCTAAGACAGTCTCATGGAAGAATCAGCAAATTCCATGTGCATAACCAACCTGCTGCCCAAATAAAACATCCTGACATGGAAATGAACTAGGGAAGTTGAGCTATGGATGCTTTAAGCACAGCTTGGGAAGGACATCTGATCTGCTGTCTGTTGATCTAACAATCAAACACCCCAGGGGCACCCAGGACCTTGTGGGGTGGGTGCTGCCCTGGCCCCACTTACCTCAAAGTACCCCAGGTGGAGGAGGGCGGCCGAGCGGTTGGCAAAGCACACGGACACCTCGGGGCTGCCAGGGAGCTCGTGGGATGCTGCCTGCAGAGACCAGAGAACTGCTGCTGCCTGGGGGGATCCCTCACAGGACCCCCTCAGCAGGGCCCACAGGATCCCCTCTTTGGGGATCCCCCCATGGGAGCTGCTCCTTGCCCCTTACCCTTCAACCATGAGGGGCTGCAGGACCCTCTCTTGGGGATCTGACATCCCTCTGGCTGTCCTGGATTGCCAGGACCCCTGCCAGGGGGCTCAGAGACCCTGGCACAGAGCCCAAGACACCTGTGGGTTTGATTATGACCCATGGAGCAAATTACCAGCCTTATATGAAGATCTACAAGGCACGACAGTTTAAGTAGAAGGATAGCGAATTTATCACGGGGTGAAAAATAGATTTTTGGGGTTTTTAGAATGGGGGCTCAGGGGGCAAGATGGAGGAATCTGGGCGTGTTCAGCCTTTCTCCTTCTTTTTCTTGGCCTCCATCTTCTGCTGTGATGGTGGCACTTTTAGATTGGTTTAGAGTAGAAGCTCACCGTCTAACATAGGTGATGGGTATTGGAAAGTAATTGTAAATATTGCACACGTAATTTTTAGTATAAAAAGATAACACCACCCCAGGGGCGGGCAGAGTGCCTCTGTCTGTCCTGCTGAATGGACCTCAGCTGGACAGGAGAAAGAATTTTATAGATAAGATACAATAAACAACCTTGAGACTGGGAACTGAAGAGCTCTGACTCCTACTTTGACCACCAATCTGGGAAAAGAGACTTTCTAAGGTGTCTTGGGGTCACTCTGACCAGCTAGAGTCCCGAGAGGGATCCCCTCAGGGGATCCCTGTGGCTGTGAGGTGTGGTGGGACCCCCTCATGCCACACCTACCTTGGAGTAGAGCCTCAGGGCAGCCTGGTACCGGCCCCGCTTGAATTCCCGGTTGCCCTGCTCCCGGTACCAGCTCGCAGCCTCCGGCCTCTTGTCCGTGGGTGCCCGGTGGCACAACTGCACCAGGGCTGCCTCCTCCTCCTCCTTGCTCCTGTGGGACACGGGGGGAGAAGAATCAGTTTAGGATTTCTGGTTCAGCCTCCCTGCTCAAGCAGGCTGATCCCTGTGGCACGGGACTGTGTCTAGATGAAATATATCCAGCGAGGGAGACTCCACACGCTCAGTCTGTGTGGTCACTGCACAGGGAAGAAGTTCTTTCCCATATTCTCATATTCTCAGGATCAATTAGGTTGGAAAAGACCTCTGAGGCCATCGAGTGATGGATGTCCATCCTGTGAGGGATGCCTGGTTTGTCAGCACTGAGTGCCATGCCCAATCTTTCCTTAAACACCTCCAGGGAGAGCGACTTCACCTCCTCCCTGGGCAGCCCTAATCACCCTCCTGCGAAGAAATTCTTACTAGAATTCCTACTAGAGTCCAACCCAAAGCTCCCCAAGTGAAGTTTAAGCCTATATCTTCTTGTCCTACCACCAGCAGCCTGGGAAACGAGGCAGACCTCCAACCTGCTGTCAGGTAAAAAGGTGGAATTTTATCCCGGTGGAACGTCCCCGGTATCGCTTTCTGGCCCTTGCCCCGCGTCCTGTTGCTCGGTTCCACCGAGTGGAACCTTGTCCATCCTTTGACACCACCCTTTATTATTTATTCGCATTAAGAGATGCTCCAGTCCCCCTCTCCCCTCGTTGCCCTGCACCACACCCGCCCTGCCCGCGGCTCACCGGAGCAGATCGCAACCCAACCGCACGGCGTCCTGAAGCGAAGCCGCCTCCAGCCGCTCCTGCAGCGCCGGCTCTAGCGCGGCCCAGAGCCGGGCGGTGCGGCCCTGCCACTCCGCCACGGGCAACGCCATCACCGCGCCACCGGCAGCGCCATCACCGCCATGGCGGCGCCCAGTGGAGTCCCTGCACGGAACACGGCAGCACTTCCGCCGTACGGCGCCGGGCAGCCAATAGAAGCGCCGTGCTGGCGGGGCACGCACGGCCTGGGGTGAGGCGGCGCCGGAAGGAGGCGGTGGCGGCAGCGGCGGCGGGAGGATTTGGCGGTAGCGGCGGGAGGATTTGGCGGTAGCGGCGCCGGCACCATGAGCGTGCGGCTGAGCGAGGGGGCCATCGCGGTGAGCGGCTCGGGCTGGGCTGGGATGGACCTGGTCGTTGTCATGGTCGGAGGTGGAAGCCGGGCCGGGGCACCGGGTCCGGCCCGGTCCCGAGGGGAGAAGCAGGCCCGGAGCGGGGCCTGGTCCCGGGGGGGTGTCCTGGTCCAGCGGTGGCGGCCACACCCGCGTCCCTGGCTCTTCCACGGCAGTTCCTCCATGGCTACAGCCCTGCATAGGTTGGGCTGGGGATCTCAGACGTCCGAGCTCATTGGTTCTGTGGTTCTGTCCCTGTGGGTGGCGGGACGTTCCGGTGGCACTTTCCTGAGCGGCTCTTTCGTTTCTGCAGGCCATAATGCAAGGGGAGGAAGTCTCCAAGCCTGTGCTGCAAGTCATCGTGAGTACCGTCCCTTCTCTCGGTGGCTGCCTGTGGGGTCCTGAGTGCAGTCAGACTTTCCTCTGAAGAGAAGTTGAACAAGACTGCTCTACTTTTAGTTCTGTTAATTTTGGTTTACATTGGTTGGGCTATGCCGTTGGTATTACTGTTCAAAAAAGCTGAATAGATAAGTCACTTGTTAATGTCAGTTTCTGTTTTTGAGAAGTTTCTGAACAAGTGTGAACTGACAGCCTGGGCTGTTGCTTTTTTTCCCTGCAGAATACACGGGCTATTGCCACAGGAACTGGGCCCCCACGTTACCGAGTGCTGATGAGTGATGGGGTGAACACCCTCTCCTGTGAGTATGACAAGCTGCAGTGAGGTTTTTCTAAGTGTGGAGATGCTAAGGGTGGTTACATTCCTGGTCTGGTGACTGGATGCAAAATGCTGAAATAAATATTGAAGGAGAATGTGGTTTTTCACTGGGCCACAGCTCTGAAGTGTGCAACTGCATTTTGTCCTTTAGGTGAAATCTTTGACTTTTGGAACTTTGTGAAATACAAGCAATCAGCTTGCTGCAGGATATAATGAAAATACAGAAACCTATACATGTAACATTGTGAGGTAGTTTAGCTTAATCTTCCTCTTAGTTTTTTGATATAGAATCATTCTAGCTATCACTGCACTCTGAAGTGTAGGTAATAAATACAGCATAGTTTATGGTCAGTTTTGGTGGCTTCTTAGTAGTTGCACAGTTTTTTATTGTCAAGCTGTAGATCCAGTGCAATACTTGACTGGCTGGAAAATCTGTGGCCAGCCATGGCAGCACCTTTTAAAGCTGGCATTGTGAATTGTTTCAATTTTCCTTCTGCTCCTGCAGCATTCATGTTGGCAACACAGCTGAACTCCCTGGTGGAAGATGAACGCTTGTCAGCCCGGTGTGTTTGCCAGGTTAACAGATTCATTGTCAACAGCCTGAAAGATGGAAGGTATTTGTGATAATCTTTAAGTTCAGCCCTACAGAAAGGCAGCTGCACCAGTGGGGGCTCTGTGCTTTGCTACTAAACAGAGGCCAAGTGCTTTTGGTTGGGATTATCTGACAATACTTAGGCTTTAGGGTGTGAGGGGGAAACTCCACAGCACCAGTAACAGAAGAAATAAATTGCAGAATGTGACACTGGTGGGATCAGATGTATTTGGTACAGTGATTTAGTAATATAAAATTGCTGGTTGCAATACTCCAGCTGGAATACTCCAGATACTTGCGCAAAGCTTCCTTAGAATTTTCTGCTGTTGAAAAGAAACAATAAAGGTATCTTGTTACTTAGGTGTTGTGGAATCTGGTCTTTTGTTAAAATTTGAGGAAATAGGATAGGAAAATTTGAGGGAATGGGCTGCTGCAAAATTAGAAGAGATGCAGGTGAAACTATAACAGAAAAACTGTGTATATGTCTAGCAGGATATGAACTGAGGTTTGTATTCTTTTTATTCTGGGGAGAAGACAACAACTTTTGTAGCAGGGAATAAAAATCTGGTATGGTTTAGCTACTTTTAAAACACAATGGTTTCCCAAGCTATTTTTGGTGCCTGTTTAGGCCTGTCCTTGATGCAGTGATATGAAGTGTCCTTGATATTGTTTCAAGCTTACTTGTCCCTCTAGAGAGGGCTTTGTTGACAGTGGAAAGCTTTTGTCTCCCAGATCCTTCATCCAAAGAATCAGCCTCTTAATGCTTGGCTTTCTCACCTGCTGCAAAGGATATCCAGAGATGGGAGTTGCAGAGGGGGTGACAGTCTTTGTTTGCTGTCTGTTCTGTGTTGTAGGAGAGTGGTGATCCTGATGGATGTAACAGTCCTGCAAACTGCTGATCAGGTTGGTGGGCCTATTGGCAATCCCCAGCCATACAATGAGGGTGAGTAGCTGTAAGTAAATACTTTTCTGTCGCCTCAGAGCCTTTCAGCTTCTCTCTTTCACTTGAAAAAAGCAGGCAGACACGTTCAGGGTTTTTTTTATGCCTGGAATGAGGATGTCCAGATCTTGAAAACCTGGACATCCTCATTCCTTTTTGTTCATGTCACACAAACTGGGGTTTGATCCTATTGTAATAAACTCTGCACCGTGGCTGAAGCTTGAGTCTCTCCATGGTGTTTGCAGCATCCATCCCTTATAACCTTGACAGGTTTTTATTGTAGTGAGTGGTCTCTACCTCCAGTTCCAGTAAGTAAACGGAAGCGATTTTATGTCTCCTCATAATGAGTAATCAAATAGGTTCTAATTTCTCCTGTCTGGAAAGAAACAGGAGGAGGAAGATGGAATAATGATCTGTAAAAGTCTAAGATGGCATAGAGGGGATGAATAAAGAATGATGAATCTCTCTCTCTCTTTTCTATGTTCCTTTGATGCTCTTTAGCTCTCGTGTTGTCAGGCAGTGGTTGTAAAACAAAGGCTGCACCACACCCCTAAACTGCATAGTTAAAGGATGAAACTTGTGGAGGTAGGTGCCAAAAATTGGCACAGGTTCAAAAAGCAATTAGATGTGAAAGAGAAATCCATTAAAGGCTGTTAAACATAACAATACATCCTCTGCATGAATGTTAGCTGCAGGAAGCACTAAAACTTAGATTGTTCCAAGTACATAGACAGAGTCTGGTATGAAAACAAGGAGAGCACAGAATTCCCTAAGCACCCATTCCTACCATGCCCAGCTGAAAAAGGATTGAGGCACTGGTTGGACCTTAATCTGACCTGCCATGAATCTCTTTGGATCTGTTATGTTGCATAAATAACTGTGTTCTTCACTTTTGTCTGCTGAGCTTGCAGTTCTCATGCAAATGGTTTTTTAAATTAAAACATTTTTCCCTCCGAGAATGTTCAAAAGTCTGTTCTGCTCTTCCAATTCTGATCTTTTTAAAAGGAGGGAGAATAATAAGCACTGAAAGAAAATATTTGAACAGCTCTGTCAGTGATGTATACACAGATAATGGCTGGAATTTAATAGCAAACAGCTCTTCCTGAAGATCTTTTTTTTTTTTTTTTTTATCCTGAGAGAAGTGGACTAATATATTTTTATTACTAAGGGACCACACATTAGTGGCAAGAGTTTTCTGTAGAATAGTTTGGACAAATAGTGGTGGTAGGTACATTGCTCTTCTGGTTAAAAATCTATTCTGTTGCAAAGGCAAAGACATCTTTCTTCATTAACTTTTTCCAAGGGAATTAAGAGGGGCGTATGTTAAATGAGCCTAAAGAATCCTTTGTTCCTTTGATAGTTACTTAGCTAATTGCTGTTTAAAAAATGTGTTGACATCTCAGATTTTATGGTTTAATCCCACAGTTGCTGTAGAGACCAAGACTTTCAGAATAGCTACTGAGCAGACTGTTTTGTGCCTTTCTCCCATTTCCCTGCTTATGTGATACAAGAGCTTGTGAACTATAGTGTTTTTCAGTTATATTGTTGCTTAGAAACCACTGAGAACGTGGTATATGACAGAATTGAGCTGAAAATATACCTTTAACTATAAATTCTGGTAAAATTACCATTACTTTGATCAAAGTTGTGTTCTTCATTTGGACTTACAAAAATACTCCGCAGTGAAGGTTTCAAATCTAAACTCTTTTGGAGATGTTACAGGTCTGTGGTCATAATATGTGTGGGCTTGCACTAGGTAAAAGATGCCAAAAAAGATGTGATGTGTATTTCATTTTAACACTGATCTTATTCTGACGACTTCATACCCTTTTATTTGATACTAAATAAAGTTTCTGATACAGAAGATGGTAATAGTTTAGATTAGGTAAGCTTAACCCAGCCTTGCTGCTCTGCAAGCTGCAAGATTTGTCATGAAGGCCTTGATGAAATGGCAGAGGTGTGTATTTCAAATTGCATATTCTCTAAGTTCCTGTATATATTAAGAAATTGTATTTTTGAGGGACACTCAGCTAATGCAAAATGAGCATCATCTTTAATGTACTTCATGGTTTCTGTTAAAAAAAAAGTTCTGGTACTTTAAAAATGTATATTTTAGCCCTACTTTTGGTTTTCTCTGAAATACAGATCTCAAACTGCCAGACCTAGGATTAAGGAATATTTTTTCTCAGACTGTAATAGCACAGTGGGACCCAGGGGGTGTGAGAAGCTGGCTTTTGGCCACTTTACATGGGAGCAGTAGGTGGTTAATCTGCCTAACAAGGAAGCTGGAGACAAAATCTTCTTATTACAAATCATAAAAACTTTTCAGACAGCCTTTCATAATAGTATTGAAAATTAAGACTGAGCAGTTCAGTTCTTGTTGAAGACTGGGTGGTTGTGTTATTACTGTCGTTAATCTCATTCAAATTACCCTGATGCTGGACTTCCTTTTCACTTTGACAATGGCTTGCTACTTATGTTGAACTTCTGTCATTAATCTTTCCATGTTGAGATGTTTATGTACTTGCACACTCACTTGAACTCCTTCCTCCTGCCCTTCCCACTGCTAGGATTTAGGGGTGTGTTGTTTCAAAGTGCATTTTTTTTCCCCTTCTCTCCCTTCCCTTCTGCTCAGTTCTGGAGCAGGTCTTGTGTCACGGCACTGTGGTGGCAAAACCTCTGGGTGACAAATTATTGGGAGCTGAGGGTTCCTGTTACACAATTATTGCCTTTGAGTGGGCTGTGGGGCAGCTGCAGGCAAAGGTCTTGGGTTTGCCTAATCTACCACACACAGCAGAAATGTGAGCAGGTATTTCAGCTGCTTTTTTCACCTCCTGCTAATAAAAACTAACAGCAAAAACCAGGCAGCCTCCTCGGTTTTCTGAGCACTTTAAGTGATCTGTAGGCCACCAGCCACCAAAAATCACAGTTTAGGAGTCCCTAGGCTCTGCAAGCGAGAAAATTGGAGAGATATTTCTGCTACTTCTGTATTTGAACACATGCACAGATGTGTGAATTTATTCTTACTCTGTTGAGAAACACTCGGCTGTGGGTAGGCAGCCATTAAAATGTGAATTTCTGTTTCATAACGCACACGTGTTCCAATGGATGTGGTGGTCTTTGGTTTGGTTTTCAGTGGAGTTTTTTTTTTTTTTTAATCACAAATTCCTACAGAAAGAAACAGATTTGGAACAAAAGTAATAAGGAAACCTCTTGCTGCTTCATACCCACATTCTGTTCTTCCTGAATATTCCTCCCCTGACCAGACATATTTTTCTCTTAATGCGTCTTGTTGGGTTTTTTTCCACCTTCCCTTGCACAAAATGAATTTGGGTATGGCGTGCTGACCCTCTGAGCACCTGAGGCCACGGAGCAAGGGGGAGACCTGGCTCCTCCATCTAGTGGAACCTGCAGTAAATACACATTTTGCTGTTTGACGTCACGCTGTTGCCAGGGAGACTGTCACCAGTTCACCGATGTGACTCTGCTGCGGCAACTTAGAGATTGGGGTTGGTGCAAGGACCTGGATTTTGGATTAAAAATAACCAGAGGGTTACCTCTGGAGACTCCACCACATCAGGCAACACCACACTGGGCTCTCCTTGTGTTGCTTCTGCTCCTTTCCTGTAGTTTGGTGCCATCCCTCTGTCCTGGGATTCTCTGCTTTTGTTCCTCGTGGTGCTCTCCAGGCTTGGTCTGACCTTCTTTTCCACTTTCTCTGACCATCTTCCTCCTCACATCCAAATTACAGGGGTTTTTGCCTGCTCAGGCCTAGGTCTCCCTGCAAAGCGAGACCTCAAGGATTAGTTGTGTCGAAAAGGACAAAAATGTTGGATATTTTCTCATCTAGAGGCGAATTATATTGTAAAGGAATTCAAATTTTTGAATGGTAGATTAGTCTTTTAATGGACTTTTACTTTAGATATGCCTGTCTGCTCTTTGCCTTGTAATTTATCATTAATTTAGAGCAAGTAAAAGTCCTGAAATCTAAAAAAATGGACACTGTTCTTACTATGGCATCACTTTGCTCCCAAAGCAATTTACTGCTGTGTGCCAAGAGGGCCCTGGTGAATTCTGAAGTGATGACTCCATCACCCCTACATTAAACATCTTCATATTTCAGCAGGTGTTTTCTTTGTCTTGGGTTAACTTCAGATTTGACTTTACCCAGTGGATTTTTGGCCCTTTCTGAGTGATGAGACAGAATTCTCTACAGTTTTTTTTATCATAGCTGTTAGGTAGGAGCAGGAACTACCTGTCAGAGCAATAGCAGCTGATAAACACTGAAAAGTTGTCAAGATTACTTCAGGGCTGTCCTTTTAAATCACCATCAGCCCTGAGTTCTTTCCAAGTAGAAAGCAGTTGCTTGAGGAAAGAGATCTGACTGGAATTCCTTCATGGTACTGATCAACAGATAGCTGGCTGCTCCTGTGTCTTAAATACCTGGAGTTTATAATGTTCTCTGTGGGTTTAATTATTTAATTTTTTTACTTATTTTTTGCATGCAAGTCTTATTTCCTAAAAGAGGACTTTTAATTAATGTGCTCCCTCCTCTATGGTCTCTTTCCATTTTAATTACCAGGACAAGGGCAACGTTCTGCAGCTCCAGCAGGAAACCCAGCAGCCAGCAAACCACAGCAGCAAAATGGCAATTTGTCTGGAGCAGGTAAGAGTCATTCAGGGCAGGAATTCTGATATGTGATTAGTGAGAAACTACAGCTTCAGTTTAAACAAAATCCTTTCTTTAGTGGTGTTGCACAAGAAGCTCTCCATTGAGGAGTAACCCATAGCTTGACAAGATGAATTCTCTCAAGAGAAGTGGTTATAAAAGGGGGGGAAAATTGTCCCTTTTCTTTCCCAAGAGGAAAAAAGCCCAAGAAACCCAACTGTATTCAGTTTACACTGCATTCTTGAAACAGTGCTCTGTAGACACCCAAATTAGGCTGCAGTTTGGAGCTGGCCACCAACTGTGTGTGTTACCAATGCTGAGATAGAGGCCAAACATTTTAGGCAATACACTGAAATTATTTGATAGTACATTCAGAAATGTGGTTTTTTGATCAAGATTTCAGTGAGATACTGGAAGATGAAGTCAATTTAAATGTCAGCCTGTAGACTTTTTTTTTTTTTTAAGCTAAAAAGTTGTCAATCCTAATTCTTGGTGCTGCTTTAACTTGTCTGTATTCTTTACCCCTGTGTTTAAGAAGGATTTTTAAATAGTAAAATTTTGACATTTGCTTAGAAACTTGCAGCAGAAAACAAGCTTCTCCTTCCTTGCTTAAAGCTGATCACAAGAGTTTTTTTGCATATACATTGACAAGTTTGAGTTTAGAATTAGCAGTATCACTTCATGTTAAAAAACTGTTTGTAGGGTTTTTTTCCTTAGTTGTTCCCCCAAGTGGTGTCTTGATCTAACACTTCCCATCCCTGGAAGTGTTCAGGGCTGGGTTGGATGGGGTTCTGGGCAAGGTTGTTTGTGGAAGGTGTCCCTGTTCTTGGCAGGGGGTTGGAATGAGTCCCTTCCCACCCAAACCACCCTGTGATTCTGTTATTTTAGAGGATTTACTGAACAGTTGTTTGCCACTTAAACTCTGTTCAAGTGGTTGACTCTGGACACATCTCCAGGTAAGTGCAAGCACTCTAAAAGGTCTGAGAGTGTCTCTTCTGCAGCATTTTGCAGCCTAGAAAACACTTGTGACCAAGAGCAGAAACAATGCAACAAGCTCCAAGCCCCTCTGTGGTGCCCACATGGCACAGGGTGTTCCCTGGAACTTTGCCTGTGTGGCTCCCCTTGCCATGGTGGGAAAGTTCTGCACCCTGAATTGGTTTTAACCTGATTTTTGTGTGTGAGGCTGAAATCCTCTCTGCTCTGTTGTGGTTTTTGGAAGGTCCTGCTGCTCCCAAGTACCACGCTCCCTCCAACCAGTTTGGAAAAGCGAGTGCTCCCAGTGCCATGAAGACACCTGGGGGGTCTCAGATCAAAGTGGTGCCAATTGCCAGCTTGAATCCATACCAGTCCAAGTGAGTCCTTGTGGTTTGCCAGGCCTTGTTCATCTCACAGGCATGAAGGAACAATGGCTTTGTTTTGATTTTCTGTGTGTGAGTCTCTGTCAAATAATTCATTGAGTTCTTTGGATTTTATTGGTTAAGTTCAAACAAACCAACCCAACAGCAACCACAAAACCACCCAGAGAAACAAGCAGAAAACCTTCCATAGAAACAGTGGTGGGCTTTGTTTTGTTTTTATGGGGTTTTGTTTTGTTGTTGTTGTTTTGGGTTTTTGTTTAGGGTTTTGTTTTCTGATATTTTTTTCTGTGACAAAGTGTGTTCTATTCTTTCTTTTTTTTATCTTTTTAAATTGCATCAATGCTCTTAACAATCTGAGATTTGCCTTGCCATTGTCTTGGTGCAGCTGCCCTGCTGAGCTTGATAGGTTTTTAATATTTTAGTTGAAAATCGATTGACTTGTCTGGGTTTTTTTTTTTCCTAAAGCAACCTTCTTTTTGGTAACTTAATGACAAAACAGCTCAGTAAGCTATTCACTTCAGCTACTGAGCTGTTGAAAAGCATGAGGATGTAATTATTTAGTGAATGACATTTTTAAGTTATGCAAACTGATTTGATTACCCAAGTTAAATGCGAATCCTATAATTGAGCTCTTGAGTTCTGGCGTGGCTTTTCAGAGCAGGCAAACTGCTGTGTGAGAAATGTACCCTAGAAGAGTAAAAGATTTGAGGCCTGCTTCTGTGCAGAAGGATTGTTCACTATTATTATCATACTGGATGTTTTATGGCTGCTTTGTTGCCTTCTCTACAACTTTCTGTCTTTAATGGTCTAGGCCATTAAAACAGAAAGCAAAGAGTTGCAGAGGTGCAGTGGGAAGATTCTGGCTTTTAAATAGCCACATTCCAGTTCCAAAGGTTTGCCAAGTCAATCTCTTCTTTAAAAAGATGCAAAGAGATGCAGAGCAGTGATTTCTTGAATGATTTCAGGTGGACCATTTGTGCTCGTGTTACCCAAAAAGGTCAGATCCGCACGTGGAGCAACTCTCGTGGGGAAGGAAAGCTCTTTTCCATAGAGCTCGTTGATGAAAGTGTAAGTGTCATATGTGGAGACAAAGATAATGTATGCCAGATGCTGATGAACCTTTCATAAAGACAGAATAGAGGAAATAAAGTGCATTTTTCGGAAATGATTTTTTTTATTACAACTGAAACTTGTATCCCTGCATTCATTAAGTTGCACATCAACGTGCCAGTTTTTATCCAGAATGAAGTCTTAAATGTGCAGCATTGCTGATTATTTTTCATCAAAGTCTATAGTGTGTGACTGGATTTTTGCAGCTTCAAAATAGAGTTGTTTATGCAAACTGACAACCTAATACTGAGGGTTGTGGTGGTTTCCTGTAGATTGAGAGTGACATCTCCTCCTGGCTGAGCTACACCTTACAAAACAGGGAGTGAGAGGAGCATTACCTCCAAGTTACAAGCTTTCAAATTTCATGAGGAAATTGGAGTACAAATTATTGTAACACTGAGAAATTTCCTTTGTGGTTTGTTTGGGGAATGGTATCTGGTTAATCTAACTGAACTTGCAGTTTGTCAAACCTCTTATCAAATTACAGCCTTCTGTCGTGAAAACAAACAAAATTCTGCTAGATTATATTGAGAGTAAAATGTGAGGTTAATAATGTAACATGTTGTCACCAGGCATTTGTTTTCTCTGCATAGTGTCTATATTCTTTTTTTTTTTTTTTTAAACAGTGTTTATATCTAGTGAGGGTATAATTGTTATTAATTCTTACTTATAGACATATCTGAGTGGGAGCCATCACAATATACTGTGTGCTAACTTGTGGAGCTGCGGGGTGTATTTGAATTTTATTTCATCACTGCCAGTTTTACTGGCATTTTCAGAGGTGTCTCTATGATGGATGCAGTTCTTATGCCTTTTATTCTGAAGCTGTAGATGTACTAATGAGACTTGAATATGAGGTTTGATTGTCAGGTGTAGAATATGTCACTTTAGCTCTAAGTACAGATGTGAAGAGAATGTTGTTTGTTTCTCACACGCCTGGAGCTACCCTGGCAGACCCCACTGTCTCTGCAGGACTGCTACCACTTAACATTGCAAAGATTATTTTTTTTAATCTTTTTCCATGCCAAATTTCACTTCTGACCAGCTCCCCTATTTTCCTGCAGGGTGAGATTAGAGCTACTGCATTCAACGATCAAGCAGACAAGTTCTTTCCACTCATTGAATTGAACAAGGTATGGTAGCTTTGTGCTTTCTTAGACTGACAGGAGCTGGAAAAGAGGAGCTTGAGCCTAGCAAGGATTTTTAAAGGTGAACACAATCTATTTTCCCTGACTACTGATAATACCCCCTGTTTCATTGCTTTCTCCTGTAGGTGTATTATTTTACCAAAGGCAATTTGAAGACTGCTAACAAGCAATATACAGCTGTTAAGAATGACTATGAGATTACATTCACTAATGAGACTTCAGTTGTGCCCTGTGATGATGCCCAGCATCTTCCATCTGTTCAGTTTGATTTTGTATCCATCTCTGACTTGGAGAACACGCCCAAAGACTCGATTGTTGGTCAGTCAAAGTAGAAAAATGGCAAATTTCAAAGCTGTGAAGTTTGATTTTTGTGTCCTGAATTCTGGGCAGGTAGTGAGCGTAGGATGCTTCGAGTGTTGTGATCTCTTAATTTAAGTCATCCAGTGATGGTTGCCATTAAAAATTCCTCAGGCAATTTTCCTGTTAAGATGATTCTGCCTGTTTTCTAACAATATATAACAATTATTCTTTAAACTTGTGCTTCAAACTGAAGACAGTAGGTGACAGTTGTTTATTGTACTGCGATCGCTGTTTTCCACAGAAAAAGGCTGAAAGAAAAAATGCCCTTGCTCAGCATGTGTGCATTTCATACCTTCTGTGGTCTTGCTTTCTTTCACTATCTAATTATCTCTGTAGTGATTTTGGCATAATTCAGTGCATCCAAGTCCAAGTTGCATGACTGTTTTGGCTTGCTTTATGAAGTATTGGAGGTTTGTTTTTCTGTAATTCATTGGGCAGAGTACTCCGGAAAATCAGAGGCTCGGGTGGGGGCGAGGGTTCTCAGGTTTCAGAGGCACAAGATGCCTGTGATTCAGAGACATTCAGCTGGGAATTTTAAAGGTAGATGGGTAATATTAAAAGTGGTGTATTTTTAGGGACTGCACAGGGGATTGCACAAGTCTGCCTGAGCATGCAGACTTGTTAAAGTTGCAACTTATAATTGCAGAGTTCTGTGGAGGCACGAGCCAGTTGTTTCATTGTGTTGCAGTCACTTTGAAGGCTCTTGCTTGTGCTTTAACAGCAAGTGTGTTACATGATCAGGACTGAAGTCCTTTGACAGAATGTGATGGGAAAAGATAGTACAATGCCTTGATCTCTCTAATGTGGTGAGGCTTGCATTCATGAATATCTTAATGACTGCGTCAACAAAATTAAAGCACTGAAGAGTTCTGTAGTGGAACATTCCTACCATAATACACTTAATTTCCATATCAGATTTCATTTCAATAGGGAGCTGGGATACAAGGTAAAAATCTGACAGTAGGTTTGAATTCTTCTCTTGTGATCTTGTGTTCTCCAATTGTGACCCTTGAGTAACTCTAAATTGTAACTGTTTCTCAGATGTAATTGGAATTTGCAAGAGCTACGAAGATGTCACTAAAATTACAGTGAAAGCTAACAATAGGGAGGTTTCAAAGAGGAACGTGCATCTGATGGATACATCAGGGAAACTGGTGACAGCTACACTGTGGGGAAATGAGGTACGTGCTCTCTTACCTGCTCTTACAAAGCTTCCTTGGTGTAAGGCCAGGAAGTGCTGGTGTCACCTGAGATGGGCACAGCACTGCCACAGTCCTGGGTGTTCAAGGATCAGGGCCCGAGAGAAGGTGAAAGACTGTCTGGTTGCATTCAGGTGTGATGTTCTTAACCTTTCCCTGACAAACTGCTGACATGATCTGACTAATGTGTTCTGAACAACTGCAGACATTATGTCTCAAGCCAAAATACTGCAGGTAACAGGCTCCTGGTTTAGGAAAGGGTGTGAGCTGCAGTTTGATGATGGAAAAGCCTGGTGGCTATGGCTGTCTCAGATAAGATTAATTTTATTTGTAGGGTGGGATACATGTTACCCCTAATGAGCAGGTTGAGAGGCTCTGTCTCACACTGGGTGTTTAAAGCATCGGAGCCTTGGAAGTGAAAGTTTGAACAGTTGCAGTAAACTGTTTCCTTATCTTTTTAACAGGCTACTTTGTTTTCCACTGTTGTTATAGATACTTAGGGATTTATGTGGCATCTATAAAATGGGAGTGATCCTGCCAGCTTGACAGTGATGCTTTATGGCTAAATGATCAAGTGCACTGATACTGTAGGTACCTAAACACCATTAACCATCTGCTGATACAGATGAAGTAAACTGAAGTTCAGTATTGCAAAGCCTTAAGATTGAACTAGGTTATAATAGGAGAGACTACTGGTATACAATTCCTGGCATAACTCTTCCAGCAGAGATCAGGGTCTGCATTTTGCAAAATAAAATCTGTTGGCTTGCTTGGAGAACAGAAATATCAATAAGCATTGAGGGGGAGTGATGTATGGCTTGCAGCTGGCACAGTTAGGGTTAGAATCTGTATGTCCTTTACAGCCATGACTGCTGGGATGTGTTTTCTGTTCTTTTTGCATCTCATGGGTACAGTAAGTACTACTGCAACTCCAGCTCATTTGTTATCTTTAAGTACATGGTCCTCCCCTTGCTTGCTGAGTGGTGTGGGGTCCATAAAATCTATACCTTTCAAACCCTCTCTGATGCCATCAGGTTCTTTGTTAGTGTCAGACTACTCAGGTGATGGCAGTTGAACAGCATTAGAGCAGCTTTATGACATAAAAACCAGAAGATGGAAAGTTGAGTAAAAATGTTTGGTCAGCATAGCTGCACTTTTGTGTAAGTGGTAGTAAGATGGACATGATTGGCTCAGTGAAGCTGAGTGAGTTGTTTCATCTCCTGAGGAGTCTGATATGAACAATTAATTTTGTTTGCATTCCCATAACACATCTCCCTTTCTAAAATCCTGCTGTAAAGCTGCTGACAGAGGGGACCAGTCCTTTCTAACAAACCCGTGGTGTGATTTAAGGATTCTCTGGTTCCCCAGGAAACAGGGTGTTAGGATTGCACAGAAAATTGTCACCTACCTTTGCTTAAACTCCTAATGACACCATTCAAACCCTTACCTTCTAGATACAGTGGGGCAGGTTTGGTCTCTTGTCATGATCTGTGAATTATGACCACAAGTTCAGTGCCTTTCCTGTAACGTGCTGCTGCTGCTCTCTGGTTTTTCACACATGCAGGCTGAACAGTTTGATGGTTCCAGACAACCTGTGATTGCCATCAAAGGAGCCCGTGTCTCTGACTTTGGTGGCAGGAGCCTGTCTGTCCTGTCCTCCAGCACAGTTGTCATCAACCCTGATAGCCCAGAGGCTTTCAAACTCCGAGGATGGTAGGAGTGTGTTTATGTTGCTTTGTTTCGACCTCCCACAGAGTATTTGTTTTATTTTGTTTCTCTGTACTTGAGCAGTGTGTGTAGCACTGAGGGAAGGTGGCAGAGGCTGTGGCTTCCAGAGCTGCAGAAGCTTCTCTGGCTTGCAAGCCCTAGAGCCTGGTGGAAGGCTGTCCTTCTTAAGTTGTTCAATTCAAAAAACTTTTAATTCCATGACAGACCTTGAAAAATTGAAATCTGGCTAGTGCATGCTGACCCAAAGCCTTGGAAGGCAGCATGAAATCAGGCTTGACCAGCTCTACTTTCTGAGGCTTGATCTGAGAGAATGGTATTTTTTTTCCACAGGCTTTTCCATTGTGTGTAATCTGATACACACTCAGTTAGTGTGGAGGGATTGTTTGACATCTCTCAGTGTCTAGTTCTTGCCAGATATTTTTCAGATAGCAAAATAACTCTTTTATTGTCAGCAAAACAAAGCGATTTCATTGTTGCTTCTCCTGTAAGTAGCTGTTAAATTGTCTGTTGTAAGTATGAATGTGGTGAGATGTGGTGTGTGTGTGTGTGAAGAGGGTTAAGTGCCAACAGCATCAGACTTGTGAATCCTGAGTCTTCAGATTCCAGTTACATCACCCAAATGTGGATGAAATAAATGGCATCCTCCATTTGTCATTGAGCTCTCCCATACTTCAGAGGCTTGTTGGAGATAAAATTGATTGTGGGTCTGAGCTATTACTGTCACGCTTTAATTAAGCTCAATCTTGGAGCCTCGTTGGTGTGCTTGTGAAATCACAAAGCCCATCACAACGGGAATGCAGTGCAACCTTTTGCTGAAGAGCTGTGCTTTCTGATTTTAACAGAGAAAGCATAATCTTTTCAATGCTATTTGCTTTTTCTTTCGAAGCTGCTGCGAAGATAATGGTACCATGTAATTTAATTTTAATTATGGAAATATCTTGATGCCCTTAAATCTTGTTATCTGCCTGCCTTTAAGAAGTGTGCAGTGCTTGGTTTGACCACTAGCTGGCAAACAAATTGCAGTTATATAGAACAAAGCTGTCCTCCTTTTGTGGCTTTATAAAATACTGTGCTAATTAAGTCAGACTATTAACTTATTCTGAAATGCTATTTTTGTTTGCAATATACACATATTACTGTAATTGTTTCCTTTGCAATCATTGATAAAAAATCCCTCATGGATCGAGCACATGAAAATAAACATAAGCTTTTGATAAGTCTGTGTGGTCTGCTCTCCAAAAATAGAAGTGCATCTCTGTGGTTGCAGGTTTGACTCTGAGGGTCAGCTTCTGGAGTGTGCCTCCATCTCTGATGTGAGGGGTGGGCCAGCAGCTGGAGCAAATACCAACTGGAAAACTTTGTTTGAAGCCAAATCTGAGAACTTGGGACAAGGAGATAAGGTAAGGCATGGCCACTCAGTGCAAGCTTTGTGTATTGGGGTGAAAATAAAAAGCAAGGCTTTGTGCAGGTATTCTTCTTACAGAAGCAGTCAAAGTATTGAGCAGTTGGTGTTTACTGTCTTGGAATTTATGCTATTAATTAATATTATTGTTTTTCAAATAAATCCAGGCTTGTTGCTGATGTTGCAACATGATGCTTTGTTTGCAAGAGAATTCTAGGCCTTGTGTAAATGAAGGGAGGATGTTTTTACCCCAAAGATGTTCAAAGAGACAGCACAGAGTGTTCTAGGAGAAACAAGTGCATTAGGAGGAAGTGGTTTTCAAGGGTGCACATTTGGTCAATAGAAAAGCTGGTAATAAACCCCAGGTCCTTGGCTTTTCATTCCAGAAACCTCTCTAGGCTTATGCTGTTGGTTTTTTTTTTGGGTTTTTTTTTTTTTGTTTGTTTGTTTGGTTTTTTTTGGTTTTTTTGTGGGGTTTTTGGGGTTTTATATTGTTTGGTTGTTTTGTTTTGTGGGGGTAGGTTTTTTTTTTTGTTTTGGTTTTGGTTTTTTTTCAGACTTAAGTGCTAAGCTGTTTGGAATATACAAGAGCTTCTATCCATGGAAAAAAACCTTTAGAATCACAGGATGGTTTGGGTTGGAAGGGACCTTAAAGATCACCTCTTTCCAAACCCCTTATCATGGGCAGGGATGCCACCCCTTAGATAAGGTTACTCAGGGTCCCATCCAGCCTGGCTCTGAACACTTTCTCTTTACCTGAAATTCAGCTATTTTCTCTGACAATTTTTGCCCATGCTTCTTTAGCAACCTCTATTTTTCTGCTGAAAGACTTGACCGTGGTCTTAAACCATTATGATGATTATTTTAGTGTGGTGAGTGGGTATTTTGTTCTGTAGGCTATAGTTTAATCAAATGCTTATCTGTAACACTACACAATAGGCTTTCTGTTTTTTGTATTGGTTCCTGAAAGAAGCGTAGGAAAGTGCAGAATCTTAATCCTGTGAAAAAGTGCAGATTTGAACAGACACAATGGAGAATCAAATATGCTTTATCTAAAGAAGACCTAGCAATTGGAGTTTCCTGCAATGGAAACACAAAATAATCTTGCTGTAGGGGCTTTATTAACATAATGGAAGCCTAAAAATTATTGCAACAGAGGGGTTGATTTACAGTTTCCCAGTAATCCATAGCTGTTAAGCTTTCTAATCCTAAATATCCAAGTATGGTTGCCTTGCTTTTGTAGTTAATTCAGAAAGGGGAAAACATTGAGTATTTTGAGGCTAATGTTGCACACTCACTCTCTCAGGCAGATTATTTTAGCTGTGTGGGCACAATTGTACATCTGCGCAAAGAGAACTGCATGTACCAGGCATGTCCCTCTCAGGATTGCAACAAGAAAGTGATAGACCAGCAGAACGGACTTTACCGCTGCGAGAAGTGTGACCGCGAATTCCCCAACTTCAAATACCGCCTGATGCTGCTGGTGAGTACCCGGATCGCATTTCAGGGCGTTTCCTGCCACGTTCCCAGCACAATCCAAGCAGGAAATCTTTTGAGGGAACGCGGTGCTGTTTGTCCGTCAGTTCTGCCTGTGACTTACAGGGTGTTCAGCTGCTTTGTGTGCTGTACCTGAGTGAGGGATGTTTCATTGAGCTGATTAGCAGTTTGTTTTCCTAGTGCTCCAATTAAAAGCTTTTCTCTTTGCCAAAAAGTTGCTGCTAGCTCGGTTGGTTCTGGTTTCCAAGTGTACTATGCAGTGCAGAATACAGATGGCCCCCGCCTCTTCAGTAGTGAAGATAAACTGAAGTAAAATGGCATTTCTGGAGAGCAGTAATTGCACTTTTACAGCTGCTACCTATATTTAGTGCAGCTTTTTTTTGGTAGGTATTGTTCTGCCTCGTGCTTTAATGGAGTCTGCTTTAGAAAGTTGTCTGGGGATTATTATTGTGATGCCCACTTACACCATAGGCATTGAACTTTCTCCTGTTTTACATTATAAATGAGATTCTATCTGCTTCTTAGAAATGCTCTGCCAGGTGGGCATGCAGAGAGGAGGGAACTGTCCCTGCAGCCTCCTTAAAACACAAACTGCTTCTGAATAATTTTTATCAGATAACTTCTAGGAATACATGAACTGCTTTACATAGCAGAGTCATTCTTGTAGAATATAAAGAGGATGCTGAGGGTACACTCAGGGCCCTCAGAGCAGAGTCTCCCATTTCCCCATTCCTAATTGTCTAAGCAGCCAGGAAATGCATGTGAAGCTGGAAATTGATCTTTTTACTAAACCAATCTAAACCAATCTTTTAATTGATCTTTTAACTTTTAACTGTCTTTGAGTGTTTTGACAGTTTCCTTGTAACACAACATAATGTTCCATGAATTTATGCTCAAGTACTCAGGTGTGTGCAAAGTGAATTCAGTTTGCAGAGTTGCTGCTGTTCCCCTTGGTGGTTATTGTTCTGGGATACCTGTTCCTGGCTTATCAGTGGCAGCAGGACACAGCTGAGCATCCATCAGTGTTGTCTTGTTGTGATCTTGTTGGCCTTTCCCTGTGGTTCAATCTACTGCCAGTGTTAACTTGTGTTAAGTTATGGACATTCTGTGGAGCTTAAAAAAAGGTAGGAAGTCACTGCTTTCCACCCACAGCATTGATTGAAAGGACACACAGGTCAGGCTCTGAGAGTTACTGGAAATTTAAAACTCTCTATAGCTTTGAGATATTTTTTTTTCTTTTGTGTTGTCTTCTTTCTGGAGGAAAAGGCAACTGGATGAAATAACCTTTTGGGTTTTGTTGTTGTATTCTAGGTGACCATTGCAGACTGTCTGGAGTATCAGTGGGTGACTTGTTTTCAAGACACAGCAGAATTCATTCTTGGCCAAAATGCAGCTTTCCTGGGAGAACTGAAGGAAAAGGTCAGTCAATTAGCTTGTTGTATTTTTACTGTTTGCCTTGAAGTTGAACTATGTTTCATTCATTCTCTGTTGGGCTGCCCTCAGATTTCTTGGCCCCTTTTTTGGGTTTTTTGATCCTTCTGGTAAGGAAATATTCTTGTAATGTTTTGAAGGCAGCTCTGGCAAAGATGTAAGGTTTGTGTGGTGCACCAGTGCTGATCCACCAGAGAGCATGGTCTGATATTTGTGTGTGAATGGACAGAAAATGTGGCACAGGCATTGGGGCATGTTCATGTACCTCCTGTGGGAATTAACACCATTGAAAATACATGAAATAATGCCATATAAAAGAAAGGGATGTTCTGTTTCATTTGTCAAGGATGTGATTTGCCCTTTCTCTGGGTGATAGGCCAGCTCAGCTCAGCCCAAGGTTGTCCTCCAGATGTTGGCCTTGGGTATCTTTTACAAGTTCACAAATCATTGCTTCTCCCTAGCCTGAAGTTCTTGGCAGGGACTTGTTTACTCTCCTCAGGATTATTTTCCACAGGCCATCTGCCTGAAGAACAGAGATTTGCCTGCTTTCCCCCATAGTTTGCTCCCACAGTCAGTCTGTCTACCCCTGAGCTCTTTTGGCTGCTGAAAGCTGCAGATCAGCCTGTCCTTATCACCTGGACCTGGAGAGGCAGCTGCTCACTCCAGGGTTGTGCCACAGATTTTTTGGGACTGACAGCTTTAACAGTTTGGCTCCAGTTGAAAACACAGCCTGTTTTATCATTGTACCTAGACTGGAAGAATCTGCAAAAAAAAAAAAAATCCTAGTTTAGCAACGAGTGCTGACAACATTACCCCTAATGTGTTCCAAAAATTTGTTTACAAAATCTAAAAGTTCTAGAACACTTTGTATGTATCTTTGTTAAGTAGGCAGGAAGCTTTTTGAACTGATGTGTGTGAGCCCACTTTTGAAGGCTCTTTTTTCTCCCACCAAATATCATCAGAATTTTGTGGGTCTCACAAAAGCCACAATTTGTAAACCAGGTCATTGGCAGAGGTGCTGAATTGATCTTTCTGTGCAGATTAGAACAATTTTTAAGGTTTTAAGTCATTAGACACTAACAGGCAGTATTATCTTCCCTTTTGTCACTCAGTGCTTTTCTGCTGCCTTTGTCTTTCTTCCAACCAAAATAATCTTTTCCTGATTTTTTTTTTTTAAACTTGTGTACTGTATAAAAACTGTGTGGCTTTGTTTTGTTTTTAAATGATGATGTGGAATGCATGATAAGTTCTTGAATTGCATATGAGCCTTGCTGTGCTCCCAGGCTAAGGCTGGTTGATTCCAGGGCTCCACAGATATCCATCCCAGTTGTTGGTTAACCCATTGCTTGGCTGTGGGAGAGAAATGAAGCAGGAGGCATTGTTGAGGCTGTTGCCTTGAGACACTGTTGTAGACCTCTGTTTCTGCAAAGCAGGGCTATTTTTCCTGTAATATGGAATGATTTTTGGAGATTTTCTGCTGTCAGAGGTGAGGGGTACAAAGGTTGTGATTCTGGGATGCTGAGTTTTTGTGGCACTACAAAGGCTGGCCACCTCTGTTTTGTAGGAAGATGTCTGGCTGGGGGGTTCTAATTAGATGTGCTTTCACTTTTGCATTTCCATTTTCAGACATTCTTAACCTGTCAATATTTTCTTGCTTCAGCCATGTTTAATCTCTGCCAGAGTTTAAACAAAATTTCTTTGTCGCTTTTAATGCTGAAGAGATCTGGGTGGGGAAGGAGAGCCAGCAGATCCAATGTACCAGTACAAACATGTAATGTCTTTTGAAGAGCTGCCTAATGGAAATGGCTGAGGATAGAAAATGGAACATAATATGGAGTGAGCCCTTGAGCAGGAATGCTTTGTGTTCCAGGAGAAATTGGTTTTGATTTGACACTTTTATGAGCCTTTAAAAATGGTACTCGATGCATTTGCAGTAAGCTTTTCTTAGTGGTTTTTCTCTGATAGAGCTGATGCAGTGTCTTGTGAAGTTGGTGGGAGTCTTTTCAGTGCTCACAGTATGGATGGAGTTCATGTACAGCCCGTGACCACGCTAAGCAGAGATACATGTGCAAGGTTTTTCATCTGCCTCTTGCCTGTGCTTGTTAGATACCAAAGGAGGTAATGTGGGGTAGCAGTGACTGCTATGCTGAGGGCATTTTCAACTCACTAATGGTTAGCACAGTTTGTGACAGAGCTGCAGAGAGGAGCTAAATGCTTTATTAAGCGAGTTTTCTTATCCTCTAATCCATAAGATGGCCAAAGGAAGGGGTTTTAATATTCAGGAGGGATATGCTTAAATTCTGTAATCTGTGAACCTAGCTGCTCCTGTTCACCTCCATTTGTTGTGCTTTTCTAAACCCTAGGAGAATCACTGTGTAGTGTAAAATAGTGCTGCACACAGTGAAAAACAGCAGATGTAACACTTGGAATGTGAGTGGAACTGGGGTGGATTCAATTCCAGATCAGATGCTCTGTCTGCTGCTGGAGTGACTGATCAAGTCAAGTGCATCTGGTAGATAAATGCATTAATAATTACTTGTCAGTATCATCAGGGAGATGCAGGATCTTTTTTGAATGTCAGCAAAGGTTTTTACGACTCATATTTTTACAAAAATAAACTTTTTTTTTTTCACAGTCTCCACGACTTGCCTGCTCCTTTTCTAGTGTTTTGACAAATTGTCTATTATAAATGATGATGATGATGTTTAGTGTTCATATGGTAATTAGAAGCAGCTTATGTTATAAATATGACACAGTCTTCTCATGGTTATTAAAGCACGTTCAAAACATGGATCTGGTTTTTTTATAGAACACTTTCTTAAATAGGCCTGTGTCAGGATGGGAAGGATACATGCAGCTTTGATGGATAAGCAGAAAACCAGAATGCCTAATAAGGCAATTAATAAGGAAATAGTTAACTCTGTCAGTGTTTGTGATCACAGCACAACACCAGAATTAGCCAGTTTGGCAGCTCCTGAAGATTTGTAGTATTTTTGTTCCTTATACCTGGTTGCAGATTCAGTGCAATTGTATGTTGCTTTGTTTAAGCAGCTAAAAAGTTGTCAGTTTTTTTTATTTTAAAAACCTTTGAGTTATGGGTTTGGCATCTAAAATGTGATGATGGAAGACTTGGCTCTGCCTGTGTGGGCCAGGTAGTTCCAGTGTTTTGCCAACTTCCCCAAAAGCTGAGCTGTTCTCAAAGTTCATGGCACTACTGAGAGCCTGAAGTGTCTGCAGCTGATCCCTGTCTTTGTCCTTCCCTCAGAACGAGCAGGCTTTTGAAGAAGTGTTCCAAAATGCAAACTTCAACACCTTCGAGTTCAGGATCCGGGTGAAACTGGAGACTTACAACGTAAGTGTTGTCCAAAAGGCAAATAATGTAACTTGTGGCTTTTGTAGTTCAGCTTGTCTCCATAGGAGGTGACTTCCTCCTCTTATGTTTGTGGGGAGAGGTTTCCCTTGCTCACAGAGAACAGAAGATTCCAAAGATCACACAAATACTGTCAGTCTTGAGCACTGAAGGAGGGATCCTTGCTGCTCCCTCTCTGGCTCATCAAGAGTGGCTGGTTTCACAAGAAAACAACATACCAGCTCTGGGAGCCGTGTTGGCACTCCCAGCTAACCCAGATAGCATGAGCAGTAAGTTACTGGGGCAGAAGGATGTTGGAACCAAATGCCTGGAGTGCTTCATGTTCTTTTACATACTAAAATTTCTCTTTTGCAGGATGAATCTCGTATTAAGGCCACAGCAATGGACGTCAAACCCGTGAACTACAGAGAATACAGCAAGAGGTTGATTGCCAACATCAGGAGAAATGCTCAGCTGGGATGAGGAGGCCAGTGCTGGCTGCTTGAGCCTAAAGTTTCCAGGAAAAACTCAATAGATAAAGTTACACTGACATTTCCCCCACCTCTGTGTGACAATTGGGCATTAGTTACACCCAGCGTAGTGGGCTGAGTGATTTTTGCATTTCTCTGGAGATGTGCTCTGGGAGGTAGGAGTGCACTCTGATGGCCACCACTTTGCAGCCTGTTGTGGTCTGTTAAACTCTGTCAGAGCTGAAGAGGAATCTCTAGACAGATTGCCAAGGTCTTTAGACAAACTACTCAGAATGTCTGAAGTAACTTTGCTCTCTTCCTATATGTAAAGCTGAATTATATAACCATTTTGTCTTCTTTGCAAGGGAGTAATGACAACCTTGACACTTTGACTTGTTCAGCAGAGGGCAGGAGGAGCAGTGTCATGGAGCTTTCAGATCTGGACAAAAGAGAACAGGTCTATTAGTACAAGTTAGTTCCCTTCCATAGAATTCAAAGGCTTTCACTTTCCACAGGTGCCATGCAGTTGTTAATGCTTGGAATGGCAATATGGTAGAATTATTAATCAAAGACATATCTCTTATATCTGAAGAATATCCTTCCTTCAGGGTTTAATAGACTGAGTCAGATGGGTCTGATATTAATCAAAATTGTCTCTTCTGAGGAAGGCAGATAAGCATTGACTCTCCATCCCCCAGGGAAATCCAGGCAACTACAAAGCATTGCTTTAGTTTTCTCTTCAATTAATACTATGGATTTCTGACTGATTTTTTTTTTTGGCTTCACAGTTCCTGCCTATACATGTTTTGTATGTTTGTATGTTGAGTTTCTTTAGTTTTATTTGTAATGATGTTAATCAGAAAGAGGTCTTTAAGTGGGGGGTGCTTTGTTTCAATAAACACTGTTTAATTCCTGTGTAGTGAATTTTGCTTTCTTTGAACACCAAAGACTTCTCATTACTGGAAAGCAATTAATTAGCTTTCATAATAAGCATTCACTTGGGGGAGATGTTACCTTATTACAAACTCTAAGGTTAGACTGAAGAATGGAGACTTCCTTGCCTGATGTTAACAGCATGGAAATGCAGTGATATTTTCACCATTTCTGTGCCTGGGAATGCTGATGAGCTGGCACTTCTGGGATTTTTATTGACGTTTACACAGCAGTCTAAAACTAACCAGGCTTTGAGATTTGTTCAGACATAGAGCTAGTACAGAAAACAGTAATTATGCTACTGGGCTTTTCAGTCAGCAGAGCATGCTAGCTCTGTGTGCTCCTAATCACATTAATTATGTGTTCCCTGGCTGCAGCTCACAGCTTGGCATTTGCTGCACAGCTCCAAGCATCCAGGCAATGCTGCAGTGGGGCTCTGGTGGCAGAAGTGAGATTTATTTATTTATTTTGCTCCACAGAGCACAGTTTCTTAGTGTATTCAGTTGGTGCCCTTTATTCCCTGTGATTTCCTGTTTGTCATCTCAAGTCTTGGTGTTTAAGTACTGTAAATGTCATTTCCATTGATGGACATGAAGCACATTATTCTGGGCCCATTAATTGCAAACACAACCTCTTCTTTTTTGGATTCTGAGGATCATGACTGGGTTCTTCTGCTGATGTCTTGCATTTTTTTTATTGAAGTATTTGTTTCCTCTGACCTTGCTTATAAACCATTGACTAGAAAATTACAGTCTTCAGCACAGTTCTGGATTGACAAATGGTAGGTTAGTGGTGATAATCCATCTTTCCACTCTGCTAACCAGTCTTTTAGTACTGCTCCCTTCCTATCCCTCCTACCCACTTTTAGGAAACTGGGAACAAGTGGTAGTGCACAATGTTCCCTGAGGCTCATTTCCAATTCCTGGGCCCATCCATATGCACCAGGAAGTTTTTATGGGTGTTGTTTTTGGCAGGTGTTTGCTGCTCTGAGTGTGGCACACCTGCCTCTGCTGGGGCAGCTCCTTATCCCAAGGGGAATTGCTGCACTTCCATTTAGCTGGGTTTACTGTGCCATCAGCCAGAGCACTAGAGAGGCAGGGTATCAATGCTCAAGAGCATTAAGGTATCTTACAGGATCAGCTGAATGACCTTGAGAACTGGAACAGAAAATCAACTTAAAACAGTTTGTGTGAAAAGCCATTTATTTGAGGACTAATAAAAAACAACCCTCTGCTCTAAAGTGGATGCTCATTAGTGACTGAAGAGTTGGAGGGTTTTAATCATGCTTTAATCAGCTAGTATATGATAAAAACATCAAGCTATGTGAGGCAAGGTATTTCTAGTGTAGCTATACAAGTGCCACAGCATTATATAAGCCTCTGCTGTGATATCTCATCTCGAATGCTATGTACAGCTCTGGCCTGCAATGTGGAGAGGCAAAAAAGAAACTCAGCTGGGGCGAGTACAGAGGAGGACTACACTGCTGAGTAGGAGAATGAGGATCTTTTTTAGGAGGGGCCTGGAAGAGCTAATATAGCAGAATGAATCCTGAGAGGGGCATATGATTTCCGACTTATATAAAAGATAAATGCCTCTATCTGTCTTGCCTTCCTTCCCCTGATCATAGGCTGGAACTGCTGAAGGTAACTGGTTAATAAATTGTTTGTTAATCCCAGGAAAGTGAGGACAAGAAGCTGTGGAGGTGTCTCCGTTCTCCTTCCACCTCACTGCCAGCTGCCACAGCCATCCAAACCCTGCAGCCACTGGCAGGAGCTGTGGAAAACTTCACAAAGGCTCTGGGCTCTTCTGACTATGCTAATTAAGTGGACTCACAATGCTAATTTGGATTATTGGCAAACTAGCCTGTGCCTTCCTTCCCCTCATCATAAATCTCCCCTGGTACGAGGCAGGTTATTCTGGATGGCTTCAGCCATTACCTGGCCTGAATATGTATTTGCTCAATGGAAAGGGTTCTGGAATTGTTCATAACTAGATCTCTGTGAGCTGAGGATTCCTGTGGCTGCTCTTGTTTTGCTTTAAATTAAATGTACACAGCAGAGATGGAACTGGGAGGTTGCTGGTTTGGAAACAAGCAGGTGCCAAGGCAATTACACAAGAACATCGAGTTGTGCATGGCCGAGGGAAGATCTGGAGCGTGCTCTGCCAGGCCATGTTCAGGTAGTTTGCTGTTTGTCTTAATTCCCTCTGGTGGGGTTGAGCTGTGTTTTCACTAGGTGTGAATTTTAAATGAGTTGTTAGTGACCCTTTACGAGTCCCTGGAGGGGAGATTCTGTTCAAGCCAGGCTGAGTTTTTAAGATGCATCAGGTGGTTTGTTGTTTGTTTGGGGTTTTTTTGTCCCCGAAGTCAAGCTTGGAGCAGCAATACATTCTCAGAGCTGTTGTAGGGAATAAGTGGTGGTGGATGGATCAGGAGTGACTGGTTGCTTTGTGCTGTGTGTGCTCTGCCTGGCAGCTGGGATGAGTGAGTGTGTGTGGGCTCTGTGTTCCAGCACCATGGGATTGTCCTTTTAGTGCAACGGGTGTGAGAGTGGAAGCTGCTGAGTCTGGAGGTTTCATTCCTAATTCCTGGTGATATTTACATTTGCTGCCCAAGATGCAGCACCACATCTCGAGGAGGGAACAGTATCTTTCCTTCTGGGTCCTTTTTTTGTCCCCTTTCCTTTGGCCTCCTTGGTTTTTAGCCCTTGAACAAGTGGCCACTTTGGAGAAGAGTGGCCACCCCCCAGGGCTGCTGGGGAGACTCAGATGGCAAAGAAAGAGAAATTTCACATCACTTTGATATAAAAGGCTTAGGAAAAATGTGAAATGGAGTGGGCTGCCTACTTCCAAAGCCTGTGTTCATGGGAAGGAGTGGTCTGCAGCATATTAGGCATTATAAATACTGGAGTAGTGCAGTAAATATCAGTAATCTTATTACAGGGAGTGGAAATTCTCTTTAATATATTATCTGTGAGGATGCAAGAGGCCCACAGACCTTCTCGCAGTTTTTAAAGTCTGTTTTTCATGTTTACATTTTTGCATTTCAATCATATGCATATTTAAAAAAAAAAAAAGTAGTTTGGATCGCCAGATGGATTTTTCATGAGGTCTGTTATGCATTTTTCTGTGTATTTTATTTGGATATTTAGGTGTCTGTGTTTGGGGGGTAGGGTGTTGTTTGTTTTTAGTTTTTTTCCTGTTTATATTGCATTGATTTGTTGTTAAATTCAGCCTCTGTGCCATGCCAAAAGCGTGCCTTTGGGAGTGTTCCTCAGCTGTTTGTTGTGCTTTTCTTTTTTCCCATCCTTGTAAGTTATTTAAAATAAACTGGACGCTTGCAAAGGTTTTTTTTTTTTTTTTTTTTTTAATTTGTCCCAAACATTTTGCCCTTTAAGGGGAGATTTTAAACAACAACAAAATTAAAAATTAACAAAACCAACAAAAAAAAAAATCACCCTACTGAGCTCCTTTTGTGTTGCCTGATGAAATTTTCTTTAAGGTCCCACGTGGGGATGTTGCCTCTCATAGGGATGTGATTCCCAGGGATAGCCCAGGTTAGGATAAAGGCACTTGGGAAGCTGCACTGCAGAGGATGCACCAGACATGGGCTCTTTGCTCTGAGAGTTTATCCTCAGGAAAGTTGGCAGAGCAGAGCTGGTTGCTGGTTTATCTGATGGAGAAATGAAAGATGTGAACATTTGTCATGTCCACTCTGACATCACCGCTGAGCAATTAAGAGGAAGAAATCTAATTTTTTCTGCCATCAGTTTAGCTCTCGGAATTCCCTCATGGCTTATTGTACAAAAGGCTGAAAAATAAGAGTAATAATCCGATTTTTGTCTGTTTCTAGTGTTTTATGTTTTCCATTAAAGCCTTGCTGCTATGCTGCACTGACTTCTTGAACTGCAGGATCAAAAAATCCTCCTGCCTTTGTTTTTGGTGAAGACCGACTCTGAAAAGGATAAATATCATTGATTGAGGTATTTAATACACTAATGAAACCCACAATTATTGACTGGGTAATTAATATACTGTCTAAAAGTAAAGTTTGACAGCGCATATAGAACAGCAATATTGACTCGGGCTCCTTTGGCAAGGAGCCTCGCAGGTTTTTATTTATAGGCACTGAAACACGTTCTCCAAGTAATGATTCAATCCCACTTTGTGCTTGCCACAAGCTCGAAGGCTGCCCTTCTTCTTGCTGACTGTAAGGCTTTCACATTAGCTGTGGGGAAGGAGAATTTTCAGCCTTCAGCTGCTCCTGCCTTAGGTTTTGGGGCTGGAGCTGCTCTGTGTGTGCTGCTGTTTATTGCAGGCTTTGCCAAGGAGCTTTCTGGGGTTTGTGAGCGAGTTTGGGGGGGTTTTTTGACTTGCTTTTAGGTTTCTTAACCTTGGTGAGTGGTGAAAGCCTGAGGGAGCCAAGGGACAGCTTGGTGGAGCTGTGAGAGTTCCACTGCACACAGAGTTTCCTCAGCATAGCTGCATTTTTCTTCTGGAAGTATCTTGGGTGGCAAATGCTCTGCTTTAGGCTCAAGGTGATACCTGGTTTTGCTCTCAGCCTAAGTGGCCTTTCTTAAGCCTAGCAGCAAGATTAATCTTTCCCCTGAACTGACAGGTATCTGCAGCCTGAGGTGTGCTCTTGTCTGATTCCAGGGTTTGGTGATGCTCACACATCTCCTTTAGCCTTGCTGCTCTTCCCCTTGCAGCCCAGCCTTGTGTTCTTTGCTGCTGCTCAAGTTGCCAGAGACTGCATTTAGATTGCCAGGAAGCTGAAGCTGCATTTATAAATGGCTTTAAGTTGTTCGTGTGCCCCTGTGAAATGTTAAACTTCTTTAGCACCAGGTGAAGTTATTTACATCCAGCTCAGAAGCTGATAATGAAGGTTTTTTTAGATTTCAAGTGATTTTAAAAAAAACTTCCAAATCCCAAGTGTATCAGCTATGTGGTAATTGGAGCTTGTGCTGTCATTAAAAATGACAGCTTTCTCCAAAAACATTCTTAGTGCTTGTAAAATGCAGCTAACATAACCTATATTTAACTTGTATTAGCTAGAATTTCCTTTCTGTGCTTGCTTACTTTCAGGGCTTTGGTGTGAATACCGAGGTCCTGCTCTATTCCTCAACCACGAATTATTTTACCTGGTTGGAAGAATAGAAAGCTTTTAACCAGGGTTGGGCAGAGGGTATCTCTGTGATTTTCCCAATAGAAATTTTTTATATTTTTTCCCCAGCCAGCAAGTAGAAGCCATTCTTTGGGCAGAAAGAAACATTGGGCTCTAATGTGTGTGACAAGAAAGCCCAGGTTGCTAAAGTCTGGGACAAAGCTCTTGTTCCTTAACCTCCTGAACAGCTCTTTTTTTTTTTCCCCTTTTCCCCCCCCCGCCCCACTTTTTTTTGTCCCTCTGTGGTCAGTCAAAAACATTTGCATGTGGAATGGTTAAGGCTCTGTCCCATAATTGAGATGCTGGGTGGCAATCTGCTCCCCTCCTCCGCCTGGAAGTGTTCCACACAGAGCCCTCTAATTAAACAGAAAATGGTTTGTCATGTGTAACTGCCTCTTCTGAATGTAACAAACTCATTTCAAGAGATGCCAACACCATCTTTATAGCTGTTTTAATAATCTTCTCTTGAATCAGAGAGGGCTCTAACCTCGTATTTCACTTCACCAGCTGTTTATTTTGCTGTTTGCTTGTTGGTTTTTTTGGATTTTTTTTTTCCTTGCGCTGCGAATGTGTAGACTCTTCTTTTTTTTTTTTTTTTTTTTTTTCATTTTTTTCTCTGTGTGTGCGTGGAAATCCTCATTAAGAGTAGCTGAGTTGAAGTCTGTGAAACAGTCAGTTAGGGCTGAGGCTTTTAAGCTTTACTATTTACAGTGGGAGCACGTGCAGGCTTTGGGCTCCCAGCCCTGTCAATCACCCCCGCCTGTCACACGGGGTGGGAGCCCAAAAAACTCCACTGCCAGCCCCGTTTGCTGGGGAGTGGAGGTGTTTAGGCACTTTCCAGAGCTGACATCTATTTTGCAGACAGATGTGCATGCCACAGCCACCCTCCACACACGCCTGTAATAGAAACCATTAGCTCCCCGCTCCCCCAGCGCGGGGGAGAGCTGCAGTGTGTTCTTAATGCATGAAGTGTGGTCTGGGTAGGACACAAATAGTGTAGCAGATTACCAGGTGAAATTGGCTTTTACCTCTCCCCCATCCTTCTCAGACACTTGCCTGCCAAACTTCAGCTTTTAAGTCGGTGCTCAAAGAAATTCTCCCTGTGTAAAAGGCCTCTTGCTGCCTTTTAAATTGGCTAATGTTTGGCAGAAAATCCGAATAGCGGGTACAGTTATTTAGTGCCTTCATTACTTACTGCCTGGAGACTTTCTCTGATATTAGTGCCTCCTGTTTATTCAGAGTGTGCTCATGTCTGCTTCTCTCTCCTGACAGCCTTCTAGGTAAGGGAGGACCTGTAGAAGACCAGGGTGCTGTGGCACAGCTCTGTGTCCTGGGACAGCACTTTTTCCTTGGACAGCTCCCATCTCCTGCTGGAAACCCAGACCCTGCCTTGTTGTAACAGCTTCCTGCACGGCAGCCCTGCTTAGATGAGGAGCAGTGTTCTCCCAACAAGCCACGTTGTTAACATCCAGCTGGGATGTGAAAATCACTTCTAGGTTTGTGTCTCTAAATATTGCGAGTATGATGCCACCATCTTCAAAAAGGGAAGGAACAGCAAGCTGACTCCTGTCAGTTTGTTGGAGCATATTTATAACTCGAATGCTAATTCCTGCTCTTGACTCATAATAGCTTCTGAATTCTGAATCTTTAAATTCCGGATCTCGTGTTTTGAGGTTAATCCATTCAGATAGATTGGGAAGCAGAATTTATAATTTGGAGAAGTAATGTCAGTCCTTCTTTGCTTCAGTCAATCAGTCCATGTTGGCTATAGGTCCCACCAGCAAGCCACTGTTTGACCCTTCCTAATAGACTAGTCAAACCCAACATGTTAATTTTATCTGACTTCATCCTGCTGTTCCCTTCATACTCATACCTTGGCCCATAAGCTTAAGAGTCACAGGAGCTGGCTGTCAGCACACTTGCCTGATTCTGATTTAACTCATTCAGCTTATTGTGAGCCTTAACCTATTTCCTGTGCTGTCTCCAAGTGTACAGCTTCTGCAAAGAGATTAATAATTCAAAAAATATATCTTTAGTCTTCAAACCTCTCCCAGGCAGCAGTGCAGACTTAGAGGGTTTGAAGAAAGGAGTGGCATTAATATCCCACCTATCAGTGGACATGGTCTTTAGCATCAGCCCTTAAGCCAGCCTTTGCAGTCAGAGCCTGTGTCACCACAGCTCCTGGCTGATGCTAAAGCTCCAGGAGCTGCCTTCACCTTGTAGAAAGCTTTGCTTGACTTGCTCTCATTATACTCTGGTGCTGTGAAGGATTTTGGGGAGAGCATGCTCGTTGCTGAGTGAGATTGAAGGAAAAGAGTAGCTGTGCTTTGATTTAGAATTTTAATTACTGTGCTTGCAAACAAATGCAGAAAGACAAAGCAATTTGAAGGTGGATTTCTTTTTGAAATTTAAACTTATTGTCTGATGGGTAGGGTTTTTTTTTTCCCTCCTCAGCTAGCAAAGCTGGTGAAAGATCACAGGATTGTAATGGTCCTGTAAGTGTCATTTCCTCTGATTAATGGGATGTCACCTGGTGTTAATGACTGGTCCAGTCCTCAAACACCAACCTGTTCCCATGCTTTGCTCCTCTTCCTTGAGGATTTTGAGGACATTGGGGATCTCAGAGCAGGAGATGAACCACGTCCCTTCTCCCAGCTCAGGCTTCTCCTCGAATTTACCAAACCTGAGGTGGTTGATTTAGCATTCCCCCTCAAGGGATGCTCCTGAAAATAAACTTTAGACTCTGCTTATACACCTTAGTTTATTGTGGTGGGTGCTAAGTGCTTACAGGGGGGGCATTCATCCCAATTGAAGCCTGCAGAACACTGTGTGCCAGCTGTGTGTGACTGCTCCCATAAATCCCCCTTCCAGGAGTTCCTGGCTGTGCACTTTACAAGTAGGCTTGTAGCAAACACCTTGCAATACATATTCATTATTTCAGCTTTGCCTAATGCATAAGGCTTGGGGATGGGGGGAGAAGGAAGTGGCTTCTTCTCACCAATTTATGCTCCCTGAGCTAATCCACCTCCCCTGCTTGGCACTGTTAACTTTTAGTTGCAATATTTTGTGTCTCGCAGAAGCAAGTTTTAATTGCACCACAGAAGTCCCTTTCTGCCAATAGTTCATTAGACTTCATGAATGCTCCAACTGAAGAATGGTCTCTCTGGATTAGCATCATCTTCCAGCACACCCGTCCTGCTGGATGGCTGTCAGGTGAATTTGATAAAAGAGTATTTCTGAACGGAGCCAAAAAAGTACTGGGGGTGAGCTACAACAACCTACAGGCTTCCAGACAAATGAGCAGAAACCAGGGAAAGCCATAATTCTGCATTCAGGACGTCACAGGCCTGGCAGGAGCTTTGGAAGGTCTAGATTAAAAGGGAGCTATTTTTCTTCTGGAAATAGGAAGAAGGGATTTGGTGCCAGTCAGAAGCAAAGCCTCCCCGAATCAGGCAGGAAGCAAAATTCACTGCAACAGTTCCTCCCAGAGCTGAGAGCAGCCACAGTGCCTGATCAATAGGCAGAATCCAGAGGTGCAGGCAGGAGCATCTCTAATATGGCCACACTAATTAACTCTGAATTAGCAGGTGTCTGTGTGAAACCTTTAAATGATCATCCCAGGATTTAGCAAGCACTTCAGTGCAGCAAAGTGTTGCCTGGGCTCTTCCTCTCCTTAAAGCTGTGTGTGACCCTGGCTTGCATTTGGGGGGTAAGTGAGCTCCATGCTGCTGCTGAAGCTGAAGGTGATCCAGCAGTGCAGCCACTGGAATAACCCTTGGAAATAGGGTTTAGGCTATAAACCTTGTTTCAGCTATCTCATAAGAGCTGCTCATCCTGGCAGATAAGTCATGGTGTGCCTGTCTTTAAAAAATGACTGGCTCAGCTATTGTCTGCATAAAATCACCTTTGTTTATAGTGCATTTTTCCTAATGGCTCGAGCAGCAGAGTAAAATTTAAATAAGTAATTATTGTGCAGAAGGCACATGCTAAATGGAATGATTTCCCTGGCTGCTCTGCCCTTTTGGCTGCACTCTGAGCACAAGGCAACTCCCTTGGTGATCAGGTGGGTTAGACCAGGCAGGTTTTGGCAGCTTCTGCGCCTCTGCTGCAGGAGCTCGTTGCAACTCAACATCTGCCTGGGCAAACCAGCCAAATTATTGGTGCAGCCCAAGGAAGACTCTAAAGTCTGGAGGAATTTTTTGGTTTGGTTTTATATTTTGGGAGGGTTCTGGGGGTTTTTTTGTTGGTTGGTTGTTTGTTGGTTTTGTGGGTGGGATTTTTTTTTTTTTTTTTTTTATTTTTTTTGGAACTGAGACAGGCAAGAAGCACAGAGCCTGGGCTTGGATTTTTCTCCCCATCACTTGATGTCCCTCCACAGACTGGCCCTTCAGAAAGCCACCAGCACTTCTTCTGGGGCCAGCAGGTGGAGCTTGAAGAATAGCATCAATATCCAACCCCATTTGTGCTGGAGCCCATTGAGTGGGAACTATCTGTGCTGAAATCCTGATTGAATAAAAATTGTTCATTATGCAAACTGTCTGGTTCAGTACACAGAGGCAGCCCCCAGGCACGGACCCCAAGTAGCTGCTTTCTCTTTCCCCAGATTAAAACATATGAACTGCTTTGATGTAATCTTATAACAAAGCCTAATGGACATTTTATATCCTCTGAAGTTGACTGTCATTTCTCATTGCTCTGCTTCCTCTGGCCTATTAATGCTCCAACCCAGGCAGTGATTTGGGCCCTTTTTGCTCACAAATACGGTACATTTCCCATCCATATTTAAGTTTTTTTATTTATGTTTAACTACTGTTAGATTACATTACAGTATGTTTAATCCCTTGTTTTTTCCATAGCTATTTATCATTTTAATGGAATGCTGCAGAATATTACATTGTGCAATGTGTTTAAATTGATAAATTGTATTAGAAAAATATTGGATAGGATTTTTAATGGTAAGTGGGGCTTTAGTAGATATATTTTCTCATTAGTAGAGTAACTGCACACAGACTGCATGAGGCTGGAATGTTAAGGATTTTGGGATAAGCTATATTTATGACTTATTTGACTAATTAAGGCACAATTTTATCATAAAGTTTTTCCCAGACTTTGCTGAGCAGGATGAAGGAGGAAAAGTTGCCCCAGTGCAGTTACTCTACAACATCAGTTGCCATAACAACTTCATGCAATACTATATTTTTACTTGAAATTCCTTTTAAGACTCAGTTGCTGTAATAATTTGTTTCAGCTGCTAAAAGGCATGTTTCTCTTTGTGGTGGTTTCAAGGCTCTCATTACAGTAACAAAAAAGTGGTTGTGTTAATATAGACTCTTTTCATTTCAACATATGCAAAAGTTCAATAGACTCCAAAAATAGAATTAAAGGGTGGAGGTGATGAATCTGCTATAAAATCTCTTCCAGTCTTTAGGAAAGAGGAATGGGTTTAGCTAGTGAAGGTGAACTTTATTAACAGCCTTATGGAGAGATGCTGCTGTTACTCCCTACCTGTAATTATTGCACCCAATGGGAAGCTAAAACTGTAACTTCATGTTGTGCCTCCCTCTGCCTCTCATCACACCCAGGCCCTGTAACTTCCATCAGAGATGGGGAATGTGTTTGCTGTCCAAAAGAGTTGAGGCATCAGCCAGTCACCTTCCCAGGGATGCTGCTGCTGTTTTGTGGAGCTGGTCCCAAAGTTTTTGTTCAGAAACATCAGCTCCTCCTAATCTATCTGCACCCTTAAAATTCATTAAATAATCACCTCACATGAACATGCATTGTTTAGGTTTTAGCCATGGGCATACTGAAAGTGTAAAAACAATTTTCAGGCAGCCTGGAGCATCATCTGATTTTGGATTCTGATGTTAATTCAGGGGAAGGCAAGGAGTGCATGATAAGAAAGTTGCTCACTTTTATTTTTAACCCTTTCCCCTAACTTTGGTGGTTGTTTCTTTCTTCCAGGAACACGCTGTGCTGGAGCAGCCCCTGCCCATTGAGCCAGCCTTGCGCTGTTATAAATCCCCCATCTGGCTTCTGGCATCTCACGGTGCAGGCAGCAATTCCTCGAGCAAGTTCTTGTTCTAGTTCAGCATATGGACCCTGCTTCTACTGGTGCCAGGCAAATAACAAAGTTTTTAGCTATTTGGTTAATTGAGACAGTCAAAATACAGCTTTTTTTGGATCATCTCCAGGTTTCTCAGGTCCATGGAGCAAGAGGAAGAGATGTCCTGATGGCTTTCCCAGATGTTTTTTCTCCTAGGGAGGATGTGGAGGCAGGAGTTGAGCTGGTGTTTTGATTCCAGGGCTATTCAAGTGCCAAAGGACTGTGGCTTTCCTAACACAGCCCTTTTGGAGCAGGACTGAAGGTGATAAAACCACTTTTCTTCCAGGGCAGAACCACTGTTTGCTTTCTGGAGCTGGGGGATGCAGAGAGCCTAAACCCTCCTTTCCTCCCTGGTTCCAAAATATGGAGAGGATTTACCCTCACTGCAGGAAGGAGAAAACACCAAACTCCTTAAAATCTGTGATTATCCCTCCCCTCCATGCCTTTGACAGGATTCTGACTCTGCTCTGCCATTTTACAGCTCTCCAGCTGGATCTTAGTCTTCCAATACATTTATGACTCTGCCGCTTTTTCCCGCATTCTGGTCTCTTTGTTCCACCCTTTCCTAACCCTGACTCTCTCTGCTGAATGGAAAGGGTTAAAATGGTTGGGGTTTGCATCTCTTCTCTCTGTCCAGTTCCTACCACGACCCCTGGATTTTTAATAGCAGTGGAGATTATGGTCATTTAACGCAGCCCCCTGCCTGCAGCAAAATCTTCATCAAGGTTTTCCTGCCGCCTCCCTCAGGCAGCTCATCTTGTTGTTTAATTGTCTTTAAGCTTTGTCACAGCTTCAGATTTTAACTGTATTTCCCTCAAACTGTAACTGTGGCTGAGTTTTGTGGCTCAGGAGAGTGACCCCTTTACAACTTGGTGTCTGTCAACCCTGGCTGTGAAATTTGGGCTGGGCAAATTATTTTGGGTGAGTAGAGATGATAGAAAAGGGCATGTCTCACCATGAAAGATGAATCATTCCTTTGCCTTTTACTCCTTGTGGTAGTAACATTATTCCTGAGGAATTTTTTGCTGTTTATGTGATTGTCAGATGTGATTCCATCAGAATTACAAAGGAATTCAGCACGAATTAGTGGCCACTTAACGTTACAGAAAGCTGCGATGTAAATGTACCCCATGATCTCATCTACAACTCAGTCCTTAGCGGATGCTTCAAGGTAGATTTTTTTCCTAAAGTGGTCATAAATTGCAACCAGTCATTGGACTCCCTCCAGTCCTAGAGCAATTACTAGGCCAGTTCAGCTGAAGGGTTTGATCAGGTGTTTTACTAGCAGGATTTTATTTCACTAAATGAACATCTCCTAAAGAACCGGGAATGTAATATTTACACCTTAAAGTGCTGCTGTAATGGCGCTGCATTTAACTTCACTAGGAGACCAGGAATCCTGTGGTAAAATGCCTGATAACTGCTGCATTTACCAGGGGGATGAATTTATAGCGTTTGAATTCCTCCAGCAGAACAAAGGGCTGTATTATGAAAGGACCCTCTTCTCCCTAACAAAAGCTTTGAGCCAAGTCCTGTTTCCTTCTCTAGGAGACGATGTGGTGTTGCTTTGCATCACTGCAGTTGTTGCTTTGCCTGACTGCCTGGGAATGTTTTGGATAAGTAAAAAGGGAGGCGGTGTCATCCTTCTGGTTTACCCTCCACAGGTTGTGTGTTATTTAATCCCTTGTGCAGATTCTGGGGGAGATTCATTCTGTGGCTGCTGCGTGCGAGCTCGCTACGTGGCGAGGTGATGGAGGTGGGATTCAAATCCACCTCCTTCAGCCTGGAGTACCCATCCTCCCTGCAAGCTGGAAGGCCCATGGCACAGCCACAGAGCTTCCCAAAGTCTCTTCCAAAGGCTCTCAGGGATGTCCCTCATCCCTGGGCCATCCTGTCCCTTCTTGGAGCTGAGGATGAGCATGCTATAAACCAGTGCCATCTTTACTCCTGGCTGCTGGCGCCACCTCTGTATAAATAATTTCTGTTATGCAGCTTCCCTTCCCCTCTATTTTCATCCACTGGTATTCATAGTAGCTAATTATTGCTTTTACTATTAGGTCATGTGTTGTAAATACATTAAATGTGGATCGTGTCCCGTGCGTGCTGGTTTGGGTGCTAAAGCCTGGATCCTGCCTCTTAACATGCAGCCTAATTGCACTGCTCTGCCTGGCATGCTATTTTTTGGGATAATTGCTCCCAAAGTCTCAGCATTTTAATGTAGTCAGTATTACATGGTCTGGCTAAAAATTGTTCTAAGCAAACCTCGGGTCCTATTCCAAAAGAAATCATAGCAGAGCTTCCTGGGAAAAAAGGGTTTTTCCTCCTCTCTCTCTTTCCTCATCTCATCCCTGCAGTTCACTGTGCTGGGATTACTGGGGTGGCAGAATCCCTCAGAGCAGAGCCCTGCTGTCACTCTGCTGCCTGCATCCACGGGTGGCAGTGAGATGAGTCGGTGACAACCTGGTCACTGGTGAAAAATCTTTTTAATTATTTAAGTGGTGGTAAACGCCTGCTCTTATTGGTATGGGCATAAGCTGCAGCTTCTCTAATTTTCCTCTTTAATCTCTCCTGGAAGAGCTGAGTGCCTGCTCTCCTTGGCATTGTGTTTCCCTAAAGAAAGCTGCTTTGAAGAAGTCGGCTCCCTGCTCAGGATGCTGATGCGAATGAGTCCCTCAGCAAACAAGTTTCAGGCTTTTACACTAAAAGCACTTGAGGGTTATTTGTGAGTGTAATGTCAAGACAGCCTAATGGGAGATATGAGCCCCGCTCAGGTTTAAACCACGCAGCACTGTGAGCTTCCCAGGTGTGATCTCAGTGCTGATTTTGCCTTTTTCCCCACTTTCCATTTGGGAGACGGAGTAAAGCAAAATCCTGCGTTGCCTTTCGCAAGGAGACTGTCTCCTCTGCTGAGAGCTCCAAGAAACCTCCCTGCTGCTCTCTGGGACCTTTGCCTTCCCCCTCCCAGGCCAGGAATGCAGACCCTGCTCCTTTGCAAAGGGAATGCTTTGTGCATGGATGTGTTCACTCCATCAGCAGCTGATTCTGGTAATAAGCAAGTTCCTACACCCTGGGCTGTGCTGCTGCAGAAGAGCTAATTTTCCTCCCTTTCCCACTCTTCGGGGCACAGCAGAACATATGTGCTGTTACCTCTTAATTCTTCTATGGAGCATTAGGACTAATAAAAACCTTTCAGGGTTTCTGATGTGAGAAGCAGCTGCCATTGCATGCTAAGAGAAAAAAGACTGATTAAAATAAAAAGCCCCACGCACTTCTCCCAGTAACAGGGACAGGGAAAGACTTGGTGACCCCCTCCTGTGGCAGGTGACACTCTTCTTTGCTTGACTAATTGCAGCAGGGCTGCATACCTGGGTGGTAACGAGGGACTGAGCGGCGGCTGTACCCTTTAAATAACAGAACATTGAAGTGTCATTGCTTTCATGTTTGTCTACTTGCTTCTAATTATTGAAGGCAGCTGACTTTAAAGCATAGGCCATTTCCTCCCCTTCCTGCAGCGGGGTCATAACAGCTTGTTTATACACTCCTAAGCTGGCTTGCTGCAACAGATTGTGACTTTAAATAGAAGGTTGCTAAGAGTGAGGTAAGGGTGCCGGGAGAAACGAGCTTTCTCCAAACAAGTCGCTTGGTATTTCGGGGAGATGGGAGCAGCAGGCAAAAACGCAGCGCTGAGAGGTGCGGGCTGGGCGGCGCTCGTTGGCGTTTGGTGAAACAACACAGATCCGTGCATATGTAGGTACCTCTGCTCTTTTAGAAAGCACAGGGGAGTGTGATCCAGCCAGCCATGTCCTGGGGAAACCTCGCCCAGGATTTTCCTGGACCATCTCACGAGACCGTGCCATTACTGGTTATTTATTCATCCTCAGCAAATGCCAGTAGCTCCTGTTTGGCGTTGGGCTGAATATCAAGAAAGTTGATTCATTGACTTGAGAAAAACAAAACAAAGCCTACACTGGACAAATGCTAGAAAATATGTGTTGGTAAAGAGGTGGACTGAGTGATGAACATATTTTCTATCTCTCATTTCTCTGACTCACGGCCCTAACTTAGCGCAGATTTTATCTTATCAAAGATTTAATTACCCACATCCTTTAATTTCATGTATGTACAGTTTGAGATTGTTGTTTTTGTCTTCAAAGGCCTCTTATCCTCTCCCCAGTAGACTGTTGCTGCTAAATAGATGGGATTATTTTCTTGGTGGCCACGCCAGATTTATTTATACTGCTAAATCTGCATGAGGAGTTGGGGTGAAGACAACTATCAGACTGTCAAATTTAGCTTTACCCCCTTGGATTTAGTCCCTGGCAGGCTTCTGCTAAAGTCTTGGAAAGTAAAATTCATTAGATGAACCTTAGCGTGATTTTTCCATGGCTCTGATTTTAATCAAAGTGCGGATTTGAAATTGTTTTATCGTTAGTATCTGTTGACTGAACGTCAATGCAAAGCAATTCCCCCCCTGCCTGGTGTAGAGATGCATCCTGTGTGCTTAGGTAAATCCCAGACTGAGGGAGTGGAACAGCAGAAAGGGTAGAAATTAGCCTCTGAGGTTTGCAAATGCACTGCAGGCTGATGTCTCTCTGCATTTCAAGGACTGAGGTTCAATTGCAAGGCTGTTCTTCTGCTTACCCATAATGGGCAAACTAATCAATTAAAATGGTCTGTTCTTAAGCCATTGCAGAAGGGAAGGCTCGTTTCTAGTAACTGCCTTGCAAGGTCTGAAGGATGCGGGTTTAACACAACAGCCTTTTATCTCCAGATCTGCAACATCAAGGCGCTGTGTTACACCCGGGTACCTGGGAGCACAGGGAAGACAGATCCTGGGGAAGCTCTTTAGGAGGTTACTAAAGACTGGTTTTGCATAAGGCAGAGGAGTTGGTTTTCTCTGAAGACCAATTTACACAAGCCCCAGTGACTGCAGTGAGCCTGGAACTCCCAAACCTCAGGGCTGTGGCTCAACATCCTAAAAGGAGATATTGAGGCACCAGAGGAGAGCTGGAGGAGGGTCACACTCACGCCAGGCTTTTTATACTTCGAGATGGAAGCCTGTGTGTTTAAGAGCTTGTTTAAAGAGCCTGCATGCCCGTGTTTTCTATAATACCTCCTGATGAGATCCGCCCTGGGTGTACACATTTGAATTTTAAGAGCTTTGCTTTCCAGGTCAGCACGGTGCCTAACTCAGACCCAGCTTCCTTGTGAATGAAAAATATAAAAAAAACAAATACAGAGTGAGGCGTTGTGCGTGCTGCTGTGGTCTGGGTGTGCTGCCTGCAGCGTGCTCCTCTAGGTAAGCACAGCGTTACCCCCTTGCCTGGCCAAGATCCGCTGCGTGGCCGGCAGCAATTTTCTGTGCTCGCAGAACATTTTCTGTGCTCGCAGAACATTTTCTGTGCTGGCAGGCAGGACGAGGTCAGAGCGTCCTGGCGCCGGCACCGGCGAAAATTCGGGAGCAGCCTGGCCGGAATTGGCGGCTGCGGTGATGTAAGGAGCGGAGTGAGGCAGAGGTGAAGCCAGACCCTAATGACAGCTCCTGCCTGCTCACGGAATTCTGCATCGAGATCAGCACTTCCAGCAACAAAAGAAAGTAGGTCAGAGGCAGGTCCCCCTGCCCGCCTGCGCGCTGGAAGCACATGTGTTGGATTACACGCCTGCAGATTGAGGCAGGAGTGAGTGCCACGGGTGGTTTTCCTTCGGGAAGGTGTGTGTGAGAGAACAGCAGCGCTGTTGTTCCTACAGTGAGGTTTTCCATGGAGCTGCTGCATTCCCGATGTCTGGGGAACTCACCCATTTGTGTGTTAAAGTTGTGTGTGGATCTGCCCTCCTTCCCCCTGGTTTGGGAGGGGGTGAGGCACCTGGGTGTGCTCCTGGTCCCTGCCCATGCTCTGGTAGATGCTGAGCCTCTCCTTGCCTGGCTGCAGCCATGAAACTCCAGTTCCACTTGAACGATTACCCGACACGTTAATTGGGACTCCCGCTATGATTAAAAAGAAATTTCAGATTAAGCCCGCCATGCTGTAGAGCTCAGGAAGAAAACATCTCTTTATAAACACAGCAGGAATGTGGGGAGTCCATTATTACTATTTTCTTTTAACTTTGAAGAAGCTGGCTCTCTCTGCTGTTCAGACCACAAGGAAACAAGTGTGGCCATCTCTCCACTATGGTCAGAGCTGAGTGGAAGGGATGCTTGCAGGGAGATAAAATTGCAGGGTGTTTCTCCTTCTTTGGTTTTTTTTTTTTTTATTTGAACTTAATGTGATAACCATAATGGATTTATCTCTGGAGATTTCAGATCCTGTCTGTGGCAGACTCAGGCTCTGCCACTCCTAGGCAAAGCTCAGGGGAAGTTCTGTACAAACCAGGTGAGTGGGCAAGTGTGGTCCTGGCTCCAAGGAGCAGGATGAGCTGTTTGGTGCATTTAATTCATTACACAACCTTTGCAGAGCTGCTGTTGGCCAGCTCTGAGAGTGTCTCCAGCTTGCCCTGTCCCTGGGGAACATCCCAAGGGAGCAGCATTTGACTGTTGGTCCCACTGGACACCACTGGGCAGTGATGTGCTCCAAGACTAGTGATACTCTCTTCAACTCCCAAATATTTGCTCTAATTATTTTCAGTTTGGAAGGCTGTCATGTTTCCAGTCAAAATCCAGCCCTCCTCCTCCAGACACTGCCTTTCTGATGGAGAACATCAGCTGAGGGTGTCTTCTCCTCCTCCTCCAGTGGAGCTTTCTGTGTGCAGTGGCTGAGGCAGGGATGAGTTCCCACTTGGCAGGGGCATGGGGAGCTTCCCCCTGCCCATCACACAGCAGGGACCAACTCCAGCCCTCCCAGAGCACCAGGAGATAACTGTGTGTGCTCAATATCCAGAGCAGGAATCTCTGTGGGTCTGCAGCTTCCCAGCCCTGCCTCTGCTCCGTGCTGGACTAGCTGAGCCAGTAGGTGAAGGCAGCAGTAGATTATCCCCCGCTTCCCCCTGGGGTTTTTTTTTCCCTTTAAACTTACCCTTTGGTGTTCCATCTGAAGCAGCATGAGGTGAGTAAACTCCACTGCTCAAAATAAGAGTGGATAAGCTCAGTTTACTTGCATTTATTCATGACTTCACCACTCCACTGGGGCCTGAAAATCAGAGCCAAAAGGAACTGCAGTGAAAATTGGCCTACATGCAATGGCTTTAAATAATCTGCCCTTTTGCTCTAGTTCTGGGTTGAGATGTGCTGGAAGCCTGAGGAGCTGGGATCTGCCTTGATGTAGGAGCTGCTTTTTGTTTTCTTTCCCTGGTGTTGGTTTCTCTGTGTACAGTGTTACTTGGGGGGAACTTACAAAGTGGGGGAAAAGGGAAAAAAAATCTGCTTGGGAAATGCTGTATTTAGTGCATGACTCGGAATTACCAGAATCTGCACAATGAATTAGCTTTTATTTCCAAAACTGTAAAAAGACAGAAAATAGAAATAAAGTGAGCAGCCCATGTCCCAAATATTGACACCTGGGAGTAGAGTATTGTATTGGAGTAAAAACCATTGTTCTGCTGGAAGAGGAAGAGCTCACGTTAACAGTGAATTCTTGTTTGCCCTTACATTTGTGCAGACTTTTAAGGCAAATATGATTCCCAGATGCCCTGTGGTACATGCATGTGCCTGACACTTGCACCAGGCAGGGAAGGAGTCACGCAAGCCATGGGAGAGCTGAGAGCTCTGGGTGAGGCTCAGCTTCAGCATCTGAGCAGAAATAGAAATGGATCCATCTGCAAACCAGGTCATCTCTGCTCTTGTGCTTTTTCTCCTGGGCCCCCTTGAATCACATCATGATTTTCTTCCCCACCCAGCCCCCAGCTCCCTGCAGCTGGGATTACTTTTCACATACTCTGTTCGCATAATTGGCTCTAATAATTTCTCAGCTCTCAAGGCAAATATGTCCACCTTTCCCCTGGCAGGGCTGCACACACCCAGCCCAGCCAGCACGTATGCCCTCCTTCCTGCTGCTCCTGCCTCTCCCTTCTCTCTCCCTGCTCTAATCTTGATAATTCCCATCTTCCTTCCCTGAGATCCCCTCGGTGGATGGCTTGGGGATCAGCTGTGCTGTGCAGCTCCCTCATGCAGATGTCCTTGGCTGGTCCCAGCTCTGCTCCTCGCCTGCCTGCAGGAAGGGGATCCTGCAGGCACACGGGGAGATGGAGCCTGGCAGGAGGAGATGCTGGCAGGCAGGGCTGCTCTGTGCCTCTCTGCTCTCTGGGTGCTGGCACCGACGTTTCAGGGCAGTGCTGTGTCAGCAGCACATGTGGAGGGGGGATTTTGGAGGTTTCCCATCTTTGCTCCAGAGAAAACCCTTCCAGCTACCCAAGGAAGCCGGTGGCCGGGGTCCTGCCGTGCCAGCTGGAGTGCCAGGGAGTTGAGGCAGGCTGTCAACATCCCGTGGTATATTTAGTTCAGGTTTAACAGGGGCTCCATATGTGTGTGTTCTCTTGTTTCCTTTTGCTTTCTACGTGCTAAGTAGATGCAGGAAGAGTGGAGAAGTCTTCCTGTGACAGCGAGGGTGAGGTTTTGCTGCTCTGTGCTCTGCTCTCCTTTGCTGGGCTGCTTCCCCGAGCTGTGCCTTTAGGAGCTGGAGAGGAACAAGTGTCTCAGGGACTCCTTCTATCAGGGATCCCTGAGGAAGTGGTAAGGGACATGATTTCTCTGGGAGCAGGGCACACAGAGCTGTGGAAGAGGACCCTGCACGCAGCCAACGCCGTGCGCCAGCAGATCCTGCACATTTGGTCCTCCCCAGGATCCTCTGATGCCAAAATAGTCGCTGCTTTTCCCCTTAAATTATTATCTTTTACATTTTTATATTTCAGAGGGAGGTTAAGGCATGAGTTGAAAATCACACAGATAGCCTGTGATTCCCAGGAGGGGCTCCAGGAGGGCTTTTTCTGAGGACATGAGGGCATGCAAGGCACTTCATGAGCCAGAACACGCAGAAACGCTTCCTCAGAGAAGATGTGTGAGGAGCCAACACCTTTGATTACAGGATATTTTAGCTGCAGAAGGATTGACTGGGGGAATCATGATGAAAACCTTTTCCAAGGAGAGCAATTTGTATGCACTATTGAGAAATCAGGCCTGAGAGAAGTTTCGCAGGGTCTGTAGGAAAAAAAGAAATAACCAAGTCATGCTGGAAGGCTCAAAGTGTAAAATCTCATCTAAGAGATGGGGAAGGTGCAGACAAGTCCTGCCCTGGGGGTGCTGTGGTACCTGCCCAGGTGGACAGGGATCACCTGGTGCAGCTCAGATTAAGGCAAACAAAATCCATCTCTAGGCATGGTGACAAACCTTGCTGGGAGTGGGATCTGCTTCTCTGCTGAACAAAGTGTGTGGATGTGGGGGAGAAATGAAAATCTTCCTGGGCAAGTCAGCAAATAGCCAAGAATTTCATTATTCCATAACAGCCTCAGCAATCCTCAGCCTGTCATATGAACAATTCTGGATTTTAATAGAAGTATTTTGCTTTTGACCGTGTGTGGCAGAGCAGCCCCTGAAGAGCAGGAGAGTTTTCGTTGTTTCCATCAGATTTTGGGTTTCCTCCAGCTCCGTTTGTTTAAATCTCCTGTCCCCCAGGCAGGTTTGGGCAGGTGAGGTGCTCAGTGTGGGTGCTGGAGCCTCACAGGGCGTAGTTTTGGCAGGATGGAGGTGTGAGACACCAGAGATGTTCTCTTGGCCAGGACATTATTGCAAATCACGATTTGGTACTTGGATTTTGAGACTCTGTAAGTGTCAGCTGTAAGTACAAAATAACCCCCACCTCCTGAAGCTTCCAGCAATGCCTTTTGTCCCTCAACAAGATCAAGGGTTGGGTTGCAAAACACTGATTTCTGCCTGGATCCCCAGAGAGGAGAACTCGACTCTTTTCATCCAAACAAGACCCTTTAAACTTTAACTTTAAACCCATGCTTTAGCATCCCCCTTTCAGGTGGAAAACACAGGATCCAGAGCCTCTGGCAGGTGCTGCAGCGTGTTGGCAAAAGGGAGACCACAAACAAACGGAGAGGAGAAATGGAGAAGAGGAAGGAAATGTTGAGTAATGTTAGGAAGTGTTTTACAAAGCAGATGGCAAACAACGCCTGCCTGACCCCGTGCCTGCCTGCAGCACTGGGGCTGTGACAGCCCTGAGCTGGGAGAGCAGGAAGCTGTCCATAAATCAAAAGCACCAAGACTCTCCAATTTGTTTATTACTTGGGGTATTACTTGCTGGGTTTGACTCATGTGGCTATTTTGCTTCGTTTCTTTTAGCCGTGTTCCCCAAAAAAGAAAAATCTTTGGAGCATAACTCTATCATTATTCCCTTTATCCTTCTATTCTTTCTCTCTTTTCTTGAATTCTTTTCTTTTTCCCCCCAGAAGATAGCGAGGGAGCCGTGGTGGAGCTGGTGGTGTTAATGTTCTGCAGCAGGAGTGAAATAGCCTGGAGATGTGCAGCAAGAGCAGGGGCGTGTGCCCTAAATAGGAGGGTTAAACAGGGCTTATTCTGAGGGAAGCAGTAATTGCAGCTTGTGTGAAGCAGTAATATTCTTTTGTGCATTATTTACCCAGGAACATCTGCTAATACATATACATTCTCCGGTGCATGTAAACAACCTGTGCAGGAGGAGGATTAGGAGATTTATAAAAAAATTAGAAGGAAGTTAAAAGGGCAATTAGAAGAGCAGAAAGAGATATTGAGCAGTGAATTAGGGAGGATATTTTAACACACAATCAGAGCTCCCCGAGACGTATTCAGAGCAGAGAGAAGGTAAAAGAGAAAATTGGCCAATTACGAAATGATAGCGGGGAATTGGTGACATGAGAGAAGGTAATGGCTGATTTGTTAAACAGTTATTTTGATTCTGTTTTCACAAAGGAGGAAGAGGATGGAGGGGCAGCTCCAGAAAGGACTCGGGCTGTGCGGATGAGGGTGGGGATGAGCCTGCAGAGAGATAAAGCTGCATCTGCAGAGTGGCTGGGCGTGGGGAGAGTTTCACCCGTGTTCACAGGGTGGGGGGAAAATTGGATTTACTGAGCAGCTATTTCCAGCAGGGAGCTGGGTAACGAGGGACTTGTGTTGTTCACCAAATCGGCTGCCTTTGAGTGGGGATCAGAGAGGTGGTCACTGAGCTGACACATCCTTCTCCCTGCTGAAGGCTGCTCCTCTGGGAAAGGGGAGGACAGAGATGGATCAGGACCCTGGAGGGGTGCTGCTCCTGGGGCTGCTTTTCTGTGGGCAGAGATGTTTTTGGCTCATCAGTGTGACACCTTCCCCAAAACCACACAATGCAGAGTGTGAGCACATGTGTCCTGCTTCCAGAGCTGCTTTTGCTTCCATCTGTAACCCACAAACTCCAACGCAGTCAGGAATACAACAGCATCCCTGGAATCACTGTTCCCACCAGCACTGGTGTCAGTATCTCATGTTTCTCCAAAGCAGGGATGAGCTCAGGGGCTGCTGGATGTGGTAAGAGGGGGCTGGGGGCACAGGGGCTTGGTGCCCACCAGCAGGACCTCAAGGAGATAATGATAAAAAGGGAAATAATCTTGGTAATGGGAAATGGGCTCTTGGGAAGTGCTCCTGGGGGAGTGGTTGAAGCTAAGAGAGAGAAAGAATACACAGGCAGGGGATTTAGGGAAGGATAAACTTGAAGGAGTGAAAAAAAAAAAGTGTTATTTAGCTGCAAGAAATGTGAAGTGGTGCTTTTGTTCCGCTCTGTCCCTCTGAAGGGGAGCATGTCACAAAGCAACTTTCTGAGACAAAGGAAATAGTCTGGAATTGGTGCAGGGGGGGCACAGGAGTGGTCTGGGAAGTGATGGGGAATACAGGAGAAGCTGTGGTCTCGTGGTGTTGGTTTAGGCTGATAAACTAAAAATTTATTCTCAGTATCCAAGAGGTGTTTGGTTTTTCATCCTGCCTGGGAGGATAAAAGAGATGCAGTGTTGCGTGGTTTCTGATTTCAAAGCATGTACGAAAAGCTCCATATTAGCAATTATGGGATGAAACTGTGGAAAAGTGCTACAAAGGAGAGAAAATTGGCTCCGACTCAGGAAACGGGATTCTGCCGCTGGGAGTGAGTTCCCAGAGGCACAGTCTGGGGTCTCTTCTGGGCTCTCTGGTGTTTATTTTTTTTAATGGAAAGGATTTGCATGAGCAGCCCAAAGTCAGAGTGCTAAAGCTGGCTGATGGAGGGAAGGGGAAAGCAGCCACAGAGACAGGGACTGGCCTCATCTTCCAGAGCAGCACTGGAGAGCACTCAAGGAAAGGCAAATTGATGAGCAAATAAAGGCTCAGGTGATGCTTTTCCAAGGTGGGGGTGTGTGGAGCTCACAGCTGAGCAGTGGGGAGCTCCTGGCAGTGTCTGCCCAGGCAACAGGGCCTGTCTGTCCTCACCATGAGAGGGGATCAGGGCACATCCAAAGGATGTGCTTGTGATAGGAGCATGGAAGGGTTCAGAACGTATAGAATCATGGAATCATTTAGGTTGGAAAAGGCCTCTGTGGTGATAAAGTCCAACTGCTAACCCAGGAATCAATAAAGGCCACCAATAAACCATGTCCCCAAGTGCCACATCCACAGGTCTGTTAAATCCCTCCAGGGATGGGGACCCCAAGCCAACTGCCCTTGGCTTTCTTTCCCACCTGGGCTCATGTTCAGCCAGTGCTGGGCAGCACCTCCAGGTCCTTTCCCACTGGGCACCTCTCCAGACCCTGCCCCAGCCCTGTAGGTGTTGTTGTGACCCAGGTGCAGCACCTGCCACCAACGTGGCCTCTTTGAACCTTATCCCGTTGGCCTCAGCCCATCCTTCCAGCCCAGCATCACCTCCAAGTGGCTTCCCAGCACTTTGGGGATCAGCTCTTTGATCACCTTGGGTGTCTGGGAGCAACTCTAATGAGATCCCAAGTTTCTCCAACTTATCTCCAGCCTGAGTCAGACAATCTCTGGCAGTCAGGGTTATACCTGAGTCCGCTCCACTGGAGAGCTGCTGCTGCAGAGGAGAGGGGATTTCTGCCAGGCCTCAGAGCAACATTCAAAATGCATGAAGACATGCTGTAGGAAGGAGCTGGGGGAAAGACACACGAGTGTGAACCCAGGGCCGTGGTGAGCTGAGCCACGCAGCTGGGAAGTTCATTATCGAGCCTGAGTGTCAGAGCATGCCATAAAAATTTAGTTTATCCTCAAAGAGCTGTGGTCGTGGGAGAAGGATGGGAATGGGGAGGGATGGCAGCTGAGGAGGAGACAGGAGGAATATCAGGAACCTGTGTGCCCTGGTTTGGGCTGGGTTGGTTGATTTTTCTAGGAGCTGTGATTTGGGTTTGGGATGACAATAATTCTGATAACAAGTGGATTTTTTGTTGTTGCTCAGCAGTGTTTGCCCCGAGTCAAGGACTTTTCTGCTCCTCTGAGGATGCTGTGGGGCACAATAAACTGGGAAGGGACAGCTGATCCCAACTGGCCAATGGGATATCCTAAACCAGATGGAATCATGGTCAGTGTATAAACTGAGGGCCACTGCTGAGGGACGGGCTGGGCATGGCAGGGGGTGAGCAACTGCGCTGTGCATCACTTGGTTTGCATATTCCAATTCTAGTGTTGCTATCATTATTCCTCCCAGTTCTGTCCTATTAAACCAGCCTTATCTCAAGCCATGAATGTCACTGGTATTTTTCCCAATCCTCTCCCCCATTCCAGCACTGCCCTGTGGTGTTCAGCTGCCCGCCAGGTTAAACCACAACGCCATGTCAAGAGACATCTCCTATTTAGCAGTGTATCATGTCTCCCTTCTGGTTTTTAAACAGTTGCCTTTATCACTAGGAGTTAGAGTACTTGATTGACAAGGCTTGTAATACACCGTGGAGTTGCCTTTATTTTTCCTACATGTTAAAGGAAAAGATACTAAAAATACAATTATGGTTTTGAGCCAGGCGTAGTCTGTTCTAATATAATTCATCTCAAAGACTATCCACCGTGCCTGCTGCACCCAAATCATTTATAAAACATTAGCATCTCCTGTGCTGACATTTCACTCCTATATTACAGGAGTTACACGCAGACTTTAAAAAAAAATTAATAAAGTGCTTCTCTTCTTCATTCTCCCACTGAGAGCTTTGATTTCCAGAGTATGAAACGAAATAACCAACATAACAACATGCTCCACTTCTGAGGGACAGTGCCAGACTCATTCAGTTGCTATTGGTTATAGAGAGTAGGACATGAGGGAGCTATTTCAGACCACGGATTATTTGTTCTGGCTGCATTGGACATCCCTTTAGTGGAGCTTTAGAGCCCTGTAGACAGAAAAGTTTGGGTAGGAGCTGGAAGGCAGAGGGCTTGATGAAGTAACCTCTTCCTTTCTCCTCCCAGAATTACTCTTGCTATTCCCCAAGAAGGGTGTTTAAAAGAGAAGCATCCAAGCCTCTGGCTTTCCTTGCTTGCAAGATGGACAGAGGAGGCCGTGCCCCTCCAGCTTCCCACTCTCAGCATCCAGCTGCTCGTAAACACAAGTGCATTGGGGAATTTTCTGCTTCTCTTTTCAGTGGGAGTTTCCCTTTCCATTTCCAGACACCTCCAAGGGATCTGCCACTGTGTAAATACCCTCTCCTCTTCCCCAAAGTGGTTGGGAGAGCAGATTTCCCCAGCTGGCCCATCCTTCCTGGAGCCAATTTTGTGTCTGATGGAAAACTGCAGCTGTTTTTTTTTCAGCATTTCCAGCCCCCCACCTGAGCCACAGGCTCGACACACCACCACAGAGATATGGTTATGCAAAGAACAGAAGCCTTTTCTTGTCCAAGATCACTTTTATTTCCCTTGTTTCATTAACTTCAGTGTCTGTTTGGTCTCACACATCCACGCTGACAGGGAATTCACACCAACTGCAGAATCTGGGCAGCACCTCCCCGAGCCCACGGGCCGCCGTCGGTGGAGCTGCCTGCTCTGCCATGCCCCCGACCAGCAAACACATCCCTCCAGCACATGGTTTAACCCAGGAAGAGGGGAACAGGATGCCCTGCTCCCTCTCCTCCACCTCCCCACAACCCCCTTTGTACAGCTCTCTTGGACCACGGGTTTCTCTCTCCTGCTATGGACCAGAAGCCTCGGGCTCCGCGCTTCTCGCCGGCCCTCTACAAGCTGTAACTTCCTCCTACTCTGACTCTTCCAGAATCTGTTCCTTTTAAGAAACAAAACCCCTCCTGACTCTGTCAGGTCTGTCTGCAGCCTGGGAGCTGCTCCTTGCTGCCCCAGTGAAAACCTTAGTCCAGCTATAAAGGTCCTCACGCCACTGCCACGGCTGGGAAGCTCCTCTCTGCCTCCAGCCCCAAACCAGCCCCTTTCCTCCCCGGGGCCTCGAGTGCTCTCCGGAGACAGAGCTCTATGGCTCTATTTATTTGGGCTAATTAATCTCTCTCTCTCCCCCCCCACCAGTTACAAACTAGGATGTAAGGGTGAATTTTGGCTCTCTGGGTATGGACTTTGCTGCATCGCACACAACCACCCCCCAACCCCTCCCAAAGTTTAGTGCTCTGAATTGCTGAGAACATTGGTCCGTTGTGGTTCCCCCGCGTGTACTGAGCCCGCCCGATGGCTTTCAGCATCTGTAGGCACTGCTGCCGGTTTGTTTTTCTCAAGGAAAAAAAAAAATCATATACTGGTCTGCTATAAATTCAATAATACAATCCTTAGTTCTGAAGATACAGTTTCCATATAGTTTATAAACATTGTAAGACATACATATGGATAATTGAGGGGAAGAGGGGGAGCCTGTGCAATTGTTGGGGTGTTTTTCTCAGATGTGTGAACATGGTTACAAAAAACACACCTCCTGCAGGTACCTCATTTCTTTACGTGTTGGGTTTGTTGGGGTTTGGTTTTTGTTTTTTTTTTTGTTAAATTCCACCTCTAATCAGTCTTTCCTTTGGTTGTTGGCTACTCCAAGCCCAGCAGGCAAGCCCTGTTCTGCTGTAATGCCTGAGATATTCAGGGGTTTGAGATTGTCTTCTAAGAGATTCCCAGCCAACTTTGGCCTCTGGGTTTGGAGCCAAAAGGGCTAAAACGTGGGAGAACCAAATGTCCTTATTACATCGGTATCAGTGTCCTTGCACTCGCTTTCAGAGAGAATCAGTGTAGGCTTAATCGGTGATGGTTTTTACAGCAATTATGTTCCTTTCGGTAATTGGAGGGGTCGTTCGGAGCGCTCTCAAACGAACGGGATTTCACAAGAGCATGGATACAGTCCATTTGTCTGGGTGCTGTCACCGACCAATTGGTTACCATCCCTGTTATCTGCTTTTTTTGTAAGGTTGGCTTTTTTTGTTGTTATTGTTGTAGGTGCTCGGTTAGGCTGTTTGTGACAAGGTGTGATAATGCCTTTTAATCTGCTCCCGTTGCGCTCGGCACAGTCCGGCCGGGCACGGAGACAACCCTCAGAAGCCGAGACAACGTTCTTCCCTTCGCCAGGCCAACGCTGAGCCACGTACAAAAAAACAAGAAGAAAAGAAACTCTGGTCCTTTGTAGATTGGTGGCAGTACAGCTCCGCTCCGTCCGCGGCCGGGGCTGGGGAGGCTCAGCGGATGACGGCCGCCAACACCACCAGAAAAACCAGGAGCGACGCCCTGAGCCCCGGGCAGCCGGCAGCCTGCTGGACCCCGCTGGGCGGGCGGATGGGCGTCCGCCGGGTGCACTTACCCTTGCGCTTGGGGGACAGCGTGGGCATGGCCCCGAAGCTGTATTTGTGCTGATAATCAGGCACATAGTCTGGCACCTCCTGCCCGTGTTTGCGCGGCCCCAAGGACACCGGTTTGGAGGTGCGGTTGCGGCTTTTGTGGCTGGTGCAGTTCTTGCCGGGTTTGCGGTAGCCCGGCCGGGAGCCGGGCGGGCCGGGGGGCTGGTGCAAACTGTTCTCAGCCCCTCGCTCCTTCCCCTTCTCCTTGGAGGAGTGGTGAGGGTGGTGGGATTTGGAGGATCCTCTGTCCGCCGTAGAGAAGGTGTGTGTTTTCATCTGGTGGAGCGACTCGGACCCTGAACAGTTCCTAAAGTCTTCTGCTCTTAGCACCTTGAGGTCCTTGCCGTGCATCTGCTCGGGGGACTCGCAGATGACGCTGGAGCTGGAGCCTCTGAACCTGTGCAGCCATTCCCAGAGGGAACGGGCTTTGCAGTCGCAGCTCCACGGGTTCCCGTTCAGCCTGAGAAACTCCAGGGCTCCCAGGTGGGCCAGGCAGTCCCCCTGCAGCTCCGAGAGGCTGTTATTGAACAGGAAAAGGGTGGTCAATCTTCGGAGGTCATGAAAAGCCCGCCTATGAATCCACTGCAGCTGATTTTGATGGATGAGCAGCCGATCCAGGTTTATTAGTCCCCTGAACGTGTTCTGATGGAGGCTCCAGAGCTTGTTTCCATGGAGAAAAAGATGGCTGAGGTTAACCAAGTCAACAAAAATATCATCCTGAAGGAACTCAATGTGGTTGTCTTGCAGGTAAAGGTATTGCAGGTTGTGGAGGCCACCGAAAATCCCACTGGGGAGAGAGCTCAGCCCGCACTTGTACAGATACAAGGCGTGGAGTTTCACCAGCCCTTGGAAAGTGTCTGCAGCTAAAGCCCTTAAGTAGCGGTTGTCCCCCAGGTCCAGCTCTTCCAGGTTGATGAACCCGTCGAAGGTGTTGGGGTCGATGAAGGTGATGTTGTTGGAGTAGATCCAGAGGGTGACCATGGAAGGGCTGAAGTGGCCCCGTAGCAGCAAGGTGATCTGGTTGTTTTGGAGAAAGATCCTCTCGCTGTCCTCAGGGATGCCCTCGGGGATGGTGACGAAGTTGTGAGCCTGGCAGCTGACAGTCATCGGGGAGGGGTAGCACACGCAGTCGGTGGGGCAGCCCAGGGCACCGGGCACCTTCAGCCCCAGCAGCACCAGCAGCAGCTCCGCAAACCCTCCTGTGCGGAGAGAGGGGAGAGCGGCGTCAGCGGGAACCGGGCACCTCCCGCCCACCCATCGCTGCTGTGGAGACTATTCCGGGTGAAAAACGCCCCCAATTAGCTCAGCCCTCCTCTCTGCTCATGAATTACCCACGCGGCTGTGATGAGTAGGCTCATCACCCACGGCAGCTAAAACGTGATGTATGGAGTACTCCCTGCCTCCTCTCCCTGCCTGCAACAGGCGCCTGGTTGTGTTCCCAGCCCGGAACGGGCAGGAGAAACTTTCTCGGTGAGAATTCACGCTGGCAGAGCAGACAGCAGAACCCCTTTGCCTGCAGGCAAGGAAACGCCGCGGTGTGAGAGCAAACAGGAGAAATTCAAACCCTCGCAGGTGTCCCCACTCCTCTTGAAATGCATCTGTTAAATCGCCTGCACATATCGGAGAGGAAAAGCTGCAGAGATTCAGCAATTCCCAGCGAACCACCTAAAATTGCACGTGTGCAGCGCATCCCACTCCCCCCAAAGGCACAGACCCATCCCCACCGTCTCACTACAGTTGTTAGACACCACCATCCACCTCGAAACCCGAGTGATTTACAGGGAAATATGTTGTCAGCAGTTGGTGGAAAAGGCTGAGCCGAAAACTCCGTTTGGAAGTGGGATGCTCAGACATATTTTTAAATGGATGTCCTGTGGCAAAGCATATTGCATCCTCTAATGCTACAGAATGTGCCTGTGACTGAGGCTCTCTCGCAGCAGAGAAGCAGAGAACGAGGCAGAACCGTCCCCTCCCTCTGCTCAGCTCCTCAGAGCTCGGGTTTCGCCGCCCCGCTCCCGTCTCTCTCCCACTCCTCGCACCAGGCTTGCTTTCAGGCTATTCCTTCTGTGCCGAGTGGCTTTTCAGACTCATTGCACCAGACTTGTCATTTCTCATTCAGATTTTCCTCCTAGATTTGGCTTTTTCCTCTTACACGCAAAATTTGCTCATGTCTAATGAATTCTGCCTCTGGACTTTGCAGGGAAAAGGAGTAACAGCGGAGCGGCGCACAGCTGCCGGTGCCATCCTGCCCACGAGTCCTACTCAGCTTGTACTAATCTGAAAAACGAGAGTGGAAGTGGAGTTCATCTCTAATTACTCCACGTCGTTATCACCAGCTAGTCCAAGAGCCAGGACCCCTTGGGCTTTGACAGTCCCTCTTTTCAGTGCCTACAGTCTAATACGAGTTGGAGGCACAAAAACCTCACTGTTTTCCTATTAATTGTGTTTGAAATATAACTGTGTGGTTGCTGTTGCCTTTTCCCTGGTATGGAGATCTATTGCTGTTTAGTTAACAGCAGGTGACCCGTCCATGGGTCCATCTAGACCCATCCTTTCGAGGCAAATTTGCCACATATTTTAGATAAACTGGGTTATTCAGACTCTCCATAAATCACCAGTAAGAGCCAGTCATCGCTGACTGGGCGGTTAATAGGGAAAAAAATAGCATTGCTGCCCAAAGCATGGGATGGAGCCTTGCCTGGGAATGGGAATGAGGGGGATGACTTCCAGGCACTGCCCTTCAGAAACGAAGCACGGGCTACCAGGAGGGATGTCTCATCCCTGCGCCACTGCCAAAAAGGGCTGGTGAGCCGGGAACGCTGAATTCGCGACAACTCCTACGGCTGTGTAGGAAAAGGAACATTCTCCAAGTCACTGCCGTAGCATTTTGGCTTTGCTGTCGTGCCTCTGCACCATGAGCGAGGGGCTGAGCTGGTGGGAGCGTCGTGCTGACTCCCCAGAGCTCCCTGCCAAAACGGGAGCCCTGGCTGCCACTCACATCCTGGAAACAGCGGTGTCCTGAGGATATTGGGATTATCCTCCGATGGGAGAGATAAAGCAGTGTTTGCAGATATGTTCTGCTGGGTTTTTTAACTCGAGGATGTGCTCCACCAAGGTGGGACGGCCCCACGTCCCCCGTCTTACCTCGGTGACACCGGAGCATGGCGCCTTCCGTAGGTCTGATGTTTATTAGTAAAACCCTGCCAGGCACAAGTGCTGTGACGATCTCCCACATGCAGAGTCTGTTATTGCAAATACCAAATCACAAGGGTCTGAATCAATAAACCATCTCCCAGCTACACGCAGCAGGTTGGAAGATTACATATTGCTTCCAAACAACAGTTTTATGCGCTCTTCCGTGACACGACAGTTGCCAGGCTAACGGGATTACTGACGGGAGGTGGAGCTGGGCAGGGATCTGGGAGCATACAGGATTTCACGTGTAGGGATGGTGATGACAGGAGGCAGTTAGCAATGCATGGTGATGGACCAAGGCAGCCTGGGCCTCCCTGGAGCATGGCCAAGGTAGAGGCTCCTGCCGAAAGGGAACGCAGCGTTTAACAGCTCGCTGCCTGCGGGGATAACTCCGGAGGTAAAGGTCAGAGGGAACTGAGTCCATCTCTTTAATTAACAGGAGGCTGTGAGTTAATGGCTGGAGCTCCTATGGAGAGAGAGATGGGATTCCTGCAACCAGGGATGGCAGTGAGGATAGGCTGGGGTTGTTACTGGCTCTCAGCTTCCCGAGAATAGGAAGGTGGGAAGAAAAGACAAGGATGTCTTTCTCCCTGTTGCAACTTGGGAGTAAGGAGAATGGGGAAAGAGAAGGATGGATACTTAGAAAAAATGGGTGAAGAGGGGAGCAGGACTTGGATAGGGAGTAGTTTTACATTAGGTATAATGAAGGAATTTTCCTTGCCAGGGTAGTGAGGCCTTGGCACAGGCTGACCAGAAAAACTGTGGCTGCCCCGTCCCTGGAAGTGTCCAAGGCCAGGCTGGATGGGCCTTGGAGCAACTTGGTCCTAGTGGAAGGTGTCCCTGCCCTAGATGTTCTTTAAGGTCCCTTCCAACCCAAAGCAATCTGTGATCCCATGAAGGTCTGGACTCCCCAGAAGATGCACACAAGGCCTGTGGTCTTTTCAAGGTTACCTTTCCTCCAAGCCTGTAAAACCTGCTCAGTGCTGTGAGAAGCTGCTCCTGGCATGCTCTGGGACTGGTCCCAGTTTAGATCTGGGAATGAGATCCCCAAAAAGCAAAGAGGTCATGGAGCCATGAAACTCCTGAGGCTGGTAACACCAGCACTGGGATATCCAGCAGCCAAATCCCACAGGGGTGTGACAGCCAGGAGCACTTGGGTCTCACTGGGCTTCCCAGACTGGAAAACACCATGGGAGCCCCCTGAGAGGCCCCAGCCCAGCTCTCCTGAGAGTATGACCCTGTCTAACTTGTTATTCCTGACTCAGCCCTTTCAACTTCATCTTGTAGAGGCTGTGAGGCACACGGAGGGTCACCAGCCCGAGTGTCAGAGCTCACAGGGGAGGGAGAGCTTCAAAAGCAGCACAGAAAAATCCTCCAGGAACCTGCTGGTGAAGTGAGTAAAACCAAATCCCCGCTGACATGGATAAAACCAGCAAAGGGGTGTTTATCTCCTGCCTTTCTCCCACTGATGTGCTGTGTCACCTGGCCTCTGCTCGAGTCCTTCTGCTGCCTCCTGCCTCTGACTGAGGTTTCAGTGATTGGAATGAATTCGTCTGACTGTCCAAACCATTTCCCATGTAACATCCCTCTAATTGGGCATTAATTAGGCATCAGTTAATGAATGCTTGAAATAATTTATCTTTGGATGCGTCCAGTTTGCAGTCTTACTTTTAACAGCATTAGACTCATTATTAGATTAACATCTTTATAAATGTTCTCCATTACCTGCTTGTTTCCATTGTCTTGGCCTTATTACTGAGAGTGAAAATCACTCCTCCCACATGCATTATTGATGAGTAAGGACTTTCTATATGTAGCACGGGATTAATTGTTATACAGTGTAATGCATTTAGCGTGAAGCCTCAATTTGTGCAGGAGCTGAAGGCAGCCAGAAGAATGCAGACACCCGGAGCCAGCATGATCAGCCAGACACTGCACATCCCTCTCCAGCCCAGACCAGGTTCCTCCCAGGCCGGTGCCAGCACAGGAAGAAATTTGAAAAAAAAAAAAAAAAAACAACCAAAAAACCCCTGGTTTGATACCCAGGATCAAAGAGAAATGGTTTGAAGGGTTGGAGCACTTCTCTGCCACCACGGCAGGGACTCTTGACTCTGCAGTGCCACTTGCTCCAGAGAGCCAGGTGTACCTGCCCCGGCAGTTTTCTTGCTTTTAAGGTTTAGAACACTTTACTGTACCTCTGAGCCAGGCAGGGACTCGGTTTCTTTAGAACATGATGCCACTTACTTTCATTAGGAGGCTCAGACTCGAGGCCAAGACATCACTTAGGACAAGGATGGGTTTGTCCCTGGGAGTGGGGATGCACCTGCAGGACAGCCCCAAAAGGCAGCCCTGCCACCAACCCCAGCACCCCCTCTGGGTGAGCTGCTTCTCCCAGATGGATATTTTCACCTCCCCACCCGGACAAGCTTATGTGGGTCAAAGCCTGTCTAATTCTCCAGCAGGAGAATCCGCTCTCGAGGATGGAGCAGGTTGCTTCTCTTCCAAATCTCTCCTAAACCCACCATCTGCTTTGGGAGACCCATCTTAGCTCATGTCTACATGCAACTTGACTGCCTGCTTACTGTGTCCATTACCAGGGCTGCTCAAGCTGTTAGATTTATAAGCTCTTTAGAGCAAAGCCCTCGTCTTCTGGTTGCTGATTTATGTATCTTTACTGCCATAAAACACTATGTATAGCTACTACATAATATAAATAATAATACTTAACCAGAGTGCGCTACAAGTGGGGACAAAGCATCTGCTCACAGCTGGGATTATCAAAAAGGGAGAAGCTTCCTCATCACTCACCCTCCTTTGAGGCCAAACTCACACCTGCTCTAACACCAGCACCTCACTGAGCTCTACACAGAGATTTTCCTGTCCTGTTCCCACCCTGGATCTATCAAAGGATTTTTCAAAATCCACCCCTAACAAGCTGGTGCACAAAGACATGACTACAACCCCCGGGGGGAAAGTACACTTTGAAACTTGGGAACGACCTCAGAATTGGATGTTCACATAGAGAGAAACTGTTGTTTAGGGAGAAAAAGCAGCCTCAAACGCTCACAATTTCATCAGCTAAGTGAAGGACGATGAAAGGCAAGGACAGAGTAGCAAAAGCAACTGGGCACGAGCCAAGAGCCAAACTCAGGATCTGGGACGGTTCGACAAAGCAGTGTCAGACCCTGCTTAGCAGCTGCAGGGTTTATTTCCTCTTATTCTTCTTCTTCTTCTTTTTTTTTTTTTTTTTTTGCAACACAGAGGATAAAATAAACACACCCATGCTGACTGTCACAAAGCCTAAATTCCCCAGTGAGCAGCAGCTCCCTTTCAGCCTCTGTGCAAAGCCCCTTAGGTGCTGCCCCACGGTCCTGCAGCAGGAGCATCCTCACTGGGATGAGGATCATCAGCTGCAGCTCCCAGCACCAGGACACGAGGCTTTGCTTTCTGCACGAGCTGCTTTTCAGCCAGAGAGTGGCAGCCACCCATCCACCTTCATCATTTTATTATTTCTTTTTTTTTTGCGACCGGTGTCATAAATAACTGACAGATCCCAGCTGTTTGGAGTTATGGGTTCTGATGGAGTGACAGCTGCTCCCAATCCCCCAGTCATCACCCCGGCAGTTCTGGAACATTTCAGCAACATAAAAATCATTGGAGATAATTTCGGTTTTGCATAATTTGGTTAGGCAAGCTGTGATTTAATGGCAATTATGACCTCCGAGGCAGAAGATGAGCTTGGAGGCTACTGGCTTCACACGGCTTTAGCTCGGGGTGCAGCATCAGGGATGTTCCAGGGAGATGGCACTACAAGGAAAAAAAACCTTCTCCAGCAGCTGGAAATTGCCTTCCTTGGCTGGCAAGTGGAAACACTGATCCCACAGGAAGAAGCATACAAGGAAATTTGGAAGGAATAGTGCTAAGGAAAGCTTTGGGAAGAGACTGGTGCCAAAAGATGCATCAGGAGGTACCTTTTAAAGAAAAGCCAGGAAAAGGCTGTAGACTGGGGAGTGCCTTTGCAAACCCTTCTGTGTCACCAGTATCTCGTGTGTTAACTGGTACAAATGTCCTCTTGTCACTCTGAGAGCAAATCCTCCTCCTGTGACTGAGATGGGAGAGCTGGAATCAGGAATGGGCTGCCTTTGCAGGCAGCTGCCTGCTCTGGGCACTGCCCTCTGCTCTCCCCTCTCAGAGGGCTTCTCCTGCTCTGGGCTGTGTTTCCTCCTCTCCCTGGGTGCTCCTCACCCATCCCAGAGCCCCTTGGTTTGCATTTCTCCAGCTGTGACTGAAAGGAGCAAACCCTTGGGCAGACAAGCTGGGCTGGGAGGTCAGCTGAGGATGGAGACCCCTGCTCAGGAGCTCTAGGGACATCATGGTGTTGCTGGCTGGGGGCAAAACGTGGCTTAACAGCAGGAACAACTTTTGTTTGGAGCTGAGAAGGCCCAATTTCCCCACTCCATCATGACTGTCAACTAGAATGGGGTTTGCTGTGAGCTCAAGCTCAGGGCAGAGACCCAGGGCCAGCAGCACTCCAAAATCCAGTCCTTTAGGGTATTGCAACTCCAATTTACATTTGCTGACCTGGTAACTGGAGCTGCTCACCTTCCCCCACCCAAGTCAAGGCCAAGGTCACCTGGAAGTTTCTGGATGGTGGTCATTAACTCCTATTGCAGTTTGAAACCAGACCATAAATTTCATAGTGTAATAATGTAAAAATCAATAACTCTGTTTGAAACAATAGCTTTGTCTTCCATTTCAGGCAGCTCTGATATCTCCCCACAGACCACGTCCCTCTGAATCACACAAACAAAGAGAGAGGAGCCATGGGTGGTGGGGCTGCTGCTCCCCTGCCAGGTGCCCAGTCCCTCCATAGTTACAGATTCAATTAGTTCATTTATTCCTCTCTTGCAGTTAAACTCGAGGATGATTGAACAGGAAAAAATAAGGAGCCTTTTATGCTCAGTCTCTCTGACATCCCGTCCAACACGGCGTCCCTGAGGCTTTCCATGTGAGAGCTGCCCAAACCCCTGCTCTCATTGCCATGGGCAGCAGGGCCAAAACCCAAAACACTTCTGGAAAGATGCAGAACCAACTCACACAGACAAAAAACAATGAAAGTCCGCTCTCCTCCAGCTCTGGCTTTCCGGGCGAGGGAGGTCTGGCTTGCTCTGCTTGCTTATTTTCTGTTGTTTGCTGTAGCACTGGCTCAAAATATACATCGAGAAGCAGGATTGTCTTTCACATGTTGGTGGATGTGTGATCCTCAAAAACAAATTAGCACCGATTCACTTCTATATAGAGTGCAGCCGTCAGGGAATCACTCCTGAATTCACAGTGAAGGAAAGTAATAATGCTTCCAGCGTGCTAATCCTCTCCAAGAGCAGCCCCTGAACTCTCTCCTGGTGCTGGAGGCACCATTGGAAATTACAATTGTACTGAAAAAATAATAAATAAATGCAGAAATTGGCAGGGTTTGTGCTAGTCCAGAGGATTTGTACCCTAATGTGGAACTCCCTGTTTAATTAGCACTCCTCTCTGTCTGCATCTCCTCCTCCTGCTCTCAAGCTAAAGAAAAAGGGGGAAAAAAGGAGGTCAATGGTGGAAGTGGCTGTGGGATTGAAACTTGGCTATAGAAACTTGTTTAATTTAAATGCTTCTTTCAGGACTAACACAGGCAGAAGCAGAGGGAGTGTAGAGTGGGTTTTCCCTGTATAATCTGCTCTGCTTCACCCCAGTTCTGAGCACACCCTTCATGGCAGGGATGCCCTTGGTGGAAAACTGCAGTGGGATGCTGCTGGTCCTGTGGCTGCAGGCACAGGGAGCAACCCCAGTGCCTCAGCTTTGGGAGAAGAGTGTTTAAATCAGGCTGGGCTGCTGCTTGTAGCAGCTGGAGACAGATCTTTGGGATGGGATCATTGGGATGGGATGGGATAGAATATTTCTGTTGGAAGGGACCTACAATGGTCATCTGCTCCATCTGCCAGAAAGCTAAAGCTCGTTATTAAGGACACTGTCCAAATGTCTCTGGAACACTGACAGGTTTGGGGCATCAGCCACCTCTCCAGGAAACCTGTTCCAGGGTCTGACCACCCTCTCAGGGAAGAAATGCTTCCTAATGTCCAGTCTAAACCTCCCTCGGTGCAACCACTCCCACATGTCCTGTCCCTGGACATCAGAGGAGACAGACCATCCTCTTTTCCTGGGTCTGCTGCAGGGTTTATTGTGCCCCTGTGTCCCACCCCACTGTGCATCTCAAAAGCCACCGGGACCTTTTTGGAATGCAGGAATGCTGGAGGGAAAGGCACTCAAATCCTTGGGTCCTGCTGTGGCTGGAGGTGTCAGTACACACCAGGATGCTCCTGCTTCTCCAGGAGAGAACAGCATGGACCAGGGAACGCCCTGAGCAGGATTCCAGGCATGGACAGGGGTTTCACCAGCTATTGGCACTGCTGCCCTGACCCCCAGCAGGCAGCAGGCTGGTCCCCAGCACAGGACAGGGCTCTGGCAGGACTTGCCAGCAGCCTGCAGTGAAGCCAGGATAGAATTTGGCAAAGGACAGGGAGATCTCGAGGTCCTTAAGAAGGGACTAATAATTCCAATTGCCCCCGAGGAAAGAAATACAGGAGGATGACTCGAGCTCAGTGGATTGTCTGAGGCGTCTCAGGGGATCATCAGATACTTCCACTCCCTTTTTGTCCTGAGGTGACAAGTTTTCCTTCCCATTCACAGAAATGCAAAGCAGTTCATTCACAGCAGTAATAAGAACGATGTCCTTTGTAAAACAGCCGGGGAGTGAACCCTTCGAGGTGCTTTACAGCAAAACAATTGCAGATGAAATGACAAAACCCACCCCAGCTGAGCACCAGCCAGATCGGTATCAAACGCTGAACAAGCTCATGTGTAGAGAAAGCAGATTCACCAGCCCCTTTCCCTGCCAGCAGCTGGCCAGGAGCTACGGAGGGTTTCTTTAGGATCAGAAATACAGCCAAAACTGAGCAAATATGAGATGGAAGAGCAAAGTGACAGCTGCCCGGGCTCTCAGTGCACGCTTGGCTGCCCCATCCAGCACACATCCACCGGAGATGGAGGCTGTGGAAAAGCAGGGATGTGCTGGATGGATCTTTACCTGGCTGGAGTTGGGAGTGGGCAGCAGCCCAACACAGGGAGGCAAAGATTGTTTCATGCAAGCACAGCTAATAGGGAGGGCATTAGTCCTATAAACTTGTGATCCTGCCGAGGTCCCGACCCCAGCAGTGTCCTGTGCCACCGAGATCCACAGGCGAATCCTGTACCGTGCCTCATGGGCTCTCTTTCATCATCCCTTTTCAGCCTCCCTGCATCTGAGATTTACTGGATGTCCTTGTGTTTGGTGGAGAAGAGGGCAAATTGGAGCCTGTCGTGTACCTTCTTCCTCATTCAGCAGCACATCATTCTGCCTGCAGCAGGGGGGAAGGAGATGGACAGGCAGGCATCAAAGCTGCCGGCTCTGTCACATTTTCTTCCCCCCAACCAAAAAAGAAGTGTTGGCGTCATTTGGAGCTCAGCCCACAGCCTCAGGTCTCTCTCCCACACCCAAAAAGGGCAGCAGCACCTTCCCCTGTGCCCTTGGTCTCCTCTCAGGGCGATGCCACGAGCCCTCTGAGTGAACATCCCTGCGGGTCAGCAGCTGAGTGAACACTGCAGATTCCAGCAAAACCCCATCCCCACTGGAGCCAGCATGCTGGGTCATGAGCACGGCTGCCTTTCAGAGACCTCTCCTGTGCTTTGCACTGAACTTTTTACCAGCTCATGAAAAAGGCAGTGATAAAAGCAGAGCAGTGTGAAGAGCTGAGCTGTGTCGCTCCTCTGGCCGGCATCCGGGGCCGTTCGGAGGCTTAATGAGCTGGTAGGAAATGCCATGTGCCCAGTTGGATATTGGGCATTGTCACTCTCCCACACAGCTCTTGGGGTGTGTGGGGATGTGGGGGACCTGAGCACTGAGCAGCAACGCTTTGCCACCCCCTGGAATTGGAATGTTTGGAGCAGCTGGGTGCTGGGAATTAATGCGCAAGCGATGAACGTGGTCAGGACACAGCGCTCTGCTAATATCCTGCTTTGTCTAGCTCCAGTGCCGGTATTCCATCCCAAAATATCCCCCTGAACATCCCTCTGGGAGTGGACTTTGTGGAGATGCTGCACATCCCCCAGCACCACGCAAATGCCTGCATTAAAAGCTTAATAAAAATAGCTTGATAACGGGATGTGTTCCCAGCACCGGCTGCTCTCGAGCCTGCCGCCGATCCTGTGCCTCCAACACAGCGAGGCCAAGTAATTATGGGATGGGGCTGCAAGGTCCTGACAGTCTAATTTCTATTAATTACAGCCTGTGTAGGATCCTGTCACTGTGGAAAGGGGAGATGGGGAGATGGGAAATCATTGCAGGGCTGGGAAGATGAGGAAGGGTGGTGGTGCCGAAACATCTGGGCTGGCCACAGCAAGGAGGGGTTTGTGGTGAGGAGCAACAGGTTGGGCTGGAAGGAGTGATGGGGATGTTCTACCCTCCTCCTCCTCCTGTTGTGTGGCTCAAATGCACGTTTTGCAAAGTCAAAACAAATTGCAAAGAGCGCAAATCGGCAGTTTTAAGGGAAAAGGAAAGAAAACAAAAATAAGATCTTGGCAGAAGGATAAAGGAAGGCAACTGAAATGCTCATTAAAACTGAGGGGCCCCATTTCCCTGTCCAAGTGGCCACATCTCTGGAGGTTCCCAGATCCTTTGAAATGCCTTGTCAGACAAAGTCTTTCATCCTACCTGATTCTGGCTAAATTCATGGACCCAGAAATTTTCACTGGAAGCGTGAAAGACAGAACAACTCCATTCTGACTTTTCACTTCCCATCTGATCGCTGTTGATACAATTTATTCCTATGACAGCATCTGCTGCTTTCATGGGTTTTTTATTCTGAAGTACAACTCGTCTTTGTTAGTCCCATTTTCAGGCCTTTCATCATTTGAGTCACAACATAAAAGGCATTTAAACACTCCTGCTTGGAAACCAGGCTGGGAGAGGGTGGGAGCAAGGAGATGCCATGTCACCCCAGCCCCAGCCCTCCTCGGGCACGGGATGGGCTGTCCTGTGGGTGTGCCACAACCCTTTGGTGCTCCCACGTGCCTCCTGCCAAGGAGGGCAGTGATGGGGATGCTGTGGTTCCATTCTGGAGTGCTGCTGTGAAATCCAGATGTGCTTTGAGGTGCAGAGCCCTGTAGATCACGTCTCTGTTGGGGCAGCATGTCTCTCACCTACCACTGACCCAAGGAGTGTTTCCAGGGGCTCTGTGCCCTCCTCATCAGCCAAACCTCTCATTAGACAACTAATTGCCTTTTGCTCTGCAGCTCCAGACCAGGCTGTGGTGCTCAGCTCTCCATGTCCCTGTGCTGGGGGGCTCTGCCACCCCTCAGTGCCATCCACGCCCCTCTGAACTCACCAGGGACCCTTGTCCCCACCAGTGCCAGCAGATCCTGGCATCTGTCGAGCTGCTGGAGGCACTGGGGAGTTCAGAGCCACCCACAGAAAATTGGAGTCTAATAATAGCTCGTGGTGTTGCACCAGCAGAGAGCTGGAACAGCCACGTCTGGCAGGGAGAGGCCACGGCTGGCTCCTGTGTGCTCAGCTGGAAGAACAACGCCTTTCCCGGGATGCTCCTCCCTGCAGCCCCCGCCGTGGCTCACAGACCACTCTCCACACTCCAAGGATTCCCTGCCCCGGCAGCCTGGCTCACACCACTCCCAAACCCGTGCACACGGGGCTCCACGCCTGTGGCAGGGTTTGGACCATGTGGAAAAGCCACTGGGGCACAGAACAGGCAGGACTCACCCCCCACACCCCTGGGTGAGCATCTCTGGGGTGTGGTGGCCTCTCCCCCTCCTGCTTTAATTCCCCTGCTGTATTTTCCACTCCAGCACCTGAGCATCCTCCAGCAACATCCCTCATCCCACCTGGTGTCTCTCATCCTGGATCCCTTCCCTCATCCCCCAGCTCCCAGGAAAGTGAGCGCAGCTGGAAACTGTGCTGCTGCTTATTGGAATAACCTTTCAGGATTCATTTAGTGCCGCTTGCTTCCACCCCACCTTTCCAGCGTCAGCACTTTGCTAATTGCAACTTTTAACTCCTTGTGCCCAGGTAGCTTGAGAGCAGCAGCTGCTGTAAGGAGTGGGGTCCCTCTGCCCCCCATCTCTCCTTCCTCCTCACATATAGGGTCAGCCTAGTGAAGCTGAACACCAAGCTCACCCCCAGCCTGCATGACCCCTTTCCTGCTCCCAGCTCACCCCACAAGCTTCCTGCTCTGGGAAAAGGCCACAAATCCCCGGCAAAATCCCAGCCACCACCTGGGAGCATCAATCAGTGCACGGCTGGGCAGGGACGAGGCGAGAGATCCCGACGGCTATGGGAGCACTGTCTGCCTGAGACTTATTCAATTATGGCTCTCGAGTTCAGCCTGTGAGCCCGGCGTGGCGGGGACAGGGCTGAGAGGGGAGGGGGTGGGCACAGCCCCCTAATTCAATCACAGGGCACAGGCGATGGTGCAGCTGGTGGGGGAGAAGAGCTCTTGCTGTCAACACAGAGAGAACCAGGCTTCCACAGCCTTCCTGGGTGGCTCTGCCCACTGACCCCTCACAGCTGCGTTTCCCAATGCTTTGGGAATGGCTCTGTGTCACTGTTAAGGGCTGGGGTCTGGTCCTGTGCTGGTGTGGCATCGGGGCCACCACACAGGATTGCTCTGATCCAAGGCCACCCGCACTGAAAGGTGGGATGTTGCCAGCTCTGCTGCCACACAGCTTTCTGTGCGAAGAGAAAACGAGCCAAGAAACTACATTTTCAGGAAACTGAGGTGTTTTTTACGTAAGTGCAAGAGCAGGGCAGGAGGAAGGTGAGATGCTGTTTCCCAGCTGACACCATGAACCAGCGAGTGTGACTAAAACTTGGGAATGCTTTGCACAGGGGTTCAGGCACTGTGGTGATGCCCACAGCATTGAAACCTCAGCAGCTGCCCAGGGAGATGAGGACAGAGGGGCATAATCAGGTAGGAAAGAGCTGGGAAGGCAGATGCTTTCCCTGAAAGCATTTCCAAGGTCAACGCTTGGAAAAACGCTTAAAAGTGGAGCAGAGCGAGGATTTGGCTCAGGCAGGGGAGCGGGACCATGCAGGGATGCTCAGTGGGAGGCAGAGGAACGCCCAGCTCCGAATTCCCCAGCCGAGGGCTGAGGGAGGCACCCAGACAAGGTCACGGTCCCAGCGGAGCGGCGCGGGCGGCGAGGGAGCTCCGGCTGCGCCTGCTCCTGCCTCCGCGACAGCAAATTCAATCGTGGCCAATAACAGGGTGGAACAAAATCCAGCAATGCAATAAAACCTCCCGGCGCCTTGTTCACCTGCAGCCTGAGCAGCCGGGGCTCGCACAGGAGGTGCCACGGCCTCTGCGGGCGTCCTGGTGTCTGGGGAGCCCAGTGAGGGCAGGGAGGCTTTGGGATGGCCCTTGGTGAGATCTCCACAGGTGACAGCTCATCCCGAGGCTCACAGGAGGAGGGGGACAGCCGGATTTCTGAGCAAGGGAGAGCTGCTGATTCCTTAAGAAGCGGGGAGGTGAAATCCAATTGTGCAGCATCCACGGCTGCCATTAACCTGTCTGTGTACTCCCTCAGCCGCCCATCCCTCTCTGCCTGACGGCCGGGGCTGCCCGGCGCACGCTGCCCGGGGATTTGTGTCTGCCTGCTGCAGCGGCACACAGCCCTGCCGCAGGCTTTTCTCCCGTGCTTCGAGCTGCTTCCAAAATGGAGCGCTGGCTAAACATCCCCTGGTGAGCCGGGGAGCCACGGAACTGATTCCTGGAGAAGGACAAACAGCGTGTGATGGGTGGCTGCCGGAGGAGCTGCCGGGGCAAACCACAGCTCCCAAGTGAGGCCAGAATGATAATGGCATCAAACTTCCTTGAAGGAGGGTCCTGAAGACATTCCTTGGGAATACCCCTTGGGCATTCAGCTGGTAGTATCATATCCATCATCTCAATCTTTAGATCTAGGGATCTTAATGGCAGCTTTTGGAAGCACAGATGGGTTCCTGCCAGGATTGCACGTTCCTGGGGAAGGCAGCCAAGTGGGCATTAGAGGGGTCTGCCCTGCCAGACATTCAGTGGAGCCCCCTCAGATGTGCCAGCAGTGGCTGGCAGGGGGAAAAGGCAGGATCTGGACTCACTTTGCTCAGCCCCACACTCTTCCAGGCCCACGGGGAGGCTGAGAGCAGGCTGGTGGAGAAGGGAAGGGAGAGGAGGGGTGGGGAGCAGGGAGGAGATGCAGCCAGCCCCACCAACCGCCTCGCCTCTCTGCATCCCAGTTCCATTTGCAGATTTATTAAATCGAGAGCCAATTCCGACATAATTTCTTTCAAGCAGCTCCACCTCGCAGGTGTGTGGAATTTATTTGAGATAAAGAAAACCATTACAGAGAGACAGCAATCTTCAAAGACCACCTCGGAGACCTGAGAGAAATAAAAACACTAGCCCGTGCAAATGCGCAATTAAGTTTCAGAATACTCCTGCTCCATGAAAAGCTCCGTCCCTGCAGAGAACAGGCCTTTAAGGCAATTTTCCCAAACCCTATTCAGCATTCACTCAAAAATGCCTTTTTAAAACAACATGTGATTTTTTTTTTCCCCCTCCCTGCTTCACTCCTCCTCCTCTCTGCGCCTGCTCCATCACTTCCAGGTGGGACACAGACAGCTCTGGTGGGGATGTGGTTCCTCCCCATTTGGAGGGGGACATGAGGCACAGGAGGGGTCCCATCCACACAGGCACAGCTCTGTCACAACCTCCAGTCATGTCAGATCCACAAACCAGGAATTTTTAGAGCTACTCTTGTTATTCAAGGAGACCATGACACCAGCATGGCCCCCGCCTGGGGAAAATTTGCCAACTATTCCCAGCTGAAGGATCTTCATATCCCTTATTCATGGGTCATTCTCTGCTTGGTGATTAATTAAAAATGCATAATTAACCTGTGGAACGCACTGCCATGAGGTATGGGGAGGCCAGGAGCTTAGCAGGATTGGGGGAGGATTATATGTTTAAATGGATAATGAGAACATCTGGTGGAACATTAACAGGGATGAAGGAGAATTAGGGAGAAGAGCTTGGCCAGCCGCCGGCACAGGGTGCGGGAGGGCGACCACGGGGCTGGCTCAAGGAGGCCACTGCTGCTCCAGCCCCAAGCCTGGCAGAGACACCAACACACCCCTGCACCCTTGGGAAGTGTGATTTTGGGGATGAGTGGGTGTGTCTGGGGATCAGGCAGTGACAGAGGTGTCACATAGGGCTGATTGCCTTCAGGTTGGAGGTGGCTGCCAGGGACAGCAGGATGGTCACAGTGCTGCCAACTCCTTGCCAGAGCACCCAACCCAGCAGCCACCTCTTGTCCGTGAAGACCTGTGGCATGACTGTGACCCCTGGAGACACCCTGATAAATCAGCCACAGTGCCCTTAAAAGCCCAGGAGAGCATCCATCAGCTGCAGCACTTCCTGCAGGTGACACCACGCCTGCGTGCGCAGCCATCCGTGCTGCTGGTGGAGAGCTCTGGAGTCGTGGCACGCCACCAAGAATCCAAGGAAAAGTGCAGGAGACACAAGAACAAGCCTCAGCCAACCTGGCCACACAGGGTACCCCAGCCCAAGGGTGTGCAGCCCATGCAAGACACAGTTCCTGGGGGTCTCCAGCTTATGAACAACACTTGGCTCCCAGGACTGAGCCTGGAACACACCTTCTCCTTGTGGTAACATCCCTCATCCACCCCGGGCTCCACACAGAATCACAGACACCACCCACCACGCTCCTTGCACAGTGGGCACAGACCATGTGCTTTGCTTCACCTCTTTCCCCCAGCCTCAGAAGTTTTCTTAGAAAAGCCTGGCAGCCACAGCCAGGGACTCCGAGAGCAAACTCCGGGCTGACGACAGGATTACTAAATCCCTGTCAGCAAACAGGGCTCAAGCAGCTGCTCTTTTGCATTGTAAATCTGCTGCTCCACTGTTTGCACCGACTGATGGCTGTGCAAGGCCTGGGAACCACAACCTCTTGGGGTGGAAAGCTCTTCAGCAAGAGCTGGGGGAATCCTCAGCTCTCCATCCCCCTGCATCACCAAGCTCCTGCTTTGCAGCAGCTTGGAGGAGGAGGAGATGCTCAGTGCCCCCAGCAGGACTCTGGATGCTCTCCATGTCCCTTCACCACTTTGCAGAGCTGATGCCACCGACTCAGCAAGACTGGGCAACCAGAGGGATTTTGGGTGTCGTGGCCCCTCTGGACTCTCTGCCGGTCCCCTGGGATGAGGTGGCTGCAGCACATCGTGCTCAGCCTGCCGAGCACGGCCGGGGCCTGCTGGGCCGGGGTTAATCTCGTTGTCACACTTTCCCTCCTTCTTGCTGGCTCGGCGTGCTTTGACCCGCTGTGAAATTGTGGCCAACAGCACTGAATATTTTAAGAGCAGCAATGCAGTGATGGCCGCGCGGCGGAGCAGCAAGGCAGGCCGGGAGCTGGGCTGGGCCCTCACCTCCCCCCCGCCACCACCAACCCATTAGCACAGTTCAGGGAAACCTAAAAAATTCAAAAGACACTGAAATATGCAGCATTTTTTGCTCTCCCTGGAAATGACGCGCTTCGCTTCCCAGATGCTCCCGAGCAGGACGTTGTAAATAAGAGGCTTTGTGACACTGAGGGTGTTGCCAGTGGGGCTGTGGGATGCTGCAGAGCCCAAATTGACACCCCAGTGCCTGTCCTGGGGACAGAGCCATGCTTGGGCTTGGATAGACCTGCACTGCCATCAGTGCCCATCCTCACTAGCGCAGTGCAGCCATTAAAGGAGATTCCCCTCTCCATCCTCGGCCTCTGCCGGCTGCTCCCTGCCCCTTTCCCCCCGGGGCATCCCCTCGGTCCCTCCTCCCCTCGGCCGGGCGGGACGCGGGTGCCGCAGGACCTGACGCAAACACCTGTCCTCAGCACTTCTGCTATCTGGGGCACAGCAGAGCAGCAGCGGCGAGGAATTAAAAAAAAAAAAAAAAAAAAAAAAAAGAGAGAAGGTCTATTTGCATAAACCTTCCAAAAAGAGGAGCTGGAGCCTGAGACTGGAGAGCTGGAATATCAGTCAGGGACCACAGGAGCTGGTAGGAAGTGCAATAAGTATTTGGGAAGCGTCACATGGACCTGGGCACGTTCTGCCACCAGGTCCCTGCATATCCCCAAAGTGCTGCCCCAGGGCTTGACACCCCATCTAGGAGTGACATTGGGACACTTTTGTATTCAGGTCTTAAGAGGGCAGATTAATCGCCATGTGCTGGCTCTGTCATGCACAGGGATACATATTCTTCTCAGAATTTACAAGTAGTTCTGTCTGAGAAATAAACAACTGGAGATAAAAATTACATTGTCACCATGCAGGTGTGATGGATGGGCAGGACAAGCCTCGGAGTGCCAGCAAGGTGCCACTGGCACAACCTGCCCAGGGAGTGCCAGCACCTGGCACAGCTGGGAGATGCCAAAGGGACTCCAGGAAAGGCAGAGGGATGTACTCCACCAACCCCAGCCTGTTGTGTGTCAGTCCCAAAAGCCAGGAAAAGCTGGAACAGCCACCAAGGCCATCCCCAAGTGAGGTAGATGCCTGGAGAAAACAATGCTGGTGATGGGCGACCAGGATAAAGCCGTGGAAAGATGCCTGGAGCAAAGCAGTCAGTGACCGAGGGGGCTACAGCCCCCGGGTCAGCTCCTTGTAAAAGCCACTTGGGCTCTGTCTCAAGCCCCAAATCCTCCTCTCCAGTGTGTTTCCAAGGTCAGCAATGGGCAAAAGACAGAGCCAGGCTGGCAGCCACAGGATTCCCTGGGGATGTGAGAGAAGGATTGATGCAGTTTACACCAAGCCCCTTTCTAGTTTGGTTTCTCCTTCATTCTTCTCTGCTTCCCGAGGCTGCATTGCCTTGGCCTGGCTTGTCAGGGAGTGACAGAGCACATTGCCTGCTGGGGTCACTCCCTGGGGAGGGACAGCCATCGGCTCCCTCACAGTTTAAATCTGAATTCACACTGAAAGCACTAAAAAAGCTCTGCGTGGATCCTCTTCCCAGCCTTGGGCATCCTGAGGAGTCATGACTCGGCTCAGCCTGCCGGGATGGAGATCCCAAAACCATCTGGGGACATCCAGCTGCCCCCGAGGCGGGTGCCTGGCTCCAGGCTGGCACCCAGCAGCTGGTCCAGCAACTGCCTTCAGTCTATTAATAAAGCTGGAGCAGCTGGTGGAGCATCCACCGCCAGTCCTCGGGATTTATCCACACCGCTCTGCCTTATCAGCCATGCTTTTCACAAGCACTTAAATTCAGGAGGAAAAGGAAAAAGTGAAATCAGATAGAAATGCAGGTCTGTTTGCTGTTTTCTCCAATGAAATGGTTCTGGGTAAACAGCAGACGCCTTTGATGAAATCCCAGCAGGCTTAAACAATAAAGCTGGTTACAAACTCAATCTGGCGCAGATATCAGATCTGAAATTGTTTCAAAAAACATGTCAACATTTTCTAATGCTGCTGCAAAACTTCCTCGGCACTTTGCCACAAGCTGCATCTGTGACGCAGGACCTGCACCGCTGTCCCAGCTCCTGCTCCCACTGCTGCCCTTCCCAGGGGGAGCCCTGCCCTGGCACCTCTGCAGCCCTCTGCCAGCTGGGACACCCTGAGCTGCAGGAGGATGCTCAGCAGCATCACCTGGGAGGCAGGAGATGCACATTCCCAGCCCCGTGCTCAGGGCACTCTGGGTTGTTTTCCAGCTCTAACTGCAGTTTCCATCCCTGGGCACAGCCTGGCTGAGGCTTTGCAGTGCTGGAGGCCTGGAAGTGCAGGATGAGGGGCATCAGGCAGAGCGGGCATCCCTCTCATCAAATCCCAGGGATGGAATTCAGCTCTGGGTTCATCCCAGGTGTTACCAAGGACAACTGACTTTTCCGTGGAAAAACAATTTGCAAAGCCTTGTGGTTGCAGAGGAGCAGAGCCTGGTGCCCCTCCTGGGTTCTGCATCCTGCTGGGACACCAGGGCAGGATGAGGCTGCACGGGGATGCACAGGTCCAGCTGAGGGAATGCCTCGCTGGGGGCAAAGCTTGGTCCCTCTCCTATTGGTGATGGGCACAACAGGGACCATCTAGTGCAGGGCAGCTGGGTCAGGGTGACAGGAACTCTGGCAGCTCCATTGGTGTTGGGGTGACAGGGACCATCCAAACTCAGAAAACATGCAGAGCAAGAGTGCAATGAGGCAGGTCCTCCGCTGGCACTGCCAGGACCAGCCTGCCGGTTACGTGGCACTGGCACTTCCCAAACTCTGTCAGCACCTGGGGTCTCTGGAGGACAGCAGGGGATGCAGCTGAGGGGGTGAGAGGAGGAGGAGGAGGAGAGGAGGAGGAGCAACTGGTCCCACCACAAACACAGTGTCTTGGCACTGGTTAAAAAGCCAGCACCAGCTCTAAAGTTATTTGGGGTCTCCCTAAGGCTCCCACCTCCATCCATAAGGGACCTGTTCCACTCATCCCACGTTGGATCCAGCCCTACACACACCCCATCCCACACCCTAAGGAAGCCCCCAGCCCAGGGCTGATGCCTGCCACAGCTCATGTCCCATGTGGCTGTGATGGAGAGGCAGAACCTTCATCCCTCCCACAACTGGAAATGACAAAAGGGATGCAGGAGAGGAAAAACGGGGCACGACGAAGAGGATGAGGAGGGCGGGCAGCCCTGGGGGGTGCAGGGCTGAGCCCCGGGGCAGCACAGGGGATGTGGCAGAGCTGACCCCTGTGCAGAGGTTGCCTCTGCCATCGATCCCTGTTGCACTCAGGCTCATTAGGGCCGGGGAGCTGCTGCGAGCGGCTGCTGGAGGAGACAGACGGGGGGAGCGCTCGCTGTGGCTCCCTGGATCGTATTAAATATTTACTTTGTTTTGTTTTGTTTTTCCCAGCTATATTGATCAGAGATGGAGTGGGGAGGGGGTGGGGTGGGGGGAGCAAGGGGGTGCTGTTGGATGCTGGGAGGGAAAAGCAGAGGAAACGACTGAGCTGGGAAACGAGGACAGACCGTGTCAGGGCGTTCCCGAGGGATTCACCTGCTCTCCCAAGGGACACCCAGAGCTGTCACCCTACAGAGATGCTCCCCTCAGAGCCATTCACCCCCTTCAGGGTCGGGATGGATACCACCAGCACACGGGGATAGCAGTGGGGCACCTTCCACTCCCCATCCCACACCAGCCCCGTCTCGAGGGATGCGGGATGGGGGGGGATGCCCAAGGCAAAAGCATCTCATAGCTCGGGGTATCCCCCCACCCCCGGCCGAGAGGTGCCCCCCGCATCCAGGCTGGGCCCCGGGAGCGGCCGCGCAGTCGGCACTGTTTCTATTTCGAGAGGAGCTCTACTGGAAAAGGAACAAAAGCCGAGGGAAGCTATAAATAGCCGCCTCCTTCACACCAGCGCCTCCTCCGCCCAAGCATCCCGAGGCCGGGGGGGTCCCGGAGCCTGGCCCGGGCTCAGCCCCACTGCCAAACCCCCTCCACGTCTCCGAGCCAACATCTCCATCTGAAAACCAGAGGGAATAATAAGCCGGGGAATATCTGCCGCCGAAGCAGAACTGGCTCGGAGCAGCGGTGTGCCAAGTTACCCGGCGGCTCTGCCCAGCCACAGCCCCGTTCCCCGAGGGATTTGCCACTGCCCAGCCGGGCTCTGCACCCAAAAACACCCCGCGGGGACGGATTCCACCACCTGGGGATGCTCTTCTTGTCCCTGGCCCTGTCTGCGGCTGGCAGGGAGCAGGAGGAGCCGAGTAGCTCGGGCAGACCTACTTTCAAGGCTTTAATCCTTTTTGCTTAAAGAGTCTTTTTTTTTTCTCTCTCTCTCTCCTCTCTTTCTTTTTTTTCCCCTTTCTTTTCCTTTCCGCGCGGCAAAGATGGGGTCTGATCAGAGGAGAGACGCAGGGAGCTGACAAGCTGCGGCGTACGGAGAGAAAGGAGAAAGAAATACATATTTATTACCCTCAATTATTAAAAAATAGATAGCAGCAGATCTTAGGCCCTGGCAGAGGCACTGCAGAGTCGTTTGTCTGAGGACTATTTTGTTTTTTAAATTCCATTGAAATTATAATACGCCGGGCTTGTTAGCACAAACACCCCGGCATATCCCTGCCGAGGGGGGATCATCCCGGCCCCTCCGCTGGCTCGGGTGTGCCTCCCGCAGGGTGGCTGTATCCAGCACCCGATGGGATGCCGAATTTGCAGGCAGCGGGGAGGGAAGGAGGGAGGCAGGAGCTGGTAGCGGATGCAGCCGGCAGCTTTTGTCCCCCTCTGCCTTCCCCCCGCGGGGATCAGAAGGGATCTGCCCGGGGCCAGCACGTACCAAATGCACATGGATGCCCAGCTGGGTGAAGGTCTCATGGACAAGATCCTCACCCAGGTCACCTCGGGCCAAAAAAAGCCCGGTGACATTCTCCGTGCCCAAGGACGGGCTTTGCACCCCTGGGGTGGCACCGTGGGGGTCCCGCGGTCACGGGGATGGGGTTTCCCCGAGCAAATCAATGCAAACGCTGGTGCAAATGCAGCTGGAAAAAAAAAAAAAATAGAAAGCGGTTCCCAAGTGCGGCACACGGGGCTGGCGGAGCCGCTGGCACCTCCCCTCCGCTTGCAGGGCTGCTCCGTAAGGAGCCCTGCCAGAGCAGCGGCAGCCAAATTCCCTCCCCAGTAAACAGCGGCTGCATCCTCCCCGGGTGATGGCGATGCCGGGACCTCGGGAGCACGTGGAGCACCTCTGACACCCTCCGGCTCCAGAACCGAGCCCTCCCCACACACGGGATCTGTTGGGATGGGCTGGACCTCCACGGACCTGCTGTGCCATCACCTCTCCAGGGCCAAAACCGGCTGCCACCCCATCCCGCTGGCCATGAGAGACACGGCCGTGACAGGAACCAGCTTTTGGCACTGTGAGCCACCAGAGCGGTCACGGCTCTCCCGGCCCAGGCTGGAGCACCGCTAAAAGCTGCTCACCAAAGCTGGGCGGGCTCCAAGCTGCCGTGCCGGCTCCGAGCCGCTGTGCCAACACCACCGGGAAGCAAGCAGCCAGCGGGCACATATGCTGTTCAAAAGGAAAAGGAGCTTTCTACACCAAATGGAGCATTTTCCGCTTAATAACCCCCAATCCTAATCTGTGCAAAGAAGATTGCCCCCCGCATCTTCCTGTCCTGCATCTGCCGCTCGCCCTGCCCGCACTTAACACCCGGGCAGAGCCACTGCTGCCCCATCAGCACCTGCCCCCAGCAGGAAAAGCAGAGAAAAAGCTGCCACGGGGAAAGCAGGCGATACCCAGGAATGGGCTCATCTCCTCTGTCAGCAGCGAGCCTTCACCATTTGTCATCAGTAAAAATAATACTCCTAAAAGTGTCCCCCCTCTGATTGCCGGGCTGTGGGTTTCCATGGTGATGCTGCTCCGCAGGGATGGCACAGGGGGATCGGTGGGATTGGTGCTTCCTCCATTTGGGAGATGGGACGTGGGGTTGACATCCGGAGCGAGGACAGCACCAGCCCTGCTGCTGGCACAGGATCCTGAGGCTGAGCCAGCTCTTTCCACCTTGGGCTTGAGCAGCCTCACCCAAAATAGCAGGGGAAGAGCAGCCTTGCTGGAGAGGACACGGATGCTCCTGTATCCCAGTGGTGCTCCTGAGGCCATGCCCTGCACCCTGTGCCAGCACACGGATCCCCAGCTCCTCCTCACTGACTCCCACCAGGATCCCCCTGCTCCTGGCCTCACGGCTCTCCCTGCAGCCTCCCACTTGTTGCCTCTGCTCTTAAATCAGAGTTCAGCCTCCTTTGGTGGGTTCTGAATGAGGGCAGCGCCTCACCCATCCCAACCTTCTGGGAACCAAACAACAGCCACCACTGCTGGGGTGTGGGTGCCTGTGCTGCTGCTGCTCCACCAAAGTGCTCTGCAAACATAATCTGCTCTTAATAACCCAACTCTCTATTGATCGTGGCTGAACCCTGGAATTGCACTTTGCAAACAAAGCCCAAATTTTCGGCTGTTTGGGGGAGACTGAAGCAGCTCCCTGGGGTAGGGATGAGTGGCAGTGTCACCCAGGGGTGCCCTAATGTGGGGCATAGTGGGACAGGTGATGTAAGGCTGAAGTGGCCGTGTCCTGGGTCACTCCTCTGCAAGGGTGGGCTTTGCCTCCACACTCCCACAGGGGCACAGCCAGGAGCAGGGGACACCCCAGTGTGAGGCAGCCCTGGTCACACCTGGCCACCATCACATCCCTCCAGGCTCCCACACTTCCCTGTTTTTTGCCTTCAAACAAGATTTTGGCTCTTGCTGTCAAAACCCATCAGCAGTTTCCAGCAGCCCAAGCTCCTGCCTGGCCCCAAGGCAATGACATCCCACTCACGGCCTCATCCTGCACACCAGGGAGCCCCACTGCCCCTGCTGCTGGCCTGTGCCACTGGCTCCAGTGCTGCCAGGTGCTTCAGGGAAAGATGGGTGTGAAATCACACTGGAAAATGCATCTTTTTACATCTCCCCAGCAGGTTCACTGATGTTTTTAGGGCAGTGCTTCGAGGCCACCTGGAGTGTCACCCACAGCTTCCAGCACCCAGATGGGACTGCAGGGCACAGGGTGTGGCATTTTAGGCAAAAGGTGGGAATAACATCCAGCTGAGAGTGGCCATGGCTCTGAGCCTGCCGGGCTCCATCAGTGCAGGTCACTGAGCAGCCATGGCTCCTTCACATCCCAGCTCCAGGTCCAGGGAGGTCTCGTCTGCCGAGCCTTCCTCTCTCCCCCCAGCATCACCACAGGGACAGCCTGGGCCACATCCTGACCCCCTCCCTTGCTTCACCGGGCACAGAGAGCTTGTGGCTTCCTATCAGCTCTTTATGAAATTAAACTTTTATAAGCAGAAAGGTTTCTGGGCTCTTGGCTCCCCGGCGCAAGAACCGCAGTCCAGCCTGCGCCTTCACCCTGCCCACTGACTGCTGCCCTGGCAGGGAGGGATGGAGGCTGGATGCCCCCCTGATGGCATGAGCGATGGAAGGGATGGGGATGTGGCTGCCCATGACCTTGGTGTCATCCTTGACCTGGAAATCTCCTTCTCCTGCATCGCCAGCATTGCACTCCTGCCTGCGGCTGCCTGCGGCCACCTCGGACAAGGCTGTGACACCCTCACCCAGGATGGAGTGCACCCCACGCTGTCACCCACTGCCATGCACCAGTGACATCCCACCGCACAGAACCACCCTGAATCCCACCAGTGACTTCACAGTTGAAGCTCACGGGGTGCAAGAGGCCTAAAATGCCCTCAGGAATAGCAGCACTTGCCCGGCCATGCTGTCACCATCCTGCTGAAAATGACTTTGCCTGTGTGGCACCCCATGTGAAGCTGTCCCCTCAGAGCTGCCTCCCTTGGAGGTGTCAACCATGGCACAGCTCCTGCTGCCTCAAGCCCTGCCATGGCCCCAGCCTCAAGCCTGGTCCCTGGCAGTGGGACGTGGAAGGCGGCGGCAGTGCCACCATCAGCCCGTGCTGCCACCAGCACAGCCTTGCACTGCCACCATCCTTGACAAAATCAGCCACCCCGAGCCCCACAGAGGGGTTTGGCCCCAGCCCAGAGCTCCAGCAGCAGCTGTTCCCTTGTCCCCTTGCTTCACATGTTGGATGTCCCCTTTGCACCACGCTTTGGGCAAATGCTGGGGATGGGGATGCCCTGCCCAGGGACACCTGGCCACGGTGAGGCAGGGAGGGGAGAACCTGTCGGCAGGATGGAGGCCTCCTCTAACTGCCTGTTGAATTATTCAGGAACGGTATTAACTTATAAATGAGTGTGTTTGACTGATTTTGTGGTTGATGTACAGATAAATTCTAATGAAAGACAGCTACAAGATTTTAAATTATTAATTAGACTGCCACTTAACAAAGCCTATTTGGCACTCTATTTCCTTGCTTAACAAGACAAAAACTTTAAGAATAGGTTTTGCTTTAGCCCACAGGCTCTTCAATTTGCATTTTGTTTTTCTAGCTCCACAAATGAAAGCTGTAGATCTTGACCTTAACAGGCTACCCCTGGTGGGATCCAACCCTGTCAGTAGCCTCGCTGCCTGTCTCCACATCAGGCTCCCAGTTTCCCGGCCTGGATGATGCTTTTCCTCCAGCCAGCTGCACCAGGGCTGGGAACCGAGGCTGGAAAGCAGGACTGCTCCAAAGGCTTGGGGTTAACAAACCTCAAGTCATCAGCCAGGCTGGGTTAATACACCAGACAAAGCTGAGGCGGGAGCCAGAGAAAGGAGCATCCGAGTGCGAGGCCACAGAGCCGCAAGGTGACATTTCCCCCAGCGGGAAAAAGCCTCTCTGGGTTGGCAGAAGGGGCTCTGCCCTGCCTGGGGGTCTGCACGCCAATGCCAGGGGCTGCACACGCAGCGTTGGCACCTTCTCCTCTGCTCGAGCCTCGTCGGAGAGGGGCATGTGCTGCCGGTGGCGAGGGCTGGGCCTGGGGCTGTGTGGCCGCCCCCTCCCTGGGGCACGGGACAGCAGTGGGGGGTCCAGCCGGGGTCCCCCCGCACGGCACCGCTGTCCCCAGCATCTCACCGGGACTGGCCCCGATGCAGCGGGGCCGGGGGTCCCGTCCCTCCCGCCCAACCGTCCCGGACCCCCCGGGAGGGCCGGCAGCTCCCCTCGCCGTGATGTCACAAAGCTCCCCGATGATGTCCCAGGCGGTTGCCATGGAAATCGCGTGATGTCACAGCGGAGCGATTCTCCTCGGGGGGGGCCGAACGGGACGGCTCGCCCCAACTTCCCCGCCGAACCCCCCGCACTCCCCGGTGAGCGCCGTTTCCCGTTCCCTCGCCCTGAGGGACGAGCACCGACCCCCCCGCCCCGCGCCCGCCGCATGCCCGCTGCCTCCGGGACCTGCCGTACCCCGGTCCCCGCGGGACCCGCCGCCTTCCCGGTCCTGCGGGACCCGGCGCCTGCCCTGCCTCCCTTCGCTCCTCCCGGTCTCCCGCCTCCCCGCCGCGCTGCGCTCCCGCCGGTGCCGCTCCCCGGGGGGTGCCCGAGCCTCGGTGGCGGCGCCGGTAACACGGTGGCGGCGGGGGGCGCCCGGCGGCGCGGCCCCAACTTCGGCGGGGAGACAAACTTCGGGGCCGGCCCCGCTGCCCCCGGTGCCCGCGGCACCCGGTGCCCTCCCGGTGCGGTGCTCACCTTGGCGGAGCATCTTGGAGCCGGGGCGGGCGCGGTCTCCCGGCGGCGGCGGCGGCGGCGCTCAGAGCCTCGGGCGCGGCGGCGGCGAGCGGTAGCGGCGGCGGCGGCTGCTGCTGCTGTACCGGGAACGAGGAGCCGGAGCCCGGGCGAGCGGCCCCCGCGGGGGCATGGCGGGCCGAGCCGCAGCGGCACCGGGGAGCGCCGGCCCCGGAGCACCGGGGAGCGCCGGCCGCGCCTCTGCCCGCCGCGCGTCCCGCCGCCGGCTTTTAGGGGGGAGCCGCCCCCTCGGGGCTGGGGCCGCCGCCGCCCCCCACCCCCTCGGGCAGAGCCTATAAAGGGGTGCCCGGTGCCGGTGCCGCGCTGCCTGCAGCGGCGGGCAGGGCTGGGCAGGGCGGGGCGGGGCAGCGACGGGGCGGGCAGGGCTGGGCCGGGCTGGGCTGGGCTGGGCTGGGCGAGCCCCCCCCGGGCCCCCCCTTCCGCTGCCGCCGCCGCCTCTCCCGCCTCCCGTGGACAGTTCGTGAAAGTGCCGCTGCTCCCGTTCCCCGCGCCGCCGCCCTCCCTCCGCCCCACCGGGGGGTATGGCCCAGCGCCGCCCTCCCCGAATCTCTGCGGTCCCCCCGGGACCGACTGTCACCCCCGGCACATCGTTGTCCCCTCTGCCGTTGTCGTCCACACGGTGCCCCGTTATCGCACCGAGGCTCCGCCGCGCCGCCCCGCGCCTGCCGCGATCACGGCTGTCCCCGCTGTCCCGCCTGCCCAGCACCGTCCCTGCCGCTCTCCGGGGACCCGCCGTCCCCTCGGCCCCTTATCGTCCCCTCTGCCCGCCGTGTCGCCGCGTCCTGCCGAGATGTCGCCGTCCGATCCGGCTCTCCGCCGTCCGCGCTGTCCCCGCCGCCCCGGCACGGTCCCAGCCGCTCCCTACGGTGCCCTCCGCCCCTTCTCGTCCCCTCCGCCCACCCGCTCCCTGCTGTCCCACCGGGGTCACCGGGGGCTCTGCTGTCCCCTCTGCCTCCCGGTCGCCGCTGTCCCCTTTGTCTCTCGATTCCTGCTGTCCCCGCACTCTCCGCCGCGGTCCCGACACCCCGATGCCCCCGAGCTGTCCCCGCTGTCCCCGGACAGTCCCTCCTGCCTCCTCCCCCGTGCACCACAGAGGGTCCCGTTATCCCCTCGGGAACGCAGCTGTCCCCACAGCCCCGCCGGGATCGCCGCTTTCCTCGGGGGATCCCCGCTGCCTCCTCGGTCTTCTATCGTCCCCTGGAGGTCCCCGCTGACCCCGGACTGTCCCTCCTGCCTCTCGAGGGTCCCTCTTGCCTCCTTCCCTCAGTCCCACCGCGGGTCCCGTTATTCGCACGGGAACGCTGCTGTCCCCGCTGCCCCAAGAGGGTCCCGTTACTCCACCGGAGGCACCGCTGTCCTCACTGCACAGTCGGGATCCCCGTTGTCTCCAGGGGGTCCCCGTTACCCTCGGGTCCCTCTTGCCCCATGCTTCGCAGGGGCGTGAGGGGGACACACACAGACCCATCACCGTGACAAAGTCCTCGGTGCCCCCGCCCCGTCCCCGTGTTAACGTTAGGACCGTTAACCCTGAAACTGTCAGCACCGCGATGGATGCCGCGGGACCACGTCCCCGACGTGAAGGGCGGACAGCCCCGCCATCGCAGCGCTTGTCACATCCCACTGCACTCCCAGCGTCCCGCTGGGACCATGCCGAGAGCGCTCGGTCCCGGCCGCACCGCCCGTCCCGTCGGGGCCAGCCCGTGCGCTCCCGAGCTCGATCTCTCGGCCGGCGACTGCTCCGGCCTTGCGCGGGGATCGCTTAGTGCTGCCTTCCCGCCCCCACGTGCGCACAGCTATGGCGGCCCCCGTGCGGCCCGGGAGCGTGGCCCCGGTGCCCGCCAAAGGTGGGCTGGGACCGGCTCAGCGCGGGGCTTCTGGTGCCGCTACCGGGCGCTGTTTTGCTTGCCTCGACGGGGTTGACCGGGCCGGTGGCGGGAGGTGGCTCCTCCACCGTCCCGGCCACCCCCGCCGCCGGCCCGGCCCAGCTGGCCCTTTGTCGGTTGTCCCGTGGGCCGTGCGGGGAGGGTTTGGTGGCTCGTGAGTGCCGATGTTGGGCTGGAAATAGTGAATAATCCCCCTGCTGTCACTCCCCCGCTGCACTCTGGCATCGCCGAGATGTAGGGGGGCGGTTGCTGTCGGGGGGCGGCTTCAGGATGAGGCTCCCGGGGATGGCTCACCCGGCCCTGGGCGGCTTTTTCCCGGTGGGATAACGGGATCCCCTTGCTGGGGAAACGGGGGTGCATTAGAGTGTCACCGGGGTGCTGGCCCTGAGGGGCTGTGCGTGCTGTCCCCTCGCTGTGGGAACAGCCAGCTGTACTCACAGGGTTTCACATCGTTACTGCGGTGCTTTCTGGGCTAATAAAAGCCGCTTTGTTCCCCAAAAAAGCGTCAGCAATCTGCTCCCAGCGTGCAGGGCAGGACCCCAGCCCTTTGCCCATAGGGATGTGAGCAGAGTGACCCAAGGACAGCGCGGCTGCAGTGGCCCGTGGCGTGCGGGCTGCGCTGCCCTCTGACGGCTCCTTTCGGTCCCCTCCCCGTTTGTCCTCCAGCCCGAACCCGGCAGGTGGCCCAGCAGATCCCCGAGGACATCCTCGGGAACGCGGAGCTGCGGGAGGCGGCGGAGGCCCTGCCCCCCAACTACAACTTCGAGATCCCCAAGACCATCTGGCGCATCCGGCAGGCTCGGGCAAGGAAGGGTGAGCGTTGCCCCCGGGGGATGAGCGGTTTTGGGGCTGGTTTGTGCTGCTGAGCCTCCCCGTGGGGCAGGTGAGGCTGGGGCTGAGCTGCTGCTGTGCCCTCGGTGTGTTTAGGCTCTGTGTTGGTGAGCTCTGCTCCTCTCGAGGGGGGTTAATAGATCTGTATCTCTGGATTATAATCACATTGGACAGGACAGGTTGAGCTGCGTGGACCTGTCAGCCTGGAGATGTGTCTGGGATGCTGGCCAGGTCCCTGCTGTGCTCCTCTTGCCTCTCTCCTCTCTCCCTGCACTTTCCTAACACACTGCTGGAGTTGGCAAGAGGGAGCCCCACAACACCGGGCACCAGGTGGGGCTGGCAGGGAGCTGGGCCGTGCTGCTCTCTGGTCTGAACCTTCCTCAGAGGGTTGTGTACCCCCAGAGGAGCAGGGAATGATTGTGGAGGCTTCAGGAGTGGTGCCAGGCCTTTCCCTGCACAGCCTGTGCATCCCACTGAGCAGCGTGTGCTCAGCTAGTGGGGAGCAGGGCTCGGAGCTCTCCCCCCATCCCCGGGTGTCACCAGCGTCCCCACCCTGCCTTCTTCACCTGCAGGCAGGGGCTGCTCGTGGGGCAGAGCCGGATTTGCAATGCTTTCTATCCACCTGGGAATGTCTCTGCCTGCTGCCACCGAGCTGGCAGGGCTGGCAGGCGTCACGGGGATGTTCTGGAGGCTGAGCCGCTCGCGGCTGCCATGCCGAAGGGCCGGAGGGTGTGGGGCTGCCTGGCCCATTCCGGCTCTGGGGTGGGAGTCGGGGCTGGGCGTGTCCCAGCAGGACCCGGCGGGGCCGCCCAGCCGTGCTGCTCTGGCTTTCCTCGCTGTGTTTTGCTGCTTGGCACCTCCTAATTAAATGTAAATATGCGGCTGGGATTTAGGCTTCCGAGCTGGGAGCCGAGCCCATCAGCCAGCCAGCCGTGCTGGGATTTAAAAATCCGCGTGTGCAGAGACCAGCCAGGGGCTCGTTGCTGGGGGAACGCAGCCTCCCACAGGGCTGCAGCCAGCCCTGCCTGTGCCCTGCCTGCTGTGGGGTTTGGGGGGCTGGGGAGCACCCCCTTTCCCCATTGTGCTGTGACAGTGGAGAGCGACCTCCTGCCAACTTGCTGTTTGCTGATCTGGGGTGGAGGGCAGCCCCAAATGGGCCAAAATGGTCTCAGATGGGCTCAAAGGGGGATGCTGGGATGTGGAACCTCATCCCTGCCAGGTCAGGCAGGGGCTGGCAGAGCACATGCAGCTTTCCTTGGGCCCTGCAGGTTGGAACAGGGTGGGATCAGCCTAATTTGAGCCAGGCCTTTACACAGCTCCATGCCGGCCAGCGGGTTGGGCCTGGAAGCATGGGGATTTTGTTGGAGGGGAATCTGGAGAGAGTGTTTGGATAGATAGCATGGAAGCTGGGATATCTTAGTGGGATTGGGAAGTGAAACAACAACAGGATTAATGGGGCCTCCTCCATTTACCTCCTCCATCATGGTCCCTGCTCCTCCCCACCACCCCGTGGAGGACTCCTGGCTGGACCCCAGGCACTGGGCAGTTTGCTGGCCTTTGGAAGAAGAGGGATTGTTCTGATTGTTCTGTGAGGAGGGAGCAAATGAGGAAACATAATTTGTTGTTGAATAAATTCCTGCAAGGCACAATGCTGCGGCTGTTGCTGGCCACCCTCCTGAAATGGAGAGAGAAGCTGTGAGGGAGGTGTAGAGAAGGGCAGTGAGGATGATCAAAGGTTTGGAGCAGCTTCTGTATAAGGAGAGATTAAATAGGTTTAGATCCTTTAGCTGGAAAAGAGGTGAACGAAAGGGGATATGATAGGGATGTAGAATTGTGAATGATGTGGAGAGGCTGAACAGGGGATGATTATTCACTCTTTCTTGTACCAGGAGAACCAGGGGCACACGTTTACATTATTAGGAGCAGGTTTAAAATAAACACAAGAAAGTACCTTTTGCTGTGCAGCACATAATTATAATCTGGAAGTCATTACTGTGGGAAGTGGGAGAGACCAGCAGTGTCAGCGGGTTCAGAGAGGGATGAGGTGTGTGCACAGGGGGAGTGGATGCAGCCCAAGGCAGGACAGTCTGCACCCCAGCTGCCAGAGCCACCCGGATTTTTGGCCAACACCTGGCTGGTTTGGGGAGGGTGGTTTGTGGCTGCACCTTGAGCTGGTCCCCACTTCAAGATGTCCCTTCCAGCCTCCTAACCCCGTGGCTGTTTCTCTTCCCAGTGGCCCTGCAGATGCCAGAAGGGCTCCTCATGTTTGCCTGCACCATCGCTGACATCATTGAGCGGTAAGAGCATGGCTTTTCCCTGCAGGGCTCTGGGGCTGGCCAGGGGACAGGATGGGGGCTATTGCTGGGGATGGGTTGGCCACTGGGCAGGAAGAGGCCCAGGGCTATGGATGAGGAGGTGCTCTGCCTGGCTGGACACAGCTGGGCAGCCCTGTGGCAGGTGACAAGGACCTGCTGCTATCCCTGGGGACAGGGACCGGCTCGGTGCCAGCCCAGCCCTCTCTGCTCGGCTTCTCCTCCCGTCTCCACTGTGCTGGGAGCTGCTGACAGGCTCAGCATGCCGGGCCCCGCAGGGGTGCTGGAGCCGGGAGCAGCCGTGTTAACAACCGGCTGACGCCAGCCCGGTGCCACGGCAGCGCAGCCGGGGAGGGCCGGCAGCGGGGCCACCGCTGCGGCAGGGACCCAGCCTCCTCCCCCCGGCCTCGTCCTGCCTCTGCAGCCACGCTGCCCGGCACGGAGATGTGCAGGGGCAGCCCTGCTGCGGCTGGGGAGGCTTGAGGCCACGGTGATAGCACGGAAAGGGTCACTCCTGCTGGGTGACCCTTTCGCCACAGCTCCTCTCTTGATTTTTCCACGCCGCTTGAGAGGCGAGGCTGAGGCACTGGAGAGGGCTGTGCAGTGACAGTGGATGCAGGCACCTTGCAGAAATTGGCCGTGATCTCTCTCCTGCTGAGCGCCGCTGCCTTCCTCCCCACCCACCACAGCCCCCTCCGCAGCCCCTCTCTGTTTTAGCACAATGAATTAGTGCTAATAGCACTTTGTGCCTGTCTGCCATCGGGGTCGTGGCACTCATTAGCAGCTGCCTTGCCGAGGCCGGTAGCCTCGCTGGGTGCCTGCCGTGCTGGGTGGGAAGGCAGCAGTGCCCGCGGGCTTTGTCCCCGCTCTGCTGTCGCCTCCCCCGCGGCAGCCCCGCACTGGGTGGGAAGGTGGGCGCGGGCAGGGGGCGGGCGGGGGGGCAGGGGATGGGTGTGAGTGTGGGCAGCTCCGCGTGGGTTTGTCCCTTTAAGTGGAGCTGCCTCCTCTCCGGCTTTGGCACCCAGCCGCTTTCATGTCTCCGACTTCAAAGGCAGCGGATTAAGGGGCTCTTTTATCTGAATGAAACCTTAAGCCCCACTTCCCAGTGGATGGTGGATTCCAGGGTGCTGAATGCCAGGGTGCCGCTGGTTTCTAGGGTGCTGGCATCCTTGCTGGGCTGGTGAGGAGTGCTGGTGAGAGATGGGTACTGCGTGGGTGGAGGTGCCCAGCCAAGGGAGGGGGATGTTGGGGCACTGATGGGATGGTGTTTGGATGTGGGATGGCTTCAAGGCTGAGCAGGAGGGCTGTATCCTTCCCTCACTGCCACCATGCAGTATCCAGAGACACTCCACTGCCACTCCCTTACTGGGAGCACTGGGTGCCATCTGTGACCCTGGCTGGGCATGTGGCTGTGCTGGGTACCAGCACTGCCAGCCAGAGGATTGTGGCTGTGGTCAGGAGTGAGCCCAACCCTGTATCCACTCTCTCGAGGGCACACTGGGGACCCAGTTACACTGCTGGAGGTGAGGTGTGAATCGGCAGGTGGCCTCGTTAGCTCCTGCCTCTTCCTGCTATTAATATTCATCGCCAGCATTAATGTGGAATGGAAGCTCGGCCACCCGCTCCTGCTGGCCCTCCTCACCCAGTGCTGGGGCCGGATGAGCCTCCAACGTGACAGGAATTCCTGCAGCTGTGTGCTCTGGCTGCTGTCACCAGGCTGGGGACAGGGGCTTGGGGTACCATCAGCCCTGGGCTGGTGCCCCTTCCTCCTGGAGACAGAGAGGATGTGAGGGCTGAGCGTGACTGGAATACCTGTGTGCCCACTGGGGGCATTGCTCAGCGAGCAGCCCCTTTCCCCAGCCCATCCTCAGAGCCTCCTGCCCTGTCCTTGCTGGTAGGAGTCCGGGGAGTGAGTTCCCCCTCCCCTGCATTCTCTGCTGCTGGCTGCAGAGCCATGCTCGGGGCTGCTGCCCCTGGGGTGACAGTGCCCACCCCTGTGTGTTTCGGTTGAACTGGAGCCGTGTCAGCTGCCACTCAGAATATTTATCCCTTCTGCTGGAGCTGCCTTCTAATAGAATATTTGTGCCATGGCCTGGTGGTGCTGGGAGAGCCGAGAGCGGGGGTGTAGCTCACTCCCCCGCATCACAGGTGGCTCGAGGGGGACACGCTGCTCGCCGTGCGTCTGTCTGTCCCCGTGCAGTGGGATGGCAGTGTCACCATGTCCCTCACTGCCATGTGGGAGTGAGCAGGCCCCCGGGGAGCTCCGTGGAGTAAGGAGGGGAGGGAGGCGGCCAGGTGGGGCCTGTCTGAGCTTCCCAGCATTGCACTGGCGCTGGCCAAGCCCCGAGGGGCTGCGGGGATGAAGATGTAGCCGAAGCATCGCAGCCGCCGCCGGAAAGGCCGGTGGGGTTCTCAGCCTTGGAGCCTTTGAAATCGAGAGCACACTCGGAGCCTTGACCGGTGTGAGGCCAGTTAATTACCGTTAATAGGTTTGTCATTGTCAAAGCCGTGCCGTGCCGGGGCGAGTGGCCGGGCTGCGGGGGGGGGTGTCGGGGCCGGGGTCTTCGCGCTGCCGGCGCCACATCACGACACTCCCGTGGCACCTTCCAAATTGGCTCCATTTGTCACGGCTGATGTAATTCGGCAGAGAGGAACTCGTGCTGAGGGGCGGCAGCGTGGAGAGCCGCGTGGGGGGAGCTCGGACCACAGCTTGGGGAGGGGCAGCCCCCCAAGCCCACCCGCTGTCACGCCGGGGAGGTGACAGTCGTGTCCCCCTGCGCCACCAGCTTGCGGCTGGGGGCTGTGCAGCCAGGAGCGAACCCCTGCTTCCCTCCCTACCGGGGCTGGAGCAGACGGATCAGCTGGGCTCTCAGCTGGGCTTTTGATTCCGTGTTAATAAAGTTGGCTGTCAGGCTTCGCAGCTGCTAATCCCTCTGTCTTCCTGTGCCACTGCCGGGGTGAGAGGCTCCTGCTAATCAGCCGAGGCTTGGTGGCAGGGATGGGCAATGGCAGGGGGGCCCAGGGGTGTCCTGATGCCTGCAGAGGCTGCCCTGCCATAGCTTTAAACACCTCCCAACTCCCAGTGGCTTTCAAACACCTTTTTAAACAGCTCCCAACTCCCAGTGGCTTCTGAAGATCCATGTGAGGCGGTGCTGGAGGTGCACAGACCGTCCTAGTCTCATCCTGGTGACTCAGGAGCAGACAGGGACTTTTTGGAGTGTTTAACTCTTTATTGCTCCTGGTTGAGCAATAAAGAGTTAAACATCTGTGTGCACAGCCCAACAGCTGTGGCAGAGCTTGAAATGCCCCCCTATGGCCAGGACCAAAGAGGCACTGATGGATAGTGTGCCCCACAGTACCCAGTGCCATACCTGGTGTGCCCAGCAGGTTCCCAGTGCCAGCAGGTGCCAGGTCCCTTGGCCAGGCAGGTCTGCCATGTGGCACTGAGCAGTGTGGGACTGAATGCTGTGATGAAGCTGGCAGCATCACCAGGAGGTCCCAAAAGGCCACCCTGGGACACTAACAGAGACCAGGATCTGGCCTCAGCTGCACAGTGCTGTGGCTCTGCTGGCCAGCGCTGCCTTCCCTTCTTCCCTCGTCCTTTTCAGCACAACCTGGAGGCTCTGGCAGCGGGTGCACACTGTGCAGGGGAATTTAATCACTGTCATTAACCACACAACAGCATCATTAGGAGGAATGAAGTTCTCACTTCATTGGAGATGTTCAGAGCCTTCTACCCGGGTGGTGCCTGTGACAGGGGGATTGGGCTGGGGGGAATGTGTGGGGTCTGTAGGGCTGTCACCTCCCAGGGCTGGGATGTGCCAGCACAGGTGTGGTGCCCACCACCAGTGCTGCATGCCACCTCCTTGTACCCCACAGAGCTCTGTGTTGTGAAGAGAGGACAGGCACCATCCAGACACAGGATGGTCATGGTGTCTTTACAGCCAACGTGCACTGCCCCTTGGTTTGCCTTATTTTGAGGTTTTTTTTGCTGCTACAGGACCAGCAAAGCTGGGGTGGCCTGGGACTTGCCCCTTGTGAGGTGGTGTTTGCCCTGCCACCTATAGTGAGGACAGAGTGGGAAGTCCCCTCAGGGCAGGGGACCCAGCTGGAGATGGTTCCTCCTGGGGGACTGTGGGGACACCCACCTCTCCCCATCATGCCCCACTTGCAGAAGCTCTGTGGGGCTCCATCATTGCCCAGCTGCAGCCTGGCTCTTCCAGCACCAATTGCAATAAAATCACAAACTCATTATTTTAATTATGTGCAGCCTTCCTGTGCTAATGAAGTTTGGAGTCTGGTAATGGGGCTTGGTGATGGGCTTCTCTGCTAATTAAGTGCACTATTTTCAGCCAGGGCTGGGCTCAGCCCCCAGAGCCCAGGACAGCAGCACCCACTGTGCTGCTGTGTCCTGGGACACGCTGGGCTTGGGCACAGGGCAGGCACTGGGGGTGGAGTTTGTGGGGTGATTATGGGGTGATTGTGGGGTATTTGAAGGGCCATATGCAGGTGAGGCAGGTGGCTGTGAGGCAAGGGGCAGTCTGCACTGTGTTCCTAGCACAACATGCAGACACCCTGGCATCCCAGTGCTGCCTCCATCCTCCCATAGCACAGGGGTGCCAGGACTGGCCACTCTGAGCCCAGTCCCCTCAATCCCCTCCCCCCCAAGGGCTAGTGGACACACAGAGGCTGAGGACTCATCCCTGCTGGGGAGAGCAGCTCTGCCTCATGGCTTGAGGACCAGCACTGTATCATTCACACACTGCCAAGGGACCTCGTGCTCCTGCCAGCAGCAAATGCTCTCATTCATTTTTCGAGGGGCTGGGATAAATCAGAGCTGCTCCAGCCAAGTTCCTGTGCTCAGGTGACAGGGGCTGGCTACCCCGTGCTTGGAGACATGCAGGCCCCATGTGTGCATGTCTCTGACCCAGCGTTTTCAGCCCAAAACTTGTCCCTGGATTGCTGCTGCCTCCATCCTGCACTGGGGAACAGGGCTGGGAGGACCTGGGGGTCCCAGCTGGGATGGGGCTGGGACCTGGCCTGCCCTGGGGCATATCCTGCCAGTGCTGAGCGTGGCTCTTTATAAATGGGATTTTGGGAGCCATCTGTTTAAAGGAGCAGATAATGAATTAGAGGGAGATGAGAAAAATGCTAAGGCCAGGCGGTTTTTCAGAATGAGACGGGGTTTGCGGGATGTAAAAGATGAATAACCTCCCCACGTGTTCAATATTCATGAGCTCCCAGCTGTAATGAGCATCTCAGTGCTGGGTGGGGACATCCCTGTCACCACTGCTAGCACGCTGCTGGGACCCATCCGTGGCTGTGACAACTTCCAGGGACACAAAACACTGACAAAGATGCTGCCGTGGCTGCCCCTTGCCCACGTCCTAGTCCAGGCTGGTTGGGAAGCAGCTCCCCAGCCCGTGTTGGAGGCAGGTGGCTGCTAATTGACATTTCCTTCCTCTGTAGTTTGATGAAAGACTCTGGCGACACTGAACTGATTAAAACATCAAGGGGAGGCCCTGGCGCCTGCCTTTGATTTGTCTCTGGAGATGATTATGGCTCCGCTCAATTGTCCAGCGCAGTCGGAGCGGGTGATCCCGGTGTGTGCCATCCTGGAGCCCCTCCTGCAGCACCACCAGGCTCCTGGCCTTGCCAGCACCATTGGGTTCCCTCCTCACCAGGCACCATCCCATGACCTCTTTGCTCGCCTGTGACTCCACTCCCTGCAGCCAGAGGAGGAATCTTGCCCATGGCCAGCACAGGGCTCAGCCTCATCTCTCCCTGCCCAGCTGCAGCCCCACACATTGGGCAGGGCCATGGGCACCTCTGCCCTCCTCCTTCCACTGTTGCTATTTCACTTTCTTGCTCTTCACCCCCAGGGACTTTCTCTGGGGTTTGGGCCAATTTGCATACATTTTAATCTATAAAAAATTAAGCGGCGCTGGCTGCCGCTCTGAGTCAGACCTCCCCATCCTGAATCTTAAGGAGCTGAATAATTTTCCACTTTTGCTGAGATGTGTGGAGTCTGATTCATGTTCATCTCATCACCTCTCATTAGGGGAGGGGGCTGGGGGCTCGGAAGGGTGGGAAGAGCCTTCTCAAACCTACACTGGCAGCCCCCAGCCCCACGGTGTGACCACGTGGGCAGTGGAGGAGCCATCCTCCCATCCAGGCCACGCTGGCCGTGAGGAATCGCGGGATTTGGGTGCTGGCAGGATCCTGCCCATCCTCTGACGTTCCTCAACCCTTGCAGAGTTGGAGCTGCCCAGGCCAGACTCAGAGGTGAGGATGGCTGTGTGCCCTCCTTAGGGATGCTCCAGCATTGCTGCTCCCCTGTCCCCCTCCCCGGGCGCTGACGGATGGGCCGGAGCTGTTAATATTCAGCACGCTCCGCCATTTCTCCACCTTCTGCCATCTGCCCAGCTCTGCCCACCATTTCTATTCTTGCCGCCGACGTAACGCTCCCTGCCTGGCGCTCGGGGGGAGCGCGGGACCCTGGCCCCCAGCCAGACATGGGTGCTGCAGAAGGTGACTCTGTGCCAGGGCCCCCTCCTTCCCTGGTCCCCAGTGCCAGCAGCAGGGGGGACCCCGCTGGCACCGAGCTACAGCAGGCCTCAATTAAATAAGGAATTAGCATCTGGTTTAAGCAGCCCCTCCAGGCACGGGGCTTTGTCAACGCGATACCTGCTCTCATCCTGCTGCGGCAGCTCCCTGGGAAGGTAGCCAAGCTAATAATCCCCCAAAATGGTGCAATAAATACCCACAAAGTTGGTGCCTCTGAATCATGCCAGAGCCCTGGCTTTGCTGTTCGGTGCTGGTATGTGCCCCTTCACCCACAGGCTGGCAGGTGCCAGGTGTGTGTGGACTGGAGCGCTGGGGGTAGGGGACAGCACCAGTGGTGGTTTGGTGCTTTCCCTTGCCAAGTGCTACTTTAGCACCAGCTCTTCTGGAGGTCACATAGCTTGGCCAAACTGGCATACAGGGCTGACACAGCCAGGTGCAGATTGGATTTACCAGCTCACACAGTGCCCACAGCTGTGGGGTGATGGTGGCTTGGCTGGCACCACAAGAGATGCCAGGACAGCTGTTCTGCCCATCCTGGTGGCTCCAGTCCCTAGAGCTGGCTGATGGAAGCGGTGGCACCACGCTGTGCCGGGTCTCCCTCTGCTGCTCTCCCCGCTGGAGCATTAGGAATCTGGCAGCGTATTGTTTGATGAGTGGATAATCCGCTGAATTGCAAACAGCTTTACCCAATTGAAGAGGCGGATTACCGCTCTCCAGCTTAATCATGTTGACATCTCGGAGAGTAGCCAGTGCTTGTCCTCTTCGGCGCGTGGCTCGGTGGCAGCGCGGGGTCCCCCCGTAGTGACATGCCACGGTGCTGGGGGACAGAACCTGGGCTGTGGTGACACGGCTGTGACCCTCAGTGCTGTGCCTTCCCACAGGTTCACGGATGCAGAGGCAGTGGTGATGGGGGACGTGACCTACGGCGCCTGCTGCGTGGATGACTACACGGCCCGGGCCCTGGGCGCTGACTTCCTGGTGCACTATGGACACAGTTGTCTAAGTAGGTGACACTGAGTCCTGGGGTGCTGCTGGGGTGGGCCATGTGTGGCACTGTGGAGGCTGTGCTGCTGCCACCGTGCCACACCGAGCAACTCCACACCCCTCTGGATGCCAGCTCGGAGACTTAGTGCCAAAGGCTAATCTCTTACCAGAGGGCTTTCTGTTCTCCAGCTTCAGCTGCTGGCTTTGGATGGGGCCAGGCTGGCTGGGTGGCTGCTCACGGGCGGGATCTGGGGCGCAGCAGGGCGTGCTCATCGTGCTCGGCTGCTGCAGCAGCACACAGATCTAGCCGTGTCCCCGAGAGCAGAGCAGCCAGGCCATGGCTTGGGAGGACCCTGCTGGCCCAGGGGATGAGGCTCCTCCTGCTCCCCACCTGGCCTCTGTGGAGTGATGACAAAGGGAATGATGGCAGAGGAGAGCAAGGGCCTGGGGGTCCTGCTTGCCCCAGGGCCAGGAAAGGCAGCTTTGCGGGTACAGTGCAGGCTGGGCGGGGAAGGGAGGAGGAGGAGGAGGCTGTGTGCTCCCCAGGCGGACAGTACTCTGGATCCAGTTGCCATGGAAACTGCGCTGCTGTCCCAGATGCTGCTAACTTTGAAGTCCACCCAGGATGGAATCAGCCCAAAAATAACAATAAGACGCTCTGGGTTTTAAGGTGGATCTGCAGAATTGCCATAATGAGTAGGAGGTGTGTGCATCCCTGCTGCTGCCACGCTCCCAGCACCTGGCAACCCTCCTGGACGTTTATGGGGCCCTGTAAATGGGTTTGAAGAATTGCATCAGGCTCTGTATAAAATACTGACTCCCCAGTTGAGAACTCTGTCCTGAAAGCCATGTCGGTGTGAGCGTTCCTGGTGATAAATAAGTGTGCTAGGTGCTTTGTTACGGTAGGAGGGTTATGGGCACCACTGGAACAGGGAGTATAAAACTCCTGGTTTGTAGCCTGCTGCTCATGAATGAACAGCAGAAAGGAGAAAAAGGGGCCGTATCCATCAAGCTGCTCCAGGGAATGGGAATCACATCAGCTGGAGCTGCTCCCTGCAGGGACAGGCAGGCACTGCCAGGCTGACTGTCACCAGACCAGCTGCCATCTGCTCCCCGTGGCCTTGTCGCCCTTGCCTGCTCTGGGTTGGGTGGGTCACAGGGCAGAGTTGGGTGGGTCACAGGGCACCCTGGGTTACCCACAGGCTGCTGTGAGGATGCTGGGCTCCTTTTAAGCTGCCCACGGTGGTCCTGTCACCAGGGCAGCCAGTGGTGAGGCACACGATGCTTCCTTCCTGCTCTCTCCCAGCCCCACGTGCCCCGCAGGAGGGAGTAATTTGCACTTAATTGTGATCAGGCAAAGAGCACCAAAATGGGAAGTGAACGTGGAGCTGTGGATCGATGTGGACTCTGTGTACTTTAATTATTCACTTAATCGTGGTGACAAAGGCTTCTTAGCACCAGGGGTAATTAGATTTGTGTTCATTGATTCCCCAGGCTGCCATTATCTGGAGAGAAATGAGAGGGTGCTCTCTGTGGCTCCCATCTGCACCCCCTGGCCTGGGTGCCAGCACAGGCAGGGGGGTGGCACAGCCCAGCCTGCCTGTGGCAGGGCAGTTTGGGGTACAGGGAGCCCCACCAACATGCTTTATCCCCCAGCTGCAGGCAGCAACAGCCTGGGGCTCGCTGAAGCCCTAGGTGTACCCCACACTCAGACCCTGTCTCTTCCTGTCACCAGTTCCCATCGACTCCACCCAGGGGCTGAAGATGCTCTATGTGTTCGTGGACATAAAGATCGATGCATCCCATTTCCTTGAGACCATTCGCTTCAACTTTGCAGCAGGCACCTCCCTGGCCCTGGTCAGCACCATCCAGTTTGTCTCCACAGTGCAGGTGAGATGGAAATCCCTGGCTTTTGTCTCCCCCTGAGTTTTCCTCTGGCTCAGCCCTTCCCTGCCCCAGCCCCGCGGCGGGAGCGGCTGCCCCGGGGTGCTGGTGGAGCTGGTTCCCCTCTGACGAGTCACTGCAATAATGTGGTGCTGCCATAACGTTGATCAAGTACTTTATAATAACTCTGATCAATGTTTCATGGCAGCACCCCTCCCCAGCTCCCCCGGGAGCTGCTCTGGAAATGTCAGGGCAGGCGGTGGAGCACTTGGCATTTTGATGCAGTGCCGGCAGCGGCCGGGGAAGCTCCGGCGGCTCTGTCTGTCTGCCCCTGAACGGCCGGCTGGGCAGGAGGGGAGGAGATGAATGAGCCTCTTGAGCCGTGTCTATCAAAACACGGGGCTATCCAAGCGTTAAGCCTTTTCCCTTGTCTTTTAATTGATACCTTGGTTGAGCCTCGCTGAGCATCCCCCGCTGAGCAGGGCTGTTCCTGGTGCTACCCCAAGCAGGTTGGTTCCCCTCCACCGGGTCACAACAGCTGGGACTGCCAGGGTTGGGGTGTCCCCAAGGATCCTCAGCCACCCTATTGTGCCATGCCTGTCCCTGCTGACCCCCAGTCTCCCACAGGCAGTGTCCCAGGAGCTGCGCTCCCAGTACAAGGTGTGTGTACCCCAGTGTAAGCCACTGTCCCCGGGAGAGATCTTGGGCTGTACGTCACCCCGGCTCGCTCAGGACACAGATGCCATTGTGTAAGTACCCAGGGTCCTTCAGCACCCTCCTGCCTGGCCCAGACTTGCCATCCTTCCTGCACCCCCTGCCTGGTTTTGTGCAATTTTAGGGGATGGTTAGGGCTATCCACAGGCTGGGATGGGCCCCCTTCAGCTCCTCACGCTGCTTTAAGTGGCGTGTGCTTGTAGCACGGAGGAAATAATTGAGTCGTATATCAGAATAGATAATAGATGGAAGGGCGGGTGGATAATTGGAAAAGACAAATGGCCAGGGCCCAACATCACAGCAACATTAATTTTATTTAAGGACAGCAAATTAGAGGGAGCACTTCGCTTCCTATCACCTAATTATTTTAGGTAATGGAAATGCTTAATGTACTGTGAATACAGTGTGCTGCAGAATAAATAAATACAAGGACCCCACCCTTGGGGGGAGCCGGGGAGCCCAGGTGTGGGTTTGGGCCCTGCTGAGCTCCTTCTTGCCCACGCTGCTGGGAGCCAACATCACCAGTGCCTTTCCAAGCACGGCCATACAGGGAGATTGCTGGACACAGGGACAGTGAGAGTGCTGGATTCATCCTGAGCCACTTTCTGTCTCTCCAAGGACGGCAGGGGCAGCCAGGCTGGCGCTGCATTGGTGAGAGTGGGTCCTTGCAGCTGGCAGAGGAGCGGCAGTGTGGTACCAACCCGCGCAGGTGCACTCGGCCTTACCTGCGTCCTCCCTGCATTATTATTTTCTTCTTTGCACCGTCTCTGGGGCTAACTTTTGCAGACAAATTAGCTTTGATCTCCCAAAATGTCATTCTCCAATTAAGGGCAAAATCTAGTCAAGTTTTACGTCTGAATTCATTTTCCAGGCCCTCACTCCATTAGGGCAGCTGAATGAAAGGCTTTGAAATGTAATTGCTGACTGGAAATCCGATTAGAAATGGAAGCAGCAACGTCTAGAACCAGCCATTGAGATGGAGCAGCTCCCAGCCACCCCGTGCTGGTGTGAGCACCCCTCCTTGCTCCGAGCATGGCTGCCTCTCCAGCCCTGCCATGCCAGGGAACCCTGGCTGTGCCTGCTGCCCCTGGGTCCCAGCACAGGAGCTTGGATTCCTGGCATCTTCACTGTGCTGCAGTTTGGAAAACAGTGGACACGTGGATGGGGTGCTGCTGTTTCCCAGTGCCATAGCTCTCCCTCCCATCTTGGCAGGTATTTGGGCGACGGGCGCTTCCACCTGGAGTCCATCATGATTGCCAACCCAGGGATACCTGCATACAGGTACAAGCTCCAATCCCATGGTGGGGACCACCCCATCTGTCCCCATGTGCCCCCCAGGGCTGGGCTGGCAGCTGCCAGCTGCAGGCATGGGCAGGTGAGAGGCCACGGGGTGGGTGAGGAGGTGCTTGGGGGAGATGAACACCAGCCATTTACTCCAGCTGAATATAAACATTTTGACAAGTACCTGTGAAAGCGCGTGGAGGTGCAGCCATTAAAGCCCGGCTGCTGCAGGCAGAGGCCATAAAGCGCGATGATGAGGCTGCTGAAAGCAGATGAAATATCAGGAGTGAAAGGCTGGGCCCATTTGGAGGAATCTGAATTTCCTAGTAGGTCGTTTGTTACAAACGGGAGGCGCACGTCAGGTTTATGGCGCTGGTGAAGCTGCCGAAACCCGAGTGGGATTTGATTAAAATTCTCCTCGTCAAACAAAGCAACAAATCAAAGAATTCTTTATAATTGATGAGCCAGAATGGGGGGAGCTGAGTGTGAAGCCGAGCACGGAGCCGAGGCTCTGCTGAGTGTTGGGGTGCTGTGGTGGGACACTTGTCCCTATCCCTGTCCTTGTCCCCTAACGAGCCGGCTGGGTCCTATATCAGCCAGGAGGGCAGATGCTGTGGGAGGCAATTAGTGCTAATGAGGGACGGGCATCACTGGGAGGAGGGCTGGTGATGGAGCCCGTGTGAGCCTGGCTGTGCTTTGCAGGTACGATCCCTACAGCAAAGTGTTCTCGCAGGAGCACTACAGCCACGAGCGCATGCACCGCGCCCGGCAGGACGCCATCCGCACTGCCAGCACTGCCCGCTGCTGGGGCCTCATCCTGGGCACGCTGGGCCGTCAGGGCTCCCCCAGGATCCTACAGGTACCAGCCCCCTCCCCAATGTCCCCACTGAGCACCAGGCATTGCTGTTGGGTGGGGGGAAGGAGTGGCAAGCGATGGCATCATTGCTGCCAGGGTGGATGTGGCACCGCTCGCAACTCAGTGGCCACTGGCCCCGGTCTGCGTGGCCAATTAGCAGCAGTTGAAGGAGGCTGGACAAGGGCTCATTAAACCCATTCCTGGGGAGAGCCGGCCAGTCTTGGAGAACCCCCCCTCGCCCAGACAGCTCGGCAATTAATTGGCTGGGTTTGTTTTAATTGGATGAACTTCCGATCAGGTTCAGCATCCCTGCTCAGCTGCCGTGCTGGTGCTTTCTGCACCCCGGCTGGGAGAGAGGAGCAGGACAGCAGAGTTCTGCCCTCTGAGCATGGTGGCCCTGCTCACACCCAGAAATGCTGGGGTAGCCACAGGTGAGATTTGAGGTAGGGCAGCAAGGTCCCAGCAGCTGCTCTTCCACAGTGGGCAGGGCACGGGCTGGCTGGGCAGGGGGCGATTAGTGCTGGCTCTGGAGGACAAGGACATCTCTGGCCCCTCTCCTCCTCCTTCAAGCCCTGGCTGCAGCCAGCCCATGACAGGCGGGTGTCCCAGGGCAGGCAGCCGCTAACGAGAACAGATTGTTGTCATTGAGCAGTAATTACTTCATTAGGCTGAAGCACGTGCTGGGGAGAGCTGGGCACAAGCCGGAGCCATGGCCACAGTCTGGCCTATGACTGCCAAGGGGACACGTGGGGCAGAGCTGGGACCCACAGAGGGTCTGGTGGCCAGGAAGGGGCTGTGAGCAGGGCTTGGAGGGCTTGCTGGGAGACCCTAACCCTGCCAGGTGCCTTTTTCCCCTGCAGCATCTGGAGTCACGTCTCCGTGCCCTGGGCCGGCCCTATGTGCGGGTGCTGCTGTCTGAGATCTTCCCCAGCAAGTTAAAGCTCTTCCCAGAGGTGGATGTGTGAGTGCTGCTGACCCCCTCCAGCCCCAGGGTGCCCCATCCCTGTGCAATTCTCGCTTGAAGCTGTCCCTGACACTTCTGTCCTGCTGTCACTGTGCAGGGAAGGGGCAGGGCTGTTCTTAGCAGGGTGGTGCTGGCACAGTAAGGACCTTCTAGGGTTCTGCTGAGGGGCTCATCCCCACTGTGACATTTCCCTTCCAGGTGGGTGCAGGTAGCCTGTCCCCGGCTCTCCATCGACTGGGGAGAAGCTTTCAGCAAGCCACTGCTGACACCCTATGAGGTGAGCACCCCTCTCTCTTTTGTGGGGGCAGTCCTGGCTTGGGGTGGTGCACCAGAGCAGGCTTGGGGATGTCCCTGCGCCCAGACAGTGTCCCCTCCTCTCTGCATCTGTGCTCTGTGCGCAGTCCAGGCACGCTGCTGGGATAGCTAATCTTTTGTGAAACTGGTGGGATTCCCAGTGCCTCCAGCTTTGCCCCAGCAGTGCCCTCCTCAGCACACCAAGCTGGATGCTGGGACCTCTCCCAGCACCACCAGCTCCCCCTGTGAGGGCACTGCTCTGGGACTCATCCCCCGTCCTCTCTGCAGGCGGCAGTGGCTCTCCAGGACATCGAGTGGCAGCAGCCTTATCCCATGGACTTCTATGCCAGCCAGTCCCTGGGGCCGTGGACGGTGAACCACGGTGGCACACAGCCCCAGCGCCGCGGGCGGTCGGCACAGGTGGGCAGCGGGGTGACACCGGGTCCCCGTTCGGTCCCTCGGGCCGGTGAGAGCACCGGGACGGGCTGAGCAGGTGCCGCTCGGTGCCCGGTGACGCGTACCGAAAGCGCCACCCCGTGGTGTCGTTGCCACCGAGCAGTAACGGGGACAATGCCAGCCCGGTCCGGGGGAGGAACACGCGGCTCTCCCCAGCCCTGTCGGGGTGAGCGCCAGCCGAGCCCCGCGGCTCCCCGGGAATGGGGGGGGTTCCCCCCGGGGGTGCTGCGGGCTGGGCACGGACCGGCTCATGGCAGCTCCGCCTGGGGCTGGGACATCCCTGACCCTCCCTCTCCCTGCAGGGGAAGCCACCCGTGCCCCCTGCCCCGCCCGAGGGTGAGGAGCAGCCAAGCACCGGGGACCTCGCAGCTTCGTGAGTGTTGCCCGCAGCTGCCGCGCTCCGGGACCTGGCAGGGGCACCGCTGATGTGAGCACCACCGGGACCCCCCTACTGCAATGGATGGGGTCGCACCCCGTAACTTGACACCACCACTGCCTGCAAGGACCGACCCCGGCTCTCCGCGGGGAATTGCCCTTTGCAGGACCGGGCCGTGCTGCGGCCCTGCCCTCGGTCGCACCGAGGGTTGCGTCCCGCCCGCCCCGCCGGGGCTACCCCGTCCTCACCCCCGCCGGCGACCTCCCGCCGCCAGGGGGCGCGCGTCACCTCCGCGGAGGCCCTCTGCTCGCTCTCCTCTGTCCGCCCAATCAGCGCTCCGCGTTTCGGCGGGAAGGCGGAAGTGGCGCTGCCGGGGCGCGGCCATGGCGGAGGCGCGGCCGCTGCGGCTGCTGGCACTGCACGGGTACCGGCAGAGCGCCCGCCGCCTCCACCAGCGCACCGGCGCGCTCCGCAAGGCCCTGCGCGGCCGCGCCGAGCTGGTGGCCATTGACGCGCCGCACCGCTTGCCCGCCGGCGCTGAGGACGACCCCGACGGGGATGACCCCCCTCGCGGCTGGTGGTTCTCCGGGCCCGGCACGTTCGAGGCGGGCGAAGCGGCCGCGGCTCCGGCGGGGCTGGAGGAGTCTCTGTCGGCCGTGGCGGAGGCGCTGGCGGAGCACGGGCCTTTCGACGGTCTGCTGGGCTTCAGCCAGGGCGCGGCGCTGGCCGCCATGGTGTGCACCCTGCGGGCCCGCGGCGACCCGCGCTTCCCGGTGGCCTTCGCCGTGCTGGTGGCCGCGTTCGCCAGCCGCGCCCCGGCACACGGACACTTCTACCGGGAGCCCATCGCCCTGCCCACGCTGCACGTCGTGGGCGACACGGACGCCGTGATCGCAGCGCCCCTGAGCAGGGAGCTGGCCCAGTGCTTCGTGGAGCCCGTCGTGCTCTCGCACCCCGGCGGGCACTTCATCCCTGCGGCTGCGGCGCAGAAGAAAGCCTACCTGGAGTTCCTGGAACGCTTCTGCCCCGGGCAGGGCCAGGCCAAGCGCCCAGAGGCTGGGGAGGCTCGAGAACGGGCTCTGTAATAAAGAAGGGCTCTGGTGAGCCGTGTGCAGCCACCCATCCTGTGAAACATCACTGTTTCCATGTCTCCAGATGGACCAGAGAACAGCTCACTGCACATTCTGCTCTTCAGTGTTCACCCAGGCCAGGCTAAATGGTTCTTTATCTCCCTTTTTTTCAGCTTTGTTGTATACATCAGTATAAAATATGTATGGGTATATATATATGGCTATATATACATATGTATATCAAGTTATATATAATGTATATAGCATGTATGACATGTAACACATGAGTGTGACAGTGAGGGGGTTGAAGGCAGGAGGGTGACACTGCTCTGTGGGCAAAGTGCTTTCAGAGACTCCAACACCTGCTCAAAAGGAGAGTTCCTCAGCTCAGCCACAGGACGTATCTGCAGAGCACAGAGCTCTTGCAGTTTGACACCCCAAAACCTCGTGGGTTTTAATATCTCTTAAGCCAAGCTTCCAGCTGGTCTGGGCCTGGAAAACCCTCTCATCCTTGGCAGTGCCAGGGCTGGTGTTGTTTCAGGAATGAAAAGCCTGCTGGCTTGGTGTGCATGTGTTGAATCTTCCTTGCACAAAGTGCCTCCATGAACAAGAAAAGCTTGTTGCTGTTTGTGGCTCTGTATGATCCAGAAGCACAGGAAAATCTTTATTGCTGTAACAGTTGCAGGTGTCCTGCTCAGCTTCTGCCCGCTCAGCACTGGGCATCAGTCTCAGGAGAGGAGAGCTAGCAGAGCTTCTCTAACCACAGCTTTCCTTGGGGGTGTAGAGCTGGTAAAAGAAGGAAATTAGGTGACAAAAGTGAATTTTCCTCCTGTCAGCTGAGTGTCAGCTCTGCGAGGCCGCAGGACACTGCTGCTGAAACCCTTCCTGTGCTTTCTGAGCTGGGAACGGGCCTGGCAGTGCCGAGGGTTAAAGCAGCATAGGAGGGGTGAGCATCTCTCAGCCCCAAAGCAGCACTGCAGGAGTGAGCAGCTCTCAGCCCCAGAGCAGCACTGCAGGAGTGAGCAGCTCTCAGCCCCAGAGCAGCACTGCAGGAGTGAGCAGCTCTCAGCCCCAGAGCAGCACTGCAGGAGTGAGCAGCTCTCAGCCCCAGAGCAGCACTGCAGGAGTGAGCAGCTCTCAGCCCCAGAGGAGCACTGCAGGAGTGAGCAGCTCTCAGCCCTAGCGCGTTTTGCCCCGGTTTGCAGCACGGTGGTGATGCTGGCAGGAGGATGTGGCTGTTTCCCCGCAGCCCAACCCCGCTCTGCTGTTGCCCTGTGGGGCTGGGGGGACTCGTCTGTGCCACTTCACGTGGGCTGTGTCACATCTGCTGCGACGGCGTGGGGTGTCTGCACCCCTTGGTGACACCACGGGCTGGGTTTTTGGGGCTGCACGTCCGGCTGCAGCTGTGGCCGAGCACAGCGACCAGCTGTGACAACGCACCGGAGCCTTTGTCCCCGCTCTCCCCCCGCTGCCGGGCAGGGACGGCAGCGGCCGCGCTCGCAGCCCCGGGAGGTGTTTGGTTGTCGCCGAGCTCGCTCCCGGAGCTTTCCCGGCGCGGGGGAGGCACCGCAGCCATGGCCGCCCGCCCGCACTGCGGCCCCGCAGCCCCGGCAGCTCCTGGCAGGAGGGAAGGAAAGGGAAGAAGCTCAGGGTGCGGTGAGTGACCAGCACGGTCCCAGCTCTGCAGGCAGCTCCCTCGGGTGGGTCGGGGAGGGATGAGTGAACCGAGCTGGGGTGCTGCGGTTCCTGCCCCTTTCCTGGGGTCTGCATAAAGATGGCTCCTGCCGGGTGTCTGCTGTAGCGGTTTAAATAAATTATTAAAACAGATAAACGCGACCTTTGTCCGCAGGAGGTGCCTGTGTGAGCTGCGCAGGGAGGTCCTGCTCGGTCCCGGTGTGGTAGGAGGAGGGAAGCAGCTCGGAGGGGTTTGCCGTGGGAATCCTGCCCTCTCCCTCCTTTCCTGGCCAGATGCCCTCGGGCTGGCCCCTGCCTCTCTCGCAGATCCAGGTCTGTTCTTGGGATGCAGCCACAGAACTTGGCTGCCCTCAGAGGTGAGCCTGGAGACAAGACTGGCTGATGTCCTCCCACCCCTCACTCAGCTTCATGCTGGGGACTTCCCTTTTCCATTACCCAGTGTGGCCCAGGGGGGTTGGTTTTTCCCCCAAAACACCGTGGCCCAGTTGCTGTTGCTGAACAGGGGAGTGATGGAGTGAGTCTGGGATCTGGGTGGCAGCTGTGCCACTTGCCTGGCACAAGAGGGCCCTGGGGACAATCACCAGAGTTAGCAGCAGCAGCAGGAGCTTGGGTGTTTTGGCAGGGGGATGTCACTCCTGTCCCCAGATGTGCCTTTCCATACCCCAGTGCAGCCATTGGAGCCACCTGTGTGGCCTCAGGGACAGGAAGAACCCTGGCTGTGACCCTGCTTGTGAGGAGCCTGCTGTGGGCATGGAGTCCAGGGGGAGCTTTGCTGCCCCTTCCCTGGGTGAGCAGAGTCCCCAGCCCTGTCCCAGTATCCTGGGGAGGGCAGGAGGAGCCTGGCATGAGCAGAGATGCCACCAGTGCTCCCGGTGCTGCCAGTGGTGCCAGTGCTGCCGTTTCCCTGCAAACTCATGGCTGTTTTCCCACCTCTCCCCAGCTCCCCACACCCCTTCCCCCTGTGCTACTGCTACCTCGAGGTCACTGCCACTGCCCACCCTGCCAGCCACTCCCTTGGGGCACACCAGGCACGGGTAGGGGTTCCTATGGGCAGCACTGGAAAAAGCGATGTCCTGCCGAGCCTGGCATCGAGTGCAGTTTGTGCCAGGGTTTGAGCCTTACTCATCTCACGCTCTTCCTCCTCTGTCCCTGCCGGCAGGACCTGCCAGAGGCGTGGGGAGGGGGCGCTCCAGGAGGGTGATGTGTTTCCCAGATGGTTTTACAGCGAGGCTTTTCCCAAACCTGCCAAGGTCCTGCCTGCGAAGTGGCGGTGGCACAGGCAGGGGACAGCCGGGACCGTGCCTGGGCCCCACTGCTGGAGCAGGACCAAGCCGTAGGGAACAGCCCCCCCTTCCCTGCTTCACTCGCAGAAGCTTCCAGTTGTGGCTGAGTCACTCCTGCTGTAGCTCCTTCTCTCTCCTTGTTTTGGATGGAAGTTTTCCATGGAAACCCACGCTGGGCCGGGCTGCAGGCTGGGATAAACACGGCTGAATCACAAAAGGCCGTTTCGCCAAGAGCTGTCAGATGGCAGCAACAGCGTGTGGGGCCAGTGGGCACCTGCCTGGCCTTTGGGGGGGCAACAGCAGCACCTCTTCCTGCAGCCCCCACCAACTTTGCTGGCTCAGCCCCCCCAGGCCCACCTTAAATTCCTACGGTGCCAGGATGCCACTTGGAAAAGCCAGGAGCGGGTGACAGGTTTTGTCTAGAAGTTTTCTGGGGCCACGTGCTTTCCCAGAGATGCACAGGGAAATACCATCCAGGAGAGTCCCTTGGGACCTTTGCTGAGGCAGTGTCCACCCTTGTCCTCAGCCGCCGGGCTCAGTAGGGTCATGGCTTGGAGGTGCCAGGAAGACCCTTCCCACCCTCCTGGCCGTGCACACGGACGTGCTCTGAAGCCGCTGGGTGCGTTGCCGCGGTCAGGCACGGTTTGTGCCATGCCTGTGCCCTGCTGAGCACCAATCCACCATGGAGGAGGCCGTGGCAGGGGCTGTGATCCTCCTTGGCACCACATTCCTTTCCGGCACCGCTGCGGTCTCTGTGCTGAGGAGGAGCACGGGAGCTGGACAGCCTCTGTCCCCTGGCGCCGGCGGCTGGCCCCACGCCCAGCGGCTTGGAAGCGCCGTTGGAAGACAAGTCCTGGTGTCAGGAATCCAGGATATTTTTAAGGACTCTGGAAGAAAAACTGATTCCAGGGTGTCAGCAGGAGAGACTTGGCCTTCAAAACAACAGTGCAGCTGGAACGTTCCCGGGCTGGAGCGTGGGGTACAAGGGGCCACAGCGCTGCCCACAGATCATGTCCCCTCACCCAGGGGTACCCTGGAAGGGACACTGGTGTCACCATGGCCTGGACCTCACTGTGATGCTGTTGATGGGGTGTAAACAAGGAGGTGCTTCCCAGGGGATGGAGAGTGTGTTTTGTGGCAGTGGCAACTTTGCAGCATGAATGTGCTGGACATAGCTGTGGTTTTACCTGAGTGCTGGTGGGACTGCCCAAAAATCCCTGCCCTGGGGGTGTGAGGTGCTTGTCCCGTCACCAACAGCAGTGATGGGAAAAGCAGGAGTCAAAGGGAACAAGCAAGAGATATGGCAGGGCACAGCAAAGACCTTTTACCTCTGATCCTCCCATGTCCCACTGTGGCCCTGCTGGCCCTTGGGGACCTGGTGGTGGCCATGCCTGTCTGGATGAGGACAGAGCTGCCAGGTGCATGACCCCATGGATGGGTGAGGGATCCTAATGGGGCTGCTTTGGAGAGGGAGAGTGTAGGCAGGGGACCCTGCTTGACCCCTACTCAGCCTACATGGGACACCCAAGGGAGCCCTGTGCTGCAGGATCCCAGGACTGAAGGTTCTTGTTCAGGGACTCTTCCTGTTCCTCTTGCCACTGCCACCCTCACCCTGACCCTACATCCCCGGTGTCCCCATGGCAGTGACTCCCTCCCCTCCGGGTCTGTGTGGTCTCTCAGCCCTTCCAGACCCCTCTCTCCATCTCCAGGGCTGTGAGTCCCCGGTGCCCCCCACGAGGAGCCCTGCCCGGCCAGCACCGGTCGCCGCCGGCTGCTGAAGGCCCGGTGCCCGGTGCCGGGGCAGGCCGGGCCGCTCTGACTTCGCCGCTCAGGAATCTCCTGGCCGCGCCGGGCGGGTTGTGCAACCTGCGACCGCCCCAGCCCGCCCCCGCCCCGGCCCCGCCGGCCGCGCTCAGTCCCCGCCGCGCCGGCCCCGCCGCCAGCCCCGCTCCGCGAACGGCCGCGGTCCCCCCGCGCACCGGCGGGGGGACACGGGACGGGGGGACGGGACCGCGGCTGCCGAGCGGACAGATGCGGTGGGACGAGCCCGGCGGGGACGGTCCCCGAGGGGCTCCGGGTCCCCGCCGGGAGGGCAGGTGAGGGGCTGCGGGGCGGGGACAGGATGGGGAATCCGCGGAGGGGGTCCCCATCGTTCCCGCTGCCCGAGGAGGAGCCGCTCGGCGCCCGCCCCCCCGAACAGTAAGAGTTGATGTGCGGTGAGCTGCATCCTGCATGTGAGCTCCTACTGCCCCGGGAGGCGGGCCGCCCCCGACGGGACCCCCGCCGCCCCGCCTCCGCCGCCTCGGGGACCCCCGGGGGTGGGCGAGTGTGGGGAGCCGGTGCTGCCCGCGGTGCGAGTCCGCCTGTCCCGGCGACCATGGCTGTAGACTGTTACCCCCCCAGCGGCACAGTAACAATCTAAAGCCACGGTCGCCCGGGCGGCGTCGGAGTGGGGGGGGCCGGGAGGGCGGGTTGGGAGGGGGCAGCCGGTGCCTTGGCGACGGCGAGGAGGCGTCCGCGCCACCGCAGCGAGCGCGCCCGACCCCCACCGGCGGCGCGGGGGGGGACTCCCGGTGCTTGGGGGGGGGGAGTGTCGGTAGCATGGGCAGCATCGGTAGCATCCGCCCACCCCCCTTCCCGCCCCCTGCCCTCCCACGCGTGTCCGCCCCGCCGGGAGTCCCCCCGTACCTGGGCTGCAGCGGGAAGGCGGGGGGGGCGTCCGCCGTTGGGGGGGTCGGTGTCTGCGGGGGGGGAAAAAGAGAGCGGGGTCAGGCGGGCACCGGGACACCCCCCCATCCCCGCCCCTTCCCGCCTTCCCCCCCGCCCCCGTCGGGGCGCGCTCCCCGACGGCTCAGCACCACGGACAGCGCCCGACCCCCCGGCGCTGCGGCGGGGCCGGGGCCGGTGCGGGCCGGGGCCGGTGCCGGCGGTGGGTCATGCTTCAGTAGCCATGACTGTAGACTGTTACTGTCCTGTCCCTACGCAGCAGTAAGCAGTCTAGAGCCAAGGTGCCGACGCTCTGACTCGGGCTCTCCTCGACGGGGTCTTTAGACGCAGCGGGGTGAAGGCGATCGACCCCCCCTCGCCGGGCTGCGGAGCCGGCAGCACCTGGGCTGGGGACACGGGGCTGCGGGGGAACCCGAGGGAGGTGGCGGTGGAGAGTGCCTGGCACGGCGGCACCGCGGGATGGGGCTGGGGGGTCCCGTCGGGGGTGGCCGCGGGGAGGCTCGGAGAGGGGGGACAGCGGGCTCCGGTGTCACCGCGGAGCGGGACACACACGCACGGCCCCACACACGGATGGGCTTCCGCACCTCTCCCCGCCCCCCCCCAACCCCTGCAACGTGCGGGTGGCCGGTCCCCGCCGTGCGCCCCCCCGGGGCGGCCCCGCGCTCAGCGCCCGCCCCCGCGCACCGCCCCCGCCGGCGCCGCCGCCCGGCCCCGCCGCCCCCGCCGCCCGGCCCGCACGTGGGGCTGCGCCAGGCGGCACCGCACCGCCCCCGCCGCCGCAGAGCTCCCCCCCCGCCCCGGCCCCCGGTGCCCTCCGCTCCGCCTCACCCCCGCCCCGGGGCCGGCAGGTGCAGCGCCCGGTGCCGCGGGGCTCCGCTGCCCCCTCCCGCCCCCGCACCGGGCTCTGTCCCCGCTTACCTGGGGGCCAACCCAGCCGGTGCCTTACCTCCTGCGGGCCCCGCGGCTGCCGGGACGGGCAGGGGCCCCGCGGCTCCCGGCGGGGCCGGCGCCGGTGTCGGTGCTGCGCTGTCCGCAGCGCGCGGGGCTTTTATAGGATCGGGCTCGTAGTAACGGGGATCTCGGCTCATTCATAGAAAAGCATCAACCTACACAATGACGTGAGCGCTACGTCAGCGAGGAAATTTAGGGAACGGGAAGACGCTACTATTTATATCGGCGCGGGGGGAGGACAGCGGCCCGGAGCCGGGCAGGGGGTCCGGGCTGCAACAGGACCCCGGCCCTCCCCCCGACCCCTCCGGAGCCCCCCTCTCGTTCCCTGGCTGCTCGAGGAGCCCAGTGGAGCAGCACCCAGCATCCCACATCCCTTCTCCACCTGCTGCCAGACCCAGGGGCCGTGCTTCCACTGGGACATAAACTGAGGAGGGTCCTGTCCCCCTGGCAGTGCAGTGTGGGGCACCCCCTGCCCCAGACACGAGGGGTCCATCCAGGTGCCTATGGGAATCCAGGGTGCCCATCACCCCTGACCACCCTCCTCAGCCAGAACGTGGGCCCATGGTGACATCACCAGGAAGCTGCTGATCTGGGGCTGTCTGAGCCCCCCATCATGGCAAGGGGTTGCACAGGGGTCCCCAGACCAGGGCACCAGCCTGGGGGTGCTCCCTGCCCACCAGCACCCCTCACCCACAACAATGTCCTCAGCAGCACCTCCCACGTGCCCCCTCATCAGACCCCCTGTCCTTGCAGTGTCACAACACCCACGGGTGCCACCCCAACGCGCTGCAGGACAATGGGGCAGCACAAGCAGTGGTCGGGAGAGAGTTTAGGATACATGGGGTGAGCAACCCACTGCAGCACCGTGCTGCCCTGACCTCTCCAGCCTCACAATGGGGCCTGGCCCTCACTCTCACCAGGGCTGGGTCCCCCAAAAGCCATCAGTCCTACCGAAGAAGGTTGTGGCTTCACGGGTGAGTTAATTCTGGCCCCTTGCTCCTTCTCAAGTGCCAGCACACCCCCAAGATGGGTCTAGGGTCATATCCAGGGGGATTTGAGAGCATCCTTTCCCCCTTTGTGCACCTGTGCGTCCATCCGTCCATCCATCCATGCATCCCCCCCATTCCTGCTGGAGCCGTCTGACCTCACTCTGCTCTGGCGAAGCATCACACCGGTAACCACAGCAACAGCGGCGTTGTCATTGACAGCAGCATCCGCGCCCGCCAGCATCCGCCGCTGCGCAAGGCCGTGCTGCTGCAAGGCCACACGCTGCTACGGGGGCCTCAAGCCACGATCCCCCCACTCCCCTACCCCTCACACCCCCAAATACCTGCAGAGCGGCTCTGAGAATTAACCCCTCCCAACCCCACCGGCACCTCCCCATCCTCCACCGACCAAGGTGCTGCCATCCCCCCTAGAACTCCCCAAAACGCCTTTCCCACCCCCTGCTAGAAGGGGTGTCCCCCTCCTGTCCCCCCCCGCCTTTTCTTCCCCCCCACGCAGCACCGGCGCTCGCCCCGTCGGGGCTCTCCGGTCCGGGAAGGGGAGGTGGGGAATCGCTGCCGCAGCGCTCCCCGCCGCAACCGTGACTCAGCCCGGGATTAGTCAGCAACTGGGGCCGGCCCACCCGCACCCGGCTGCGCAGCTCCGCCGTTCCTCCGGGGGCCGCGAGCCCCCTAACTCCACGTCCCGGTCCCCCGACCCTCACAAGGTCCCCCGAGGGGGACGCGGAGTGGGGGGGTCGCGGCCCCCGAGGAGGGGGTGTCGCATCCCGGAGCGCGGCCCGTTGCTGCCATCTCGTGGGCTTCCCACCGGTGATAGAGCCGTGTCCCTGCCGTGGGAGGGGGTGAGAGGAGCCGGTGGTGTGGGTGGGGAGGGGGAGGTCACCTGTGGGGCGTGGGAAGGGGGTGGTGGATGAGGGGGATTGAAGGAGGAAGGGGGAGAGGAAAGGAGGTCTCGTTGTGCCATCGTGACTCCACAGGGGTGGGGTCTTCACCTGCTTGGACGTCACCCCACAAGGAAGGGATCCTGTTGCCCCACGATGTATCACTTCAAAGGAAAGGGTCTCATCACCTCAAGCCCCAAAATATCACCCTGCTGGAAGTGTTCCTCACCCAATCTGGGCATTGTGCCACAAGGAAGGGGTCCCACTGCCCCATGAAGCATCCCACATAACAGAAAGGTCCCAATGTTTCACCAAGCATCATCCCACAGGGATGAGATCATCACCTGCCTGCAGAGAAGGGGTTCCATCACCCCATCAAGTGTCATCCCACAGGGAAGGGGGTGCCACTGCCCCAGGAAACAACACCTGGCAGGGATAGGTGCCCTTGTTTGACTGAAAATTGCCGCCAAGAAGTGTCACCCATAAGAAAAGGGGTCTCACTATCTCACCAAACTCTGACCCACGGGGACAGGATCCTCATCCACATGCAGAGGACGGGGCCTGTCACCCCATCAGGCACATCCCACAAGGAAGGGCTCCCATTGCTCCACAAAGCATCACCTCACAGGGATGAGTGCCCTTGTCTTCTCAAACATCCCCCCCATAAGGATCCCACTGCCCCCCAGTTCAGAAAGGGGAATTGCAAAGCCCTGCTCCTGGGGAGGAAGATCCCTGAGCTCTGGGATATCCCAGGACTGTTCAGTGGAAAAGACCTTGGGGGTCCTGGGGAACAGGAAGCTGACCCTGTGTCCTTGGGAGGAAGGAGGTGAATTGTGTCCTGGTCTGTGTTGGTTGGCAGCAGTGAGAGGATCCTTTCCCCTGCTCAGTCCTGAAGTGCTGGGTCCAGTGCTAGGCTCCCAGCATGGAAATACTGCAGAGAGTCCAGGGAAGGAGCACTAAGAAGAGTAAAAGGCTGGAGCATCTCCCTGATAAGGAGAGGCAGAGAGCTGGGACTGGCTGGAGAAGAGAAGGCTCCAGGGACCTGTCAGTGCGTGCACACCCCTGGAGGGAGGGTGTGAAGAGGGCAGAGCCAGACTCAGCTCCTGCTGCCCATTGCCAGGACCAGGGGCAGGTGGCACAGACTGAATTGCACTATCAGGGAGCCCTTCCACACTGGGAGGGGAGCACTGGCCTGGGTTACCCAGGGAGGTGCTGGAGTCCCCATCCTTGGAGGTATCCAAAACCACCTGGGCAAGGTCCTGTGCAGCCAGCACTGGGTGGCCCTGCTGGGGCTGGGAATGAGTTCCTGAGGTCTCTCCCAATCTCAGCTCCTGCTGTTTGACTCTGTCTCTTGTGCATCTGGATATCCTTCCACAAGGAAGGGTTGCCCTGCTCCATGAACCATCACCTTGTAGGGATAGGTGCCCTTGTCTGACCAAGTATCACTTTGCAAAAAGGGTCCTCTCAGTGTCACCCCAAAAGGAAGGGGTCCTATTGCCCCATCAAGCTTGGTCCACAGAGAAGGACCAAGCCCCCCAGCCACTTGAGCATCACCCCACAGGGAATGACTCCCATTGTCCACCCCAGCAATGCCACCCAGGCAGCACAGCAGAGAGCAGCCACCCTGGCTGAGCCAGTGCTGTTGCAGGGAAGCTCTGCCCTTCCTGCTGCCTTTCAGGGATCCTCTCCTGATGGGGGCACCCTGGGAGAACTCGGCAGGGTCCCGTGGCTGCCCCAGCCTTGCATTACAGCAGGCAGGGCTTGGCACGGAACAGCTCAGGAGATGGGCAGGGGTGACCCAGAGCTCAGCACTGTCATGAGTTTCACAGCCTCAGCCCCTCAGGTGGAGCGGACACACATCCCCCTGCACACACAGGGGCGCCCTTTCGGGGCTGCTCTACCCCGGCACAGCCGGGAAAACGGAGCTGGAGCTGCCAGCGGGGGCTGCAGGCTCCTGGCGCTGCCGGATGCGGCCCCGCTGGCCAAGGGCAGTAATGGAAGACATGTGTGTGGGCTTTGGGGAGAGGCTGCGCTGGGAAACAGGGCCCTGCAGAGACCGGGGGGCTGTATCCTGTCCAAAAGCCCAGGTCCCACATGAAGCCAGGCATGCGAACGCGATCCAAACCACAGCTGGATTTGAACCGAATCTCCCAGCATCTGGGCTAATTTGCTGCAACTTTGATTGATCGTGGGGAGGGGGCACAGGCGGGAAACGCTCCAGCTCAGACCTCCCAACAGAGCCAATGACTTAACCAGAGCTGGTTCCAATCTGCTCAGCACATTGAGGCGAAAATGCCCCTTTCTCTGCGCGCTGCCGGTCGCCGGCGCTGGCTCTTCCCGTGGTCCTGCAGCCCGACTGTCCCCGATGTCCCTCGGAGCTGGACATGGGCTGCAGCTCCCTGGGGACACCCGGCAGTTTTTGAGAGCTCTGGGTGCGGAACGCTGGCTCAGGCTGCTGTGTTAGGATTCCTCCAGAAGGCTGAGCAGGACAGGACGGGGGATACTCGTGCAAGAAACCCCCCTCCACCTGCCCCAAACCCCTGCGGGCACCGATCCCCCCCTCTGCTCCTGGGAGAGGCCGGGAATGGGAGAGGAGCTGCAAAGGAGGGTGGAAAAGGTGAAGGGTTTTTCCATTCCCTCCCTCGGCCGCTGCCCCCGAGGCTCGGCGTCACTCAGCAGGTAGCTGGGGCAGCCCGGGGTCCCGGCCGGCCCCGGGGGATGCAGCTGTCTGGGAGCCGCTCGCTGCCGTGATTTATGCAGCTCAGCCCCATAAATTACCGGGACGGAGCCCGCGGGAGCCATCGCTCACAGCGACGTCCAGAGCTCGCTGCCAGAACCTGAAACACTTCCAGCCGTTAATTGAAGAGGGAAAAAAAAAAATAAAAATGGGAGAGGGGGGAGAAATTAGTGCCCGGGGAGTTGGGATTAAACCGCGGCTCTAACGAGGGTCGCCCACGTCCCGCTCCCAGGATCCCGGCGCTTCCTGTGGGCACAAGCCCAGCATGGGGAGCAGGGAGGGGAATTTCTGAGCCTGGGATGAGCCCGCGGGCAGTGACACTCCGTCCCGGTCCCCAGGGTGACATTTCCGTAGTGAACTGGGACACGCTGAATCTAAAGGGAATCTGAGGGTCAGTTCCAGGTGAGCGATGCTGAACTGTGAGGGCAAGGGCTGCCACCAACCTGCACCTTCCGTTGCAGCATCCATCCCTTTTTGCTTCGAATTCAGGGCTGGCCAAACCCTGTCCCAGGCACCAGCCCCCCCCCATTGGCTCCCACTCACCAGGGGACCGGGGTTATGGGGTGAAACCCCAAGAGTCCGAGTGGGAGGGATGGCACTGCTCGGGGTGCCCTGCTCAGGTCAGGGGGTGCCAGCGGGACACCCCAGGGTTAGCAGCCGCCCTGGGGAAGCCCATCACGATGCTTTGCTGTACCAGGAGGTTGTGCAAGAGGCTGCGGCTGTGAGAAAGGAGAAGTGAAAGTGTGAAGCGAGAGGCGGCTCCCCCCGCGCCTAGGGGGGTAGCCCATGCTGCACCCCAAGCCCAGCAGCTTTTTCAGCGATGGCTGGAGGGATAAAGCCGGGGGAAACGTGGCTCTGCCTTCCCCCCCCGCCTCCTCCTCATCCCAAACCACCGCAAGCCCCCAGCCCACCCCGAGCCACCTCCACCGCACATCTGGGAGCCAGTGTTGCGCGCCCCTCCCGCTCTCTGCTCTCCCCCCTCACCAGCAAATTGCGCCCGTCTGCCCTCCCTCCCTGCTCCCCAGAACCGTTCCCCGGATCATCTCCACTCATCGGACACGACGTTCCATCCTCTGCACCCCAGAACGCTACCACCCGCTCCAGCCTTCCCAACCGATAGGTGCCCCCCGCTCTGCGTATCAGCACCCATCCCTCGGGCGGGGCGGCAGGCGAAACCCCTCTGCTCCATAGCTCCCCAGCCCCGTCCGCCCCGTCGGGTCCCACCTGCGCGGGGAGGAGCCGCCTCCGGTAACGGGCGGGGTGGAGCGCACCGGGAGCCGCTAGATGGCGCCCTACGAGCGGTACCGACGGGGGGGACACATCGCCCTTTGCCCGGGGACACCCCGGGTCCCCCCCTCTTCGGGGCTCCCGGCCCCACCTGGGCTGTCCCCGGGCAAAGAGCGATGTCCTAAGGATCGAGACCCCCGAGGGGGCGGTCTGGGGCGCGGCAGGAGAAGACCGGGAGGAGGGAAAAACCGGGCTGGGAGGAGGAGGAGGAGACCGGGATGGGGAGGGAGGGGTGTGTAAAGGGGGGGCCCGGCTTGTCGGTGCCCCGCCCGGGGATGGGAGGAGGAAAACCTCCCGCCGTCCCTTTAACAGCCAGCGGCGCTGCTCGGAGTTCAGGCCGGGGTCAGGGGGAGTTCGCAGCCCGGGTTTCACCTCCGAGCTGGCGGCGTCGGGAACCCCGAGGAACCGCTGCTGCTTCTTCCACAACCACCACCACCTCCTCCTCTTCCTCCTCCTCCCGTTCCGTAGGACCGGCCGGGAGCGCGGGGTATGGAGGAAGAGAAGCAGCAGAGGAAGAGGAGGGTGGAGGGGAGCAGCAACCGGCGGCGGCCCCCCCGGGGCTGAGCCATGAGAGTTCACCGAGACCTCAGCTGGTTGGCGGAGGCCACCGGACGCCCAGGTAAAAGGAGGGGGGAACACCCCGGAATGCGGGGAAATCAGCCGAAAAAGCAGCTCCGCGGGCTCTTGGCTTCACGCACCTGGGCGGGGGGCACCGGCACCGGGACGGAGGCGGGGAGGGGAGGTCCCGCTCCCCCCTACACCCCCCAACCGTCCCCCCGCTCACCTCGAGGGGGGGAGAGGAAACGGGGGCGGGGGGCGCCCGGGGGGTCCGGCCGGCCGCCTCCCGGGACCGGGGCGCATAAGAAGCGGGGAGGCGCGGCGGGGAGCGGGACAGCGGCGGGGTGCGGGGATCGGCGGGCGGGTGGTGGCGGGCACCGGCTCGGGGTGTTCCCCCCTGCTCTCCCGCGGCAGGTGGGCGCGGGGTAGCGGGATCCCACGGCTGGCGGGGCCGGGGCGCGGCACTGGCGGCGGCGGCGGGTGATGTCACTTTCTCCAAAACCCTCCGGGGGTTTTCGCCCCCCTCCCGCCCCCCCGACCCGCCGAGAAACAAGCCCCCATATAAGCGGTGGCACCGGCCGGGTAGCCGCGCAGAGCGGCCGGGACGCAGCGGTGCGTGGGGCTGAGACCCGCCCCCCCCCCACGCCGCCCACCCCACGCGTGGGTGAAGCCCCGGACGCGCACGTCGAGCCCCCCGCGCGTTGCGGCGGGCACGGCGCTGACGGGGCGGCCGGTGTGTTGCAGGGCGGCGGGCGAGGAGCGGGATGCTGGACGCCATGGAGGTGCCGAGCCACTCGCGGCAGCTGCTGCTGCAGCTGAACACGCAGCGCACCAAGGGCTTCCTGTGCGACGTGATCATCGTGGTGCAGAACGCGCTTTTCCGTGCGCACAAGAACATCCTGGCCGCCAGCAGCGCCTACCTCAAGTCGCTGGTGGTCCACGACAACCTGCTCAACCTGGACCATGAGATGGTGAGCCCCGGCATCTTCCGCCTCATCCTCGACTTCATCTACACCGGCCGCCTGGCCGAGTGCGAGCCGGGCAGCGAGCAGAGCTTGGGTGCTGTGCTGGCTGCCGCCAGCTACCTCCAGATCCCCGGCTTGGTGGCCCTTTGCAAGAAGAAGCTGAAGCGCAGCGGCAAGTACTGCCACCTGCGCGGGGGCTACGCGCCCTACAAGCTGGGCCGCGGGCTGCGGGCCGCCACGCCGGTCATCCAGGCTTGCTACTCGGGGACGCCACGGCCCGTGGACCTGCCTCCCGTGGAGCCGGCGGCGCCTCTCAACACGCAGTGCGGGGAGCTGTACGCCTCGGCCGCCCAGGGCGCCCCGCTGCACCCCCACGGGCTGTGCCCGCCCGAGCGCCACTGCTCGCCGCCCTGCGGCCTCGACCTCTCCAAGAAGAGCCCCACCGGCCCCTCCGCCCAGCTCCTGCCCACCGACCGCCTGCTGCCCAGTGAGCCCCGCGAACCCTCGCTGCCCCCACGGCACGACAGCCCCCCCGTCAGCGCCGGCCTCCTGGGCAGCCACGCCGCTGCCTACAAGGACTCCCCGCCGGGCGGTGAGCCGGGGGGGCACCCCCACGCCCCCGACCCCTTCCGCAGCACGCCGCCCTGCGCCGAGCCCCCGCTGCCCCGTGCGGACGGGCGAGAGCTGATGTACCGCTGGATGAAGCACGAGCCCCTGGGCCCCTACCTGGACGAGGGGGAGGCGGAGAAGGAGCTGGAGAGGGAGGAGAAGGCCGAATCGCCGCCTGCGGCACCGCAGCCCCGCTACCCCAGCGTGGAGAGCAACGACCTGGAGCCTGACAACAGCACGAGCGAGGAGACGGGCAGCAGCGAGGGCCCCTCGCCCGGCGACGCGCTGGACCGCTACTGCAACCACCTGGGCTACGAGCCGGAGAGCCTGGGCGACAACCTGTACGTCTGCATCCCCTGTGGCAAGGGCTTCCCCAGCTCCGAGCAGCTGAACGCCCACGTGGAGGCCCACAACGAAGAGGAGCTCTATCACAAGGCGGCGGCCGAGCAGGCCGTGCCCTTCCTGGACAAAGGTGGCCCGGGGCTGGGTGACATCTTGCGGCCTTACCGCTGCTCCTCCTGCGACAAGTCCTACAAGGACCCGGCCACGCTGCGGCAGCACGAGAAGACGCACTGGCTGACGCGCCCCTACCCCTGCACCATCTGCGGCAAGAAGTTCACGCAGCGCGGCACCATGACCCGCCACATGCGCAGCCACCTCGGCCTGAAGCCCTTCGCCTGCGACGCCTGCGGGATGCGCTTCACCCGCCAGTACCGCCTGACCGAGCACATGCGCATCCACTCGGGCGAGAAGCCCTACGAATGCCAGGTGTGCGGCGGGAAGTTCGCCCAGCAGCGCAACCTCATCAGCCACATGAAGATGCACGCGGCCGGCCCCGACGGCAAAGCCAAGCTGGACTTCCCCGACAGCGTCTATGCCATGGCCCGGCTCACCGCCGACCAGTTGGGGCTCAAGCAGGAGAAGGCGGCCGAGCTGCTGTCCCACACCTCGCACTTCCTCAGCGACCCCAAGGCCATGGAGAGCCTCTACCCCCTGGCCAAGTTCACGGCTGAGCACCTGGGGCTGAGCCAGGACAAGGCGGCCGAGGTGCTGGCGCAGGCTCCGCACCTCCACACCGAGGCCGCCCGGACCATAGAGCGATACTCGCCCCCCTAGCACCGGCCTGGCCGGGGGGCTGAGGGGGCCGCTGGGCTCCCCTCGCTGCCCCGTGTGGAGCTGGGGGGGGCGAGATGTGATGGGTGCTCGTCCCCAGGCGTTGCCGACGGTCCCGGAGAACTCGCTCGTAGCGAAGGTCCCATGAGAGCTGCTCCGGGATGGATGGACGGCGTGTCCCTCGGCCAGCGCCCCGGCTTGCCCGGGAGAAGCCGATGAATCAGGGACTGACCCCGCGGCACCTCCGCCCCTCGCCGTGGGGGGTGCCGGGACCCCGGCATCGGGCGGCAGCGACGCACAAGCTGTGAGGCCGGGCTGCGCCCCGAGGCTTTGGAGGACATGAGCCCGCTCCTTACCTCAGGGCTGCCCTCGGGCGAGGGGACGCCCTCGGCAGCCGCCGCGTCGCTCCGGCCCCGCGGTGGGACCCGCCGGCGCTCGGCTTCGCCGCGACGGGACCCGGACTGTGCCTCCCCGACCGCCGCGGGCCGTGAGTAGTTCGTCCGTCGTGGCCGGAGCGACGCCTCCGTGCTGAGCGGGAGCGGCCAGCGCCGGGCTGGGGGTGTGAGCCCGAGCACCTCCGGGCCGCGCCGGGGGCTCGGGGACGGACTGACGGAGGGGGACGGTGTGGTCTGAGCAGCAGGCGCGGGACGGGGGAGCGGCGGTCACGTCCATGCTGGGGCGGCCGGGGAATCGCGATGCTTCTCTCCCCGAAGCAAGCACTGACCTTCCGTCCCCAGCGCAGGGGCTCAGCCGGCTGCTCCCCGTGTTTCTGGGAGGTGGGGCAGGGCCTGTCCCAGACTGAGCCCCTGGGCCCTGCCTCGCCATCAGGGATGCCCGGGGCACCCGGGACAGCACCGGGACCCGGCGGATTCGCCCTCGGGCGGCCACACTCGCCTTGATTATTTTTTATTTTTTTATTTTTTGCCAAAGACGCCCGTCCCCAGCGCGGCCGGGCCGGGCCGGGGGGTCCATGACAAAGACAAAGCGGTCTCTGGTTTGTCAGCTACGGGAGGTGGGCAGGGGCTGCGGGAGGGGGCCGTGGGGCAGAGCCCGGGGGGTGCATGTGACCTGGGGCCGAGTCCCCCCCGGGCACCTTCTGCCACCACCGCAGCCCCTCTCCCACCTTCTGCTCGGTGTGGGCCAAGTCCCCCCAGCCTGGACCCCCCCGGCCCGTGCCCTGACCCCTCCGTTGGGGCTAATGTGAAGCTTCTCCCCCCTCCTGAGCCCCCTCCTCTCCTTTGCACACGAGGCTCCGGGCGGCCGCCAGCAGCGACTGCCCCCGGCCTCGCAGCCACTGTGCCTTAGCCTGAGCTGGCCGCTCCTGCCCAGCCGCCCCCGAGCCTCCCGGGGTGTCCCGGTCCCCCAGGGCCGGCAGTGTCCCCCGGAGCTGCCGTGGGGTGACTGGCGGTGGTGGCAGCACCCAAAGCACAGCTGGCAGCGCCTAGCGGGGCCCCGGCCCCCCCTGTATCACGTCCAATTTGTACACGGGCTTCTCGCCCTTTTTTTTTCTATAGTCGAAACGGAATGAGCAATAAAGTGACATTAACACGCGTGGCCTCGCGTTCTTCTCTGGGGAGGGGCCTGGCTGGTGCAGGGTTGAAGCTGAGCATGGCTGGGAATGTCCCTGGGGGTCACCTGGGCGTGCAGAGCTGCAGGGAGGGGACCCAAGTGCCTTTGTTGTGCATCTGGTTAGCCCAGACCCCCCCAGCTGGGAGGCAGCAGCACATGCAGGTGGGACAGAGCCGTTGTCATCCTTACAATGTGTCCCCCACCCCAACCTCAGCAGCAACTCCTGGGCAGACAACAAATGACACACCACGCTGCACTGACACATGTTTAATACTAAAAATTATTAAAACCAACTTAACATCCCGAATGCGGGTACTGCCCCAAGACAAGGGCTCCCAGCAGCCTGGCAGGGATGGCCCCAGCTGCTCAAGCTCTGCTCACCGTTGTGCCACCTGGTCTGGTGGCACCAAAACTGTCCCATGGCCGAGCCTGTGACACATCTGGCAGAATTGCAGGGCCTTCCAGGCTGGTGGTACCTTGGAAAGGGCCTCGGAAAGCAGCGCCGGGGCAGCGCCATAAGAAAACAAACATTGAAACACACCCGGCGTGGAGGAGAAGGCAAAGTCTCTGCAAAGCTGGCAGCCAGCACAGCTGTGGGCAAGGAATTCGGGCATGGGTGCTGTGCCAATGGCTCCGTGTGCCCCACAGCAGCCGTGGGCACCCCAAAGTCTCTGTGCCCGCTGCCCCGGGCCGGGCACTGCTCTGGCACAGGTTATCCAGCACAGCCCGTGTGTCCATCGCGCTGCCGAGGCTCTGACCCTGCTGCTGGCCCTGCCCGTGGGGCTGGTGGCTGGCACAGGGGTGGCTGAGCTTCCTGATGCAGACTCTGGGTCCGAGCCACCCACACAGGAAAGGAAAACGCTGGGCTCTGTCCTGCTGCTTCCTCTGCCACCTCTGACACGTCCCTCCCACAGCTACGGCGCCCCAGCGGGGACCAGGGGTGGCCCTGGGGCTGCTCCCACCCCGGCTCATGGGACTGGGACTTGACAGAGCTCCAGGGACTCTGGTTCAGGGGTTAATGCTCCCTCTTAGCTTCTGTATCTGGTGTGTCACTGGGGATGGGACACTTGGTGATGGGACAGCGTGGGGTGTGGAAGGCTTAGCAGCACCCCAACCCCAACTCCAAGCGCAAAATGACCCAGGGACGAGGCAATGGCTCCATCCATGGACCCTCTCAGCTAGGCAAGTAATGGGGCTGAGCATTTCTGTGGTTCTTTCTGACTCTGCAGCCATAGGCAGAAGCCAGATCCCACATGGAAAAGGGGCCTGGGGCAATGTGAGGACACACAGTACCCATGGGACAGCCGGTCCTGGGGTCCTTGGAGTATTTTGTTAGCCTCACACTGAGTCATAGGTCAAAAGCGTGCCTAAAAGGTAGCAGGGTAGGACTAAGGGGTTGGGGGGAGAAAGGAAGGGGCAAGTAACAGCTGGGGTGGGCAGGGGATCAGGACAAAGCATCTGTGGGGGTGTTCAAAGCCTCCCCCAGCAAAGCAGGCAGGGCACACACCTGAAAACTAACCTACACCGAAAAAATGAAACTCAACAAGCAAACCCCGCACCACAGAGAGGACAAAGCCCTCTGCAAGCAGCACTCCTGCATGGGGCAGCACACGGTGGGGAAGGGGATGGGGACCTGGGGCTGTCTGGCCATGCAGGACAAATAGGCTGGGGCAGGGGGAAACCTGCCCTTGAAATCCATGGCCTCTCCAAGGGATAAAGGCTGGACTAAACAATCCCAAAGTCTGTGCCGGCGTGTCCCCAATCTCTGCCCTACGCAGCCTACAAACCCAAAGAGCCACCAAGGTGTGACTCGAGCTCTCTGCACCCAAGCAAACCAAGCAAAAGGCTGGTGATCCAGCACGGGGCTCACCCAAAGCTTCCCTCGCCAGCGGGGCTCTCCAGCTCCGCGCTGGCACTGCCCAAAGGCTGGCGGGCCCCTCAAGGGCCCAGCCTCCACGTGAACCATCCACAGCAATGACCTTCCCAGCTGGTCTGCCCTCGGGGGGCCCTTCTCAGCACGGCCATTCTGGGGTGGGTTGAAGACGTGGCGTTTATTGTTCGTGGTGGGCTGGCGGCGGTGGCGGCGCGGCGAGGCGGCCGCTGGAGCCGGGCTCCCGCCGTCAGGGGCTGCGTGACTCGCTCAGGGGCCCTGGGCCCCGCTTGGCCTCCTCAGCCCTCCTGAGCCCACTTGAGGAAGGTGGGGATGTCCCGCACCGGCACGTTGCGGGTCAGCGCTTTGACTCGCAGGTTCCGGTCGTCCGTCAGCAAAACCACTTCCCTGAGCAAACGGATGGGATCGTCTGCAAGGAGACACACACACGGAGCACAGTGAAGCTCTGACCTGCCCCAGGCCTTCCACCCATCCCATGGTGTGCTCTCCTACCCTCCCTGCTCCCGGCTCTCAGCTCCCTGCTCCTTGCCAAGCTTCCTGGTGGGCCTCGGACACAGCTCTGCATCCCCACGGCCATCTGCTCCCCTCTCTGTGCTGCCCAGGGGTGATTTGTGATCATTGCCCACTGCCCACAGGGGTGGTGGACTGGCCACAGGCTGGGAAGAGGAGGTCCCTGCCTGACCCAGGCCAGGAAGACGGCCTGCGACCCTGGCTCCAGCAGGAAGCTGGTGCTATTATTCTGTTGATCTCATTATAAGATCTAAAGCCACCCCTTATTTTTTGTGGAGCTTTTTTGGAGTCGCCACTGACACCGAGGCGTTTCTGGCTGGGGCTCAGACAGACACTGGGAGTTGATGCCTGAGAAAGAACCGAAGGGATCTTGCCCCCAGATGGATGAGCTGCCCCGCACGCAAGGCGCCGGGCTGGGATGTGGGAGCCACGCTTACGTGTGTGCGAGGCAGGGGAAGCATATGGGGTATGTGTAAGCAGCTGGGTCCTGTGACCAGAGTACTGTTCCTATGAGCACAGGAAACACAGTGCCTCCGAGCCAGGACGGGAATGGAAAAAACAGAGTTTATGGGAGCCCAACATGGGCCCAGATTGGCTGCGCGGGGAGCAGCAGGACGAGGGGAAGGGGAGGGTGGCCAGGAACGCGGGCTATGGTCACGGTGTTGGGGTTGGGGATGGTGGGCAAACACCTGGCTGGAATTGGGAAGGGAATTGGGGGAAGGCAGGCCAGGGATTGAGAGCTGCCTCAAGTGGGAGCGGGAGGTTTTGCGCGGACACTTTAAGAAATGTGTAACAATAAACATCCTCTGCCCCGCACTGGTGACGCTCCTCCTTGTTACAAACCAGAGGCTGTCAGCTTGTCAGGCCCCATTCCCCATAATCCACATGATTTCAAAATTCAGCATCATTTGCACATAAACATTTGGTGACGGTTTCTCTGTGGATCTGACAAGTTAAGCTGCTAAGAATTCGTGCTGACAAATGCGGGTTGATTTCTTGGGCAGCTGCTGATGTGATTCCCATCCCTGCCGCCCTGGCAACAGCCTGGAGGCTGTCTGGTCCCAGCACACATGGCTGATGCCAACCAGGAATGCAGAGGAAAAAGAGTCCTGGACAGAAGGCATCAGAGGTCATGGGGAGGAGGCATTTTCTGGCCCTTTGTCACCACAAAAAATGGATCTGTGGATGTTTATGGTGTGTTTGTCACAGGCTGGGGCATCCCCAAGGTGCCATGAGGTGACATTTGGCAATGAGGTGGGAGGGCCACAGCCTGGGGCTGACCGGAGGCAGGAGGTGGCACCTTGGTGTTGAAAGAGGCAAAATGCAAGAGGGAACAGATCCAAGGGCCATGAAAGAGAAACGGGAGGAGTCTCTGGAATGCCACAGAGAAGGGACAAAGAGGATGTGAGGATGTCCCACCTTTGTTGGAGGGCATGAAATCCTTGGCCTTGTCATTGCAATAGTGGAGGCAGCAGGACAGAATCAGGTCGTCATTGTTTCCCTGGAAAAGAAAGGGCAAGGTTACCCTTGGCAGGGAAAACTTTGCACCCCCACCACCCCGACTTTGCACCGCCTCGAGACACCCCAACACAGCTCAGTGAGAGCAGGGCTGCCCCAGGCTGAGACACAAGGGCCTGCTCAGCCACCTGCAAAGTGGGGGCACAGAGCCACCCCCTGCCAGAGCTCACGGACCTCAGGGTCCCTGGTTTTCCCAGAGGAGGTGGTGGCAAAGAGCTCCTTGATGCCCCTTACCTGCTGGCCAGTGGTGTCCTCACTGCGGAAGGAGATGGACTCCAGCTCGTTGCCTCGGCTGGTCAGAGCCCTCAAACAGTTGTCCCTGCTCTCAAATCGCTCCTCCAGGAACTCGATGGACTTCCTGGCTCTCTCCTGCACTTGGCGGGCATAGCCTGCAGCCCGGTGCTCCATCTCTGGGCCCTTGGCCAGGCCATCCAGCTCGTTTATCACTTCAAACAGGAAGAGGAGGTACAGTTACTATGGGACAAGGTGCTCCCGTGACCTGCTGCTGGAGCACGCAAGTTGCCAAGGCCTTAGGGCCGGGGCACTGGGAGCTGGCTCAGGAAATCTGGGTTCAGCTGCTGCAGTGTCCCTGTGCTCTTGGACTTGGCTGCAGGTCTGGAAAAGCTTTGCTGCCTTCCACCTCTGTGGGTCACCTGGCTCGGCCCCGAGAGCACAGGCACCTCACCCCCGCAGTGTAACTGGAGAGGGCAACTGGCTCTGCCCTGCCAAACACTGGGGAGCATCACTGTGCCCCCCAGCCCACCCTGCTGTACCATGCCAACAGCACATCCGTGCCCGGGGGTGTCAGGAAACCCTGAACTCCTGCATCCTGCTCCTCTATCTCCGAGCACAGCGATGGCCCGTGGCACTGTGCCTCCTGCCCGTGTGGCACTGCCTGCCTCTGACTGCAGGGCTGCACATGGGAACAGGAAGCAGGCAGTTCCCACCCTGGCACTATTTCCCACACAAATCCCAGGCCTGTTTTCCCACTTGAAGCCACCACCCCGTGCTCCTGGCAGGGAACACACTCCTTTCAACACCTCACCCATCTGGCTTTGCGCATCTGTCCTGCCTCGAGACGAGCTTGGAATCCAGGTGGATTCCCAGCCTGTTCACCTTGACTGGGACCTCCTGAACTGCTGCCAAGTGGTTGGGAACTCCAGCTGCTCCATCCTGATGAGCCCAAAGGACCCCAGAGCTCCAGGAGGGACCAACCCTTGGGTTCAGGGGCTGCGTGTGCGAGCGACAACGCTCATGAGCACATCTGGACAAACCCTTGTATGCCTGGCCTCACAGCTGGCAGCAGGGCTGGGCACACAAATGTGCATCCAGATGTGCAAACAAGTGTCCCCTGGCTGTGCTGGTGTGCAGGGCTGCGTGTGCAGGGAGCTGGTGTGCATGTGTGTGTGAGGGAGCCTCCATGCACTCTGTGTGTGTGTGTATGTGTGTGTGTGTGTGCGTTTGAGCCATGGCTTCATTTCTGAAGATTGTTTCCGAGCTTGGAGCCAAGTCCTGAGTTCAAGTGGGAACTATGCATTCCTTGGGGGGTTCGGGGAGAGAGCTCGGGGTCTGAGGCCTCTCCCCAGTGCTGTGAATCACTGCCCGGGGAGCCTGCGTGATCGCTCTGTTCCATGGTGAGACTGGCACTCACTGTCTGGGCATTCCAATTAAATCTGTGTGGAGCTGCTTTGCTCTTCCCTGGCTGGAGATTCTTCTTGCTACCGACCTGATGCTGCCATTTCCACACAATGCACGGCTGGGCCCGGGGTGGGGGGAGCCGTGCAAGAACGGAACATCAAACAGGAAAAGCTGGTATTCCCTCCCGAAATCCGCCTTCCTGCTTCCAAGCTAAACAGGCTTCAAAGGGGAGGCTTGTTTGTGCTTCTGCACCAGGCCTGGCTTCTCCATGGCGGGGTCAGGCTCAAGGAGCACGGAGCAGGTTAAAGAGCAAGAGAAACAAACCCAACGAGAAGCCAAGCGCTTAACCCCTTGCTGCATCCCCGGGAAGAGCAGGGAGCAGTGCCGGGGGAAGGGCACTGGGCCTCTCCAGTCTGCCCATGGGACATGGCACCAAGGCCTCTGTCCCCAGCAGCCACAGGCCCAGGGGATGGCTTCCTCCTGCCCATACTGATGGCAGTCCTTGGGGATGAGGGGGAACGTGACCAACCTGTGCATGGACAGGGAGTTGCTGGCTTTGGGGTGCTTCTGGGGGGCTTGTGGCAGCAGTGGGAGATGAGTTACACTGTCCCCATATGATGAGGCAGCAGGACAGGAGGGCACTAAAGTGCTCAATCGTGCCTGTGGCAGCACAGCCCAGGCTTCTTTTGCAGGTTGAGGGCAGCAGTATTTTGGATAGGGGGAGGACCAGAGTTTTCAGCTCTCCTGCTGCCCCTGGCTGGGGTTTGATGGAGGAGCCTCCCAGCAACTACTGGAGTGCATCAGGAGGCAAAGCCATGGCTCCAGGGCAGGTCCCAGCTCTCCCAGGTGTTAACATGCTCTACAGCCCCCAGGGCTTCCCAGGCTCTGCTGGTGCTGCTGACTGCCTTCCCTTGGCTTCTGCGGTGCCAAGCCATGGAGGAACTTGGCAGCTCCTGCGCTGAGCTGGGCAGGCATCCAGCCCTGCTCTCCCCACCCAGGGGTGCCAGCCCCAAGAATCCTTCCTGAGCTGGGCTGCTCAGCCTGAGGAAAAGGGCAGCAGCTGGATGTTGGCTCTGGAACAGGCAGAGCTGTCTGCTGGACACCAGGAGTTGAGAAGAAACCCCCAAAATGTCTTGGAGGGCAGCACCCCCGCATGCCACGGGGTGCACCTGTGCCACCTCACTGCCTGACACCCACAGAACCCAGCTGGTCCCCGGCCTCCAAGGGCTGTGGACGGGATGTGGGCTCTGCAACGCTCAGCCCCACTCCTGCCCCAGCCTCTCCTGCTGTCCCCGGGGATCCTGTGAGTGCCAGGCTGGCAGCGGGAGGTGCCAGGCGCCGCAGTGGCACTGGCAGGAGGAGCGGCACCTCCAGCCCGGAGCGTGATCAAACAACCAGAGCAAAGGCACGGGCCCAGGGCTCCGCCACCCCGGGAGACCACCCAGCAGCACAGCCGTTATCTGCCAGGGTGAGTGTTTACCAATAACGGGAACCAGCTTGCTGTTTTACTGCGAGCTTTATAAGGAGAAAAAGAAGGGCTGGGCTTGAGCAGCTCCGAGACGCTGGGACACAGGCCGGCCATTTGCTCAGCCTGCCTAAGCCCCAGCTCAGCTGGGATAAGCTATCTGCTCTGATTGTTTAACAATTCCTCCTCCTTGCTCCCTTCGAAATTCCCTCCAAATCTTGTTTAACACCCATCTGCTTTCTACCAGCCCCTGGTACCCCCAAATGCAGCACTGGGAGAAGTTTGCTGAGTGCTGTGGGCAGAAGGCTGGCAGGGAGGGAGCAGGGTGACAGGGGCTGAAGGAATGCCAGCAACGACTGGGATGAGACAGGGCAGGATGAAGTCCAGTCCCACGGCACAAGCTGACCAGCTCCAGACCACACAGACACTGAGGGCACGTGGGGCATAGAGAGAGGGAGCCAGCCTGGAAGGACAGACCACACCAGGGGAGAGGGGGAGCCCCCACCACAGCACTGGCCCTACTCACCGATCAGGGGCACCACCAGGATGAACTTCCTGCAGTCCAGCAGAGTGACCAAACTGCCGAGGTGGTCGATGAAACCATTGGTGTCTGGGACCAGAAAGACAGGTCTGATCTCCAGCTCCATCTGCCTCATTTGGCTCTGGTCTTTCAGCACGGCCTGGAGGAGAAGGAAGGACACATGGTGAGTAAGGAGGATGTCAGTCCTATGATCCATGGACCCTGAGAGCAGAAGATAAGCCTGGCTGGCACGTACAGATCCATGGGAAGGGGACTGGGAGGAGGCTGCATCCATCCCACCTGCACACCCCAAACATAGCTCTTGCAGGTCCAAAGTACACATGTGAACAGGATGGCAAAAGCCTCCAAGAAAACATTCTCCTAGAAAAACAGCCCTGTCCAGGCTTTGGGAGAACTGGCACTGGCCTTGAAAACTGAGGTATTTTGGGAATTGTCCTATTTGTGGGACTGGCAGCTGCCAGGATCATCTGCACTGGTGCCAAGGGGGAGGGAGGACAGTCATTCTGGGGCTTCACATGGAAACAGGTCAAGGTGACAAGAGACAAAACAAACCAGTTTGGGATGCCTAAGTCTTGCCAACAGCCTCCTAACACAGGGACCTCAAGCAGGCAGCCAGAGGTCTGTGGGGCAGGAATCCTTGGCTGAATATCTCCTTCACTGTCCTACCACCTCCTGCACATGCCTTGCCTTTTCCGACTCCATCCAGCTGGGAAGCCAGGTGGGTTCCAGCCGTGAAAACTCACAGCACTGTCCTTGGTCGAGCCCTTCACACCCACAGAGACCAGAGGTGCTCACACTCACAGGGGGAGGGTCTGCTGGGGCTTGCTGGCCGCCCTCTGGGCTGCACCTGGACCTCTGGCCCAAGTCAGCTGCCAAAACGGGACCCCAGAGCTCACGTATGACTTTCGAGGCTCTCGAAGGACTTGGGCTCTTCAGTAAGCCACAGGCTTAAAAAACTCAGGATGCTATTCTAGTGCTTCCTCTGCTTAAAAATAGCTTCCCTGGACTCGCTGATGTTTGTTGCCTCTAATAGGAACCGGTCACCCATGGAGCACAGCAGAGCTGCTGTGGAACACATTCACCATGCAAACCCTTCTGAGACCAGGCTTGGACCCACCAGATGTGCCCTGGGCACACATGGTGACCACCAACCCTGTCCTGCCCAATGGTATGGGGAGCTCCCCCTGCCCACAGTGAGGATCCCAACCCTCCCTCAGTCATGCCAAACCCTCGGAGGCGCACTGGAACAAGGAGCTGCATGGGCCAGCAGTGGCCATGGAAAGAAGTGGTTTTTAATTCATTTCCAAGTGTTGTCATCTGGCTTTAAATCAAGGCAGCTTGATGCTGCCACCTCCCACAAGTGTCTCCAGGCAAGGCAGCAAGCAGAACCTCACCACGTGACTCCCACCCTCCTTCTGGCAGTGCTGGTCCTGGGGATGTGGCTCCCACAAGCCCTTAGGGGAGGCAGGCAGAGCAGGGGGCATGTCAGGTCCTGTCTGCTGCACGCCAGTGGGAGGACATGCCATGCCCATCACACAGAGGACACACCAGTGTCCCCAGGCTGCAGCTCTGTACCATGTGCTAGATGCCATCCCTGCCTGTGCTCTGCCTTGGCACTCGCTGGTGGCACAGGAACTGCTACAATCAGGGACAACCTGGAACCAACTCCAGCATGGAGCTGCTGCTGCCCCCTCACCACAAAGGAGAACAGCAGCTGGGGTGTCTCCACAGGGTTTTGGGGTGTGGGAGGGGCTGTCTGTCCTTGGAGGCACTGGAGCCGGCTCCACCTGCCTTGGGGAGATAGAGAAGAGTCCCAGGGACCAATGCAGAGACTCAGAGAGTGGCAAGTCCCTTGTGGGGCTGCCATAGAGGTCAATGGCCCTGAAGTTGCAGGAAGTGGGGGTGAAACCACACAGTCCCCACTGAACAGTGACAGTCCTATAGGAACAAGAGCTGGTGGCAGGAGGGGACCCCCACCTGCACCCCAGTATGGTTCCTGAGCCTGTGACTCACCCCAGCCCGTGCAGGTGACCTCAGCAGTGTCAGCAGGACCTGCAGACCTGCTCACCTACCCCTGGGGCCGGGGGTGGCGGCAGGGAGGGCAGTACCCTCGTGTGTGGCATTTGCCCTGGCGGGCCGTACCCGGCCGATTCCTGGCAGCCTCCAGCAACGCCTGTGCCGGCCGTCACGTCCCATTCCGCTCTCCGGGCCGCCCGGTGAGAGAAGGACACAGGATGCGCCGGGAGTGAAAGAGCGAGGTCGGCGGGGAGCGTGCCAAGTCCCCGCGCACAGCTCCGGGCCGCTCGGGGAGCCAGAGGGAAACTCGCCTTTGCAGAGTTCAGAGGCCGGCAGCGAGATTTATTTTTGTTTGTGTGAGTAAAAGGCTGCAGAAGCCTCTGGCCAAGAGGTTTGGGGGAGAGAGGAGTGGCCTGTGATTCATGCGGACGCTGGCTGGCCCCACGCCAGAGATGAAAGGGAGCCCATGTGCGGCAGAACCGGGGAGGCCAGTTCTGCCTTAACCCTTCTGCCGGTCAGTGGGGCACGGTCCCGCGGGGAGGAAGGGGGGCATGCGGGTGTGGATCGGGATGTCCATGTTTGGGACTCGGCTTCTGTGCTTTTAGGGCTGCCAGAAGCGAGCTGCTGGTCCCACGGTGCCTCAGTGTCCCTAAAACAAGGAGAGGGTGATGGTGGCCTGTGTGTCCTGCTGGGAGGTGGGGTTTGGAAACCAGGGTGGATGGAACAGCAGAGGTACAGCCTCGCCCTGGCCCAAGTGTTTTGGGACAGCCGCATTTTAGCTTTGGCTTATTTGGGTTAAACAAATAGGCTCGGCTTGGCTCAACTCAGTGGCAGGGTGACCCCACAGTGCTGGATGTAGCAGTGGACCTCTGAGACCAGGGGCTTCTTGCCCTCTCCTGGGATGCCAGCTCCACTCCCCTCGCCTCCTGCACCCGCACGCTGCGGTGTCAGCGCTGCTGCCACCTGCAGCCCCCTCCCCATCCCTCTGTCCGGCCACGGGGGCTTCTCCCGGGAGCTGGGCCGGAGCCGGAGGTGGCTCCCCCGGCTGCCCCAGCTGGTGGCAGCACTGAGATCAGACACTCCTGCACACGCAGTCCCAAATTCCCAGCTCATCCATCAGCTGGGATCACCTGGGGAATTCCCCGGAAGCCGCTGCCCGGGTGAGGGCTCCCAGCGCGGGCAGGGGACGGGTCCCCCAAAAGCCAGGACTTTGTGCAGAGCGACAGAGGGGGCGAACTGAGCGTCTCCACCACCGGCACAGAAAAGGAGAAGGCTCCATGTGGACCCTGGAGCTCCGCACCCGGACCCCAGAACTCCTCTGCCCGCGGTGCCAGGATGGCAGAGAGGCCGATGAGACAAGCGACAGGTCACACGGGGTCACGCCGCTCAGCCGGGACGGAAGGGCCAGCACCATCCTGCCACCACCTCTGTCCCGCCACCACCCTCTCCCCAACCGCGGCCAAAGCCGGCGCCGCTGCCCCTTCCAACCCCGCGCTCTCCGCGGGGATCGGATTTTCCAGGGCCGAGAACAATGCCTCCTCCAAGCCTCTCTGCTCCAGGGCTTCCTCCTCCCAAGGCTCGTCCCCAGCGTCTTCCTCGGGAGTAAACGTGCCCCGTGCCTGGTAGCACACCGGGGCCGCCGCCGTGGCGGAGCCGCCGTGGGTGGGTGTGCGCCTTCCGCAGGCAGCAGGCACCCGCTCCAGGCAGGTGCTGTGCGTGTGCGCCCGCGGCATTGTTCCTGCGGGGAGGGAGAGCGTGAATGGGACACGGCTAAATTTAGCCACTTACTCACACTACCGCCACAAAGGAGCGGCTGCATCTTAAGGGGGCGGCCGTTCCGTGGGCTCAGAAGGGACAGGAGAGAGGCTATTTTGGGAAGACATGTCATAATTGGCCGCCCCGGTTGAGCTGCTTCTGTAATGCTGAGCAAAACAATAGCAGCATCCAGAGGAAGAGCCTGTTATGTTTCAGGTGGGATGTTTTCAACCGGTCAGGAAACTCGACCGCTCCCAGCGCGCAGCGGCGGCACAAAGGACAGGGGACGCTGAACAGCATGGACCAAGGGCTGGCCAAGCAGCAGGACATGCTGTGGCTTGGGGACAGCCCTGTCTGAGAGAGCTGCCTGCCCCAGCAGTGTTGCTGGCATCTCTTCTTGTCCACCTGCCTGCATGGTCTCTCCTCCCTCTAAACACCTGAGATGTGCCTGGTTTTTCACCTTGTGCTGATGCATCCCTGCTGTCAGCAGCTGTCACCAGCTCTGTCCCAGTGTGGGAATGTGGTGAGGGCAGTGGCAGGCTGGCAGTGGAGCCAGGGAGCTGCTTTGCATCTAGAGCTGACCAAGAACACAAGAAACCTGACCCTGCTCTGGTCTATCTTTCCTCTCAGAGCAATGTTTTTGGGGTCTGTGCTTGTGTAGGGGAATGGAGCTGAGCTGAGTCGCCTCTAAAGCTGGCGCTGACTAAGGGCCACCCCATTTGCCATTTATCCTGCTTGAATCTGTGCTTCCCCAGCAGCCCAAGCCACAGTCCTGCAGGGACGGGGACAGCAGTGAAGCTCAAATTCCCCTCAAGGTGTCAATCAGCAGCACAGCTGGGTTGCCAGAGATTGGGGAGCAGGGCAAAGGCAGGAAAACCTGCAGGGGAGAAGGCAGTGACTTGATCCATGAGAAGTACAACTCTGCAAGTCCCAGGAGAGGCCTTGACACCTCGCTCTCCTTGGGCACAGAAAGAAACCACACAGCCAAGAGATGAAGGCTTTGCACCCTGGGGGACTGCACACACCATCACAGATTCCACAGGAGGCAGCCACAGCACCTGGACCTGAGTCCCCACTGCTGTGTGGGGAGCTGAGTCTTGTGTGCTGAGCCAGGAGCCACATCTGCTGGACTCGGATGGAGCTGTGGCTTGTCCCCAGAAAAATGAAAGGGTGACTTGGAGAACAGCTGACATTCCCTAGGTGGGCAGTGAATGAGAGGCTGTAACAGGGAAGGGAAAAGGTCCCCATCTCCAATGAAACACTAAATCTGTTGGGAAGAGCGGAAAAGTCAAGGATCACAGGTTAAGAGGGAAAGTGGAGGGGGTGGATACTGATCTGGCTCCAACCTGGCCTCCCCCGGCAGCATTTTCCACCCGAGCTCCTCTGCTGCTCCAGCTGCGTGGTCAGTACCCGGGCAGGGAGAGCACTGGGGCAAGCACACATGTTCTGCTCCAGGCCATTCCCAGCCAGCTACGGCCTGGATGACTTTACTGAAGCCCCAAGGACTTCTCCTCCACCCCGCGCCTTCAGACTCCAAGTGCACCTCAGCTCTCAGCTGTGCAGCCCCTGAAGCTGCCCACACCCTCATTTTGACCTCTCTCTGCCTGCAAGCATCAGCCCCAGCACGGCTGAGGAGGAAGGGAGGAGCAGGCCGGGGGGAGCAAGCCCCTGACAGCATCAGGCAGCCCCCACTGTCCCTGCAGAATGGGCAGCGGCCATCCCGGGGGGCCCCGGCGCAGCTGCGGCGCTGCCCTCCCCGAACATGTGCAGTTCCTGTTTGCTGTGTCTGTGCAAGGCACTGGGAAGTGGGGAATTTACTTACACCTCCCGCTTAACAACCATGGGAGGCTGGAAGGCTTCAGGCCGCTTTAATTTACAGCCCATCTCTCCAATCTCTCACTCGTTTTGGTTGCTGCTTTCTTCCTCCTCGTATTAACGTGACCCAGGTACCTGCCAACAATAATGGACTCGCTTGTGGGGGCGGCCCCTCCCTCCCTCCCAGCTCACAAACTTCTACCTTCGCCTTGATATGGATTGCTCCGAATTCAAATGAAAAAAAAAAAAGGGGGAAAAAAAGGAGAAAAAAAGGCGAAATCTGCAAAGGTTGGGGTGGGTTTGGAAAAGCGAAGCGCAGTGGTTCTGGGCCCGGCGCCAGTAGCCCGAGGGTACACATGTGCAGGCTCTCCCAGTAGGGCCTTCAGCAGCCCTGTTTTACAACCACCTCGGCACACACTGCAGAGTTCACGCATATGGCCAGACAGATGTGTCTGGCTTACGTTCAAGGCTGGAAAATGAAGAATTATGGAAGTGAAGGGCCCTGGGCATTAGAGAGGGCGGAGGTGAGGGGGAGGGGAGCCAGGGAGAATTTTTCCTCTGCTGAGAAATCCTCATCTGGGCCATGAGGCTGGAGGAAGAGGGGTTGCGAGCGAGGAGGCAGCCAACAGCCATCCATGCATGTGAGACTGCTCTTAAAGCAACAGGGTGCATCTGCTCCCAGTTCAACCAGTTTACTTCACCAGCTCCCACCGGGAAACACGCTCTCATCAGGCCAGGGCCAGGCCAGAATCACCTGCATCCCGTCTGTTTGTCCCCATAACGATGGTAACTGGCAATGTTCTGGCTGCTGCAGCCTTTCACAGACTATTTTTCCGCCGCTGGCTCCTGCATGAACTCTGCTGTTCACGTCCCACCCTCTCCCTTGTCTGCCTGTGCCCCGTTGCACAGGAAGGCTGATTTCTCACCAAATCTGGCTGTCACAGAGCCTCTGCCCTGGGTGGGGGCACAGCTCACTGGCACACACGCAGAGAAGCCGCTGTCCTGGGGCACAGCTCTCTGCCTGGCACACACTGCACTACAGCCAGCAGCCAAAGCACTGCCCTGCCACTCCTGGGTGTGCTGGCAGCTCATAGGGAAGCTGCGTCTGGCTTCAAGTGGGTCCCCAAAACTTTCATTTCTGTGAGGGCAGAAACCCTCATTTCTTACCCAGGGTGGTGACAGCAAGCCAGATTTGGACCTTCCAAAGGGCCAAAACTGTTTGCTGCTGAGTTTCACAGAGGCAGCACGTGGCATTACACCCAGGAAGGTTATGGTGCCATGGGACATCCCAAGAGGCCTTTGAAGCATGGTAGGAAAACAGCTGTGCACCACTGGCACAGCAAGGTGGGACCAGCCCATCCTACCTGAATCTTGTCTTGACGGCGCTGCTGCTCAGCGACTTTCCTGGCCAGTGCTTGCTTTTTGGCTCTGAGCTCCTTGATGTCCATCTCTCCTCCACTGCCTTCAGTCTCAGAGTCATCTTCAAAGGCCTCAATCCTCACATCATCCTCCTTCTTCCAGGAAATGCAGAAAGAGAGAAAAGAACAGGAGGGCAGTCACTGTAAGGGATGCTGGTGGCAGGGATCATTCTCGTCCTGCTCTTCCTTTTCCAGCAGACAAACCCCTGTCAGGCAGTGCATCACCCCTTGCTGATGGGTGACTGACTATTTCTAAACATCCAAAAGAAGCCAAATAAATAGTAAACCTTCAGGAAATGACAAGGTGAGACAGGAGATAATGGGCAGGAAAGGCAGCGACCAGGCTGGGCAGGGGCAGCCCAGCTTTATGCTCTGTTCTAAAATCACACCCTCTTCCTCACCTTGGGAAACTCTTCCCACAGCCTTGGGTGAGTCACTGATGTTTTATTGCCTCCAGTTCTGTGAAATCATGGTATTTCCCTGTCTCTCTGCTTTGCCTGGCAGCTCAGGCTACACATCCCTGTTCAGGCTGCTTCTTCCAACCTCCCTACACTAGGGCAGTACAAGGCTGCTCTAACACTGCTGCCTCATCCCACAGGGCACACAGGCTGCTCATCCTGACAGGAACCACAGATCCATCCACTAACTCAGGTGCCCTTCTCCATTCTGACCTCTGAGTAGGCCAGTGAGATTCCAGCACCCACCCCAAAATTTCCAGCTGGTTTGGAACAGATGTTGCAGAAGGAGATGCTCAAAATCTTGGTTTTAAAGCTGCACATGATGGAGCATCCACTGTGTCTCAAGGTCACTCATTTTAACAGTTAATGACTTCCTCTGTTAACATTTCCACCCTACTTCTAGTCAGCCTTTGCCATGCTCCTGCTGTCCAGGAACCTTGTCTTTGCTGAATTCAAGGGTCCCTGGTTCTCCAACCTCCTGCCCACACCAGCACATCTGGACCATACTGCATCTTCTTCCTCTCCTAGAGACCCTTCCCCACCAGTTCTGCAGACCATTCCCAGAATGCCTGCACTGCCTGAACTGGAGACCCCAGAAGGAGCCGTGCTGTTCCTGCCTTAGGTGGAGGCCACACTGGCCTTTCCCCACGTACCCAAATCTCTGGGATACAAGAGGGTGGGAGATGGTGGCTGGTGTCTAACTGGCCATCACTCGCAACCACCTTCTGCCCAAGCTCTGCTGCTCTCCCCAGTCATTCCACACCCAAATGGGAGCCCACAAGTGCCTGTTCCTAAACATGTGTCCCACATGTGCTGCCCAGGAGCCCAACTCTCCACTGCTGCCTGCAGACCCCTCACCTCATGCAGCCAGCCTTGCTCCCCAGTGACCATGGCTGGCCATGCCACTACCCATCCTCCCTTCTCTGCACAAAACCCAAGGGTTGTGATGGGGCTGGGGAGAATTTCCAGATGGCATCTGGCCAGAAAAACCTGCTCTGTGCCCCTGGAGGGCTGCAGGAGCCAGGTCCTGCACAGAGGGATAAGAGCAGGGCTCCACTCCCTGCCCTGTGCAGCCTGCCATGACACGTGTCAGCAGAAGGGACTCGTGGTCTTAATTTAGAACAACCCCAGTGCTGCACAGTCGTGCACTCAATCATTTCACCCAGGCCACAGAACCACCTTCTCCTCTCTCCCTGTGACCTTTTAGCCATGGGAACGAGGAAGATGGGAGCCCTCAGGCTCACTTCCCTCTGCTGGGACAGCCTGGACCACAGGGGATGGGGGGATGCTGCCAGAGGGAGAGTGTCACACCAGGGCCTCAGGGACAATCCTCTGTCTGATGCAGATCTGCTGGGGGGGGTCAGGACCTGCTTGCCCCACAGTGCTGGTCATCACTCTGGTGAGCTGCAAGCTGCCTTGAGATCAGAGCCCAAGAGGGAAGCTCCAGGGTTGCACAACGAGCTCATGGAGCGATTCCCACAGCTGAGCAGAGACTGTGGGGACAGGGCAGGAGGGAGCTATCCTGGTACTGTGCTTGCTCACAGCAGGAACTGGAGGGACTGAGCCAACACAAGAAGCCTTCTGAAGAACAGGACCATCCCTGTCATGACACTGGGAAGAACCTAAACAATCCCCACATCCCACATGCCAGCTTGAAAACCTCCAGCACCTTCTCCAGAACAGGACAAAGATCCAGGTCTCCCACCTCACAGAGACAACTCTTGCCTGGGGATTTGCTGTCCCCTGCTCAGCTGGGACAAGGAGAGTGCTGAGTACAGCACTGCTCTGGGCTTCTCTGAGCTTTCTGACTTTCAGTTCCCATGAGACAGAGAGGAGGTGCTGTCCCTGCTCAGGGTGACATCCCTGTGGCTCTGAGTGCCCGGTCCCAGCACAGGGAGGGGAGCCAGAGTGAGCCTGGGCAGCACCAGGCCACCCAGCCTCCCGTTCCCAACGCCTCTGCTCCTCTCTCCTGTTTCCCTGGCCTTTCCAACTGCAAGATTAAACAGAAGAAAGGAGTCAACCTGCAGAGCAGCTGGCAGGGCCCTTAAACACACACACGGAGCCTGGAGTGAAGCAAGGCCTACAGGAACAAGCAAGGGCAGAAAAACAAGAGTTGAATTCCTTAATCACATCAGGATGTGAGAGGCAGGGGAGGGACGGGGCGCCAATGTCAGCTCTTCCTGTACGTGTGCTGGAGGCTGGAGCTCAGGCCTCTGCTCAACGAGCTCCACGGCTATAAACTTGATCCTGAAGCTGAACCCTGACACCCCCTCGCCCACCTCCTCTCCCGGGGCCGTGGTGCTGCACGTTATTAAAGCTGCCCCCACCCTGGGTATGAAAAAAGCAGCATCTGGAACTCATAGCGGCGCGCGAGATAGAGGCGGGCGGGCCGGGCTGGCAGGAAAGGGCACGAGCGAAGCACACTCAGGAGACAAGGGCTGTGCACCACTTGCCCCCCCTGCCTCCCCCCATAAAATGCACACGCAGCTAGGCCAGCTATAAATAGCGGGAGCTGCAGGGCAGGCAGAGGCTGGGCCCCACAGGGGTGATTCTTCCTTCACCGAGGCGCGCTCTTCCCGCACGGTACCTGATCTTCCAGTTGTTTTCCCTCTTGGCTTCCCATTTCCTTTCCCATGGCGTCTGGGACGGGTGCCACTGACACATATTTTCCACCCTTGAATGCCAGCAAAGGCTCTTCTTGTCCACAAAGGGCTTCCAGGAAATACTTCAGAACTGTGACCCTCTTGCAGTCGGCTGCAATAACCTACGGGGTGAGGACGAGGGGGTTGGGGAGAGGGAAAGGAAAACAAAGTCAGTGCAAAGGGGAGCAGATGAGTAACGACCAGGGGGAAATGTTGGGGATAGAAGACCCAGTGGGATGTAGGCAGCACCACAGGGATGTGAGGGGTGCCCCTCTTCTAAACATGGCTGGAAGGGGTTTGCCTTGCTTTGTAGTCCCTAGGGAAAAGGAGGCAGGCAAAGTCAGGACATTCAGCACCGATCCTGTCCTGCTTCCTCTGAGCACTCCAGGGCTGCAGGACTCCCAGGGCACAGCCAGCCCCCCTGCCCAGTCCCAGCACATGGAGGAAAATCCTGCTGAACCATGAGAGATCAATGATGTGGCCTATCCCTCTGCTTCCTTTTGGCTTCGTTGCTGGATTTCCCCCCTAAAAGCTGTGGAGGGATGCAGGTGTGAGAGTGAGAGGGTGGGGGCATTTGTGAAAACCTGAGCCCCATCTCACCTCCAGCCCGACCCCGTCCCACAGGCCCATCTCACAGACCAACTGGGGAGCCCTGCTGGGGAGGCTGGGACGGATCTGGCCTGAAGGAAACTCAATAGCTTGGGTAATTATCCAATTTATGAGGCTCTCAAATGGAGTTTCCAGAGCACGGGAGCCTGGTGCCTCCGCAGCCCTGTCCCAGGCGGCACAGTCTCAGCCGGCACCTCTGCCACGCCTGGCCTTGGCTCAGCCCTTGTCCCCTTGCAGCAGGGCTCTGCACCTGCACAGCTCTCCCCTGGTGCTTCCTGCTGACTGGTGTCACCCCCAGGGAGCTGCAGATTTATAGGGAGAAAGTCAGCAAAGGAGATTAAAAGTGCTACACGCTACGGACACAAAGTCTGTGCTGACGCCTGAGTTTCCCCTGCCCCCAAACCACCCTGGGTTTGCTGTGCTCATAGACCAAAGCAGTCTCAGAGAACCCCATCCCAAAAGGGTCTCTGCAGGCTGCCAGGACTGGGATTCTGAAGCTGGGGAGAGGGCCAGGTGCCTCACAGCCAGGGACACACACCATGTGATGCCAGGCCTGGTGCTGGTACGGAGGACATCAGCTTGTCCCCGATGGGGCTGTGCCTTGGTGAGCCAGGGCTGGCAGTGGCACTGGCCTCGCTGCACCAGGCTGCCGTGAGAGGAAACTTCTGCTCTTCCACAGCACTGCCAGTTTCCTCTCTGAGGCTAATTTTAACCAGCGTGTCTCTGCCGTGCGTGTCAAAAAACCTGACCCTCCTCTGACCTCCAACCTTCCACCTCGGCTACTGCCGGAGCGAGGCACCCTCGTGCACCTGGGGCTGCCTCTGCTGGTAGGTGCCCCCTGAAATCCTCCTGTCCCCCTGGACCTGCATGGCAGGAGAAGCCCTGTCCTCCCCACAGAGGCAGCTGCTGCTGCAGGGAGGTGATGTGAGCAGGGTGATCACAGGAATTAGTATTTTGAGGACCAACAGATTCATAACCACTGATTCTGCAGCTATAAAATGTGCCCTATGGTGCTGAGGTGAGCAAAGGACAAGGTGACACCAGCTCAGCAGCTCCAGGAGCTGCTGGGGACCCTCTTTCCCAGGACAGCCTTTTACTGCTTGTGACATCCAGCCAGGAGCAATCCCTGCAAGTGTCACCACAGGAACATTCCCAACCTCCTGGCCCTCCTTTAGGAATGATTGTGTGCAGGGGAAAGTCCAAAGGAAAGAGAACATGAGCGAAGTGGGAATGGCTGTCATGGGAAACATCCCTCCTGAGAGTTCCTGAGAGCTCTGAGCTGCAGCTGAGGGAAGTGGTGGAAACCTCACCACTGGCTTCACCCCCAGCTCCATGGGCTAATGCCATGGAGACCCAGCCTGACTCACACGGGGTAACTTCTGCCGAGGGATTTTCCAGTCTGGGTATCTGCAGTTCTGTTGTGCCCAGGCTGCTGGGCAAGCAGAGTGCCTACCACCACCAGCCACATGCCAGAGGATGCCAGGATGTGGCCAAGAACAGCAGGAGTGGGGAAGGGGATGCAGGGACTGCCTGTACAGGTGGGGAAGAGATGGGTGCCCTATCCTGACCCCATTCCTGAGGGATTTCTCAAGACACCTCTAGAAATAAAAGTGACATCCATGAGATTTTCAGGAGGGGCTGAGTGCTGGCACAGCTGCAGTGCAGCCATTGCTCCACAAAGGCTTAAATCTGAGCCTCTTGGATCAGGAATGATTAGGCAAAATGCAGAAGAGCTCTCTTCACCCTTGGCTGAGGCTGGGGACAAGGGCAGGTGGGATCACTCCTTCCTCCCCTAAAGAAGAAACCAGTAGGAAACACCAGATTTCCTGCCAAGCCAGCACAGCACAGCACATGCTTAAATCCAGCTCATCTGCTGGGGGGAAAAGAGCCCAACCAAAAGGCCCATGACATAATGCCACAGCAACTCGTCTCATGAACACATTTTTCCAGCCCACATGAATGAAAAACAGGGAAGGAGCAAATGCTCTGCACATCCCCGTCACGTGCAGCCCTGCCCGGGGAGGACGCGGCAGAGCCCCGGGCTGCCGGCAGCCAGGCTGGGAAAGAAGTGACCCGTGACTGGCACCCAGGGCTCTCTGGAAGGGCGGACAGGGACCTTGCGTGCCGCCGAGCAACCCGCCTGGGGCAGAAACTTCCTGTTTCAGGGTGGAAATGTGAGAGGCAGTGCCGGGATAACCACGACGGTGCTCCTGGTGCACGTGGCAATGCCAGCGGGGCGTGGCGGGGACACCGGGAGCTGTGCCCGACCTTCCTGAAGGAATGGCAGAGTGAAATGACACGGTGGGGATGTTTCTGGTGATGTGGCAGCACACACCTCAGCCCCAGTGGGGAATAGAGCCCTTCCCCCTCTGTGCAGTGTGACAGCAGGAACCGAAAGCCTGGCTCCGAGTCACTGCTGGGTATGAAAATAGGCCTGACACGAACGCAGCCGCTCTCAAAGGAAAACCGAAAACGAGAATTGCTGAAGTGGTCTGGTGCCCCCGTCCGTGACCCGGGCTCAGTTCCCCAGAGCCACCCCAGAGCCCCTGGCCACCGCGGTGCCTCTCGGGGACACGTGGCTGCAGGCCAGGCGTGGGACTGAGGCGGCTTCGGCTGCAGCAGCCCTGATTGCCATCGGGGCTGGAGGGGAGACGTTCCCAATCTCCTGCTCCATCAGACAGGCACACCACCAGCTCCAGCACCAGCCACCCACTGGGGGCTGGCGGCTGCTTGGCCACACTGCCGAGGCTCATTAGCCAACTGCTAATTCATGGGTCACACATTAACATACTGATCATTGAGTAAGACACAGCGGGACACACATTAACACACACTAACTGCCTGTTGAGACCCACAGGGCTGCAGCATTAACTGAACCAGCTGTTGTGTTTTCAAAGCCACTCTACAGTGCCAGTGCCACCAGGACCTCACGAGTGTCACCTCCTGCCAGCAGTCAGTGAGATTCCCACTCAAACCAGGGCTTCCCAGATCTAATGAAGCTGATCCCCTCTATGGTCTCAGCTGCATTTCCCCTCACTGATAAAACAGGCAGAAGGGAAAAGCTTCCCTGAGCACTGCGGAGTGCACAGGACTCCACACCACAGCACCACATGTCTTCCAGAAGATTTAAGGGGAGGGAAGGGCTTGCTCTGCGAGCTGTGAGCTCTGTGCCTGAGGGGACACCTGCACCTGGTGCTGGTGACACCACCAGAAACCAGCCCGGCTCTCGCTTTGGGTCAGAGCAGCGCCCGGAGCCGGCGGGGCCGCGCCTCTGCCCCCGGGCCGGCCCCGCCGCTCCGCACGCCGCTCTCCCGCAGCTCCCAAAATCGCTGTCACACCCTCCGCCGCCTTCAATCAACTTTTACAACTTGTTAATTTTACACAGCGTCCTAAAGAGCAAACAACTGGGAGGCAGGAATGCAGATTCCTTCAGCTAGTCCAAAGAGCCTCCGGCAGCCCAGCCAGCTGGCCAGGGGAGCCCTGCTCAGCCGCGGGGACCTGCCACATCCCGGGGGGACATGGCCTGGAGGGAGCTGCCCCATGCCCTCTGGCAATGCCCCCCTGCTGCCGAAGGTGTGTGCGGGGATCCGGCAGCTTCTCCCTCGGCAAAACCCGCGAGTCCACAAGGAAACAGGAGGCAGCAGCTCTGGAGAAGCGATTGCTCAGAGGACAGGCTGCCATTGCCGGCTCTGCATTCCTGTGAGCGAGGGGGAGACACCAGCACATCCTGACAGCTGGATTCAGAAGGGGAAAAGGACATGAGAAGTTTGAGTCATAGCATGGAGAGATCCCATCCCAAATTGGGAGATGGGAACGGGATAGGACAGGGACTCAGAGCCAAGCTCCAGCACGATCCAGAGTGGGGATAACACTGGTTTTGCCACATCATTTTAAACATGTCTTAGCTGAAGTAGCTGAACGATGCTGAGACCAAGTGAGCCCCAAACAATCTAAACCACGCAGCGACTGCCCTGCCCAGCTGAAATGTTTGCACTGACCCTGCAAAACATCCAGGCAGGCCATGGCTCAGTGCCTCCCTGTGCCCTGGGCTGCCTCCTCCCTTCTCTGGGGAGCCAGCTGGGAGGAGGAGCACAAAGGAAAGCGCCTGCCTCCTTTGGTCTCATCCCTTCTGTGTTTTAATCTCACAGGCTAGCACAGAAGCTGGGCTGGGTTCAACCCTGGACTCATCACAGCCCAACTCCCCTGGGCTCGTTCCCCACCCAAGGAGCCCCCTGCTCTGCCCAGCCCCAAACACAGCTTGGAGGGGTTTGGTTCCTGGGTAGGGAGGCCCAAGGTGTCCATCCCAGCTGGGCAGAGGCACTCACAGCTGGGTGTAACCCTGGTTTCGGCAGCTGAGAGCTGCCTCCAGGCACAGGTCTCTCAGAGAAACTTTTAATTTCAACTAACCCCACAAGCAGGCTCGGGGGACGTGGTTCCCATGTGCCTGCAATGCTGTGTGTGACCTGAGAGAGCAACTATGGCTGCAACAGGGACCAAACCAAGGCACCTCTGGCTTGGATGGATCTCACTGCTGGATCCTGCGCACCAACCAGAGAGCACAGCTGGGGAAAGGATCTGCCACATCCATGCCAGATGTTCCATCACAGAGAGGAGCATGAGAAAACACCCAAGGAAGACAGAGAAATCCAGAAGAACCATTCCAGTTGCTCTTCCCCGTGGCCACAGCTGGAGAACCACTCTCCAAAAAGAGAATGTGGCCATGTCTTATCCCAAACTCTCTCCCAGCATGCTGAGCCTCACTCAGGCACAGCTCCAGCCTCTGCACTGGGGCACACAGTCTCAGACGAGTCATCACAGCAGATGTGCTCTGGCCTGGCAAACACCTCTCTCTTTCCAGCTTTAAAGGCCACACAGCTCAGCCAGGACTGGCCTTTAAAGCTGGAAAGCAGCATGGAAAGGGAGCCAGCTGCCCACCATCCCCAGGGCTTGCTGGGCTCACCTCATCCAATGCAGTGATGCAGAGAATACACATGGGTGACATAAAGGTGCAAAGTGATGGATCTGAGCTGAGTCACCCAGTTTTTGGGGTCAGAGACCAGAGCCCTGAGTAGCCTGCACAGATTACTGCCAAGGTTCTGCTACCTGTCACTGCTGGCAGCTGCAGGACATCAGGGTGACACTCAGTGACATGGGGGAAGCTGTGAGCAGCTCTGGGGCTTGGAGCCAAAATACCTCTGAGGGTCCTGCAGGAACCTTTAGCTAATTTTGTGGAAGAGTCACACCAAAGCCAAAGCAGATGTTCCAGATGAAAAACCAGATCCACCTAAAGTTCCTGTGCCCAGGATGGCCTGGAGAGCTGACACAGCCCAGCCCAGGACCAACTCCTTCCCTGGAACTACAGAGCCTGGAGAGGAAAGTTCCTGCTGGATTCCAAACCAAGCTTTTGGCTTTCACTGTTGCTTGGAAAGACTTGCCCTAATGTCTTACTCACCTGTTAAATGTGCTAAAGAACTTCATTGTCAGATCCAGGGAGCAGCAGCATTTGCAGCACGGAGCAGTTGGCTCCAGGCAGCATCTGACACCTCCTAGGCAGGAGGTGGCTCTTCAGCTTGTTTAATTTTACCCCCACCAGAGCAGTCCCAGAGAAGATGATGGGATACAGGAAGCTTCCAGTGAGTAATGGGGATGTTTCATCTGGTTTGTGAGTGTCTGATTCTCCTCGTGGCCTCAGGCATTGGTGCCAATAGCTCAGCAGAGGCTGTGGGCTCCTCCACAGAGCAAAATGGTGCCTCCAGTAAGACACTGCAGGAATTTTTGCAGGAATTTTCACTGGAGAAAGAATTTGCTTCCACCCACCATGGCCACATGTGCTGATCCCCACAGCAGTGACATATCCAGGGCATTTCTGCTCTTCAAGGTGAAGCCTTGAGCACAGGACCACATATTTAAATTGTCTGTCATGTGAACGAGGGGCTGAAAAATCACAGCTGGGAAAGAGACAGAGGACTCCTGGAGAAACAGTGACTCACACACAGGGACTCCCTGTTACAGCCACCTCAGTGCCTTCCTGTCTCCCAGCCCAGCTCCCAGCACATCCCCAAACTTCCCAAGGAAAGAAAGAGAAAAAGTCAGGCCACGAGTAAAGCCAAGTCCAAAGGAGCTCGCTCTGCTCCTCCCTTACAAATCCTACTGGAACACAAACCAGGGAAGACAAATCCCTGAAATCCTGCCCCTAACCCATGATCCCAGGCTGGGGAAGGAGGAAGGCAAGCTCCTTATCCTCAGCAAAGCCAACATGGCACCACTGACAGCTTTCACAGGGCATGGGCTGCTCTCCCTGCCACAGGAGCCTCCAGTCTTTTCCTTTTCGGGGACTGGGGGAATTTATTTCCTCTGCCATTTCGGAGGATGCCTGCCTTGCCAGAGATTGTTTTGCAGAGTTCAGACAGATAAGAAAGTGGTTAGCAGGCTCTTTGGTGGAGGAAGGGAGGATTGCTTAGTAAGGGAAAGGCGACTGCTCTGCTCTCAGCAGCCGCACGCTGCCCTTCCTCTGAGGCCACCACTCCAGAGGACGCTGGCGTTGGGGACAAGGCAGGGCCACCACCACACCTCTCCACCCCAGGGGTTTTTTGGGTGCATCTGCTTGTGGGGCCACACTGGTGACCAGAGACCGTGTTGCTGTGCCAGGACTGGGATCTGTCTCTGCTGCAATTTGGGAAATGCGGCTGATGAATGTTCAATCCAACATCTCGATTGCAAATCTCAGGGCACTCTTGCGACAGTGCCCTGAGACAGAGCCCTTTCTGCAGGACATGTGGAGGGGAAAAAAAGGGCAGGAGCCCAGTCCAGGCTGCCCCATGCTGTGGGGACACTGCTGTGGTTATCTGGCACCCTCCCTGTTCCGGAATGTGTCTCTGGAGCAGCGGCAGGAGGGAGCTGGCCCTGCTGGGGGCTCACAAGGAGGAAACCCTGAAGATTCACCAGCAGCACAAACTATTTCTCAAGGATTGCCCATGGAGACAATGAGAAACTGCCCCAGGATTTCACCCACTGAGTAACTCAGAGATTCCTGTCCCACAGGACAAGGCACCAGTGTCACAGAGTGCTGTGGCAGTGGGAAGTTGGGTGGTGGAAGGAAAAGCCTGACAGCACAGGAACGGGGAAGCAGGGCTGGCAATCTATAGTATAAAAATAGCATAAAGGTGCAAACCAGAACTCACCCTGACAGCCCCCACCTGCCCAGCCTGCACCATCTGCCCTTCCTGTGTCACCTCTGCTTCAGGCAGAGAGGCAAGAGCTGGAATATTCTGCCTGGTCCTGGCAAAGCTGGCTGGGAAGCCATTTCTGTGAGTTTACACAGCTTATACGTTCTCCATGCAGTTCCTGGCTGCCTTCCATTGCAGATGAGAGTTTTATGTCGAATTTTAAGTTTGACCACAAATATTTAAACTTCCTTGGACCACAAATGCTGTATCTTCTTTGTGGTTTAGTTGGCACCAAATGAGTATTTACAGATCCCTATATGTCTGTCTGTCATTTAAATATCTCACGGAGGTGCCAAAGGCTCCAAAGCAGAGGGGCTCCTCCAGCAGACCCCTGATTTCCCCCTCTCTACCCTTCCTTACCCAGCACAGGCAAGGGAGAGGTGCAAGCACTGGCCAAGCCCTTGCAGAGGGCACAGCTGCTCTGGCCTGAGCATTTCATACTTGCACTCTATTAAGTTTTCTTTCCAGAGAATGTCATCTGAGATCCCACCGTAACTTCCACAGTTCCCTGCCCTGGTGGATACTTGAACTGGGATGAAAGCATTTGGAATTTTCTCCTCTTCTTTTAGGAAACTGAGTCTACAGGAGACTGTTTTAATGAGAACCACTAAAACCTCCTAAAGCAGCAAAGCTCCCACCTGGCCACTGCTCGCAGCCTCCCCAGAGGGTTTTCACTTCCTCAAACACCAGCAATTCTCAGCGGGTGATAATCCCAACCTGCTGAACTGGGACCCCTCTCTAGCTAAACTGGTCAGAGTGGTTAGTGCCAGTGGCACAACGGTATTGAATTCAGGCAGGGCTGTTTGGCCAGGAAAATGCAGCCAAAGAAATACCACAAAAGATCCCTCCTAAGCCTTCAGTGCCAAAGGAATGTGGTGTTGCTCTTACGTGGAGCTGGATGTGGAGCAGAGAGCTGAGGGTCCTTGAGCTGACACCCAGCAACAGCCCAAAATCCGAGTTAAAGTGCATGAGCTGGCTTGAGTCAAGGTGTGTATTTAATTTCCTTCAGACTTTTCAGTCTAGGACACAAACTGGATGCTCATCCCACCAGTTTTAGGGGAACTTTAGAACACAGAGATGCTGCTTTTCCCATCCCAGGGATCCACAGCACCGGCCGGCTGTGGCAGCACTCGGGGAGCTCTCCCACAACTCCCACCACCCCCTGGGGGACACAAAACAACAGTGTGCCCAGGGCAAAAGCTCCAGTGATGGCTGCCCACATCAGAGGAAACAGATACCTGAGTCAGAGCCATGGGATGAGAAACCTCTGCTCCACAAACCAGAAGCCAGACGGAGAAACGTCAATGCCGAGCTGTGCTGGTGCTGCTCGCACGCCTCACCAGCCCTGGATGCTGCTGGGAAGCTCAGGGCACTCTGCCTCTCCTCAGCTTTGGAAGGAGAAGGAGAAGCAGCTTTGCTTTGAACTAACAAAGCCCTGGTGAAAGGGCAGCTCACGGGGCTGCCATGTGCAGGGAGGAGCTCCTCCGACTGCCGGCTGCTCCGTCAGGGCCAGCGTTGAATTCCCTTGAAAACAGAGGGTGGGGATACAGCAGGCAGTGGAATAACACCAGAAAAATGCCACCACAGCTTGGCTGGCTGGGCCACCACAGCCCCAGAGATATTACCAACACTGGCATTTCCCCCCTGCCGCAAGAACCGCGCTGGCAGCACGCTCCGGGCTCGGGGCAGGGCGGGAAGCAGCTCGCACCATTTCCAGCAGCCACTTCGGGGAGGGACAAACGCTCTGTTTTGCTTTACAGTGAAATGCTGCCACTTAGGGGACTCCCGATGACGTTCTTGTGCCTGAGAGCCCATGTCCTCTTCCAGGAGGGGCTGCTCCAAGCAGGACACGCTCCCTTAGCCTAGCAGAGAGGTGATTTTCAGCACTGGCCGTGAGCTCTGGCCCATGCAGATCCTGCTCTGTTTTAAGGAAGCAGCAAGCACAGCTCTGCTACTTATACCCAATACTCAGCTTTTCTGGCAAATGATTAATGGCCTGAGTCTTGCAGTTGCTCGCTTCCAGCTGGGCCAAGAACTGCAAACACACCTAGGGAAGGGAAGGAGGGATTGGAACGTTGGCTCGGTGGGGAAAGGAAAGCTATTCGCTGTGTCTTTGTTTTCAGGAGAGCTCCTCCTCTCGGGAGTGGGATGCTGAGTGCAGAGCAGGGCCCCTGCCCTGAAACGGAGGAGCTGAAGCAGAACAATAGGGTGGGGACTCTGGATGAGCCCTGACAAGTGGGGTGGGCTGGAGCAGGGGCACCAATCCATACTTTTGACTTCATTCACACTTACAGCTGCATTAGAGACATTTCCTGAAAGCACAGTAGGAAGAGAGGGGTATTCACTCACTCCACCCTCCATCTAACACCGTCCTCGCGATCCAGCCGTGCACCCAGAGCCAATTCTGTCCTCTGGCAGAGCTGCAGGCCAGACATTACAAGTGCTGGTGTGAGCAGCACAGGTCCCCACCCGATGAGCAGCAAGCAGACTTGGAGCACAAAGGAGGGGTGCAGCAGCCAGCAAAAAATAAAAAAAAAAAAACTCAACACAGGGAAATGCAGAGCATTGTCCAAGGTGGAGAAGGTGTCAAAAAGTGGGATCTGAGTGTTTGGCTTCAGGACAAGGATGGTGCAGCCCCTTGGTGACATCAGGTGAAAGGAGGCAGGTTGTCCTGCAAAGGGGGGCAGCGACAGCCACGCTGCACAGGGGGCTTGGGGTAGGAGCTGAGCCACAGGGGCTAGCACACGTCATCCCCTGGCCGTGCCAGGAGCTGCAGCAGGAGCAGGGGATGAGCCCTGTGCCATGAGCTGCAGCAGGAGCAAGGGACAAGCCCTGTGCCAGGAGCTGCAGCAGGAGCAGAGGATGAGCCCTGTGCCATGAGCTGCAGCAGGAGCAGGGGACGAGCCCTGTGCCTGACTCACCCAGCTCGGGAGCCTGCGCGGCCCCGGCGCATCAGCAGCCTGCATGTGCAGCCTGAAAAACAACTTTTTTTCCCCTCTTTCTAAAAAACAAAAAGCCAGACGCCCTCTTGCAGATCTGGAGTTACTCAGGCTGACTCACAGCAAGGCTCTCCTGGCTCTGCTGGCAGTGCCTGAATGTACCTGGAGTGGGCTGAGCAGGCTGTACTGGTGGTACCCATGGCGTCACACACCTGGAGCTGTGGCACTTCCCTGACTGCTGTGACAACAGCCTGCTGCAGGCAAGCTAATTATTTTCAGCTTCAAACTTCAACCATTTTTGGTGAATCCCAGAATGAAAAAAAAAAAAAAACAACCAAATAAATGAAGACTATAATTTTTTTTTTTTTTTTTGTAAATGGGAAAAGTATTTCTTTCATTCTCCCATAATACGAATCCAGCAAACAGGAAAAACATGAACCCAAACCAAAGCTCAGACATCACATCTGGGGAGAGACCAAGCATGGAAAATTTTAATCCAAAGGTTAATGTTTGGGAAGCTCCGAGTGTGTGAAAAGAGGGGTTAGATGGGTGCTGCTCCACGGCTCGAACAGTTATTGCCGCCAAGTGGCGGCTTTCAAACGGTGCCTGCCTGCCCCAGCCCAGGCACTCGGGGTCAGGAGCTAAAATAGAAAACAACTGAAATCACTGGAAGCAAACAAACACTCAGATCAGATGCTGGAAAAGCCAAGCGAGGAAGGAGCCAGCAGCAAGAAATGCAACTCGAGCCCTGTGACTGGGAACGGCCTCCTGACTCGCCCTGGGTGAATTGCACCAAACCACATGCTGCTGGTGGCCCTTGTGACCCTCTGCTGCTCCCCCACCCCTCCTGTGCCACCTCCAAGGTCACTCGACAGCCCTGTGACACTCCTGTCCCAACTGTCACCTCCATCTCCTTTGCTCACTACTCTGCAGGGTGACACTAGTAGTTGTCACACCTTGGGGCTTTTTCCACCCCACACTTTTCTCACCAGAACCATCATTTCCTGCCCAAGGATAGAGCACCCAACTCTTCCCCTTCCCCCTTCACCCCAACCCAGCAGAAACACCTCCCTGTACCTGCTCAGAGCAGCATCTCTGCTTCTCTCCTGCTCACTCCACCCTTGCACCCCGAGCTGCTGGGCTCCTGCATCCCCAATCCTGCAGAAGCTCTGCCCTCTGAGCATCTCATGCCCCCATTTTCCCCACATCCTGCCTCCAAAATGCCTTTGTCTTCATCTTCTGCATTAGATTATGCCCTTTCCAGACTGCTCCTTCCAGACACTAGAAATCTCTCATCCCCAAAGCTCCAACAGAATAGCATCCTAATTGCCTTTGTTAGGGCTGGGGCCATGCCTGTAAAACTGCCACGCCGGGTCGGCACTAACAATAGCTTAAAAGCTCCAGGAGTTCAGCGTGGAGCCCTCCCACACTAAAGCAAACACAAAGACAAGGGACCATATGTGTGCAGAGGCAGCAGTGTCAGGTGGGTCGGGCCCAGTCCCCGGGGCTCCCCGGGGGTGGGAAGGGAAGGCACGGCCCCGGCAGGCGTGAGAGCATCCGGCAGAGCCACGCTGCCCCCCCAGCTGGCCAGGAGCCTTCCTGGGATCAGCCAGGGCACAGCTGCTCCCAGGGGCAGCAGGCAGGCTCCAAGGAGTGTAGCAGGCCCAGGACCTGCAATGCCTCCATGGTGTTCAGCAGCCTAAGATAGGAAATGCTCAGTCAAGATCAGTGGACCTTAGAAGCCCTTTTTTCTGCCTTCAGACCCTTGCTTATCTCTCTGTAAGACTACAGGTCACATTCCCCTCAACCCCTACTATTGGACAATTCCTAAAACCTCTATACCCTATAAAAACCCCTACTTTTTCCCAGCTTGGCAGAAGAGCTGTCCCTGAGAACCTTCACAGAAGATTCAACAAAGACACTCCTGTGGAACCTCACCCAGCACTTCTCCTCTCTGTCCCTGCGTGTGCCTAAGGCACCTAGCAAGCACAGAGCTGAAATCAAAATGAGCTGATAATCACTAAGAGCTGATATCACCTAAGCCTGCTAAGGTGGCCAGTGGCTAGGGAAGCTGGACAGGCTGTGCTGAGCAGGACTGCACCATCTGGACCCCGCTGGGGACACCCCAAAACCCGGCTGAGGTCGCATTAAAGGAGTTGCAGCACCCATGGGCTGGGCTCTGCACTTGCCAGAAGGGCTGGGCTGATTGTCTCCCAGCTCCTGCCCAGGCAGCTGCTCCCTGGAGCCACAAGAAGGTTTGATAATTGAGACAGAAAATGACTGTGACCTTCTGCAGAGCAATGAGCAACACCTCCCAAAGAGCTGGGGTGTCATACACTGCTGCCTCCAAGGTGGTGGTGCTGACCAGAGAAGCATAAGGATGGATGATGGAGTTCAGCTCCTAATATTCTAATTTTGAGGCTGTTCAAGGTATCAGGCTGCTAGGGAACATATAGACACTGGCCAGAGAGGAGGAGAAGGAGGAGAAGGGTTCAGCTCCTAATATTCTAATTTTGAGGCTGCTCAAGGTGCCAGGCTGCTAGGGAACACACAGACACTGGCCAGAGAGGAGGAGAATGGGAACTGTCATCTGTTAGCAGAGAATCACTGCAAAAAAGATGGGAAAAACATAAACTAGTGAATAAAAATTGAAATGGTTCTTTAACAAACCACTGGGTAAGGTAAACCCAGCTTAGGATCAGTGCCTTGCTTGGCTGAGCCCAAAATCCAGGCACTGCTTGCTCCCTGACCACACTCTGCAGGTAGAAACCTAAATCTGATGAAAACTAACTGCAGAAACATGGAGATAAAAATGAAAAGGAAACAGAAGTGAGGCTGAGGCAAAACACCAGGAAGCTCTGTAGACACTGCATGTCTTTTTAAGCTTAGCCCAGAAAAAAGGCTCTAAAAGCACATGCAAAGCACTTCTGCCTGGGCAGGGGAAGGGAATGGAGATGCCAAGGGAAGACCCTGAGGAGCAGCTGAAGGGGAATTGTGGCAGGGCTCACCTGCAAAGGCAGGGGAAGTGTGTGATAGAAACGTGAGCAGACCAGGCTGGCAAAGCCCTGGCTCAGGAGTGGGCTCCCCCAGGGTCTGTGCTGAGGGAAGCATGTGCTAGCACGCTCACAGGAGCCCCAGCAGAGGCCAGGCAGGCGTGCTCCAGCTGCCCGTGGACCATCACTCCTCATCCCTCCAGCCAAGGGGGAAAATGTAATCAGAGCAATTTCTATTAGCAAGAATATAAAGACTTGGAAGCTCTGGGCTGTCTCTTGACAACTAATTAATTACCAGGTAGCATCCTACTGAAGCTGCCAACACAGCACACACAAGTTCCAGCATGACTGAGGGAGAGGGATGAACTTTACAATAAACTCCAGAATTTTACTTCATCTCCCGCCACCATCTGAGATCCTGGGGGAACAGGAAGGGGTGGCAAGAGGCAAAGTCTGAAACCATCTGGGATCATCATTAACTCCTTCACTCGTGGCCTCTGAAACAAAAATGCCAATTTTGCTGTGAGCAGCAGCTCTCAGCCAGATGAGCTCCTTGGGTACTCCATTTTTTAACTGCTCTTCTGCCAGTTTCTGCCATTCCCAGAAGGAGGACACAAAGGGACAAAGGCTATTTGGGCTGCAGAGGCTGTCAGGGAGAGCAGTGGAAGCTGCTACCCATTGTGATACCCTTTGTCAGGACATCTCATACAAAAAAAAAAAAAGTAACAACAAGCTGGAATTGAAGATCAGGATGTGTGACCTGTCAGGGAGCTGGGCTTGGGCAGCCAGGACCAAGAATCTCAGAATGGTTTGGGTTGGAAGGGACCTTAAAGTTCCAACCCCTCTGCAACTGAATACTCCCATGATTCATTATAAACCTCATGGCAGCACTGTGAGGTCTGAGCTAGGAGACAACACATGAAATCTGAGCATATTTAGGGGCAGTCATCCCAACATAACATTTCTCAGGGCTCTAGAGCCACAGGGAAAGATAGGAGAGACTGTTCAGTGTGGCACAAATGGCCTGAACCACCCAGTTTTGTCTGCACCCAGGGTGGTATCACACTGACCATCAGCAGCACCTTGATCAGCACAGGGGACAGTGCTATGTTTGAGGACTGCTTTGTGGAGCTTTTTTACATGTCTCAACTCTCCCACCACTTGAGACAATCCAGGCAGCTTCTGGGAGCAGAAGCCTCCATCTCCCTGCTCCACAGCTCTACTGGTGGCCACAGATTTCAGCACAGCCACAGGTCATCTTGCTCAGGTGCAAATGTTCTGGGCTCAGCCAAAACATTTCTTTTCTTTCTTAGATTTACTTGATGTAAGTCCAAAAACTGAGATGACATCAAAGAGCCCATTGAGCAGATCCCCTCCAGAAACACAAGGGGACTTTACCTCGTTAGCACAAACACAGTTCCCCTGCAGACTTCCTGGGAACAGCTGAAGCTGCAGCACACTTCAAAAACCAGCCTGCACATCACAGGGCTTGGGGAGGAGCTCAGTTCTGGCTCAGGATTGTTGTCAACCCTTTCAAAGCCCACGCAGGATCACACACCAAAACTGTCACAGCCCTGGGGGGAACAACTTTCTCTTTGTCCCCAGGATATGGGCTGTAAAGGCAATGGCAGGGCAGGAGCTGTCACAAGAGCAGTCAGGGAGGGCATGAAGCCTGATGTGAAAGAGAGAAAGAGAAGACTTAGAGGATGGATTTACCCCTGCTGGGACTGGTCAGTGACTGTTTCCCATGAGCTAACAAGAGGAATGAGTGTCCCTTCAGGATTTCAAACCCGTGCCAAGAGCTCATCTTTCTCTGAGGGGTGGCAACTGCCAGCAGTTCTGTCCCTGCTGCACCCCCCAGCTCAGATCTGCTGCTGGCTGGGGTCTGAGGTCACTTCCAGAGGGACACAGGAGACCTGCAGGAGCCCAGGATAAGCCATGGCATGGAGTGACAATCAGGAGATATGCTGCTTCCTGGAAGAGTTGGAACTGATGTGCAAATAATGGCAGAAAAATGCAGGGCAAGGGAGGGTTAGAGAGAGATTAGTCTGGGGCACACTCTGGGAGATACACAATGTTAAGTATGAGGGCAAAGGAAATGAAAACTGGAAACTCAAACATAGTCAAGAATCCAATCCCAGCCTGGGCAGGAAGTTTACACTCTGCTTCTAAATATACATGTTTTTAAATCAACAAGCTTTCTTGTTCCTCAGCTCTACTGTACATCCACACGGGAGAACGAACCGGATGGAGGCACTGCCAAGCTCTCCTGGCGAGGTGTCCTGAGCACAAGGGACAAGGCAGGGGTGACACACATCCCTGCCATGCCCCAGCAGGGAAGAAAAGGCTTCCCTGCTCCTGAAGATGCTCTGGGAGAGCAGAATTCCCAGCTCCGAGCTTGCTGCTCAGCTCAAATGCCTTGCAGGCAGACTCTCCTGGGCTCTCCAAGTGCCTGTGGACCTTGAGGAGGATCCTGTGAGCTGGGCTCAGCTGTGGTGCCTCCTTCCTCCCTGCTCTCTTCTCTGGCCATTGCATTCATGCTCAGCAGCCCGACAGTCACATATTTTTTTTAATTTGATATAATTATCTCCTAGAAATTACTGTACACAGCCTCTTGGGATCTAAAGCAATTAAGTGAAGATAAATTTCTTTCATGGAGCAAGCTGTCAAAGGATGAAGCAATTTCATTCCCCATTTGAAGTGGAAGCTTTGGGTCATGCATGGTTTATTTGAAACAATGCCATCACCTAAAGCTGCTGATCTTATCTGTCTCTCTCTGTCTCTCCATTTCAAACTGCTGAAGATGTGCAGCGTGGCACTGCCTGAAGTGATGACATCTGGCACCAGGCCAGCTGCAGAAACAAGCTGCTCCTCCCCGAGCCCGAGTGCAAGAGGCCAAACATTCCTATTAAAAAGGGGGAAGCCGAGGTGAAATCTGGGAAGAGCTGAAAAGTGGGAATCCTGCCCGAGGGAACAAGCTCCAGGAGGAGCAAGGTGCCAGCAGAAAGGGGTGGCACTGCCCAAGACAGGATGGGGCATCTCTGAAGGGTAATGCTGCCAGGCTTCCTCTTCCTCACCAGACTGCCCTGAAGCCATGTAAATCAGGCTTCCAGGATTTCATCACCAGGAGGAACAGCCCATGCCCTTCAGTCTGTAGGAGGAGAGACATGGCAGGGTGGAAATTATACCCATTAGCACACGCGTGCTAAGTCTCTCAGAATTTCCAGCAAATTCTCTCCTGTCCTCACACTTCACCGTGCCAAGATGTTTCATTTTGCACAAAAAAAAAAACCCACATAAGAAATGAACTCATTTAAATAAACCATTCTCCAAAGTGGTGGATTTTATCCTGGAAAGGGGAGGATGTTGTGGAGCAGTGTGGATGTGGTGAGGGCTTTGCTACCTCCACGGGGTCAGAGATTCCAGAGATTCCCAGGAAGAAAGGCCTGCTTAGCAGGTATTCCATACTTCCCAACTGAGGAGACCTGGAGGATCTCTCCCTCCCCACATCAGGACAGTCACCAACTCAAGTCCCAGCGAAATTGGTGAGGATGCTGATGTCTAAATGGAAGTTTTATTTATGAGTGTGAAAACGGGCAAGTGCTGAGGAAATTCAGCTCCCACGGCCTGGACTGATGAGAGCATTTCATCCATGAGGCTTCAGCAAAGCTCAGATCACTGCTGATTAAATCTTTACTCATTAAAACTAAAAAAAGTTACTGGTACTAGAGGGAGCTAATAATAAAAACTGGCAAGGGGTGCAAGTTCCAGAAGCATCTGGGTGACTTAAGAGCGCAAAAATGATCTTCAGGAGTGACCTCAGCACCAGACATGTGGCACGTCACCTCAGCTGGGAGGTCACTGTGTGAGCTCCACAAATGCACAGCAGCAGGCACGTCCCTGACACACCCTGGGGAGCTGCTCCAGAGACACTTTTCCATGGGAATCACACATGGAAGAGGGATCAGGTGAAGTGACACAGCTCTGGAAGGATGAACAAACATCCTTCAGTCACACATGGAACAGGTACCAGGTGAAGTGACAGCTCTGGAAGGATGAACAAACATCCTTTAATCACACATGGAACAGGTACCAGGTGAAGTGACACAGCTCTGGAAGGATGAACAAACATCCTTCAGTCACACATGGAACAGGTACCAGGTGAAGTGACAGCTCTGGAAGGATGAACAAACATCCTTCAGTCACACATGGAACAGGTACCAGGTGAAGTGACACAGCTCTGGAAGGATGCAGCAAACTCCTTTTCTTTCTGTGCATGGATATAAATCTCCTTCCTTCCCTAATAATGGCTGCTGTAATAAACATCACATCGTTTATGCTTAAGATAAATACGGAACCAGAATGTAAATCTGTTCTGCTGTTCACAGAGCAGGCAGGCAGTAACTCCTCAGAAAACACATTTGTCTTCATACTGAGAGCTTGTGTTTATATGTGCATCTACCTAGTCCAAGTACAATGAAGTTTTGGGAAAGTTTAAAAAAATAAATCAATGAAATGACTACAAATAAGAACCATAGTTGTCACTGTTCATAATATATAAACAGATAGACAAATATTTGTTACATATGGTGGAGAAAATGCTTTATGTAAAATGCTGGTATGTAAAATGCTAAGGCAAATTTTGTTAATTTAAATAAATTATGGGTTTTGCCTTATGTTTAAGGAAATATATGCAAATATGTTATGGGGAAAAATGCGGTTAAATTATCTGCTGGATTAAATATCCAGCATTTTTCATCTCCCACCACAGACACAGCCAGGCCAGCAGCAGTCCCCTGCTCATGTGGGGTCTGTGTTTGGGAAGAATTTTAATGCTTCCCAATGAACCTTCCCTTAGTACCCCCCTGTCTTCCTAAGGGACACGGGTGGCCTGGGGCTGAGGCACTGGCCTGAAATCCTGGGTATCAGGGGTTTGTTCTCATCCTGAAGCCAAGGCTTCCTGTGGGACCAGCTTGGTCCCTCAGCCCTGTGTACCTCTGTTGCCAATCCCTAACAAGGAAATTGCTTTTCCTTCTGTCACAACGTGTTGTGGAGATACATTCATTAATGCCTGGGAAGTGCTTTGACTTCAATGACTTTGAGAAAAAAAAAAATCAATAAATAAGATTATGGTGGTATCTTCTTCAATCAGGGTTTGGGATGTGACAACAGGAGGGCACTGAGGGTGACAGCTCTGTCCTGCCATGGGAGCTGGGCTCTCCAACCTCGCCCAGCCCCAGCCCAGCGCTGCCAAAGGGATTTGGCATCCACAAAAACAACACAAGGCTCAGCTGGGAGCAGAAACGTGGGGAGCAGACTCCAAGCTCAATGACAGAGGTCACCTTCCGTCTCCCATAGAGACAGAGTAGATCCCCATCTGTTATTTGGGCTGACCACTCCCTGCATTCCACCCCGTCCACTTCTTTGGCAAGCTCTGCAGGACGTGGATCTTTCTTATTCAGGATAACAATGAGGAGTTATTAATTGGGTCTTTTTTCGGGTTTCCTGAGGTCCTTCCCATAGCTGCCTTGGTGGATACCACAGCCGTCCTCACCTCCAGATGGGATTTGAGCATTTCAGTTGGGCAGAGACAAAACAGTGCCATGAAGGAGGGTCCCTGTAAAGCTGAGCCTCGGGCAGAGGCCAAGAGTCAGGTTAAGGACTGAGTTTAGTACCAGAAAGAAGAGTCTGAGCAATGACAGTGTATCCATCTGGCAAAGCTGAGGCAACCCTGAGTCCCAGGGACCTCCCGTGATCCCAAGCACCACAAGAACACCTGAGCAGCACAGAGATTGTCTCAGGCCATGCTTCATGCCCAGGGACAGCTCAGCCAAGCCAGAGCAGCCTTTTCATTTCCTCAGAGTTTCTCTGGGTAGCAATAAGAGATGGCTCATTGGGAGGGGATCCAGCATTAATGGTGTTTTAATGAGGCCTTTCAATACACTTATAGACTAATCAGCAAATTCCACTGGAGGAGGTCTGGGCTCCAATATGTCATTCCAAGTACACTAAAGCTGTGGCAATACCTCTGCATGGCCAGAGCCGTGCACTCTCTGGGCCTGATGTCCTGCCAAGAGGCGGCAGGGTTTGTGCTATCTGGGTGCTGGGGCAGCAGAAACAAGGCCATTTCCCACTGCAATATCCCAAGGGAAGTGAAGGGTGCACACAGTGTGCTCCAAGGAGGTGCTGCACCTGGTCTGCCTCTCCTTTCCTAGGTCACTCCACTATTCCCAACTCCAGGAACACACGGTCAGCGAGTTTCTTGAATAGGACATTTCCCGTTTCCCAAGAATCTGTGAACCCCTGGAAGCAGCTTTTAGGACAAAAGGCCTAAACACAAGTAAGTTTCCCACCTCACTACACAAACCTGGCCTGACCATGACACAAGTGAGGACGCTGGACAATGAGCATCATCTGATCCGCATGGAAACATCCAACCCCAGGCATGGGACGAGGCTGATTTATCCTGTCAGTCTCTGCCTCAAGGAGCTGATGATCCCATCTCACTTCCAGAAAACACTTTAAAAGAGCCTTCAGCTGACACCAGAGCCAAGCTGTGCAGGGCTGGCTGAGCACCCGACACGTGCTGGGGCACGTGCACAGCTCACACCCTGATTCACTTGGAGCTCACGCTGTGGTTGAAGCGCCCTGTCCAAGATGAGCCTGGAGGAGAGGCAGAGGAGCATCCAAGGCTGGGGAGGAAGGCATGGAAACATCACAAGCCACTTGAGAAAACTCCCCACGCAGCGTGGTAGCGCTCCTTCCCTCCCCATGCCAGGAAAGAGGCATTTCAGGGACAGGGAAGGTTGTTTCCACCAGCTGCTGGTTCTTCCCTCCCTGTTCCCCCCCGCAGGAGACAGGGCTGCCTGGAAGGCAGCACCCTGTGCTTCCCTGCAAGCTGTGCCCAGACCACAAAGCCACTCTGCCTCTCACTGACACAGGGGTGAAGAGAACACGTGTAACTGGATCTTAACACGTTGGCAGGTGGTTCCTCACCTCGCAGTGCGACTGCAGTTCCCACACACAGCCCGGGCAAAGCAGCAGGACCCCAGCTCTGCACGGGGGGGCTGCTGTTAGATCTGCTCCTCCTCTCCCCCCTGCCTGCCCAGGGCTATGGAAGGACCTGTTCACACCTGGCTGTGGCAAAGGGGCTGCAGGGCTTTGAACTGCTGCTGCCTCCAGCGCCGTTTCACAGCCCGATGCCACGGCCGTGCGTCAGCAGCCCCGAGCTCTTGGCATGGCCGGGCCAGAGGATGTGAAAAGCTCCTATGCCCCAGAGACTGCAGTGCACAGGATACGGCCTGGATTAAAATCTGGTCAGCAGAGGTCTTAAAATGTCAGTGTAAACAGGAGGGCAGTGCTGGCGGGGCCACAGGGAAGCTTGCTTGGGCTTATGCTGCTTAACAATAGGTTCAGTGACCTGGACAAAGAAAACCTCTCCTGATAAAGCCAGCAGATTAGACACTGACTCAAACCTTCCCGAGGTTTCAAGAGAGCAGCTCAGTAACAGGCAAAAACTTGGTATTGCTCAGTCACTTACTTAGGAACAAACCCCATGCTATTTAGCACAGTTGTGCCTGCAGGAAGGAGCAAAGGCTGCAGGACACTGGGAGTGTCCATGGGTATAGAGGACAGTGGGACAGCGCAGTGTCACCTCCTCCTGAGGAGCAACATGTGGAGCCTGGAAAGTCACAGCTCAAACACACCAGGAGAGCAGCTCAGGGGATCCAAACCATGCCCCAGACTGTCCTGCCTTTCACTCCATCTATTCAGCCTATAAAAAACAGGATGGGAACTGGGGGGACTTGGGACACACTGACATATCAGAGCTAGAGCAGACACCCATGACTTCCCAACCTACAGCAAAAGTCAATTATTGGAAACTGAGACAAAGCAAATTTAGCTGGGAAATAATGCGTGTTTTTAAGTGACTGAAACTGGGCCTGGTGACAATTTGCTGAGGATCCTGAAGGGTTCTCAGCCTTCCAGAATCAAGGGTTTGTGCTTTCTACAAGACCTGCTGTTGGAAATTTCCTTGTGGTTTCATGAGGCAGAAAAAACCAGTGGAGATGGCCACAGCTTCCCCAGCTGGCCAGCATCCGGGGCTCTCCCGGGCTGGATTCCCCATTCCCAGAACTGACACACACCACCCTGGGCTCCTCTTTGAAGAGGGGGTTTCTGACCTGTGCATTCTTCCCAGAAGTTCCCTGATGTTCAAAGCACCTTGCTGACAGACAGGCAGGTGTGCCTGTGACAGTGACCACCTCCCCAAACCCAGTGTGGGGGCGGAGGGGAGGCGGTGGCCCCCCAAACACAGCCCTGGGCAAGGCACGGGGGAGGGCTCCCAGCCCAGCTGTGACATTTCCTTTCACCTATACCTGTACAGCTGTTTCCTACAGGGCTGCAGCCTCCAGTGAGATGTGTGAGGCTTCTGTAGGTGCTTGGGAACAAGATGGAACAGAAACGCTTCACACCTGGCCCCAAAATTACAGCACGCTGGCAGGTGGCCAACATCAACTGGCAGAGTACCAGTTGCAATGGACATCAATTAAGCAGCCTGTCATCCTCAGACTGCAGGCTTTGCTTTTTGCGATCTGCATCGCTCCTTAAGCCTTCAGCAGCACCAGCACTGGAGTTTTCCAGATGGGATCATTTCCCGCAGATTCCACTCGCAAGATTTATTGCAGTTTTTTTTTTTTTTCTTCTTTTTAACCCACCCCCCCCCTTCAAGAGGCTGAACTGTTATTCCACATTGCAGATTTCTCCAGTGCTGGATTCAGCGTTCTTGTGCCGTGCTAGTGCTTGTTTGCCATCGGTTCACTTCACATTTAGCTGCAGAAACTCAATTTTAAGAATATCCTCAGAGCACTCTTGGCTTAAAAAGTGATTAAAAACTGAGGCCAAACAATAACTGAACAGGATTCCTCTCTGGAAGATGCCCTGCACAGCCCTAGGAGATGTTGCAGCAGTCACTGGACAGGACTTGTGCCTGTTGCTACAAGGCTGCATTTAAAACAGCACAACAGACACCAGCATTGCCTCCTCTGCCACCCAGACCTGGGGACAGGGACTGAGCCTGGCACTTCCCACTGTGCTAAAGGCACCTGGCAAAGACAGAGAGAGGCTCCCATGGTGCCCACGCAGCTCCTGAGGTCCAAGGTGATGCCAAGGACAGCTGAGGAGTTCAAAGCAGGTGATGTTCCCCCCACTACCTTCATGGTGGCATAAAATCCAGCCTCTCCTCCATCACCCCATGACATCATCTTCCAACATGGCCCATAATTTAGTTTAATTGCCTTTTACAATCCAAAGGCACCACATGAAAGGGAAGGTCGAGGCTGGGATGGAGTTCAGATACTGGTCAGAAAATGTAAACACCTCTGACTCTGCTGCCTCGGGGCTGCCAGCTCCCGCCAAGTCCCCGCTCCCAGCAGGGCTGCCCGTGGCAGGGATCTTTCACTGCTTGTTTGGAAACCAAGGCAGGCAGGAATGGAAGGAGTTTTTCAAGGATGACTCCTCATTGGACTCTCCTCCTTGGGGCTCCCATCTCGGCTCACAGTTTCCCTTTTCCTCTCTGGACCAAACTCCAAGCTGGAAGCTCTCGCTCTCATGGGCTGAGAGCATTTGCCTGCCAGCTGGAGGGAGATGCTCCAAGGCTATGGAATGGGAATATGGAAAGGATGCTGAGAAAACAAGTTACATTTGCTCACTGGGGTTTTCTCTCTGCTTACAAAAAGTTTTTGCTCTCAGAGCCCTGGTCTTGCTACCTTTTCTCTGATGCCTTGCAAAAAGTCCTCCCAAAATCACTATAGTGTGGCCACTCCAAGGTGGATTTAATCCCTGGCATTCCAGGAGTCATTAGGTCTCAGAAAAGACAAAAAGCCTGGTGTTTAGAGGCATGACAGAGCCCAGTCACTCCAACAGCTACTCCTCCTGGGCTTTTAAACCTGGGGCTCCCTTTCCAAGAAGCATCAGACATGACTACACGCTGCCAAGAGATCTCTGAGAGTCTTAGGAAGACTGAAATACCACAAATAAGTGAAGTGAATAACAAGACAGGACTAATTTTAGCCTAAGCCTAAATAATAATTAGCTCCTAAACAGCTAATCCAAAGGCTCCTGCCCAATCTTGAGCATTCTGGGGCAACTAGAGAGAAGGTCACATTTGAACTGTCCACCTGGGCTGGACAGTGCAGAGGAAGGAGATTTGGGATTTCTAAGGAGAATAAAGCTTGGGATTTAGGCTATCTGCACTGACAGGTGAGTGAAACAAGGAACAGCACCAAGTGTGGGAAGCTCATTGGCCACCCCAGAGCAGGAGGAGCCACGCAATACCCAGCTTGTAGGTCTGGCAGTAAAATATTGCTAATTAATTTTCAGAGCCTCAAGTTTTAGGGCTTTCATTTGCCTGGGGAGGTGAGACAGGGTTGAGACCAGTTGAGTGGTGAGTATCTGAGACAGTCCACTCCACACATGAGCATGCACATGAGGGAAAGGAAAAAAAGTGCTTTTCTGTTTGAGAGGAGGGAACCACGGTGACTGGCCCTATAAGCACATGTATTAATCATGCACCGTCTGGTTTTAATCCACACACTGCTGATCCTGCGTCTCACTGTATTGTTATCAGGGGAAGGAGTATTTCTCCTCAATCTTATTCACCAGCCAAAAGCCTGAAAATGCAAAAAACACATTTGTGAAGTGCCTTCCCAAGGACCCTGGGCCCCGGACCTGGTGAGCTGGGGCTGCTGCCTTTTTATTGGCGTTTAAAAACCTTTTATTAACGTGTGTCAGGGCTGGGGGAGGAGAGACAGGCTCAGGTTTCAGGACCCCCCATGCAGAGAGGTTTATTGTGGGAAGGGACATTAACACTTTCTCCTCCACAGCTGCCCATGGCTGGGGCATGTGGCAGAGGGTGTGCTGCAGGCACAGGCCTGGGGGATGCACACGCTGAGCCCGTGAAGAGCTTGCAGGGATGTGAGCAATCCCTGCCTGCAGAGAGGAGAACCTCCCTGCTCTGCTCCACATCAGGGATATCTGCAGCCCTCTTCCAGCTTTGCCATGAGCTCCATGGGGTCACTGCAGAGCAGGATGCTCTCGAGACAACAGCATCCAGTGAGAGCTGAGGAATCCAGGACGTGCCCCAGGTTCCCAGGGCTGCACCCACGCACCCTCACCAGGGCTCTCTTTAACCTCAACACGACCCAAGTGTTTTCCATTACCAGCACCATGACTCCACAGTTGCCACCTTCCCCCTTCCCGACCTTAACTCAGCCATGCTGCTGCTCCCTGCTCCTGCCTGGGGTCTGAGGCTGGGTGAGGGAGGTCCTGGCAGTGTCTCCTTGGGCTGCAGAGGCTGCAGACACAGCTGACAGCTCAGGCACCAGGCTGCATAGTTTGCTGCTGACTGGTACGGTCGGTGGTGTTCCATCACACAAGCTGCAGTGGAGATGTGCCCAACACACACACCCAGGAAAACAACTCTGAGTTCTGCTCACCCCAGAGCCAGCTTTTGTTGGTTACAGCTCCAATGACAGTGCAAGAGATGATGGGAAGCTCTAAGTGTCCCACTGGCTCCAGCAGGAATTCGAATGCGCGGCTCCGTGGCAGCGAACGGAGTCAGAACGTTTTCACTCAAAATAAGAGCCAGGCCAAATGCTCAAAAACTTACTGAGAAACTCTGGCTGAATTCTGCACTCCATCTGCTAAATGGGACATGGAGAACAAAAAGGAGTGGGAAGCACAGTGTTTGTCCTATGCAGCTTACAAAACAACCACTCTCTTGGTAGAGCAAAGAGCCCAACACCATTTTAAGCCCAATTCCTTCTGGTCCTGCCTTTCAACAGATTGTTTTCCTCTGAAATATTACCAATTAATTAAGAAGCTAGAGGGTAAAAAAATGGGGTAAGGATTTGGAGCATCAGCAAGCAAGGTGAGATAGCCTTGTAGTAAAAGTCAACTGCCTCTTCCTAGCCATGCAAGTGGTAGAAAAAGGACCCAGAGTCACTCTGGCACACCAGAACCCACAAGACATTTCCATTGTGCCATATAAAGAGCAGTACATTCTCATTGCCTCTCCAGCAAAGAATCTGGGCTGAAAACTGGGCCAAGACTGAGAACACAACAGAAAGAAATTTGGTGCAAAAAATAACTCCTGCTAAAAAGCAATGAAAAATCAGTATGGGAAAAAAAAATCAGTGCCAGAGAGAGTTGCTCTGCTGCCATTGCCTGCTGAAGGCTCAGGGACACAGATCCCAAAATGCCACCATGCTCAGCACAGACCTTCCACTGCAAACAGCCCAGAGATGCCTCCCACAGGCTCAGGATGGTTTGGGTTGGAATGGATATCAAAAAAACCATTCAGTTCCAACCCCTTGCCATGGACAGGGACACATTCTACTAATTGGAGCAGGCTGCTCCAAGCCCTGTCCAACCTGACATTGAACTGATGAACTGCCAAGGAGTTGGATTCACCTGGGCTCTGCATGGGAGGGCGAGGAGCAGATGGTGGAGTGGAGATGGCACACAAGTTTAAGCTGGGTTGGGGGGAATTCTTTGCTAGAAAGTGCCTTTTTGTATCTTGCTCACAGTCACTCCCATGTGGGTTTGTGCCTCTCAGTCCTGGCTGGCTCTGCAGTGCCTTCTGCAACACCCCAGTCCTGCAGAGCCCAACAATTCCTTCATTAATGCTGCAGAGGGATAACATTTGTGGAACAGGGCAGTCACTTGACTGTACTGACGCAGCTGCAACTGCAGTCTCTTTCTAGAGCATTTCCAAATGGCAGAAAATGGGCTAAGTTCATCCAAAGAGGTCACTTTACCTTCTATTCCAAGGTGTTTACCTCAGCCCAAGCTGTACCTGAGAGTCACCCAGCTTCCTTTTAAAATTTCCAAGGCTGGAGAGCTCCTCAAGACTCACTAAGGAGGCCACTAAGCGCTGAACTACCCAAAGGTATGAAACCTTTCCTGAAGTTTCTTAATTTATTTTGCTACAATTTCTGCCTGTTCCTTCCTGTGCTTTTCAGCATGGAGCTGGAGGCCACCTTGTTCATCTCTCTGCCTTTTCCCTGAATTTCCTTGAGACTGAAAAGCCTCAGTTCACCCAGGTCCTTCTTGGAAATCAGGCTTTTGAGCTCTCTTTGCTAACTCACTGTCCTCCCCTTCATCCTCTCAGGTGTCCTCTGCACAGTGAGCATGCACACCTGCTGTCTCACCTGTCTGACCACTAATAAAAACACTGGTCAGAAAGAAATAAAGGGGTACAGGCACAGGCAGACCTGGCTGTTTCCCTCTGGGATCAGTGCTGCTTTTTCAGCAAAACTGAGATAACACCATGCCTGATATTCCAGAGTTCCTGGGTGGCTGATGCTGAGCTGTGAGGGCACCAACTCCCACCTGTGGAGTTGTGCAGTTTCTTTACAAAGCACCAGAACCAAAGGGAGCTGGGACAGGGAGAACTCAGCTGGGTAGCTCAGGTGTAGCTACAGGACAAAGCCACAAAGATGAGTGCAAGTGCCTGGCAGGGCAGGTAGATGGCACTCCAAATAAACTGGTGTGTGGTTAGAGGAGGCAGAGTTCAGGGAATACTGACCCACTCCCACAAGTTACAGGGCACCAGAGCTGCTCAGCCACCTCACCTGCAGGCTGGGGGCTCTGGTTTGTGACTGCTGGGAAAAGAATCTGTATAGGGGTCCTTGGATTGTCCCCAGCAGAGCCCCCCTGAGGCCACCACACACACTGGGCAAACCTTAGGGCAGCAATGGCAACTGCACACTTATTTTTTTAACCCTGTCAAATAGAACCTTGAAAATTCATGCTTCCACAGACATTTCCTGGACTAAGCTGCTTCCCCTAACTGAGAGGGCTCCTGGTTTTACTGGGAGCCTGTGCTGCAGGCAGTGCTGTGAGCACAGGCTGGGGCAGACAGAGAAGTGAAAGAGAAATTTGCACCTTTGGGTCCCTTTGTGAGAAAGGTCCTGAATTTCTCACTGTCATTTCAGGACAATGTCATGAAGAAGAAGTGGCACAGGGAAAGGCACCTTGCCATTGTCACACGCAGGCTCTCCACAGAAACCTGCTCTGCATCCCCACTTCTCCTCCTGGAGCATCAACTCCTCAGGGAGGGGACACTGCAGCTTCCCAGATGAGCCACATTTTTGGAGCTGCAGCTCTGCCTCCGAGCAGGAAACTGTTGAGAGCCACTCTCATCCTGCCGTGCCTCCAAGGGCATGCAAAACAAATGCCATTGTGCCTCCTCCATCCCCCACCAGGCTCACACACATTCTCCAAGTGCAGCCCCCAGATCCCTCCTGGCCAGGTGGTGGCAGAGAGCAGACCCAAAACCCCACATCAACAAGGGAACTGATTTCATTATTCTAAAAACAAACAGCCAAAGGAAAGTTCAGCCTAGAATGGGCTCCTAGAGCAAAGAAAGGAAAATAGAGAGCGGGCAGTGGGGAATGCTTCATATTCCTAAAAGCCTTTTGTACGTTAACACATGGTGTCTGCTTCTCTCTAGTCACCTATTTATCACTCTCCTCTTTAGAGAAGGAAAAAAGTCCTGGCTGCCTTCCTAAGGCAGAGTTTTGTGGCCGGGGGGAGGGGGAGGGTGCTTTAAGCATGATGCAAACCATTTGGAGTGCACCGAGAGCTCTGCCAACACAAGCTGCACTATTTAAACAAGTGAGGAAATGATCGTATATACAACATGCCAGCGAGCACACACACACCAGAGGAAGTCGAGAGGGGTTTTCATGACACAGAGCTGGATGTCAGCGGCTGAAAGGTCGATATTTTCCCTTAACACCCTTCTCAATGACTTAATCGTGTTCCGTTTGCACAGAAAACTTCCCAAGAATAAAAGTCTGGAGGAATCGAGGGGGGATGTTTGGCCTACTGCTGACCTTGTCCGAGGTCCTCTCCACGTAGCAGGGCTCCTGGGGGGCGACCAGCAGGGGAACGAAGCCCGAGAGCAGCCGATCCTCTTCCAGGCTAAGCAGGGCAAGGTCGTCATCTGGGTCCTTGTACAAGGGCACCTCCGACTGATTCACTGTGGTCAGTATGTTACAGAAGTCAGCCAGCGTCGCCCACACATCTACAGAGACCCTGGGAGAACGAGGAGAGACGTGAGCAATTCAGGGCTGGAATGCGTTGGGAGTTGCCTGCAATGCTGCAGCGAATACCAGAGAGGTGAGGCGAGGCGAGCCCGGCACCGCTGCCGCTGCTGCCCTGCCCCGCGGGACGGCCCCGGCGCAGCTGCGCTGGCACCGACCCCGCCGGGGACCAGGGACCGTGACCCTCACCCCGGCCATCGTCCCCCTGCATGGGGACAGCTCCCGGGATGTCCCCTTCCCGCTGCTCTGCCCACCTCTGCCCGCGGGGAGCGGCTGCCCCGTGCGGAGCCCGGCCCGTTCCAGATGATGTTACTCAATTTTAAAGCCTGCTGGAAGGACAGAGTGAACACCCGCCTTGCTGTCGGGGCTGGAGGGGCTCTTGGAGGGCTCCAATCCACCCTGGGGGGATCCAACCCAGCCTGGAGCACCCTCTCCTTCACACAGTTCTTATCTGCTGTGACCACGTGCTGCAGCCACAGAGATTTTCACAGCTAAACCCCAGCCATGGGGGGTTAAAGCCGTGTTTTGTTTCTGGCCATGGGTTTCAACTCTCACGAGTGACCTGCAAAGCTGCCTCTGCCATGTCTCACATTCTCAGAGTGGCAGTGATGTCCAGGGTGCAAACATCCATCACACATCCCCATGGCTGAGCACAACCCAGAGAAGGCCCAGCACTCCAGAGAGAGACAGTGTGGAGAAAGAAGGAAAACCAGCAATAAGCATGGGGCTACTACAGCTGACCAGGCTGCCTTGCACTGCATTTCCCCTTCCTGTTTCTACAAACACTCAGATTGGGGTTTTTTTAAGACATAAACTGGGATTTAAGTAGGAAATAGGGGAAACTGGGGCTGATGTGCTTCTGGTAGGCTGCTCCTCCAGTGCACACCTCTGGAGAAAAGCAGAGGGAATCCAGCATCCCCGGGGGTGCAGCAGTGACCGGTACGGGCCGAGGCAGCCCAGGGCTGGAGGGAGGCCCCCTGCTCTTTGAACTGCTCCAGGTGGACAGAGTCTGCACTGGGTTATTTACGGGAATCAATGTACCAGGAAAGCACACTGAAATGAAACATCTTGTTTTCAAGAGCGTCCTGGGAGCCAGGCAGAATGAGGAGCCATTAATCAAAGCCCGGCACGTAATCAGCACACATGTAACGCAGAGTCGCCCATGTCCCTGAGCCAGCCCTAGCCCATGTCCTGCAAAGGAGGAGAGGTCCTTCAAAACCCTCTGGTCGCAGACACCAGGAGCTGGGTTCATTCACAAAGCTCCATCGCTTGGCTCAGCCAGGTCTGGCTGTCAGAAATGTTTAAATATGGAAAAAAATAAACAGTTGCAACACGTTTTTCGGAGGGATCTGTCCGAGGCCCTTTGTGATGTAATGGGAAACGCTGCGTTTGTGCTACCAGCTGGAAAATAAACAGAGCTGCGAGGGTTAAAAGGAACTGAACTTTCCACGACCCCTATCTGCAAAAGAAGAAAATAATAAGAGGAATGATCCACTGCCCCACAGCCCTGATAGTTTATCCTCCGGCCCAGGCTGCAGAGACAAGCACCGGATGTGATAGGGCTGCTCTGGGCCACCTCCAAGGCGAGCTCTGCCCATGGGAGATGCACAGGGCTTGGGAGGCTCAGCCTCCCCCTGTGCCCTGCTGGCAACTGGGCTTGGCTGCCTGAGGCCAGTCACATAGCACTGGTGGGGCCCCACGGCCACGAGGGCTCGCTGGGATGAAGGAGGTGCAGAGGCATCAGCAAGGAGGGGAATGAGAAAAGTGCCCAAAACTGCTGGGGAATGAGAGCACTGGGGTGTTGGGGACAGGAAGAGATGCAGGGGACATTTCCAGGGGGCTGGGACAACCAGGTGTATGGGGCTGTGGTGGAGGAGAGGGGAAAGAAATACATTGTAGAGAGCTTGCCCATATTCCCGAAAAACAGAGCTGCAGGGAGGGGATGCTGATGACAGTGAGGGTGAGAGGGAGGCAGAGGGCAGTGGCAGCATGCTGGGCTGGACTGGGATTCACTGCAGGGCCAGGGTGGTGGTGGCAGGAATATCAGCACAGATAAAGTACAGGGAGCATCTCCCTCCACAGGGCTTGGCATCCGAAGTCTGAAAAATGCCACAGGAACAGTCACTGAGCTGGCACTGCTAATGCCCTTGCAGGCACCCAGCCCAGCAGTTTCCTTCCCTCTCCCCCTCAGCAGCACTGCCAGGCAGGGCACCCCTCAGCACCCCTGAGTGTGAGAGCAGCCCCTGTCACTTCATCCTTCACCTACAGCTTGACAGTGCCTTGCCATATCTCCCATTTGCCCTGGGCGTGACAGATTCCCACCCTGGGCTCGCTTCAGTCAAACCTCAGACTGTGCTGGCTCCCTGGGTAGCCAGCTCTCACTGCACTGCTACCCAGCAGCACCCTGCAGAGCCTTCAGAAAGCCAAGAAAGAAGTAGTGTTGGCATTTTTCCCTGGTTTTCTCCTATGATGGCAGAGGCAGCACTGCAGAGATCAATTCTGACCATTTTCTGCCACCCCTCCTCCTCTGCAGCACATCTCCCATCAGTGCCACCACCAGGATCATTCACCAGCTGCCACTGCTGGCAAAGCCAGCGAGGACAAACGGCTCACACTGACACCTACGGCCCTGGGAATCTCCTGCTGGGACATGCACTTGCCCTGGAAGGTCACACAACACTTGTGAGCCCTGTCAGCCTCCTTGTCCCCACTGCCCCTGCCCAGGACCACTTCACGGCCACCCGCAAGCATTTCTGGCTAATGTCACCCCACGGCACGGCAGTGCCGGAGCCTCTGTGCAGAGCCCAGGCAGCTCCAGGTGCCTGGAAGCTCTGTGCATGCACAGTGCCACGGCTTCACCGTCCCTGTGCGGAGAGAGGCCCCGAATTACTGACAGCAAGCCCAGGCATGCAGCTCCCAGGTACAGGGACGAGGCTCCCAGAGCTTTTAACCGAGGAAGCGAGAAGGGGGTGAGCGCGAGGTCTTTCCTCGGAACGGGGGTTCATTCGCTTCCCCACAGACACATTTACATTTGCTTATTCCACTAGGACAGGAAAAAAAAATAAGAGTTAATTTCTTTTTTATTGCCTCAGGATTCCAGGTTTAATGTAGCTGTCAGTGTGAGCGCAGCCCAGCTGCAACGCCGACGGACACGGCCCGGCCAGGCTGCGGCGAGAGCCGCGCGAGTGCGCAGCGAGCTGGACCGCAGCCCTGGGGCTGAGCGCCGCCCCGGCGAGGCTGGGGAGGGCTCCTGGCAGAGATGATGCCCGGGTGGGCATCACCTCAAGGCAAAAAGCACATAACAAAGTATGGGGAGAGCAGAGGATGCCAGGGCGAGCCTGCTGCTTGCTGAATCCCGGCGCGGGGCGCCGCCATCCTCACCGGGGGCGCACGCTGCCTGGTGATTAATATCAAGCACAATGACCCCGCGTTACAAGCCTGCGGGGGCCTGTGGAGGTGGCCATTTCCTGTGTAATACCAGCTTGTTTAAACACTAACATCCAAACTGCACAGCTGCAGCACAAACCCGGGAAGCGCGGCGCAGAAGAAGCCCTGCATTGTGCTCCCAGCCGCTGCCGTGCAGATGGCAAACGCCTCGGGCTGCTGCTCCTGGGGCTGGGCACCGGCACCGCCGGCTCCCGGTGCCCGCCGGATGAGCGGCTCTGCATCCTCCTCCTCCCGCCTTTCCTTTCTCCTGGACCACGGGAAGCTGAACTAAAAGTGCCTCCTTTGCAAGGAGCAAAAAGGATTGGCCGTGGGGGCTTTTCCCAAAGGCCTTCAGCAGCCCTGGTCTGGGCACAGCCAGAGCAGGATGAGGTGGTCACAGCCCTTCTGCATCAGTGGTTTCCCCCACTCTGCCCTGCACAAAGTCCCTCTGGCCAGCCAGGCATCCATAAACTCATTCCTCTCCCAGGAACCCACCTTTGGAGCTGGAGGGACGCTCTTTACCCAGGAGAGGTGCAGTCTCCTCCCAGCCAGCCCCTGCTTTGCACCAGCCCCTTCTCCACAGAGACTTTTGGCTTCTTCTTTGGTTGACTTATCTCCAATCTCAGCCAGGTTTACACTACTGAGACACCTCTGAACTCTGGCTTTGATGTCTCAACAGGGAAAGTAGTGGCCACAGTTACTGAGGATGGGATCTGCAAAAGGGATTTTCCATTTAGTCTCCAGCAAACTCCAGCAATGTCTTGGCACCCCTGTGCAAGACTCTGTCCATCCCTCCCAGTGGGAGCTGCCATCTCAGTGACACTTCTCCGCGAGAGCGAAGTGATGAGAGCAATCTGGCACATCTCTCTGGGAAGGTAAGCTCTAGAATGTGCTCACAGCTTTTGGATTTAATTTAATACTTGGTTTAAATTAACCATTTTTAAATGCTTGCAGACACTCTCCACAAACTGAGAGGCCCTTGGCCCTGTGTGGAAGGAGCATGGAATTGCCAGGGTCAGCCCTGCAGCAATGTGTGTTTAGCCAGTGGCTTCCCCATCAGTCCTTGTGCTTCATTTAGCAGTGGATTAATTGTGGCAACAGAACAGAGCAAGGAGCAGCTCTGTCCAGCCCTCTTCACCTTCTTCCCAGCCACATGTCCCAAAAGAGGATGGAGTCACTTATACAGCAGCCTCCTTGGAGATCCACCTTCTGACCCATCTGCTGCCAGTATCTCTGCCTTAGGGGAGCCACCCTGCTCCCATTTTCCTAGAATCCCTGCTTTTACACCCCAATCTCTGCAATTCACTCCTGGGGACATTTGGTGCCCAAAGATGCCTCTCCAACTGCCTTAAACAACCACCTGCAGAGAACTCAACACAAGGTTTGCCATGAAACATGAAGACAGAAATTAATTTTAAGATACAGAAGTGACAGCTGCTTGCTGCTGGGAGACCTGGCAACACCTGGTTCAGAGACACAATTCCTGAGGCACTGAAGCAGAGATGTCCAAGGTTAAGTTTAGCTCCTATTCTGGAAAGACATGAGGAAAGAGTCATGGAAAGCTCGCTGAGCACCTCTTCCAAAATAGGAAGGACGCCTTTCACCTCTCAAATTCACACAGAGAGGTAGTTAGGAAGTCCAACAACTGAAAATCTGTTCCAAAGCATCCCCTGAGCCGTGATGGCCATGCAGTGTGGCCAGGAGCTGGAGGAGTGCACCAGACCAAGAAGGGTGGATTTGGGGAAAGATGGAGCTTCTCGCTTGGGTTGAATTCAAGACTGCTGAGCCCCCAGGTAGGGAGAGGCTGCCTGCCAGGAAGCAGAGTTCATTCCCAAGCTCCCACCAAGAAAAAGGACCCTGAAGACACAGCCTCCTGAGCCTCTCATCCCACTCCACAGAGCCCACTCCTGCATGGCTCACATCCATCTGCCGGCTTTCGGCAGCGCTCACCCCTCACACCTTTCCCTCCGCCTCTGTCCAAGGGGGAAAGCAGCGAGCTGAGGAATTTGGTGTGGGGTTGGTTTTGCTTTTTTTTTTTTCCTTTTTTTTTTTATTGTAAGGACTCAAATCCAGCAGTGTGATAAATGCATCCGAGCTACAATTAGGAAGATATATAGCATCAGAACGCGAAGGTCTGGGCAGCGTGGTGAAACGCGGGCTCTCCAGAGCCCCAGCTATGTTTCCCATTATGTAACCCTGGTCATGGGCAGACAGCCAGACTCCAAATGAAAAAGAGACTCTGGCTTGGCACCGTTTCTATTTTCCTATCCTCATTCGGGGTCAGCGCAGTGTCATACAGCTGCAGAGAAAGCTCCGGGGATTAAACCTGGGAAAGACTCCAAGACCAGGACCTGGGTTCAAGTACCAGCTGAAAGCAATAAACCAACTGCCACAGCTGGGCTGAGTTTAGACGTTCTCAAAGTCCCCCAGCTCTCTCCCATATGAAGAAGGAGCGATTGCAAACATGGCAAGAGAGACCTTGGGACACACAGGCCCAGCCCAAAGCTCTGGCCGAGTCCTGCCAAGCTGCCCTGCTGGCCACGAGCCCAGCCCAGCATTCTGGCCCTGGATGAGCTGCACTTTGATGCGAGCTCTGGGCTCTGAGTGGGCTTCCAGGTGGGTATGAGGCCTGTTTTTTCCAGAAGCTTTAGCACGTTCATGGCATCTCTGCAGGGCACTGCTGTGCTTCAGGGGATTTCTACATCCTTTCTCTGTGCCCATGCCATCACAAGAGGCAAGGAAAGTGGTTTAAGAGTATCCAACCAGCTTCTCTGTTGGCAGTGGTGGATCTCCCAGCACGTCCCAGAGGCAGGAGCATGTGTGACACGGCCCAGGCCCCTCACTCAGCTCTGTAACTTGGCATCTGTACTTGCTTCTCACGTGCTCTCCCTGCTCCTGAGCTCACCCTGCCCATAAACCTTGGCTTACTCCACCACGCCTGCTGCTCTGACCCATGTTTTACTTCTAAACTTCTTTGAAGCTGTTCCTATCTAAACCCTTGGACTCGGTGGCTCTACCTGGTTCCTGAAGAGCTCCAGGGCAGCCAGCAGGCTTGTGTCAATAGGGAACTGAAACACTAACCCAGTGCTCTCCTGTTCTTTTCCAATCCCCAGGGCAAATGTTGCAAATTCCAGGTCATGCCCAAGAGCAGAGCTGGTTCCCTGCTGTTCATTACTACCTGCATCTCCATGGAAGCTCAACCACTGTTCTTCCAGAGTCCTGGACCACCAACACCCATACATACAAGAGGTCTGGGCTAGAAGAGCAGCGTGGCTAAAGCAGATTCTGCATGCGAGCCAAAGAGCACCAGAGTGGAGGAGCTGGGAGTCAACATGGGGGACAAGATGGGCACAGTGGGACAAGAGGGACACCCTCCATGGAGAGGCCAAGCAAGACAAGAGATGTTCATTCCTCCACTGAACACATCAGGATCTTGTGGAGTAGAGCCCCCAGTCTATACCCACCATTCCCCCAAGAGCCCTGGGGTGGGCTGCCACCACCACCACCACCACCACCAGCACCTTCTCCCACCCCAAGGGGCGAGCAGGATCCTGCACCTGCTCCATCATCCCGGGGGGACACAGCCCTGTGCCCCACAGGAGGGGGAGCAGCTGGTCCCAGGGCAGGCACCGAGTGCTGGCTGAGTGAAGCCAATCAGAAATTCCATCTCGAGGCTGGCCCTGGCCAAGGGCTCAGCGCTCCCTGCGAGGGGAAGGGGGGATTGGTGCAGCCGGGCTCACGTGACGGATCCCGGTTTGAGCTCCTGCCCAAAGATGGGCAGCAGTTCACATGAGCAGGCAGCGGTCCCACACCGAGCAGCCGACAAACAGAAAACAGACTCCATCTCCACAAAATGAGGCCCAGAACTTCCTGTGTGAGATTTCCATTTCCTCAGCCAAATGAAAAAGAACTGGAGTAAGAGGCAATAAACCAGGAGAGCAGGACTGGACCTGACGCACGGAGCGGGGACCCATTAATGGTTAAGCCACTTTGCTGGATTACTCTTAATGCTCCTTCCCATCACCCAGGGTTCTGGCTCCTTTGGATTAACAGCAAGACGTGATTTCAGGCTCTGGATCCGGAGTACCGGAGGCAGATGGAAAATCCTGCGGGAAAGCAGCTACGGAGCATGCTCAGACGCCGCTCGCATACTCTGTACTTGGCCCCTTCGCTCAATTTTCTGTCCAAAAATATGCAAATTGCCTAGTCCGCATTATGGACTAATGGGCTAAAATCGGCCAGTTTGGAGAATTAACCCTTTTGTGCGTTGTAGGCTAGGGACAAGTGGTTTCTGAAGCAGAGGGGAGGTGGCTTTAGGAGCTCCAGGAATAGGCAAGCTGCTCCAGGCTAGGCTAGCCCAGCCCAAGCAAGGTTGGCCTGACTCAGTCAAAAAAAGGGCAACGAAACGTTTATGCTGGAAATGGAATTCCCTCTGGTCCAGAGGAAGGCCCTGGCTATCCAGCTGGCTGGGCCAGCAGAACAACTGAAGGAAGGGGATCCCAACAAAACCAGATGCACATCTTAAGCATAAAGTAAAAATCTACCTCATAAGCCATCTTCTAACACACAGGGCAGCCACCAGGCACCCTCCAGCCCCACTCACACATCAATGAAGAAGTCACTGTGTCACCAAGGGTGACAAATTCCCAACATTCCCTGGGCAGTGGGCCATGCCTGGGTGCTCAGGTCACGGTGCCACAGCCAGCAGTAAAGCATGAGCAAGGGGGAAGGGTGGCACGAGGAGCTCAGGGAGGGAGCAGAAACCAGAGGGTGCACGTACTGTTTGGGGAGCTCAAGAGACGTTGGAGGAGGATTCCAGGTGTCCGGGTGGCCAAGCATCCAGTCCGACCAGACCTTCACACTGGGGAGCAGCTCCTTCAGGTCCTGGGGCAAGGCAGAGACCTTGATGTCGTCCTCCTCATCCTCCTGCTCCATCTCTTGTGGCTGAACTGCAAACAGAAGACGTGAGAGCTGAGGCAGCTCACCACAGCCAGGCTCAGGCAGGGACTGGGAAAGTATGACACAGATCCCAACATCCCAGCCTGGGATGCACAAGGGAACAGCCACAACCCACAGCAAGCACAAAGACAGATCTGTTCTCCCTCCACGGACTGCCCTGGAGGGCAAGCCAGGGTGTTTGTGATCCCTTTTATTGAGGGCAGCAGGGTGCCACTGCACCAATCACAGAGATAGGATTCCCAGGTCCCAGTTTTGAGAAGTTTCCCAGTTGCTGGCAGAAAGCATGGCCTCAGTCTATCCCTTTCTTCCAAACATTTGTCTGCACACACCAGAGGCTTTCCTGCAGCTGATCTAGCTAAAACTTGGGCATAGCTTGGGATGCTGGGGGAGAATCCTGAGACCCCAAGAGACAGGAAGGGATGTAAAAACCAGCCTGACCCTCACCAGGCTGCCTCGTGGGCCCCTGCATGGATCCTGCTGCTAAGCCCTTACCTGGCACACATTCCCTCAGCAGGTTGGTGCACCTCCTCACCAGGAGGGCAAACATGGAGAGCCCCAGGGCCGTGGCCTGTTCCTGGATGACGGAGCGACAATCCTCAGAGATGCACTCTAGGAGACACAGAGGGTTTGGGTCACATCTGGTTTCACCTTCACAGCCTCCCTTTCTGCATCCCATGAAGGGCAGGAGTGAGCAATTCCCTAATTTACACCTGTCCCAGACATAATTGTTCCATGTAGGGAGGAAAAAGGTGGTGAGTAGCTGGAGAGGGAAGAGGCTGCAGCCACCCTGCCCACACCATGCCCAACCCCATGGCATGTGCTGAGCCAGCTGGGACCATGCTGGCACTCAGGGCTCCCAGCACAGAAGCTGCTGCTGGGGCTGATGCCTTCCCCTGAGGAGGAGGGGATGTTTAAGTGTTAAAAGGGTAATTAGCTGCATGTTTGATCTCTGTCCCTGCTGGAGTCTTAACCTCAGCAGCTGAGGAGGGGGCTCCTCCCATTAGTTTCACAGTCACACAACAGCTTGTCAAGAGAGCTTAATTGGAACTGTTACTCAAGGAGATGCCACATGACCACAGCTCTTCCAAAGAGAGCTGGCTCAGAGTGAGAGCAAATCCCCCCAGCACATCTACACCCAGCCAGAAACCACTTCTGAGGCTGCTGAGAGCAGTGGGGAGCTGGCTCGAGGGAACTGCCTGGAGCCAGCCTGGGTTAGGCTGGGGAGGCCAACAGTGCTGTGGGACATGCCAGCCTGCCCCAGAGCTCTCAGAGGGGTTTAAGCCTTAAGGGAAGCCTCTGCCCTCCCAACTCCCTCTACTCCCCATCCACATCCTCCCAGGATGTGGGAGTGGCTGGCTGGGGAGAACCCACACACTTACTGGGTTCCTACCCATCAGTGCTGCTTGCTCTGTGCAGGATGCTCCTCGTTGGCTTACTGCAGCATCAGAGCTTCCACCTGAGAACAGCTGCCCCAAGCCAGGCAGAGGATTTCTACAAACTCACAGCTACTGACTCTGAATGGGTGAGTGAAGTCCCAGGGCTGAGTAAAGAAGGGAGAGCCCCCAGAGTCCTCCAGCTCCCAGACACCTCTGCTGGAGACATCAGCACAGAGGTGTTGGGAGCTCAACTGCCCAGATGTGGCAGAGCAGGGATTTTGAGCAAACAGCAAGAGGATTTGAGCAAGACACTGAGCACATTTAAGCAGGGACTAGCAAAACACCTGAGGTGCATGGAATTAACAGTGGGGTTTTAAGGACAGATCATTTCAGAGGAGTGGGGTAGGAGGTTAAAAACATACAAGACAAGAACACACCGAGAAAATACAGGAAAAATAAGGAGGAACATCTGAAGGCTGGATTGACAGCTCTTACAGCTGTCAGTGAGTTCAGCACCCAGTGTGGAGGCTAACCCAGGGTAGCACCAAAGGCACCTGGTAGCTGAAAGAGGGTGCTCTGCTCACAGAGCCAGGCTGAGCTGGTGCCGCAGAGCAATGGAAGGAAGTGCAGAACTACAGGGGCTGTCAGCTTTCGGAGGAAACATAAAACTAAAGATGTGACCACTCTGGGACAGTAAATCTCTTTCATGAAGCCTTTCCCACAATTAAGAGTGTTAGTCCCAGTGCTCTGGCCACAGTCCAGTCCAAGAAATTGCAGTCATCTTCCCCATGCTCCCTCCCCCTGCACTCGGGTGAGATGCTGTGAGAGTCTTCCCTTCTTGTCTTAAATGGACACACAACAAGACCACAGTGGTCCAGCTGCCACATCTGAATCTGGCAAGTCCCCTGGGTGGTGAAAATCTCTGGGCATTTCAGCATGGACCTCCACACTTTGAGTGGGCAGCCCCTGGGACTCCAGGCACTGCGCTCACAGTGACCCAGTGACCCCCCCCAAACTGAGCTGGTGCAAAAGCTACATCCTGACACCCCCCCCCCCCCCCCACAAAACAGACAAAGTTTAAAACATCTGCTGCAGTGCTTCTGATGAAGGTGATGAGCATCCCATATTTCAGGGTGTATTTCAGAGATTGGCTCCAAAAGCTGGACTAGTGCTCTGTGGTGGCCGTGGCCGGGCTTGGTCCCAGCCCTTCCCACTGCCACCAGCAGCTCTTGTTGCAGACTGCAAATTCCCCATACAACATTTAACAGCCAAAATACAGTAAAAAGTCTCCTGCACTTGAGGAGACAGCTGTGGCAGGTACAGCTGTCCATCAAACATCTTGTGCTGCTGCAAACACGAACTGTGTGCCCACCAGCTCATAAAGCCACAGTGCCCTGATGTACCCCAACAATGCTCAGCCTTGGTACAGCCTGCAAAGCTGCCCACTGTGCAGGTAAGAGCATTAGGACACCCACACTGAAAGGGCTGCTGTCACACAGTTCCAGCTCAGCTACCATGGATGTTGTCAGCTCATCATTAAACTCATAAAATGCACAAAACTCCCCCAGTCCTCAAAGTTCATTCACCAGATGAGCTCATCAGCCTCATTCCCAGCAGACTCCTCCAGCAGAGAAAGACAAACATCCAGGTGGGTGCTTGTTCAAGACCCCTGAACATGCACCAGCAAAGGCTCTTAAGAGCTTAATTGTAGGACAAAAGAGGAAAGCACCATAAATCAGGAGAAACTTTCTCTGTGTGCCTTTTCACCACTTTCCTCGGGAGACTGGGAGCTTTGGCTTGCCCCGAGCTGGGAGCCAGTGGCCAGGGCTAACAGAGGATGTGGGGACAAACCCCAGGCTACGCTACCCCTGTCACATACAAGAGACAGACAAGGTGAGGGTACAATCAAAGGGCAAATCACTTGGGGTTTTAAACAGAAACTTGTAAAATGTTTTGAGTGATGGGCAATAAGCAAACCAACTCTCTGGACCCACTCAGTGTCTGAGCCTAGCCTGGCACTAAGAGGAAAACATTTTGTAGAAAATATGCTGAAGTGAGGGCTAGAGCAACAAATCTGCTCTGGAGCCCACAGGGCACCATTACTTCTGAGCTGAGCTGGTAATTACGTCTGTGCTGCTGGTAATGCACAGTAAGACACAAACTTATTGGAAAAGAGATGGTTTTGGAGGATGGAGGGACATTTAGGTCATTTCTGTCCCTGCAGTTGCACAGCACTAGTAAAAATGGAGATACCAGCTGCCCCAGACCAAAAAGAGCAGGCAGAGACATCCTGACTGCCTAAGTCAGGGCAAACTGTAATTCCCAGATCTGTTTCCCCAGATCCACAGTGGGTGCAGGTGAAGCAGAATGAGTGTCAGGTCCACAGGCAACCCTGCATCCTACCCCCGCAGGCTGTCACCGAAAGCTCGGTGACAGAGACTTCAAGTGGCATCAGTGGCACCCCAACAGCTAAAGCTGCCACAAATCCACTCCACTTCCTCCCCTGAAACCCCAAATGGGGCTGTAATCAGATAACCCTCCCAATTCACACCCAGCCACGCTGTGCAGCTGGGGCACACCGTGGAGGTGTCAGGCAGCTGTGGAAAGAAATCACACACAAAGGAAGGGGCCACGAGGTTACAAGCTCTGAGGTAGCTGGAGCTGTGGCTCCTCCGTGCTACCAGCAGCCACAGCAGTGACACTCCACAGGAAATCATCCAACACCACCAACCACAACACATTCCCCCTCCACCTCTCTCCCCTTGTAAGCCAGCAAACGTCCCTGCTAATGCCAGCCCTGGATAAACAGCTCCTGTCACGTCACCTCTCAGCTCTCGCCTGCGCAGCCACCCTGAGAACAACAGTGCTCAGCAGGCTCACAAATGTCACCTCTCAGCTGTGCCACTGCCTTCAGAGGTGCTGCGTGGGTGCAGAGGCAGGTGGGCAAAGCTGGCACTGCTGCCTCAATAACTGCTTGTTAAACCACAACCTAAGGTCAGGGCTCCTGCACTCGCAGCCAACACTGACTCAGGGTAAATGCACACCCTTGTCTGTGCTGCTGTACCAACACACAGCCCCTGGAGCCACGCTGCAGGGAGCTGAGCTGGCCTAAAATGCCTCCTTTGGGGAGCTTCCTTAGGCTGGAGCTGTTTCTTGACCACTTGTAGCCCCACATCAACATCAGCAAAACTCCAGTCTGAGGAACACTGCATGGGGATAGGAAGGAGCAGGCAGAGCATTTTAAAGCAATCACCAAACACTTTGAAATAACTGACTTGCACTACACCACGCTTCATAGGCTGAATTTGCCTCAAAGGTCTGTCTTTCTGCACCAGAAAAATAAATGAGAGCCCTGCAGACCCCTGTGAAGGTCAGAGCTCTGGAGGGCAGACTGGCAGCAGGACATGAGCTGCAACAGTTCTGAGCACCCTGCCTGACACTTGCCACTTGTCAGCCCCTTTCTCTAGCTGGCCCAGACTATGCTGAAGTTTCCATGCTAGGTGCCTGTGTCAGCCTGAATTCTCCAGGAAATCTTCAGCCAAAACAGCTCAGCCACTTGTGAGAATAAGGATAGGAAACAAGATAGTGGCTTACCCCTGTTTGTAAAAAAACACTTACAACCTCTTCCTTCAGCTAATCTAGCAACTGTAAATCCTGGAACAAGGATCTGAGATTTTGCTGCAGAATAACCTTTTTAACAGAGAGTTTTCCTGTCCTACTAGAAATCTGTCCACACTTAGCCAAGCTATAAACATCTGAAATACAGCAGTTTTTCCATACTCAACAGGAATTCATTTCAACAGCTAAAACCTGCTAAGATTTCACCTCCCAGAGCAAGCTCCGTCTTCCTACCTCCCTTCACCTGTGTTACAGGCAGCAGAGCAACTGCCCTGCTTCCATCCAGCAGGTGGGCACTCCTGTAAAAATGTCCTTGTACGAGTGCCTGAGCTGGAGATTAAACCCAGGCTCCTCCAACTGGTGCCCAGGAGATCTGGGCAGAAGCAGAGCCCAAGGGTGAGAGAGGGAAAGGGATGGGATGGAAAAAATGGGAGCTGATGAGCATCAGACTGAAAGAACAGAGCAAAAGCAACTGAGAACCAGCGATGGGTGGTTTTTCTGAAGATCAAGAAGAGGAGTCCTCCTGTGTCTTTGCGTGTAGGAAAGGGGTTTTTTTCCCAGCTGAGGTCTGGGCTGCACAGAGAGCGCTGTTTTCCTAGCAGGAGGCAGTTTCCTGCAGGGATTGCAGGGAGCTGGGTGGATCAGCAGCTGCAGCGCCCTCTGCAAGCTCCTACCTGGATCCTCCCGGGGTCTGTGGGCTCTGCTCCCACCCAGCCTGCAGCAGAGCCCGACCCAGCACTCCTGCAGCCATAAATCTACCTGTTCCACGGGGGAGAGGGTGAGAGGCAGAGAGAAAAGGGACTTTTGTAGCGAGGAGAAATTAGTGTTTCTCTGAGAACGTTATATTCATGGAAAACATAAACCAACTGTCGTCAAAGTCGTCTGAGCTCAGGAAATGGAGCGGCCGGGAGAAGGCTGCCATGTGGCCGGATGTTATGTATTTCTAATTAGTGCTATACATCTTTCAGCAGAGAGTGTCCTTTTGCTGGGAAACACAACGCGCTGCCCTTGTTATTGTAACTGTCAGAGAGTGCTTAAACAGATAATCTCCAGGAAAAGTGATAAACACATCCCCTCTCCCACTAGGGTGTGCAAAACAGCAGTGCCAAACCTTTATTAGGGCAACACGACCAACCACAGGAAATGGGAATGGGAAAAGAGCAAGGGGCAGCCGCCCACGAGGAGAGGGATTTGCTGGAGGAAGCTTCTCGTGGCTGCTCCAGTGCCATGTGCTGAAGGAAATCCTGCGAGGGACAATCGGGGCACAGCCAGCACAGGACACGTGGGCTGCTCACAGGGATGGGGCAGGAGCTGGGAGTGAGGGCCCAGCTGTTCTGCTCTGAATGTCCCCCCAGTCTGGGTGGAAAGGAGCACAGGAACCCCCAAGCTTACAAGCAAGCAGAGGACATGCTCCTCCATCCACCCATCCCAGCTAACAAAACACAAGGAATGCTGAACCTTCCACACTTAAAACAATCCCAGCCAACAAATCTCAAAGGAGAGCAGATTCCTTTGATTGAAGCAACCAGACTGCCTCAGCCAAGGGTCAGCAGGGTTCCAGTGGGACATGGTCAGCTCCATGCTGGCCTCTCTTCCTCACCTGAGCTGTGGCTCCAGGCTGGGAAGCCCAGAGCAGTGCTGGCAGAGCAGCAGGGATGTGCTTTGCTCCCAGGGAACAACAGCTGAAGGCACCTTTCCTGGTGACAGGGTGAAGGACTGTATGGGAAGGCACTCAAAAGAACGAACAGTTCTATGGACACAGTCCCAGGGATGACATAACGGGCTGGCCAAGGGACACAGGAGCTGCAGGAGCTCGGTGAGCACAGGGCTGGGGGCGAAGGCACCCGCCTGATGTGTCAGCACATCAACTCTGGAGGCACAGACAACTGATTCACCAGCTGGCTGCTGCCCTGAGGGGAAGAGACCCGGGCTGGGGTCACCTCGGAGCTGACACCACCTGAAGGCAATTCCTCTGCTCCCTCACTCTCAGACACAGCTTTCCCCGTGGTGAGTCACTCCCACCAGGCCAGACACAGCCCTGGCAGGGCTACAGGGCAGCCCCCCGGGGTGGGGCTGTCTGCAGGAAATGGGTGAGGAGAGCCCTGCAGCCGGCCCAGGCTGGTGGAGACCGCACACAACCACGGGAATATAAAGCAGCAAAAGTGAGGGGGATGCTCACAGCTGTGGGGCATTTCCCCGAACACGACACCCCCTCGAAGGGGAGCTGTGAGTCACTGGCACTCCCAGCTCTGGGAACTGGCGAGTCACACACACACTCATCTGCCCCCGAGAGAGCCTGGGAACCTGCGGGCACTGCTCAGCCCTGGCTGATACCCTGGGAATGATGGGCAGCTTTCCTGGAAGGATGCTCCCACACTCTGAGCAAACAGGACGGCAGTCCCAGCCCCTCCAGCACTGTGGCCGGGCTGAACATCACCACCTGCAGCACACAGGGCTGGACCCCTCCCAAAGCAACCTCAGGATTTCAGTAATAACCTGGATGCCCCCAAACCACCTCCCTGTACTGATGTCCCCCCGTGGAGAGGCAGGAAGGCCCTGGGAGGGTCTTGGTCAGAGCAGCAGCACCAGGGAACTCACTGCATGTGTTCCCAGAGCAGCTGGGGCCGCCCAGGAGCCTGCAGCTCCCTCTGCAACCCTGACTTGTCCGAGGGAAGGAAGGAGGGAGGCCTAGGAGGTGAGGAATGCCGGGGGCCTGGGGAGGATGGAGCAGCTCTCCCTGTGGAAGCCATTAGATATTCAACACTTCATTTGTTTCCAGCCGTCCTGGACTGCAGCGCTGGGCTCTAGGACGGGAGGCTCTTCTCTGACGTAACCAGGAAGCAGCTGCAAAATTAAGGAATCCCTCATGACATCATAAAAAGGGTCGATGGTTTACAGGGGAAGGTATAAAAATTAATGACATATTCCCACCCGAAGCAGAGAGCCTGCCCAGGAGCCACAGGGGAAGCCATGCTCTGCCCGACACGAAGGGGCTGCCTGCCCCAGACAGCTCTGTGCTGCCAGCTCTCTTTGGCTGATCCAGGAGCTTGTCTCTGGCTCTGATTGTCCCTAAGGCCAGGCAGGGCTGGATCCTTGCACCTGGGGTGCGATAACCAGCTCAGTATATCCTTCCTGACCCTGATGAACAAAGCTTTAGGGAATGACTTTAGGGACAGCTTTCTTGTGTGCTCGGGACTGGCCAGGAGTCAACAACAAAAAACATCATTGTGAAGCGACTATTAATAATGCTAACTTAATAAGACGTTATTAATTTCCACAGGGAAAGCAGACACGTGCACAGAGTGTCCCCAGCACCCCAATTTCTGAAGCTCTGGGAGACCAACGGGACCTGCAAGAGGAGGCAATGGCACAGTGTCCCTCCCCAGCACACAACCCAGGCTAGGTCAGAAAGAATGACATTAGCCTTGAGGACAAGCACAAAGCCATTTCCACTTGAAAAGGGAAAAGGATAGTGGTTTAAAATTAACTACAACCTTTTCCAGGAAATATCAGTGGAAAGAAGCAGCCATTTTTAGAAATGTTATTCTCAGAAATTTCCTGAAAAGACCCATCAGTCAAAACACAGATTGAAGCCATTTCCACTTGCACTAAGCAGCACTTCGGAGCTCTCCCTACACGCTTGGGGTGCTTGACCCAGCCAGCAAGGGCAGGATCCTGCTCTGCCCCCCTGACCCCAGCGAGGCTGTGGGAGCCAGTTTGGGATGTGGAACAGCCCATACAGAGTCAGAAACACTCTCCCTGCCTGGGGAGGCACATCCATCCCAGTTGTCACTTGTCACATTTGCACTGAGACACGCCAGTCCCTGACCATCACAGCTGGAGCAAAGGCACCTCCAGGCTCATCCATGCTGGCAAACCTGGAGAATTGCCAGAGAAACTGTCATTTCTCAGCACTGCCCTCACTGGAGCTGCTCTGAGCGCAGGAGCTGACGCTGGCACTTGTGACAAAGGCACAGCAAAGTGCCAGCTGTGTCACAGCAGATCCCCAGAGCCACAGGCTCTGCTGCCAGCAACTGACAGCAACGTGAATTTGACCCGTCTGGCAGCTAAAAGGCTGGCAAATCTAAATGTATGTAACTCCTGGCTGGCTCATAAGGAAGTGTGTCCCTTCAAGCTGGCATGCCAGCTCATCAGCATATCTATAGCTCCAGACCAGCCTGGCACCAGCTGTCTCTTCCTGTGGAGGGAATATTTGCCATAAAATGCACAAGCAGGATGTGTTCAGATGAAACAGGGAATGCTGCATGAAAGAAGAAAAAAACACGGATGATAGAAATGGAAAAGGGTTTTAGGGGCACTGCAGTGATGCAGAATGAAAAAAGAGAACCCCTGATGGCCTATCCTCTGTCTGCACAGATCTGTCAGCTCTTTTTGAAGATGCCAGAGCTATGAACCTCACCAAAAGAGCCAGTGAGGAGCTGGGGAGCCTGGCTGGGTTACACAGCAGCATGGCAAGAGCTACCAGCATCCCCCCAAGAGCTGTGTGTGCCCAGCCAGAACTGTGTCAGATGTTATTTACAACAGGGAGGAGGTGTGAACAGGGCTTCCCAAGAGATTTCCTCCAGCCCTGAGGGAAGTTTACAAATAAGGAGAAATAACAGCAGCAAATAACAGGCAGCATTTTGCACCCCCCAAGCTCTTGCTGGGGGTGGGCATGTCCTTGGCAGCAAAATGTGAGCAGACAGCCTGGAACTGGCATCCTTGGGTATGAACCTGGGTGAGTGCTCTGAGCCTGCAGTTACAGCTCATGAGAGCAAGTGCCTGCAGACAGGAGCATTCAGAGAAAGGAGCCTTTGATGGGGCAGGAACAGCAAAGTGTGGAGCTTCCTTTTCAGCACATTCCCTCCTTTGCTGCTCATCTTCCTAGGGCTTCCTGAGGGCCCAGTGTTTGCAAAGCAAATGCCAAAACATGAAGTGAAATCCGTGCCCTCCTCCCAGCTCTTGGGAAGCAGGAAATCCCAGGGTCTTCATCAAATGCTTGCAAGCCTGAACTGCCTCCTCACCCTGCTCGGTCCCTCCAGCCTCCCTGGCTGATGGCAGTGACACCCCCAGCCCCAGGACATCCCACCAAGAGGGGCACAGCCCAGCCACTCTGCCTGCAGTGATGCTTACTTAACAATTTCCATTATAAGACCTTGGTTTCAGCTCCTAAGAACTTTGCCAAACTTTAACCATTTAGGCTGCAATCCTTCATGCCAAAAGCTTTCTTCGAGCTAAATTTATTGGGAAAATTTCAACTACAAAGGTTCAGCCATTTGCCAGAATGAGGTTAGGGAAAATATATTGTTCTTCTCAAGTTAAAAATTCTTTTGACCATTTCAGCAAAATCCCTAGCACCTTCACACTTGGAGCAGGAACCAGAAGTTTGGCAGGGGACAGCAGAGGGGTCTGGGTGTGCCTTCTGCCATCTCCATCCTGCTTTGCCAAGGTGGGGGCCTATGGAAATGGGGGTGCTCACTATCAGACAGCTCTCTCATGCCACTCCAACCACAGCAGCAGCCAGTTCACCTGCTTGGACAGAAGAATAAACCAAGCCAGTGAGGTACTGGAGAGGGAAAAGCAGGTGGAAAATGGGGCTGAAGCAGCACAAGTGAGGCACAGCACAGCAGCCGCTTCTCCAGCCCCCTCACTGCTCTGCTGGCACTATCAGTGGCTGCTCTCCCAGAGGATCCCACATGCAGCATTCCTGCCGTGGCAGAGCCTTGTGTGGTGAATCCAAGCTTCACGTGCCAGCCAAGGATCCCAGATGAGGTCAGCCTGGTTCCACAGGGGAGCTCACTTTTCTGAAAACTATGGAAACTGCACATGCAAAAAAGTCTCAGAACACCAGACTTGGAGGCATCTATGCAGCTTCAAGTCAACTCCATCACACTTACTCACCATAAAGCCGTCCTAACAACACGTCACTTTTTCTCCCCTCAAGGTACCATTTTCAGTCAACACAGAAAATTAACAGGCAGCAGAGACCCTCCTGCAGAGTGTTCTGATGTGCTGAAATGTGCATGTGTTCAGTGAGCCTCAGGGCTGCAGGACAAGGTCATGGTTTGGGGGATTAAGATGGAGAACTTGATTCCATTCCTCGCCTTGGTCCTGAACTTCCAGGAAGATCCAGAAGTCCCCTTAACTCCTCCCAGTGCATGTGCTCAGCTATTTTTGTGTCCCTCACTTGTTGGCTGGCTGGTGACACAGAGGGGATGGAATTTGCAGACACTGGGTAACTCTGGATTGATCAAAGGCAGCTCCTGAAGGATTCTGTTTTTAGGAGAACTCCATCTCTTGCATTTCAAGGTAGGCAGACAAGGGACTAGAAAATCTGGTCTCTTCCTTAAGCTCATTTCCTCATCAGTAGCTGTCAGAGGTACATGAAAAAAGGCACCCAAGCCCACACTTTGAGCACACACCAGTTGACTTTACACCATCCAATTATTTAGACCTGAATCTTGTAGCTTTTTCTGCACTCCATGTGGCACTGAGCACGACTTCAGTGGCTTCTCTGCAAAACTCCCATGAGAATGCAAAGAAATTTTACAAGCAAAAGGACAACAGGAAAATTGAGCCTGGGATCTCTTTGTCATCACCTTGTCTATCACAGGAGGCTTTGTGTGCCTTACACCATACCTGAAGTGCCACTGGGCACAGCTTTTGAGGCTTGCTGTGTTTGGAAACAACCCATCAAAATGCTCCTCACGAAGATACAGCCAGACTCACCCACCAGACCTCTGCTGGTGACTGGGGGCTGTGGTCTTCTGTGGAAATTTGGAAGGAGTTCAGCTGCGAGCGGTGCCACGCAAAGGGAGGTTCTCAGGTGTCGAGCGAGCGATTCCCTGCGGGAAGGGCCGTGACCACAGGCACAAACCCACAGCACGCAGAGAAACCATTCCAGGAAGTTCAACATCCGAGCCCCCCTGTTAGAAAATATGATCTCAGTGCTCCAACAACTCACACGGAGCCGGAGCCTCGGCTCCCAGTGCACGTGCAGGCTCACACAGGCGATGGAGCCGCCGCCACGGCACTCGGCAGCTAAAGAGCCTGAACCCTCCACATTCAAACACATCACGCTTTTATGCCAAATTCCTCTTTTCCCCCATGATTTGAGATAGGACTGGCACAACTGTGATATTCCCTGCAGCTACTGTTGGCCATACAGACGGAAAGGCTGTGCTGGGGGTTGGTGGGCTCACCGTGGGGTGCCCCAGCACCCCTTTTGTTTGCTGCTGCGTCTCCTGGCAGGAGGACACAAGGGAGCTGCAGGCTCCAGCGCCGTTTCCTGCAGAGATTTGAAAACCTGTTGCAGTTCCAAAGCGAGCTTCGATTTCACTGTGACCAGCAGCTCAGAGACTCATAGTTACTATACAGCCGAATAAAATATTTTTTCATAAATTTAACGCCAGCATGTCTGTGTTTGGAAACTTTGAAAATCCATGTTGTATGGTTTACTGCACTGGAAAAGGTGCCAACAGAGTTTCAAAGGAAGGGAAGTGTATAACTGTTTCCTTTCAAATGCATTTTCCAATGGGATCCATTGAGGGAAAAGGCTGGAACTAACTAAAACATTATTAAAAACTGTTATGAAAAGAGACAGAGAGATGGAAAAAGATAGACAAAAACTCCAATACACAGCCGAAAGGGAGGGAGGGAGACAGGCGGCAAGAAAGGGGATATGGGCAGAAAGACACTTTGGGTGGGGAAAATGGGGCGAGACGGGGAGTTTTAACTGGCAGTCACCCTTCGTGGTTTCATATTGTTGCAGATCAATTGATCAGGATTTCAAGTGCTGCTGGCCCGGTGGCACAAAGCGAACCACAGAGTTGGCTGCGAGCGCAGCCTTCGCGAACTGCTGACCTTCAGTTTTCAAACCAAAAATATTCCTTGGGAAACGGTTACACCAGGTCCCGGCCCCGAGGCTGCCAAGCAAAAAACAAGCACTACGGACCTGAAGGAACGCCCCGAGTAACTCACACCAAAGCAACAAGCAGGGCTAGTAGCCTGAAGTAACTCCCTGGTGTGATTCAGCCGGCAGTAACCGCGCGTGACATGTGTGCAGAGGGGCTTGGCTCTTCCGTCCTCGCGGAGCGGGGAGTTCTCCAATCACCCTCTGCTGGGATGAGCGTCGGCCCTCAAGCCGCTCCCGCTCCGTTGGCCACGCTCAAGCTGCTCCAACCAAGCCTATAAATACCGAAGTATCGGGTCCATATAGTGCAGTCACAGCCTGATTCCAAACCACCGCTCCGGCTCCAGGCGCAGCCCTGGGTTTGCTGCCCTGCGAGCAAAGGGGGAGCCAAAAGGGGCTGAGAACACACGTTTTGTCAGAGACTTCAGTGCCCTGGCCATCAGGAGGCTGCCAGGGTCGGGGCTGGATCTCTGTTGCTCTGCCAGGCTTCAAAGAGCCAGGCCGGGGGTGGGCAGAGCTCGGCGAGCGCCTGCAGAGCTCCAGGCCTGTGGTTCCACGGGGTGTAGTAACCCTGGGCTGTAGCACACATGTCGAGGGATGAGGGGAAAAAAATAAACAGACAGACAAAAGAATGAGGATGCTCTGCCAATTCCAATTGTGCAGCTTTTATTTTAAATGCTTATCAAGCTGAGAAAGAGCAGAGTTCTTGGAAAACAAGGTTTCCTTTCTTCCCATGCCAGTGTCAAACACCCTCAAGGACGGGTACAGCACAGGCGCTCACTGCCGGCCGCCCTCTCCACAGCCGCCGTCCCGTCCCGTCCCACCCGCCTCGGGAAGGGTTTCCAGCTCACAGCCCTGGTGTTTCTGGTAAAAAGATCTCTCTGTGATTTTTTTTTTTTTTTACTATATATATATATATATATATATATATATATATATATATGTATATGTATATGAATTTTTTTATTAATCTCCAATCTGGCTGGGTTCAAATCATGGCCAATTACCCACCAACACTTCTCGCTAATAAAATAAATTTTTACGGGCCCTAATTACTGCTTTCGCTGAACTGCTCTACAGGAAGCAGAGAGGCTGTGGCTCTCCAGATGGCAGCAGACAGGAAAGCTACGGCGAGGAGCCGGCGAGTAAACGGAGGGATGGAGGGGGAGCGCGGCGCGTGTGCCATGCGCACGGCGCTGGCCCGGCCGTCAGCCCCCGTCAGCCGCTGCACCCACCACCTGTGACGCAAGGCTGCTGCTGCTGGGGACAAGAGTGACGGCCGCAGCTCCACGCCGGCATCCGCGGACGCGAGCCGGAGGGGAAATCGTGTTTGGAAAGGGCTGCATCAATCACACGTGACGGAGAGGCAGAGCCGCCTCCCAGCGCGGCACAGGGGTCCCCCCGCAAGCAGCGCACAGGGGAGGCGGCTTCTCAGCGCGGCGCCCACCTTTGGTTCTCTCTGTTCCAATCGCAGCTAATTGAAGGAGACACAAATAGCAGGAAGGCAGAAAATCCCTCTGAGAACGCGAAGCATCCAGCCTGCTCCCTGCTAGACACACACACACACACACACACACACACACACACACACTCGCTGCTGCCTGCCAGCACAGGGCAGCCCAAGGGGTTCCCGGGTGTGACAAATGAGCAGAACCCACCGGGTGACTGCAGCCCGCAGCCCGTCCTGCCTGAACCCCGCTGCTCCGGGGGAAGCAGGGAGAGCAGAGCCGCTGTTCTCCGTCAGGGAACACCCTCCGTGGCAGGAAAGCCGTGGCAAAACCACCGGCTGCTGGAGCCCTCCGGAGTGCGGCTGCCACGCAGGTATCCCGGCTCAGCTGGGGAAACGCAGCTCTGCAAGATTGATTAATTTTTTTTTTTTCCCTTTCTTAACCGGGATTACACTAATTTCCAAGGCCTAATGGAGTCCAGCTGTGATGGGGAGGCAACGCTGCAGTAGTACAAAGACCTCTGCACGTTGGTGCAAACTTGTACAACTCTCAGCACACACACACACATACACACACACAAAGCCCTATAAAAAGGATGCACTGCAGAGGGATATTTTTAGTCTTGACAATACAGCCCTAAAAATACGACTTTGCTAATACATCACTACAGAAATATTCCCAGTGTCCATTCAGGAACGGTTTAAAACATTTATTTTTGTTTCCTTGTGCAATGGTCAGAGAGGAGGGAGAAAATAGAAACTCATTGATAAGAGGAAACGAGAGAGACATGAAAAATTGAAAACTACCTAAAAGCTCATGGAGAGGTTTATTTTATTAGTTCTTAATAAATATCTTGCAGATTTCCTCAGGAAATACACCAGATCACATGTAAAATAGTTTGGTACTGATGTCAACTGTGTCAGCATATGAAATCTATTAGGGTGAAGCCACAGCAGGGTGATCAGCGTGCTGAAAAACTGCACGGCACTGAGGCGAGGGGGGGTGGGGGGAATCTCACGGCCCTTCCAAATTCTTCGAGAGGTAAAAAAGTCAGCCAAGACGCAGAGAGAGAGAAAAAAAGATCCCACATCCTGCTTTGCGCTGCCAGCAATGTGAAGTGCCCAGAGATTAATTCTATGTCTGGCCTGGAAATGTGACTTTAAAGCATTGGAGGGAGCGGGGAGGAGGAGGAGAGAGGAACGAGAAGGCCAGGAGAACCGGGACTGGCACCGTGCCACCGACCCCCCTCCCGTCCTTCCCAAGCCGTGTTTCAACGTAGACAGCAGTAAAGCCCAACAGACGGCAGCTCCCGGGGCTGCCAGGGCCTCGCACCAGCTGGGGTGCGTCTCCCGCTCCCCGTGCAGATGGGCCCGGGAGCATCACTTCCTCTGCGCCTGCTTTCCGAGCCACCCGCGCCCATGTGGCCGCCTTTGGCCGCTCTCCGCCGCGGCCCCGAGCGCGCTTGGGGCCCCCCGGGCGGGACGAGCTCGGCTCCCAGCACCAGGCACGAGGGTTGTCAGCCCTTGGCTCCTCGGGCTGAAGGGTTTATGCTGTTCCCAACCCGCCTTTGGCAGCCGGAGCCTCCTTCTCCATCCCCATGCCATTAGCCGGGGAGCAGGCGCTGCTTTCGCAAGATGCCCCAGCTCCGCTGCCGGGGCACGGCGGAGAAGCACCGGGAGTTCACTGAGCCAGGGTCAGGGACCCAGATGATCCCAGGAGGGATGGGAGAAGGGGGAATGGAGAAACTCCACAGCCAAACCCATCCCCACGAGGTATCTTCTTCCCATTTCACAGTGACGTGCTCCTGGCTGCTTCTCTGGGCTGGGACCTGAGAGCTCCGGGGCAGACAAATCATCTGTGCCCTCTGTGTGTCACCTAGCAGCCAGCCCTAAGGCCACCATGGCCATCATCAGCCACACCAACCAACATTAAAAATGACCCTTCCATTAGAGATGGACCATGTGCCTTCAGGGCTGTCCCTCAGCCAGGGTTAAACTGTCCTGGTCAGTGAAGCTGAAGTGAGCATCACACAGCTAGGGTGACACCTGAAGGTCACACCTTCCTCCTGACTGTCACTTAGCACAGACAGAACCAGCTCTGTGCTGCCAAGAACCCACTGCAGGGCACACGCAGCCTAATCAGGGAAAATAAAAGATCTCCACACCTAAACCTGCGTGGGGTCACCTCAGACACACTCAAGGGCAGAAACAGCCTCGGCTGTGCTGCCATTCCTGATCTCAACATTAAGGCAAGAAGAGATCCCAACAAGCCCCTCTAGCACTGGGCACAGCATTCCCAGAGGGACTGCAGCCTGTGAAAAGAGGAAGGCAGGATGGAGCTGGCAGGGGATGAGCCTGTGGGGCAGCCCCTGGGAAGGAACTACCCTCACTGAGCTGGCAGGCTGCACCCAAACCTGCACGGGGCACGGGGCGGGCAGCCCCCCTGCCTACACCTGGAAGGTTATAAAACAGCCCCTCAAGCTCAATCAGGAGTTTTACAACTTCACAAAGCAGCATAATTAGCCTAATTATACAGTGTTCTCTCAGAGAATTAAACAGAAATACTGTAATTGACTTGGTGCTACTTAAAAGCATGAGGAAATCAAAGGTGCGAGGCACATTAAAGAATCAGAAATATCTCTTCAAAAGCAAAAGGACTTCCTGTCACGCTGCTAACATCTAAAGCCTCACCAAAGCTGCTGCACCTGGTGCACCTCACTCTGACTGCCTGGCACCCCTCTTTCTCCACCCCCAAAGCTGGGGACATGCAGAGACCTGGGACCTGCCTGAGCACCTCATCTCTCGTTCCACAGCAGGACAGATGGACACAGTGTGTCACTGCTCCATTTCCTGCCTTTCATTTTACACAGCAATGCTGCTTCTTCATCCAAACAGTGGCTGGATTCAGTGTTTGCAGAGCTGGCCATGCCTTGGAACCACAGCAAAGCCTCTCCAACCTCACCTCACCTGTCACTGATTGTCCTGATTTGCTGCTTGAGCTGCTGAAGCTTGGCTCTAAAGCAGACTCAGGCTTTGTGTTTACAAATCATTTCCCCTCAATTTGTTGCCCTGAAATGAGATCCTGCTATCACCTCATGGAACAGCTTCAAGGGCAGATGTAAGGATGTGCTTGTGTGACAGGCAGACCAGGCAGAAGCCCCCAGCAAGCTCATCTAACACCACTTGATGTGGACTTTGCTGCACTTGAACTGGAGGGCAGGAGTGGAGAGTCTGACACACCAGCAAACGCTCAATCTTGCTGGAAACCTTTCCCTTCCCTGCCACAAAGCCCTGCTCAATCTTTTGCCTCCCAAGCCAACGTCTAGATTTCAGAAACCTGAACTGCCAGTGGAAATTCCCTGCAGCGCGTTGATTATTGCATCTCCTGCTGGCACTTGTGGCAAGGGGAAAAAAAAGTCACATGGCTTTCTGGACACACGTTTCACTAAGGAGTCTTGCATCAGAGGGCAGAAGCCAGCAGCCAGGAAAATAACTCCAATTACGGTAAATAAATCCCCAAATATGTGACAATCTGCCTTTTAAACAGGAAACAGAGGGGAATAAGCAAAGGAAGACTTTGGTCTAAACATTGCTGCCACCAGCCTCAAGAGCCCGAGAGCAAGACTCTGAAGACACGTCTGGGCCAGAATTATTTTACCTGAACTTTACTGATGTGTCTCAAGTCCGAGACAGCTTCCTTCCCTGAAGGGAAAGGCGCCGACAGTTCCCAGCGACTGTGCCAACCTCCAACACTCCCAGTGGCTCAGAGGAGACACCCTGGAGGGTCAGCTGCCATCTCTGGACACGTACATGTCCCTTAGGAGACTCAGCACAGGAAGTTGTGTGGCTCCTGAGATGAGCAATGCAGGTAGCACTCCCTGCACCACTTCAGCGCTTCCTCCTACTCACACATCTCAGGGTACAGGCTGTGTCTGGACACAGGGAGTAGCAGATATCACTGAACAACAGGCTCAGTGGAAAAGCCCTTTGCCAAGGCAGTGGCATCAAAGAGCCAGCTTGCTCAGGAGCCTCAGTGCAAGGCAGGCAGCAAGGGGAAGGATGGACACCAGAATCATCCAGCCCTCCTCTGAGTTTACTCTCCTAAATACCACTCAAATGCAAAGCAAATACAAGCAGTAATGCGAAAGGAGAGGAAGGATAAATTAAACATCCAGTTCCTCCAAACGTAAGGCCTTGGGAAGTGTTATGTCTTAACACCACCTCACTAAAGACAGCACTGCCCAGTCTCAGAGGGAAAGTCACACAGCGACTCCAGGTGCAGCTGGAGATCTCAGCTCACACACCTCAGTCCACAATTGCTGTACATCAAGCAAAGCCCCAGCACCCAGAGAAAGCCAGATGTCAAACTGCTCAACTCCAGCCTCCCTGCATCAAGTGAGCTTTGCACTACAAACTGAGCCCCCCAGGCAGATGGAGGGACCTCAGGCTCTGCTCTCAACGGAGCACAGGGCTGCAGATGCTCAGCATCCCCCCGGCACAGCCCTGCAATGTGACATCTTCATCACCCTCCTGGCTCTTTAGCCCAAAGGTGTCACAGCCCACAGCTGAAGTGTGCATTTACTACACAAAGAGGGGAATTCAGAGAAAAGGACTCAGCTCTGCTCCCCAGACAGGGAAACATCAAGTTGCTTCTGCTGCTATCTATAGCTGAAGGTTTATTAAGCTTTCTTTTGTGCCTAATTTTAAAACTTCACCAAACCAAGGCAGTTACCCACAGCACTGCTTTATTTTTAAACTCGGGCAAATGCACTGGACTCTCTTGCAGTCTATTGCCCCCACCTTCTGTCAGCCCCAATATGCAAGATGTGGTTAGAGCTTCACAAGAAGAGGTGGAGATGAGGCTGCTGCAGGTGATCAGAAGGTGCTTCCTCTGAGCCTCTCTGATGCTGCAGTCTGCTCTTTGAGCAGAGCTGGGTCCGAGCGGCACAAACGAGCCCGTGGCAATGGTCAGAGCTCAGGCTCTGCTGAGGGCAGACACCACCAGCCTCTGCATCATCTCTAGGGATATTTTAAGGGTTCAGGCTGCAAGACTGAGCAGATGTGGTCAGCAAAGCGAGACCTGCCGTGTCCGGCACAGGGCTGTGAGGAGGGGGGAATGGCAGCAGAGCTGGCTGCTGGTTACCACAGCACAGCCTCATCTCAGGGCTCTGACCTCCCCAATGAAAACAGAAAGTCCTGCACCTGCTTAAGAGCTGCAGGGGATTTGCACTGACCGACAAATCTTTCCTTGTGTGTATCAAGATTTGGGCAAGATCCGCATCTCAAGCTGGTGTCAGTGTTCAAGGAGCAAGCAGGGCCACGTGCCTTAGCAAACCCTTGCACAGGTTGTAGTCACAAGTGTGTGACAGCAGCTCCTCTTTGAGCCAGGCAGAGTCTCTCCAACCCCTGCAGCACCGACCTGCTCGGCCCAGGTCTCAGGACACCAGTGTGGCAAAAGCCACAGACAGTGCCCGGAAGCTGCTGCTGTGAAACCTTCCTTTCCACACGAGCCTTCAAAGTTTCCCAGCTGACACCACCTTGCACAGAGAACCTGACCCTGTTCTACTCAAGAAGACAGACTCAGGGTCTGCAGAGCAAAGCTCAGCCTGCCCCTGCCACATTGAGTCCCTGTCACAACCCAGATGAGCACAGTCCCTCTGCCAGGGCACAGCTAGTAGGTTTTCCTCCTTGGCAGAGCAGATGCCCTGTGCACAGCTCACCCTGCCCAAACTGTCCCTTTCCACTTTCCCAATCCTCAGCTAAAGCAACACACTTGGCCAGACCCTCCTTGTGCCTCTGTGCCCTGACTCTGCTCGGCCCTGGGGGATGCAACTTCATTCCCTACATGTGCTGAGGATGCACATATGGCAGCCCCCTCCCCTCTCCACTTCCACCTAAGCCCGACCTCCTAACAACCTCCACACGGCACAACTCGACCGGCCCAGAGTGCCAGAAGGCATCCAGGTGCTGCAGCCTGATGCTTCACACCCACAGCCAGGCAAATTTGCTGGGATTTCCGGGAAGTGTCTCTAGGGTGCCCCGTGCTGCTGCACCCCCACCTTGGTGTGTGCTTGTTTGGAATGCGGGGCCGTCGGGGGGGGTTTGGGGGGAGAGGGGAAGTTATTCTGGTGGTGGCCTATGAATAACATCCAGTGATTTATAGGAAGTATAATCCAATAATACAGTAAAATAAAACAGTGTGTCTGAGATGGGTTTGATTCCAGGAATTATAAAACAAATTATTAAAGAGAGAGAGAAAGAAAAAAGCCTCAGAGAGGCCAGATCGGAGTAAATTGGGCACAGATGGGCTGGGAGGGGGTTCCTCTCTCTCCACTCACCGAGATGCCCCTGCCGCAAGCACGGCTTCAATTAGTCTTTTCAGGAACCAGAGTTTTATTTCCCCAAATTACAGAATTAAAAAAAAATTAAAATTCTTGGAGTGTTTGTGGTTGGGATAAAGGGATCCAAACTTCTCTGTGAGTTGGTTGTGCAGATGGCTACCAAACTGTTAAAATGGGCCACCCCACTATGGCCCCGCCCCAGCCAGAACCCAGGATGGCCCAAAACACTGGTTGGTCACCTATGTCCCATCCTGGGAAGCACCAGCAACTGCAAGTCTCTGCCATGTAGAGTGGCCACCTCTCTCTGCCCTCCTTCCCTAAGGTGGGCACCCACTCCATGGGTTTGAGGTCTGCAAGAAGCTTTTTCACACCTGAAGTGCTCCTGACAGGAGGCAGCCGGGTCAGTGGGACCCTCACCAGCTGCATGCCTCCCTGGACAAAGCAGGAACACACTGTTTGATGCTGAACAGCAGGGGATGCACTTCATGTGGGAATTCTTTGGCTTCCTCTGTCAGAGAAAACAACAGATCCATTTCATCTCCCAGGATCTTCCCAGTGTCGCCCGGCTGCACAGGCAGCTGAGACCAGCTCCAGCATGCCTGGTGCTGTCCCTGGGGACAAGCACAGCTCAGCTGCACTGGGCACAGGCCACAGAGCTCTGCCTTGCTCACCTGAGCCCTGGCACCCACTGCAGGGTTCAGGTAACCACAGCAGTGAGCTGCGTGGGAGGAGGATGTGAAATGCCACGTGCTGCTCACAGCTGGCTGGTTTTGGAACCAGTTTAGACACAGCACAAAAAAAGTCACCCTGTCAGAAGAGCACACGGTGACCTTGTGGTTGGTGTTGGATGGTTTATAAAAAGTGGCAGTGGCTGGGAGAAGAGACACAGAGGACCTGTCACAAATCCCAGAGGGGACACGTGCCAGGATAGGGGCACCACTGAGGGGTCATGGCCAACCCACACCACAGCAAAAGAATAGGAGTAAAAAAGCAAAGAGCAGCAGACACAAACTGTCATGCATGAGCCCCAACCTCCTGTGCTGCCCACTGCCTCACTGAAGGTCCGGCACAGACCAAGAACAATCCAAAAATGGGAGAAACCGAGGCTGAGATGGGGCAGGATTGTGTTTGGTGCAAGCCTGAGGAAGAGGGAGGACAGGTGCTTAACACAGCATTTAATTTTAAGTTCCCTTTTTCTTAATACCTGACTCTTTACTTAAAAGTTCTTATTCAGGGGTTAAGAATTTCATAGAATTCCCCACATTGTGACTGTTATGCCAGTGACACCACACCATGACTGCCAGCACCACTGGATCTCAGCACCAGGGATTTGTTACACACCAGACATGGAGCAACAAGCACATTTACATGTTTCTCAGGAGTAGCTGGGGCTCCAGAGACCTGGAAATACAGAGCAGGGAAGGGAGGGAGCTGCTGTCCCTGAAGAGAACACCCCCGGACAGCAGGGAAGAGAGGCTCAGACCTCCCTCCCAGCCACAAACCCACAGATCTCCTCCTGCTACTGCAAACTGAGTGTCAGGCCCTGAGTGTGATGGGAAGGACACAGACACGCTCTGCTCCCAGATTTGCAGGAGGATTTCAGTAGGAGGAGATCTCTGGAGGCCGTTTGGTCCAACTGCAAAGTTACATCCAATCTCTGCGGAGTGGACACAGCCAAGCTCTGACTCCAGCCGGCTCCCCAGCAACGCTTCCTGGCAATTTGGGATGCAGGCAGGGTGGGACTGCTCCCTGCGTCCTGCCAGCCTCCCACAGGCCCACAGGGGTGGCTCGGCCCCCTGGCTCCCTGCTGCCCCTGCTGCTGCAGCACAGGGAGGTGACTCATGTGCTGGGAAATGGAAACCCGACAGCACCTTCCCGACAGCGTTCCTGCCGCGCTCCGCCAGGCCTCTGCCCACAGCAGCCTGGGGAGCGAGCCAGCGCCCTGCTCCACGCAGGGGACTCCGTAATCCTTCCAACATTCCTGCCTTCCTTCAAAACTCCAGACCCTTTGCTGTTCTGCTTTTGATTCCCATCTGCACCCAGCTCTTCCCAGGATGGCAGCGTCGGCAGCGAGCCCGACCTGTGCTGTGCCAGCACTCGGCGTACGAGCGCTCCGAGACCACCGGGGCGTTTGTGCTGACAGCAGGGTTTGCTTTGCCAACAGCACTCTCAGCGATATTTCAGGGTCACCAGAGCAAAGAGCCCTCAGGGAAATCCCTGAAGGGCCCTTGGCATCAGATGGCAGCCGTGGTGCCATCCGACCTGCAGGCATTCCAGGAGCTGCCACCTGCTCCGCACGCACCCCGCGGGGCCCGGCAGAAACAGGTTTGCTTTCTCCAGAGATCCAAAAGCTGGGAGCAGCTGGCAGCTACCCACACAGGAGGCAGAAAACTCTGAGAATACTTATTTTTCATGAGATAAAAAGCACTACCTCTGTCACTCACACACATCCACAACTCGGCTGTGGAGGGACGAGCTCAGCCCAGTGGTTTGAGAGCTGGGATTGCTTCCAGCTCTGCCACAGAGGCTTGCCATACATCCCAGACAAATCTCATCCTCTCCTCCCCACCCGCCCCTGTCTGTGGCACAGACACCACTATTAATTCACCTACCAGGGGTATTATTAATATTATGAATACAATAATTACTGTCACGCAGAGGCATTTGCTTATAATCACAAAGTACTTTGCAGCTCAAAGATAAACACGCCATCACTGGCTGGCATCTGGCAGGCAGGAGGGCATGGCTGCCTCCCCAGTGGGATTGACAGCTCCCCCCAGGAGAGGAGAGTGCCTGCAAAGCAGGCACAGCTACAGGAGCCACTTCCCAGCCCTCCAGCTGGTGCTGGTTTGCTCCATCAGCTGACCTTGGCCACTGACCACCAGCCTGAGCAGTGGCCAACTGGCTCACGAGGGAGGGATCTTCCAGCAGCAGCTCTCTGGGGCTCAGCCTGATCACCCACATGCTGGCCTTAGCTGAAATCCATCAGCTGGAGGCCCTCTTATTTGGGATCTAAATCCCAAGGCACCAGGATGTGAAATGCTGCTTCCTCCCACCCAGGGAGAGCAACCCCATCCCTGCTCCCAAACTCACAGCTCAGGCAGACCTGGGTACCTGCTGCTGAGTGCATGTTGGAGGGAACACAGGGAGAAGTACAATCCTTGGAAGCATCATTTTAAACTCAGTGAAGAGGCTCTGGTTTGGTGGCACCTCTGTTGCCCAGCACAATAAACTTGTCAATGGTAGAGACCATCCAGGCTGCTGGGTGGATGGAGGAAGTGAGAGGAGGACAGTAATCAACACTAGATCTGTGTTGTTCTCTGAATTACCACGGGGTACAGGCTCCAACCCAGTGTTTCAGAGAGTGGCATCACATCCCCACCCACCTGCATGGACACAGGCAGCCACAGCCAACAGCTGAGGCCTCTGAGACTGTCCAGCCCTCCTGGTGCCAGCACAGGCACTGAGCAGGGCCCAGCTTAAACACTGGGAAGGCAGAGCCATAAAGCAGCATTTTCCTTCTGTGCTGATGACTCAGGCTCCAGGGGGATGCGATGCCTCCTCACTCCTCAGACACCTCAGCCAGCTCCAAAGGCCCAGCCAAGGTCCCTTTGTGTTGACACCCACAGGCATCCAACCACCACTCCCACCTCCCCATCTGGTGTGTCCCCCACCCTTCTCCACATGGGGAATGGCTGATCCCCATCCAGTTTCCCCTCCAGCAGCACGTGGTACCTTTGGGCTGGGAGTTGTACACTGCAAACATGTTGATGGCCACGAGCTGGAGCATGCGGGTGCTTCCGATGGGAGGGGGGCTGTGCTGCAGCAGCACCTGGAACTCCCTCAGGACCTCCTCGGCCACTGCAGGGAAAGTCTCCATCCTGCAGACAGAGAGAGAGAGGCTGTCGAGAGCAGGCTGTGCCCTGAGATGAGGGCTGGGAGGTGGGCATGGCTCAGCCCATGTCACATCTCCTGGGGAAGGGGGAATCCCTGGGGTGCTGTCTCCCAGCCAGGAGCTGTGGGGAATGAAGGTGCAGGCTGCTTCCTTAGAGAGGGCAGTGAGGGATTGCTCTGTGACCGACAGGCAGCATACTTCTGGCAGGAAAACACGGCCTTTATGAGTCATTTCTGACCAACCATTTTTTTCTACTGACTTCTACCAATCTGGGAGAGGTGCCAAGGGGCCAGCAGCTCACTTGGACCAGGAGCAGCCCATGGGACTCCCAAGGCTGCAGCAAAATGCACACACTGGTGCCACATTGCGGATGTGGCAATTCCAGTGCGTTGAATGCCGGCCAGAGCGTGCTTCCTCCAGAACTCCTCGCTGCAGCATCGGATCCCATGGCACCGAGCCCTGTCTCCCCCAGGCTACACACTCCCCAGCACTGTGATTGAGCCCCTAAACTTCATCACTTCAAGCCCCACAGGACAGGGACTCTCTGACTGGTGGAGCTGCTGACAGTGTCAAAGCCGGAGCGGGTCCCCGCAGCCGCAGCGCCGCTGTCGCGCGTCAGGACACAGCAGCCCGCGGCTGCGGGGCCACGCCTGGGGATGGGGTGAGCTTTCAACACCACTCACAAGCGCCCACGGAAATCTGACACCTTTATCCTGCTCCTCATCACTGAGGGAATCAGCTGAGGTCACTTATCAAAGCTGTTGGATCCTCAGCAAGCTCCCAGAAATTATTGCAAAGAGCACGTTCAATCCCCGAAAATGACTGAGGTGTTGTTGCCCACAACAGTCCTCACCTGGTATCCCATGAAGACAATTGAAGCTGCCCAAAACCTTGGGAACTACTGAGTGGGGAGGTCCTCCTGTCCCACTGGCTCCTCTGCAGAGTTTGCTGTATTGATTGTTATTCCTACACTAGAAAAAGCCACAGCCAGACCCAGCAGACTGAATATCTTCCAGCAAGTGCCCACACCAGTTATCAGTGCCTACATGGGAATGAGAGAGCCAAAACCCACAGAGGGTGAGGCATCTGGAGCTGGCAACCTCAGGGGCCTCTAAAGCAATTTCCTCTATCTTCCCCCCAGGAGATTCAGATCTCGTGATATCACCACGGGTTGGATTAATGAGCCACTTCTGGTAACCCACATGGGCAATTCTGCTGGGCTTTCCCAACAGACTTCAGGACAGTGACAGTTTTGTTTTTAAAGACAGAAATGGCTTTCTTCTTAGCCATATTTCATGGGTGCTTTTCATCACCTGGGTCTTCCTACTAGCAGGGTACCCTCTCCCTGGGCATTGTTTGCTGGAGCAGTTCAAAGTCTCTGCTACCTTCCCAAAAACATGGGCTGGAACAAACAGCCTCCTTGTACTTTGTAGCTGTGCAGAATGGAGCAGCTCTGTCAGTACAATTACACTGCTTTCTCTGCAAAAGGCAACTTCCCTGGATTTGGGGCACAGCCAGAGAATTAAAGCAAACTGATTGCTTCTAAAGACTTCCTAATTTTGAGAAATCTCAGACCACATCCAGTGTATGCAGCAACATCCTCCTAGGGCAGACAACACTCTGGGGATGGAGGAGCCCTTTGCAGGATGGGTTGTTACTGAGGAGATGAAGATTACTGCCAAGGAATAACAACAAGGAGTGAGGGCTTCCTTAGCTCCACCACCTGTGCTTGATACCACAGCACATCTGGAACAGCATGCAGTAACCCCACTGAGCTCAGAACCAGCAGGTCAGGAGCCGAGCGGAAGCTTTTAATAAATTGCTTACCTGTGGTTTTAGAAGCAAGAGTCCAATTAGGACAACATCATCTTTTCCATATTTTTTCCAGACAAATCACCAGAGATCCTGCCCAAAAAGGACTTGGCTATTCCTCACCTTTTACCTATTTTAAGCACGGAAGCTGTTGAGCAGGGCTGGACGATTTTCTCTTCCTGTGTCATGGTATTACTTTCTAGTTCCCTTCTAAGTACTTCAGGGCATATTGTACCATTAAACATACTTGGGTTTTCTAAATGACTGTCCTGGGAAGCAACTGCCTGAAACGCTGCATCTTAATTTCACAAAAGCCTCAGGAGCCAAATGTGCAACTGATCTCTGCTACATCCCCATTAATCCCCTGCTGGCATCCGCTCAAGCGGAGCTCGACCGCGAGCGCGGCCCCACAGCGCCAGGGACCAGCAGCTCCCCGGATGCTCTGCCCTCCAGCACAGACCCTGCGCTTCCTGAACCTTCCCTGGGCTCTGGCAGCTCTCCTCCTCTTTTCCTGCAGGCAGGACACTCAGCTGTGCCTCCTCGCTGCAGGCCAGCCTGGTGGCCCATGAGTGGATAATCAGTGCCTTGTGAATCAGGGAGAGATCGGCAGTGACCCTCAGACACTGAGATCTCCAGCAAATCATCAGCCCCTGCTTCCCTGGCTTTTGTGAAGGGTCCAAAGTGCCCCTCCTGAGTGGTCACCCCTGTAAGCACGGGAGACAGCAAGTGCTGAGGTGCTGCTGTGTGGCAGGATCTGAGCTGCTCCCAGCAGGGACAAGCTGTCACTTTGCACCCACACAGCCTGGAAAAGGTTGCACCCTCTCAGCCCTGTGACCTGCAGCCAGCAATTCCAGAGGAGAATGAAGGAGCCAAGAGAGCTCAGGAGACTCTGGTTGCTTCCGAGTTCCTGGCAGGCTCAAGCAGAGACCACCACTGCCAGAGACCCACATGGGGTCTCTCCTCAGCAGCTGCTCCCACACAGTGAGGGCCAGTCCAGACCTGGAGCAGAGGCAGCTCCATGGGAAGCCCATCAGCTGCGAGGCTGAGCTCTGCCCTCAGGGTCACAAGGGTGTCCCCTGGGCTGGGATCTCAGCCCAGGCTGGAATCAGGCTTGCTTTGCTTCAAGGGGAGATGTTCAATTACTTGAAACCCATTTCTGACAGCCACTGCCAAGGGCACTTTGTACAAACCAGTTCCCACAGCCAGGGCAGCTCTCAGCTATGGGGCTTTCACTGACATGGCAGAGAGGAGATGAAGGGCAAGGCTTGTTTTGCCACACTCTGGATGGCAGCTTTCAGCCAGCACACATGGATCTGCCTCTGGGGCTTTGTGATCCTCACAGGCAACAGCCACTGAGAGCCCCAGAAGCCACCTTTGCACTGGGTGGGGGCAGTGGAAAAGAGTGGGTTAAACCCAGAAATTCAAGTGAAGGAAGCACAGTTAGGTGATGGGAGAGAGAGAAAACAGCCTCTTATCCCTCCTGTGTGTGTGAACCATCTGTGCTCAGCTTCTGCCAGAGGGTCTTGGGGCATGGGCAGGAATGGGCTTTGAGGTGGGGGAAAGGAAAAGCCCAAGCTCCAGCCAGTGTGGGTTGGAGGGCGGGTAAGGAGAATAAGAACCAGGAGGCCAGGCCTGCAAGAATTCACACCCTGTGCCCTCAGCTCCAAACACAGCTTAGTTGCTAACAATATTAAATTCCAAAAAGACTTGTAATGTAGGAAAATAAAATAAACATCCTGCACACTTACCCAATCCTGGTAAACAGCTTCCCATGGGCATGGAGAAAACTGAGGATGAACCTTTTGTTCAGCTGCATGGGAAAAAAAAAAAAAGGGAAAAAAAAGAGAGAGGAGAAAACAATTAAACTCTCTCCTATTTCCTGTGAATTAAGAATGTCCCCAGTGACAGAAGAACCTGGCCTGGATGCTGGGGGTGGCACTGGAGATGGGAACCAAATGGACATGCCCAAACTCTTACAAACATCATGCACAGAGGCAGAGGCAAGTGCCAAACAGCTGGAGCTGGAAGCGGAGCCGGGAGAGGCGGTGGAGACACAGCACCCTCTGCCGGGTCCGGTGATCCTGCACAGGGCTGCTGCACCCCGGCAGCCCCAACCCCACACCCTGGGCACCCCAACCTGCACCCCAGCAACCCACAGCTGATACCTGCACCCCAGGCATTGACAGGCAAAGCTCTCCTCCCCCCTGTCTCATCAATTCCAAACTTAGCACAGCCTAAGTGGTTCTGGAAAAGGAGTCTCCAAAGACAGCATTCCCACTGATTGAAAAACACAACACCACAAGCACCAGCAGCAGCCTGTTCTGTGCTCCTGACTGTGTCAGAGGCAGAGCAGCAGCTGGACAAGGCAGAGAGGGAGCAGGATGTCCTCCCCAGCACTTTTCTGCAGAGCAGCCAGCATGGAGAGCTCAGCAGCAGCACTCACACTTGTTTGTGCCCTGCCAGGAGCAGCTTCCAGAAGCCAGGGAGGACTGGGGTGATGCTGCACCCCCTCATTTATCTGGTGCTAGAGACAGTGTTCAGATGTGCCAGCAGAGCCTCTGAGACCCTGCCTTTTCAACAGCTACTGAACTGCCCAGAGAAGCTGTGGATGCCCCATTCCTGGAAGCGTTCAAGGCCAGGTTGGATGGGGCTCTGAGCAACCTGCTCTAGTGCAAGCTGTCCCTGCCCATCGCGGGGGGCTGGAACTAGATGGTCTTTAAGGTCCCTTCCTACCCAAACCATTCCATGATTCTGTGGACATGAAGCTAAGGGGACACAGGGGAGCTGGATGCAGCACACAGAGTGAAGGCAGCTTCCTGCCCTGCTTTGGTCCCCTTACTCCAAAACCTGACTTGAATAATTACTCTGCTCCAGGCCACCTCTGCTCGCTCAGCACAGCTCTGGGCTTTCCCAGTCCTTATCTGCACGGCTCTGAGGATGGCTGTGGGTGGGTAAGCACTCCCTCAGCCTGGCCCTGGGGGTGGCTGTGTCACAGCAGGAGTGGACTGGCCTCACTTTTACCTTCCCCAGAGCAGGAGGTTTTCCTCTCTCGCCTGTGCCTGCACAGCCTCAGCATGCTGAGAAAAGCCAGGCCCCGAGTGCTGCGAGGGAGACGCTGACCAGGAGCGACCCAGAGCACCACCATGCTGCTCCAATCCACCCAGGGCTTTTACAGCCTCAACTCCCCCGCTTCCACTCACAGGGGGAGGATAAGATCACCTGGCAGGGCTGTGGCAGTGCCCAGCCAAGAGCTGGGCACACGCCAGAGGACGCAGGGCAGGCACTGACCAGAGCCTCCCGAGCTCTCTGCCAGGCCTGGCTGCAGGGGACAGTTGTCACTGGCATCCTAGCTCTGGTGCCACCTCCCAGCCCCATTTGCTGAGCCTCTGGGCTCAAGCCATGACTGATGCCAGCTGCTCTGCACCTCCAGTGAGGTGTAATTAACCCGGCTGCGTTCCCGGAGGATCCATGCAGGAGAATGATGCCCTGCTGCAGAGCTGCTCCTGGGCCATGTGCGAGTTTAGACATAAAACCTGTCTCATAAAACAAGCCAGACCAATTAAACTGGCCCCGGCAGCAAGGGGTTCTTGCTTACTCACTATTTTACTGCTGCCCTAAAGAGCCCTTTCCACTAGAACTCAACTTGATTTGCCACCATTTTATTAACTCTGCAGATGGAACCCAGAAGAGACTGGGGAATACTGGGACAGCACAGCAAAGCTCTTATTCATTCTGGCAGTGAAGTCTGGATATAGCTGATTCTTCACCTTAGGACACTATGGTAATTGAGAGCTTGAAGCCTTTAACAGGTCATTTTTTTTTTCTGCAAGAGCTTGTGGAGGCAAAAAAGCTGTTTTTTGTGTGACCAGCACTGGCTGAAATCACAGACCCTGACACAGACACAGCCTAAGGAATCCAAGGAATCACAGCCCCCTGCTCAGTGCAAGAGCCTTGGAGGGGTGGTGGGGAATGCTCTGCCCCACAGCAAGACCCAGTGCAAGAGCTGGAAGGGGTCCATGCTCTGCATCCTTTGAGGAGCAATACAGAAAAGAGAAGGAGCTTGTGGCCTGACCCATCTCTACTGGATAGCAACACTCATGGGCAGGCTGCAGGTGGGGGAAAGAAGAAATTGAGGCAGAAATTTTCCTCCTAGGCCCACATTCACCCACGGCCCCATGAGTGCTCTGCAATCCCCACACTTTACTGGCAGCGGGGGAAAACCAGAATTCCCCACCTTGAATGGAAAGTGACACCCAGCAGGGACATGCCCAGAGTGTGTCCACAGATACCCAGCTCCAGGAGGGCTTGTCAGGACATTGCCTTCACCCCCATTTTCTCAGAGCAAGTTTCAAACTCAGCCTTTTCACTTACAATCCCAAGGAATAACCAGTCACACTCCCCAGCAACCAGTACAGAACTGGGACAGAGATATGTGCTTACTTATAATTGTTTTTAGGAAATGTGATACCTGCCTCTAGGAATGAAGCATGTTTCATGCCTCTTGCCAGCTTAAATCACAACCCCAGCAAGCCCAGGCAGAGCCCTGTGTGCCCCAGCACTGTGGCATCTCAAGCAGGCACCTCACACTTTTTTCACCACTTTTTCTCTCACAGCCTCGAGGTTTTGACGAGCTCATCACTCAACTTTGGACCTTTCATCTTCGGGTTCATGCAAAGGCCATGGGGCTGCTTTGACTGGGCTTTTCTCTGGATGACTGTTTCTCTACTGACTCACCTGTCCCTCAGCCTCTGGGAGCCCTCCCAGCTCCTCCAACCACACTCAGCTTCTCACGGGGAGAGGGAAACAGCGACCTCCATGAGTGGCCTGGCACACAGGAGGAAGTTCTGTCACCTGCTGCTCTGCATTCACATGGTGGAGAGCAACACTTCCCAGAAGTATTGTCAGCATGCTCACTACCCTGCCATGAGACCCAAAACAACTTCTTCTCACTGATTGTGCAGCCCCCTAAAAATTTCCCAGACATGGTCCTCATGCTGATATCAGGATGCCAGACCAGGACACCCAGCACACTGACACTGCTGCCCTTTGTGGGCAACGCTGCTCCTTGGGTCAGGAAACCAAATTTGGATCATCCAAGCTGCCCACTTGGGAAAAGCCCATCAAGAAAAGCTTATACAACAACAAAACTATGTCAAAAACTGGATTTTGGCCCTTCCAGCTGAAAAGAGGGCATCACCGATATGGAAGTTATGAGCATATAGTGAAGGCATTAGTTACAAAAACAAACCAGCTGTCAAGAAGAAGAAGGGGTCCCTGCACACAGTAGTGCCTGAAGCTGAAAACAGCTGTTTCAGCTGTCATGAGTCAGCATGTGCAGACAGACTAAATCCACCTGGGAAGAGGCAACCTCACCAGAGGAAGCAGCCCAGTGCTGCTTGGGGAGCACTCACACACCTCGCCGCCAACCCAACTGGATTTGTTGCTATGGAAGGAATCAACAGTGACTAACAACTTCTTGTGGAGCAGCTGAAAGAGCAGAGATAGCAACAGGGCTGAACAGCCAGCTCAAATCTCCTAGAGGCCACGGGGAGCACAGCCTGACAGCAACACAGAACTGCTCGGGCAGCTTCGGGAAATGTCTGCCTTGTCTCCAGCCAGCAGAGAAGAAAGCAACATTTCACCTCCAGATCCTGCACTGAAAATGGTGTCCCCCACCCAGCAGAGCAATGCTGGAAATGCCACTGCAGGGCACAGGAAATGGAGTGCCATGATCAGGGCTGGAAAGCAGCACTGGAACCCGTTTGTCTCCGGGCAAGGAGTGCACAGAGCTTTGGCACCTGAGCATCAGCCCCAGCTGGGAAGGAGGCACCAAATAAGGGAAAGATTCTGGAGAAGTGACTCCTGGGGAAAAAGCGTTTCAAGTTAAAAATTGTTACTTCAGGTTTGGAAGTAAATTCCAGGATCTGGTCTTTATCAAGCGAGGCAAACTTTCTTCAACATCAGCAAAGCATCTGTGGAGCAGAAAGCGGTGTCAGAGTCAAAATAGGCTGCAAGAGACAAGTCCATTAATCAAGAGACCAGATGCAAAACTGCCTGTAACAAATGTGCTGTCTCCACTGGAGTGGAAGGGCCTGGAGCACAGCAGGACGTTCTCCTGAGTCTAAGGGTCTCCTCAGTGACAAGGGGTTGGGATACAGACCACAGAGCCACACAGCTCTGCTCCAAAACACGTACCGCGCTCATCCCAAATATTTTCAGGGTTTCTTGGGCAGTCAGGCTTTTCCAGGCACAGCTTCCTTGCTGAGAACTGTGTGAAATAACATCCAGGCACTCAAAACGTGCCATATTCTCCCTCCCAGCTCAAGGGTTAGATATATCACATTAAGATTTTTCTTTTTTTTCCACAGGCAGCACTCTCAGACCACAAAGCCCAACACTGATACAGAGATTCCTGAAAAGCCCAGAATGTTGCAGTGGGCTCAATTGGCAGGATAGCAGGAGGAACTTTTACTGCTACAGGTGTAACCCCACCAAAGTGCTGGTGGAAAGGGTTTTGTGCAAATGGCTACCTACACAAATGTGATGAGACAAAAGGGCTGTTAAAATTGTCTGGCATTTTTGCAGTGTTTACAAGGTACCCACAGAGCTGTGGGCAAATTCCAGCTGGGCTAATTACCATAATCACTGCTCTTCATATACCACCTGCAACCACAAATGGATACAGGGCTTGCCTTGGCTGCCTCATGCCACGTGTTTGATGCAGGTTTCTGCTTAGCAGAGCAATGTCCTGTCCTCAAACAGATTCATTTCTGTAGCAGTAAAAGCAATTCCAGTGAAAACCCTGCTACTTAACATCAGACACCACACAAATATAAAATCCATTTTGCTGTGACATGGAAGAGAGAGGGAACCCTGATGCATCATGGCCTTGAGGCATAAAAAAAATTAATTTAGAGGTAAAGAGACACTGAGACACTCCTGCAGCTCCCTGGCCTTTTGCAGTGCAGCAGCTCCAGAACACATCTCATGGCTGTAAGAGTTACCAGCTATCAGCCCAGCAAGAAGAAAAGAGGAATTTAAGAAGCTTCCTGGCAAAAGCAGTGAGCTTTTGAGTTCTTCCTTCATCCCAGCAGGGAGCAGGTGAAAGGAAAAATGTTAAGGAAGAAAATTATCTGCTTTAGTAACTTAAAGAACAAGCCATGGCAACTTCACTGGCTCCAGAACAAGTATCTGACTTCTAAATAAATTCAGCATAATTTAGTAACAAATTTACTAGCAGAACTTTCAACTCAACGAAAGCAGGTCAAATAGAATATTTATATGGGTGTTACTTCCTTTTCAACCAAGCTTGTATCTAAATATGGGTTCCATGAATTAGTAATATGCAACATTCTTGAAAAAATATTATCATTAAACGAATAAACTGATTCAGTAACCTCTTAAAGAGAGGACTTCAGGGACCCTCACTGAACTGGATGGAAAGAGGATGGTAGAGACTGACTAGCAACATTTTTAATCAACAAAAGGAAATTCTGCTGTCAAACTGCCCGTTTGGAGCAGTGAGTAACGATGGCTACAGAACGTGCACACAGGGTTTATTATAACAGCTTCAAAATCTGGGGGTTTCCAGCATCAAATGTCATGTTATTCATCTGGCACCACACAGAAAATGAAGTCTCCAGGAGATCGTGCCCAAGGCAGCTTCTCCACAAAGCCTTTAGGGATCACAATGGCTGAATTCCCAATGCAATGTCCAGCAAAAAGGATTAAACACATCCCTTGGATGTGCAAGCAGAGCAGGGACTGGATAGCACATTCACATCTAAATACAGCACTGTGGGGGATGGCACTGAAATACTGCATCCAGCTCTAGTGCCCTTATTTTTAAAAGGATGCTGAAAAATTGGTAAGGATCCAAAAAAACAGCCATAAAAGTGATTCAATGGCTAAAACTGATGCCTTGCAGTGAAAAATTTCAACAGCTCAATCTGTTCAGTGTTATCAAAATAAGACTGGGAGGAGATTGGATTGCTGGGTGTAAAGTGCCTCCGTGGTACTTAAGGGTTCTTTACGCTTCTTTGCAGAAGAGCAAAGCATGGGAACAAACTGGGAACATTCACTCAGTAAATAAGGTAAAAGCATCTCAAAACCAGTGCAATTATCACTGGAATGAAGTCCCCAGGAAAAGGGTGGATTCTCAAGGCTGGATGTCTTTGTGGAAGTACTGCTTTAGCCAAACACAAGTTATTTGGCTTCACATAGGGGTAGCAGGGTGAAATTTAAGGACCTGTGATATACAGGAGATCAGACTAGATGATCTAACGGTCCCTGCTGACCATAAACTCTCTGAATCTATGCAAACACGCCAGAGAGCCCTCAGCTGAGATATCAAGTTCACTTTTGACACAAAACCTTTCACAAATTGGCTCTGGTGCTGCAGGTCGTTTAGGATACAAGCTCAGCTCTTCAAGGCTGCATCTGGTTAAGCACTGAAAGCCCAGGCAGAGCTTTCTGTGTCCAGCAGGTAAGGGGGAGGCCACATGTGCACTAAAGCAGCTTATACTCAAACACTCACTGTTTGCCAGGAATAAACAGCATTCACCTTTCTGTGACAGAAAACTGACACAGAGAAACGTGTGATGAATTCTGGTCATAAAAGATCAGCTTCTAAGGCAGCTCAGGGTGCTGTCAGCCTTCTTTACTACTCCAGAGCAGATTATTTGTGGGGTTAAAGCACAAAGGAGGGAGATTATGTGAGAAATTAAGGGTGAAGACTGAAGAGATGGAACCCTGAAAGGCTTAGCATGGAGTTAGGCCAAGAGAGAAGACATTTGGCCAACAGGCTGAGCAGAGACAGAGCCTTCCAGAAGGATGAGAGCATTATCTCACCCAGCCTTCACATCCCCACTCTTCCAGCCACAATCCCCACCCAGGACAACAGGAGCTGCTCCCAGCCAGGCTGCTCCCACAGCTAGGTGTCCACCCTGCTGCATCTCCCTCTCCACTTTGAATTATGCAGCAGTGAAATCTGCTGGGGAGGAAGAGGAGAGCCAAGGACAGAGGAAATGACACAGAGTCCAGCAGGTTCCACTCCCTGATCCTCCGGAAGGAAGTTTCTTTCCTAGTACCCACCTCCACAGTGGATAGGAGCCTGTCTGGAAATGGCTCATTCAATACTGAAGAGGAATAAACATTCCCCATGGCAGAATTAAGAGGTTTGGCTGTGGGATACGAGGTGCCAATCTCAAAAAGTCTACAACAGACAGCAGGAAATGTTGGCCTGGGCCAACTTCAGACAAAGATCAAGGTTAGACTAACAACAAAAAAAATCTCCAGAGAAATCTGTGTCTACAGCCTTCACCCTGCTCTGGAAAATCTCCCAATCCTGCTATTAAGATATTTTACTTCCTTTACCAGTACTGCCAATTCTGGCAGCATTCTGATCTCAAGTGCAAAGCCTCCCTCCCAACACCACTGTGCTGCACCAGGATCATCAAACCCAGTGCTCTGAGAAAGGCCTCGTGTGCAGCAGCAGGAGGGGGTTTGGTTACACACAAATCCCTGCCTGATCAGCACCAGCAGGAGAGGAAATGAGGAAAGAGTGACTGACAGGGAAAGGCGGTTTCTGGATGATTGTATTTGGTTTTGGGGTATGAGAAGCTTGTTGGAACACGAAGTCTCTCTCCCCTCACCGCAGCCTCTTTGAGCACAGGGATAGAGCAGAGCCCCTCACAAAGCTCAACTCATTGATGTCCTTGTAGTGCTCCCACCTCTGATCCACCACACACATTAGCACCAGATGCCTGCTGCCAGAAGGAGAACATGCCAGGGTCTCTCCATTCAGGCAGCATTAGTCCCTGCCTTGTTCTTCACAGCTAAATAAAACCACCAACTAAAAAGTAGAAGAGCAGGGGAAATTATCAACACCAACTTCTGGAAACTGTTACAAACAGCTCAGTCTTCACTTTCTGGGTAGTGACAAAAGGTCAAGCTGTGCTGGAAAGGATCATTTGGGTTCTACATGACATGAGTGCACAGGCTGGATTGGGCTCTGGTGGTGCAGCACTGAGCATCCACAGAGCATCACAAGCCCAGGCAAAGTGGGAGCAGCGTTTTCTGGCTGGATTGCTAACACAGGAATTGCAGCTGAGAAGGTTTTTATCAGCAATTTTAAGTGAAAACACAATTTATTAAAAAAACAAAGTGCAAGCAGGGATGGTGCACAACTGGCAAGCAAAAAAAGCCAGGGCTGAACTGCGTGGCTGAGTGTCACGTCTCAGACCCAGAGACACCAGGAGTGTGGTTTTGGTGTTTAACCAGTTTCAACTGCAGCCTGGCACTCTTTTACTTCCTCTGCAGAGAACTCTTCTCACTGCTGAGGGAAAGAAAGCAACCTCATCACGCGAAACAAAACGGCTTGAGTAAAAATAAAGCCCCAAGGTGGTTTGGTGGCTGAGGTCATATCAGGAGGCAGAGGGGTTGCAGGCAGGGGAAAGCACTCAGAAATACTCATGCTGCCAACCAAGAAAGAGATTACAGACAAGGAGGCAGGGCAGAGAATTAATGCAAGTCCAGCAGTAAAGAGGCTGACAAGCCTCTTTCACACGCCACCAGCTCCCCGTGCTCAAAACAGTTTGTAAACTGTTTCCTAAACACAAAGGGAAAAAAAAAAACCCAGACCTAGTCCTGACCTCCATGAATGAGTAACCAAACCCAACAGCTTCCTGCAAGCTTGTGGGGGTGAGGAAAATGAGGGCAGGACAGAGGGAACTCCACACTTCTCCCTCTCAAGTCTCGCTTTGGGCACAAAGATGAAGGATGCAACAGCTCTTGTTGTTCTCTCATGTGGGTGGTGGAGAAAGGCCAGAAATGAGGGAAGGCAGCCCTCAGCTGGCTGCTGGTGCCTGGCATTCCCACCCCACAGAGCATCTCTGCTGCTTCTTGTGCTGCAGGGGAGGCTCAGCAGGGGCTGGCAGCTCTGCAGAGGTGTGGATCAGGAGTAGGCTGGGGGGAAGCACTGCCATCCTCTGGCAGCAAGGACAGCCCACAACACAGCACACCTCACACAGGATCACACTTCAATACTAGAGAGCATCTAAGCAGAGAGGGGACAAACTTCCTGACACAAGCTACCCTCCTGTGACAAGGTGCTGGCACTCTAAGAGCTTGTGTGTACCCCACTGGCTCCTTCCACGAGAAAAACCCCAGGGGACACTCCCTCCCTTTGGGGACACACATACACCCCTGCTCTGGTGGGGCTCAGATGTTTAACTGCTGTGGGAACAGCTCCAGCAGCAGCACACAGGGCACATGCAGGCACTGCTGGGCTACTGGGTCCCATTCCCTCCACTCTCTGTACCAGCATCTAGTTTTGGGTTAAAAAACCCCTAAAAGCATGCAAAAGTCAACACAGGACATCATGTGCAGCCTGCAGGGTTACCTTTTTGGGGAGCCATGCCCCAGCAGTGGGAGGAAGGCAGCAAGTCTGTGTTTTCACCCTCCCCATCTAAACCCCAGGCACAGCCCCAGCTGCCTGGGCTCATTTTCCAGATCACAAGATCCTAAAATGGAACATTCTGAGGGCTTTGCCCACCTGACACCATGGAAGGATCAAATGAGAGAGCCCTGTAGGAGCCCTGCACTTCATCCAGCAAAGATTATTCATAGGAGTCTGCAAAGAAAAGATCAATCTTTCACTGTCCTGAGTGAAACCACCCAACCATGCTGGCAGTGAGGAGAAATGCTCCCACCAGCCTGGCAGGGATGCACCAAAAATAATGAGTTCCCCAAGCAGCCCCTTCTCTGTGCATCTGTATGGAAGAACAACCATCATTACAGCAATACATCATTTCCACTTCTGCCTGTCACTTACCTCCAGCCATGTGTAATGGAACAGAGTAACAAGGTGAGGGGAAGAGCTGAGAGTGGAGGGGAAAGCTCTCAGAAACAGGGGTGTCTGTGGGGTGTATTTGCATGAGCAAAGTTTGGCCATGCTCAGAGACACCCAGCTCACACCACAAGAGCCTCTGAACAAAGCAGACACTCCCAGGGAGCAGAGGCAGTGACATCCAGGCAACCCCAGCTCTGAACTTGGGTCACTTCTGCCCCTGTGGGTGACTGGTCCAGGCTAAAGGAGCAGAATGGCCAAGAAACCCCCACCACAGCTGCTCCCAGACTAGAAGGAGTTTTTATCCCTCCAGATGCAAAGCCCAGGCTCCATCAAAAGAAAAACTGCATGGATTGAAACCAGGCAGGAGAAGGAGCCAGCCCAGCCACCCAAGTGGCTGCTGCCCAAGAGGAACAAGAGCACAGAGCAGGAACAACAAACATCACCAAGGAAAAAGGGATGTGAAACATGCAGGAGCTGACTGGGACAGGGACCTTTTCACTAAGGACACGAGGTCTCTGTTGAGGAAGCAGCTTGGGCAGCTCCAAGCTCCTGCACCTGCATTCCCAAAATTGCCTCATGGTGGTATGGTTCACTCATGGAAACCTTGGTGCAGTGTTCCACACTCCCTGCTGCTGAGAAGAAAGTCTGGGTAAAGAAATCAAAGTTAAAACCTGCTCTGAATTGCAGAGCTAAGGATTCCACCCCAATTTTTCTGCCACTGCTCCAGGGGCACCCAGCACCAGGCAAACCCAAAACCTCTATCCCTGACCAGCAGGCTGGAGGAAAATGGGAATGTTCCTGCAGCTGATGCACAGGGCTGTGACAGCAGATCTTGACTCTGCCCTTTGCTTTCCCGAGAGCTTTTCTGGTGGCCCTACCAAACTTTTGATGGTTCTACAAGACTGACCTCTCACAAAGAGGCTAAGAGACTTAATTCTTTAATGATGATGAAGTATTCAGCCATCTGGAGAGAAGTATTATTCAATTACTGGCCTGCCAAGGGAAAACCTCTCTTCCCTAATCTTAGCTGCAGCAATCTTTATTAGTGCCTGCATGCTGTGTGTAACACAAGGAAGTGTCTACTGCAGAGCACAGGCAGCAGGCAGCAGCAATTGTGAGAACCTTAACTCAGCATTTCCTGACAAGAGTGATTAAAATCTCAAACTCAGTGTAATATTAGCACTTTCTCAAGAGACTGACAGCCCGTTTGCCCTGTTTACTTTACCAATTCACAGCCTGCAGAGCAAACTGCTTACAGTACTATCAGATTTAGGATGAATACAGACCCATGGCAAATGAAACCAGTGGCAGAGAAGAAATGGCAGAGGTTCAGCTCTTCAGCTCACCAACAACTGCTCACTTGCTCAGCCTCCTTTTTTAGCATTTCTCATTGGAATTGCACACAAAGTGACTAGATATTGCCAGGTCAGCCTGGGCCCTCCTGCCCCTGCACACCCAGAAAGGTGCAACGTACAGGAGACCACAGAGAGCAGCTGTTCACAGAATGAAACCCCAAAAGGCTGTGGCCAAAACAGCCAAAACCCTGAGCACAAACCAGCCAGGCTGCAACTCAAACACCGCCTCAGCTCACTCTGAAACTGTCCCTTGTTCTGTGTGCCAGCAGTGCCAAATCCAGTGACAGGGGAAGGGGCCAAACACAGATTTACACCCCTTGGTGTGCACAGGTGGTGTGTTCCTCCAGTTCTGCATCTTCCTAGAAAAGGGAATGGAGCAAACTGTGAAACAGGCAGCTCTGCCAAGCCTCTACCTAAAAGCACAGTGCAGGGCAAACTGCCAGCCCCACACGCTTCCCTCATCCCAGAAATGGCTGTGGCTTGAGCTGGCCTTTTCACTCTTGCCATCCCACATTACTAACTCCAGGCTGTGGGCTCCTGACCCTGGAATAAAGCAATTGTGAGGTCTTTGTACAGAGCTGCAGAAGGGGGAATGAAGTGAGTCCTGTGCAGAGATGTGTAAGCATGTGCTGACAGGGACAGCACACACACCAGCAGGTCCTGGGAGAGCAAATCGTGCAGCACCTCCCTGCGAAGTGTGTCACGTCACAGGACTGGCACCTCACCACCTGCACAGGGAAGACAGTGACTACTGAGGACAGAAAACATCCCCAGTTGATTTCTTGCCACCTGTAGAACAGCCAGCATCCTCACAGTCAAACCACCTGTGGCTGGGTTTGAAACAACAGCCTCTGGCTGAAGGGTGAAGCCTCTGTCCCACACTCTGCCCAGAATGCATCCAGAGCAGTTATATCTCTACTTGCAGTGTTATATCTGCTGCTGGCATCTGAACTTACCCATTCTGCCCTGTAAAATCCCCTTCTCAGGCCCTGAAACTGAGAGGAGTTTGGGACATCTCTGAGGGGGTTTAGGAGGGGTTCTCAGGTGGTTTAGGACATTCCAGAGGGGAGTTAGGGATGTCTGAGAGAGTTAAGGACATCCCTGGGGGAGTTTAGGGGGTGTTAAAGTGATTTTGAGGGCACAGAGGGGTCTCTGACAGAGTTAGGGGGGGATGTGAGGAGATTAAAGGGGTCTGCAAGAGGGTTTAGGACATCTCTGAGGGGGTTTTGGGGTGCACCGAGGGGGTTTAGGGGATTTCTGAGGGGGTTAAAGCGGTCTTGTGGGTCTGCATCAGCTGCCATAAGGCTGATGCCTCTGCCACCAGCAGAGCACAGCTATCAGGGCCAACACAGAACACAGCCTCCCTCTGCCTCTGCAAGGGCTGAAGCTGGCAAGGAAAGGACTGGGCAGGCAGTGACACATTTAGCCTCATTTCCCCAAAATGACACACAAACGCTGGCACACATCCCCTGGGAGCAGAGCTGCTCCCTTCCTGCCGGGGATGTGGGGCAGAGGTGCTGCCATCCCAGGGCTGCTCCTGCTCCTGTCCCCGCCACGCAGGGCCCTTCCGAGGCCAAACACTGCCACACAGTGGCAGCTCGGGGCTGCTCGGCTCCTCTCCAGCCCAGCAGCTCCAAAACACCCGGGGATGGTGCGAGGAGCAGGCTAAGAGGCTACAGCTTCAATGAGGGAGGAGTCCAGAGCTTCCCCAAGAGCTGCTGTCTTCATCCAGCCCACGGCTTCACAGCTCGGGAGCTTTGGCAGCGACACAGATTTAAGGTTTCCTTTCCACGTGGTTATTTTGGGTGATATGACCCCATAAGCAGTTGTGCCAACTCTAGTGCTGCCCCACAGTAGGCACGGGCAGCCTGAGAATAAATATCTTGGCTGCCAAAACCAACAGTACCCAAACCCAGGCTCTCAGCTCCCTTTTGCCATTCTATTTCTGGTGGTGTGGCTCCTCCATGATCAGAAAGCTCCTACTTTTCAGGAGCCAATGTTTCAAACAGAACAAATCAAGACTAATGGTAAATATCAAACAGTGTGCACAACAGTGCCAGCAAGCTGCACTTCAGAGAGCACAGACCCCACTGAACAGAGCAAGGGGAAGCTCCAGCACAAAGTGTTGCACTACAAACACATCCCTGCCTCCCACTTTGCCAGCTGCTACTCTGCCTCCTGTGACAGCACTGCAAAAGAGAAACCCCCACCAGTGCCCCAAAAACACTGACAGCATCTCATGCCAAGCAGCTTCATCTGTGATTGATGGAGAAGCTAAAGCTTGGCACGTTCCTTTCAGTGATGCTGAGGAAGCAGAAGTCCCCAGAAGAAAAGCTGAGGAGAGGGAAAATAACCAAGGGCAGGAACATTTGAAAAATGCTGCAGCAATGTGCCAGAGCTTATCTTTCAAAGCCCCAAGACTTCACCCCAGGTCCACCCAGCTGAAGTCACAAACTCGTTAGAAAAGCACAAATCCAAGAAGCTTTGGGCCCCACAGTGTGCAGGGAAGGTTTTCCCAGTTCTCCTAAACTCCCATCCTTAACAGCCATTTTAGGACAGGCAGCCCAGAGCTCCCTGGCAAGTTCTCTTGCAAGTCAAATGTGCCAGAGCAGTGCAAAGATTCCTGGAAGATGAGCTCCCAACCACCACTGCCTTTGCCCGCATTCCTGGGCCTGACAAACAGAGCTCACCCGTGCTCCTCCTGCAAGGTACAGCTGGACAGGCTCACAGGAGATACCACCACTTAATTATATTTTTAATTCTTGCAAAAGAAAGATGCTGGTCTGGCCTCTCAGCAGAGCAAGTTATGCAAACGTAACACCTACACTGGAAATTGAAACCACGGTTTTCCCATTCTCAGTGATCATCTGGCAATGGGACAAGCGACACACTTCCAGAACAATCCTCAGAACTGCCAGGGTCACTGTTAACCCTGGTCTCCAGCACCTGACCTCATTTCCCACCGGGAACCTCACCCAAGTTGGAGCCCTCAGTGCAGAAGCATTTTACAGCATCTCGTGTTTGTGCCTCTCTCCTGCTCCACATCAGCCACGCCAGCGCGCGCTGCCAAGAAAGGGATGGTAACAACATGCCTTAAACACGAGAGGCACGAGGTCACCAGCTCCTCAGCCTGACCCAGGCACAGCTCCCACAGGGAAAGCCAAAACACTGGAAAATTTAGCAACAGGAAAGCAAAACAGATCCAGTGTCATTCCACTGCATTCCAAAGACATGAGAGCGAAGCCAGCGGCCGCCTCCTGCAGTACTCACGTCGCTGGGGCTGAGGTTCCCAAGCCCATTGTCCTGCTCAGAATCCCGGCTGGACTCGTGGCCCTGGCAGGAACGGGGGTGGGAGGGATGGATCCAGATCTCCAGCCTGGTGGCATCATCTCCCACTTGTCTCAGGGTGGATTTCTTGCCCTTGCCCCGGCGGTTGGGGCTCACATCCAGCACCTGATGTTTCCTCTGCTCCATCTGCTCGGACTGGGCACACAGGACACATTCAGATCACCCAGGGATCAAAGGACAGGGGAAATGTATCATTTCATATTCATGGAAAAATTAGCCCTTTCCCCTGCTTCACAACAACAGTAACTCATGGACACGTCCAGAATTTGGTTCTGACTCTACAGGACAGTGCAGGTGAGCAGTTTTCAACAGGACAAGAAAAGCTGTGTCCAGTCCCAGCAGCATGTGACAGCCCATGTGACTCCCTGGGGCACAAAGGCACTGCAGTCTCCCTTATCCATCCCCACAGGTGTGGGGCACCTATGGAATAAAGCAATGATTGCATGCCAAGGCCATGTGCAAACCACAGCAACCAACAGCCCTTGCTGAGCTCAGCTAAATCAGTTTGTGACCCAGAAACAAAAGATTCAGCTCCCAAACCATCCCAAAACCATCATTCTGAAGGCTGCCTCTCTCATGAAATTTCTTAGAAGTAGGTCAGGAGTGTCTCCAAGTCCAAAAGCCACCATTCCCTCCATGCTCTGCAGCAGAGGCAGGAGCAGCATCCCACAGCCCAGCTCCAGGACTCACCTTGCGTTTTGTCTCCTCAAACAGACTCATCAGGCTCTCCTTGGCAGTGAGGATGGGGTTGCTGGCAGCCAGGCTGCGCATGTAGTAGTACACAGCATCCAGCTTCCTCCTCTGCAAAAAACACAACACAACAAGAACAAGTGGCTCAGAGCTGCCACTCCTCTGGGGCATTCAAAGCCCCAGTGCTCCCATGTGTTTCCCTTTCTCTCTCCCTCAATACTGCCTGGGACAGACAGACACAGTGAGAAAGGTCCTTCCCAGCCATGAAGAAAAGGTGCTTCTGAACTGCTCTACTTTAAACCAGCATCTTCCAGTGTTGGGAACTGGCAGATCCCTGACAGCCTCTGTGCTCCAGCATGATGCTTCCATTATCAGCTGCCACATCTTCCCTGAAGTCAGTTTTCCTGCATGGCTGGAGTAGCCAGCATGACTGAACCCGGGGAAATCACGTGTGGATGTTGCTCAGACCAATGCCCACAGGTTCAGTGATAAGATAGCAAACAGATGGCTCTGAACACAAAAATCTCATGCAAAAAGTGGGCTGTGTTTTCATCTTAAAGCAATTACACTCTCAACAGCCCACAAAACAGTCCCCAAAATCCCTGAGGGAGTAGCGTGTATCTGACAAAGCTGCTTGAAGCCACAGCAGCTGGAATCCACACAGCACATCCTGCCATCAGCCTTTTTTTTCTTTTAAGAAAAAACCTCAACCATCTGAGCACTGCCCTAAACAATGCTTTTCTCCACCAGATGGAATCTCCCAGCCATCCCAGAGGCTCTCCCTGTGCCTGCACATCCTTGCCTGAGGAGCATCTTACCGTGTAGATGGCCAGAAGTGCCAGCTGGTTGTATGGGCGGCCGTTTTTGGGAGCAATTTGCTGAGCCTTCAGGTACCAGCTGGGGAAGGGAAAAAACAGAAAGAAAAGGTCACTGAAAGGACATCAGGCTGCCTTCCTTGTCCTCAAGGGTGCAGAACTCCCCTTGGATTTGGCATTTCTGCAGGGAACTGGTTCTTCCCACAAGTGCCCTCTGCCTGCAGGAGAGAGCACAGACAGCGAGCTGTGCCCATCCTGGGGAGGAATGGGGCACTGGGCAAGAGAGGGCAGATTCAGCTGCAGAAGGAAATATCCCTGGCTCACCCCACAGATGGGCAAGGGGCAACAAGTGCTGGTAAGTTCTGATGGAGTGAGAGCATATGGATGCAAAAGCCACCAGAAAATACAAGAGCAAATCTGCCAGGTTCAGTGGTCTAAACCCTCCCTCTGTGCTGCAGGATCAGCACAGGACAATTCCCACCACCCCCACTTCCAGATGGAGGATGACTGGATCTGGCAGCTTGCTCTCTGGAACAGCAAAACCCAGCTACACTTTCCACCTTGACTGGACTGCGATACAACAGAGGAGTGGAAAGACTTTTAAAAGGAAGAGAAAGCTTTCTTTGGCCAGAGACAAGTTCAGGGATGAAATTACACCCAGCCCTGGTAGCCAGAGGCGGAGCAGTGCTGGAAGGACACAGCAGCTGGGTCCCTACCTGCGGGCCTTGCCGTAGTTCGCCGTGTCGTTGGCCTGCTCCCTGTAGCGGCAAATGTCCCCCTGGCAGATCATGCACCTCTGGGCACTGATCAGGGCGTACTTCACCTGCAAAGGAGCAGCCATGGAGCAGCTGGGACACAGCCCTGACTCACCTGCAGAGCCATGAGCCCACAGGGGCTGTACAGAGCCAACAGGAGGTCAGTGATACATTGAAGGTCTCACAAAAGGGCAGCAGAATGAAATGACAAGGTTCCAAGCCAATCCCCTGAACACCTCCTCTCTGACACAATACCCCACCTCTCTCCAGAAGGGGGTTGCTCAGTCCACGACCAATTTGAGGACAGCTGTTGGATAAACACATCTCTGTGGGAATGGAGCTGGACTAAAATATCCTTTCCCAGCTGTCCCTGCACCTGCACTCACAGCTCAGGGCAACACGTCAGGGAGGCAGCACAACTGCCAGCTTTCCCTCATTATTCTGGATTCCACAGGCAGAAAAAAACCATGTTCAATATCTCAGGAAAGGTCAGGGTGCCTTTGGACACTTCTTTGCTTTATTAGCTCTGGTCACAGAGCTGGTACAAAACAAGCTCTTTGCAAAGAAGCTAAGAAATGTTACTGCACCAGAGTGCAGAGCTGTCCAGCAGCTGAGAAAGACTCCCTGCAAACAAGCTGGCTCTGTTTGGAGTACAACTGCCTGCCCCTTGGCAAGGGCAGCACGCTGAGTGCAGCACCTTGCACAGGATTACCAGGATGAGAAGTCTCCAGGAGGAAGCCAACCTACCATTTTCCTGAGAGGTTTACTGCGGATGGCCATCCCATCCATGTAGTCCTCCAGCTTGAACTGGTAGGAGACCTGCAGCTTCTGGAGGAGGCCATCAAAAAAAGAAGATCCCTGCAAAACACACACACACACACACACACACTTGGATGTTATGATCTTTCTAATGACAAGCACAAAATCACCGCACCAGCCCTGCCACGTGAGAGAAAGAAGCTCCATCCCCCTGAGGTTTGGGCTGTTCCTCTTCAGAACACAACAAGGAGGTTGTGGGATCTCCAGCCTCAGAGGTTTTTAAGACTGAGCTACACAAAATCAGGACTGACTGGATTTAGTGTTTAACGAGTCCTGCTTTGAGGAGGAAGGGGGACTACAGGCCTCCAGCAGTTCCTTTTCTCACCCTGATTCTTTTAAACACACCTTCTCAGGTCTTCAGCCTACCTGGTACAAAGGCTAAACTGAGCTGCAGTTTTACAGAATGACTTCCAAGCAAATTTGGTAAAGTTGCCACAAACACCTCCAGGAATGCTTCTGTTTAGGTTCACTTCAGGGCATTCATTTCATTTTAGCTTAAATCAATTTCTAATTAACACAAACACACCAAAACAAACTGGTTTAAATTGTAACAGAAATCTACCCTGACCCCAATAAACCATAATGAGTCTGACCATCCTCTTTGCATAAGGATGACCTAAGGCACAGGGAGACATGAATAAGATCAAGATGACCAGTTGCCCCATTACACCATCCCTTTCTAAAAACCACTCAATCCCACCCAAAGGTTTAGTGGAATCTGGGGATGTCTCTCTCTTCTTACCTCATCTAGAAGCAGGAGCAGTTTGTTCCGAATTTCTTGTGCGTTTTCCCCCTGAGGGTCCTTGAGGAGCTGCCGGAATTTCTCAATCACCTGGTAAAAAGCATTTTTCCACAGCAACTGGTCCACGTTCTGGGTGTCAGAGAACTCAATATCCATGAGGATGCACCGTTCATAGAGCTGCAGCATCTCCACCCTGCAGCAAAACACAGTCAGGGAGGGGTCAATGCAACAGCAACTGCCCAGGAACACAGGGAACATGTGCTGAACCACCTGCTGCTCCCATCCAGCTGCCAGCAGCACTCACTGCTTCCACACACAGCCCCCAGGGAGGTGGGAGCTGCTGCAATCTAACACCCTTCCTGCTCCAAGAGGGCCAATCCAAAAGGAGCATCTCCCTTGTACAGGTGACTCAGAATGGATCAAGGCTTGGCAAAGAGCAAGGCTAAAGTTCTGCCGACAGCAAGGCACAAGTGTCTCCTGATCCAGCCCAGAGAACACACAGGCTGCTCTGAACACACACAAGGCTCTGCTCCTTCTGAGCACAAGGTCTGGGCCAGGAATCAGAACACAAAGAACCACAGGGCAACAGAGATCTTGGCATTAAAATTATCCCCACCCCTCTTCCATCCAAAAAAAAATACACAGCAGACACAGACTCTGCTTCCTCAAAAATGAATGAGTTGAGAACAATGGAAATAAAGCCTCAGAGTCCCAGAAATCACATTACCCTTCTCAACTGTTTACAGCCCTGCCTGTATGCTGGAGTAGAATACCTTCCCCAAATTTATTAAAATAGTTTCAGGCTAGAAACAGCACTGAAACATGTGGGGCAAGTTAATGGTGAAGGGGATCCTCAACTGTTCCTGCCTTATCTTCCAAGTCCTACAGAAACAGTAGGAGAGCGTGGATGGTAAAGCCTGGAGTGAAGCCAGATGGCAATGCCTGGAAGGGTCTGACAGGATAAGAGAAGGATGGATGCTGGTGGGTTCCTGCACAGAGCCAGGATGAGCTGCCTGACTCTACACAGTACCCAAACCCTGCACACACACCTGGACAGCCCAAACACCAAGGGAACTGGACCTTTCCACAGGAGGATGTCGGGTAAGAGTCCCCACACAGCTGGGACTGTGTGCACTTGGACACAGGCAGGACACAAGGGGCACTGCCAGCAAGGACAGGGTCAACTGTGCCCATGCTCCCAGGGCAGGGTGGGCTTCCACAGGCCACAGCAGCACTCCAGTGTTTCCCTCCACACAACAGCTCTGGGAAACCTCAGCTCCTTGAGGAAGACCTGAAACCTCAAGTGCTGCTTCAACCACAGACATATCCCACCCCACGGTCTACAGAGCAAGTGCCCAAAACACAGAACAAGCCCTGAAATGACCTCACTTGCTAGATTTGCTGTCAGTCAGCTCTCAAAAACAGCCTCCAGAGAAGCCCTGCAGACATAGAGATCATAAATAAACCTGAAAGATGCCAAGTAGAAACTTGTTACAGTCATATTAACCACCCCCCAGAGCAACAGTGTTACTTCTTTTCTGACAGACTGGCATCAGCAGGCTACTCCCACTGGAGTGTCACCATGAGTAAAACGATACAGCACTGGAAAGGCACTGCCACTGACAGCACCAGGAACACACAAAACACTTCCTGAGCACACACTAAGGATAGATAAGAAAGCAGAAGTCTGACAACAAACACTGAGAGCACTGGAACTGAGAAACATCAGCTCCAGCAAGAGCCAGAAGAAACAAAAATCCTCATCAGGTGCTTGTACTGCTCCTCTGTGTCCCTGCAAGGCATTCACCAAGCACAAGAAGCCACGGCTTAGCTCCCAGCCCAGGGAAGTGACATCCATCCTCACCCACAGCTTCCTTCCACCACCCACACATGCTGGCACACAACAAACAGACCCAGCACACCCGAAAACTGGCAACCCAGTGCCACATCTCCCAGCCACTGAGATCCCCAAGGAGACACCATTCTCCTGTATTTCACCCTGGAAATGACTCACTCCCCCCTCTCCAGCCCACCCACCAACCTCAGCTGGGCCATCTTCTCCAGCCCCTCCGGGCTGATGCGGTCTCTGGACAGGAGGTTGCTGAGCTGCTGCTCCTGGTTCCCAGCCTCACGCAGGAGTTTGCTGAGCTCCTGCTGCTGCATGTTCCTCATCTGCTGCTCCATCTCAGGGCTCAGAGGAGTAGGGGGGAGTGGGCCACACAGGTATTGCCCTGCCTGGCCAGGGTACCCGGGGTAATAAGCTCCTGGGTACACCCCATTGGTTGGACCCATAGGATACTGCAGGGAATATCCACCGTAGGGATACTGGGGGCCTTGCCCGGAGGCACGAGGGTAATAATAGGGGTTGTCAGAGTTTTGGAATTTATAATAGGAGGGCTGGGCCTGGCGGGCTTCCCCCCAGGAGGTGGGGCTCACTTCATCATCCGTGTCTAGGAAGTGAAGCTGAGCAGTCTGGCTCTTCAGGGCGGGTTTTTGGTCCGGGTTGTTTGGGTCCCACAGGCGGCGGGCAGTGCCACCTCGGCCCCGGCTCCGGGGCCCTTTGCTGCCAGCCCCGCCCAGCAGGAGCCTGGGCCCGGGGTGAGTGGCCTCAGGGACACCCACTGAGCTGGCAGAGAGGTCCGTGTTGGCAGGCAGGAACAGAATCCCACGGCCCTTCCCTTGGGGCTCCCTGCTCTGGCTCCTCGCCTCCGAAATCTCTAAGGCCTTCAGGGACTTTTTTTTATCTGCATCTGCCAGGCTGATGTCCCTGTTCATGGTCCTGCTGTCAAATGTCACTCGAAAGGGTCCCTTGACTTCCCTGCCATTGCTGCTCCATTCACTCTCACTCCTGGAAGCTCGGCTCTGCTCGGAATGCCTCCTCCTGTCCGAGTTCCTGCTGGAGACGTACACCTCAGCCTCATCAATCCTGTCGTCGTCCAGGGAGTCTGTGGAGGACACAGAGAGCTGCTTCCTAGGACGTATCCTCTCCCTGGCACGCTCCTGCCTCCTCTCCACCCCATCCACGAGCAGGGCTCCGTCCGTGCTGTTGCTGCTGCCAGCTGAGCTGGTGCTGCAGGTGCGGTACCGGCTGCGCCGCTTGTCCGTGCGGGAATAGCGCTTGGTGGAGCCCAGCTTCCCCGGCAGCACCTCATCCCCCGCCCTCCTCACCCTGTCACTCCGCTCTGCTCGCCTCCCTTTATCACCCCTGGAGGCTTTCACTGCTTCCCCTGCCTGGCTCCCCTCTCTATCCTCCGTGCTTGATTTGATTTTCCTGTTGGTGTCTTTTCCAGTGCCTTTCTCAGTCTCTTCATCTCCCTCAACTTTCAGCTGCTCCATCCTCCCGGTGATCTCCTCGCTGGCCGACTGCAGGGAGGGTTCTTTAGCAGCAGAGTGCAGGCGTTTTCCAGGCTGGTAGATCTGTTGGTCTGGCTTCTTGGTTCTCCTGGGGGCCTTTGGACACCACTCATCCACAATGGGCTGCTTGGATGAGTTTTCCGGGCTTTGCAGGCCACCTTTGGTCTCTGTTTCCTCCTTTTCCTGTGAAGGACCGTTCTGCTTGGGGCCATCGCTTTTGTCACAGTCCTCCACTGCTGGAGCTCCCACTCCCACAGAGTCCTTGTCTCCAGCACTCTCCTCCTTGTCTTCCTCAGCTCTATTCCTTTCCTTCTCTGAGGCCTCTTGCTTTGGTGACACAAGTTTGCTCCTCAATCTGGAGAGGCCAGGCTTGTAAATCTCCTGGTCTGGGCGCCTGTTGTCTTTGCGGTGCCTTGGCTCCTTCACCTCCTTCATGTTTTCTGGGGAAAAACAGACAGAAGAAAGTTACTTCCACGGACCAAAAAATACCATGACAAATATTCAAGTCAAGCCAAACAGCCTGCCAGATCTGAAAATCTATGTCAATATTTACAGGAAATCACAGAATAAGATTAGAAAATGAGAAAGTCTAACACAACTGACCAAATCCTTGGCCTGATCCATTTAAAAATCCCATCCTGCAACAGGTATTTCCTCAAAGCACAACACCAGACTTGAGCACAAGCGGCAAGAGTAAAGTTGTATCACCGCAGGTTCAGCAGCAGTCACCAGCCTGCCGTGGGTGCAGAAGCTGCAATCCCCAGCAGCGCCCGCTCTGCCACCGGACCGTTTGACTCAAAGACGCCTTTCCCCCTTGCTCACAATCCCGTAACGTTCCTCTCCTCCTCCTTTAACCGTATATACAAAAAAAAAAAAAAAAAAAAAAAAATCGTTACAGAGCCCAGGCCGGACCCTGCACGGTTAAACGACTCACCAAAGCCGGGCTGCTCCCCGCTGCATTCCCTAAACTTTCTCCCTCCCACTACCGCAGCCCCGAAGCCCCGCCGGTACCGGGGGCTCGGCCCAGAGGACCCCGGGGGGCTGGGACCGACCATCCCGGGGCAAAGCCACTCCTGCTGCCGCCGCCCGCCCCGCAGCCTCCCCGTTGTCGGTGCCGTGCGCTCCCAGCCCGGACAGCCCCGTGCCGGCGCCGGTGGGGCGGCAGCTCTGCCCCCAGCCCTACCCCAGGCGCAGCGCGGCGGCGGGACCGTGCGCGGCCGTGGGCAGCTGCCTATGCGCAGCAGGGACGGCCCAGCAGCGGGTCGCGAGTGCCCCCGGCGCTCCTCACCTCGCCCGCCGCCGGCCGCGCGGGCCTGCGCCGCCACCATGTCCCGCAGCTCGGCGGCCGAGACGCGGACGCGCTCCAGCCCCTCCGCCATCTTGGCTGCGCCGGGGGCGGGCGGCGCCGACGGCGGCCGCGCAGGGACAAACCGCCTGCGCGGGCGCGCGCAGGCGCGCACGGGAGCGCGCACATGGCCGCGCACGGAGCTGCGCCGCCGCTCGGGCTGGGAGAGGTGCGGGATGCGGAGCGGCGGCTGCGGGGCCGCATCCATCGCACCCCGCTGCTCACCTGCGCCGGGCTGGACCGCATGGCCGGCAGGAGGCTGCTCTTCAAGTGCGAGCTCTTGCAGAAGACAGGATCCTTCAAGGTGCGCAGGGATGGCGGCACTGCGAACCCCGGGGCAAAGGTCGCTCTTTGCAAGAGGGAAACTCGCGCTCCGCCGGCACCCACCAGCTCCTGCCGCTCCTCTTGTTAATTTCCTGGGGTGAACGGCTGCTGCCCAGGGCTGAGGGAGCGGTGTGAGGAGGACATACAGCCCTGCGCTCTCCCTGCAGATCCGCGGTGCCCTGAACGCGGTGCGGAGCCTCGTTGAGGAACGGCAGCGCACGGGCCGGGAGCTGCCCCGCGCTGTGGTCACACACAGCAGCGGAAACCACGGGCAGGCACTCGCCTGTGCTGCCCAGGCAGAAGGTAACCTGTACCCCCACCTAGCTACAAGAGGCAGGCATGGGGTAAATACAGAGCTGTTTCTGTTGGAGAGGATGGAGATCCCTCTCCTGAACCCATGCAGGAGCTGGCATAGGCAAGGCATTGCCTGCTCCTGCAGTTTGAACTGGCTGCTGCAGCTTTTGGGCAGCTGGATTGACTCCCTCTCTCGTGCCACAGGGATTCCTGCCTACATCGTGGTGCCCCGGATTGCCCCACAGTGTAAGCAAGATGCCATTCGTGCCTATGGTGCCACACTGGTGCCATGTGACCCCAGTGACAAGGTAAGGCACAGGGGAGATGGGCCAGAGACACTGCCCAGGCAGAGAGAGAGGTGACTGCTGTGCTCTCCCTTAGTCCAGAGCTGAGACAGCATCCAGTGTAGTCCAGGAGACAGGAGGAGTCCTGGTGCACCCCAACCAGGAACTGGCAGTGATTGCAGGGCAAGGCACCATCGCCCTGGAGGTGCTGGAGCAGGTGAGGGAAATGCACAGGCCAGCCCCTGCAGTGGCACAGCTAAAAACGGGGACACAAAGTGTCAGAAGCTCTCTTCCTTTCTGCACAGGCACCCCAGGTAAATGCAGTGGTGGTTCCCGTTGGAGGTGGAGGAATGGTTGCAGGAATAGCAGTCGCCATTAAGGTAAGCAACAACTCATCCAGGAATCTCCCTGTGGGAAGGGCAGGACTCTCAAGGCAGGCAACAGCTTTTAACCTCAGAAACAGAAAGACCCTGCAGTGAAAGTCTCTGGCTGCCTGGGGTCTGCATGGTAGCAGCAGCAGGGCCTGCTTAACCCCCTGCAGACACAGAAACAGGGGACAGGCACACAGTGGTGTCACCCAAGTGGCTCCTCCTGCTCTCCCCAGGCTTTGAGGCCGGATGTGAAGGTGTTTGCTGCTGAGCCAAGCAATGTGGATGACTGTTACCAGTCCAAGGTCCGAGGGGAGCTGACCCCCAACCTCCACCCGCGGGACACCATCGCAGACGCAGTAAAAACCAGCATTGGACCCAACACGTGGCCCATCATCAGGGATTTGGTTGATGATGTCCTGACAGTCTCAGAGGAAGAAATCAAGGTAAAGGCTCCCAGCTCCCTTCTCACGGTAGCTGCCAGCAGGCAGCTGCCTCCACCCCTGCCCTGCCCCTCTGCTCTCACCCCAACACATTCCCAGAACAGCACAAACCCCCGTGCACCACTGCAGCTGTGACACCCACGCTGTCTCCAGCTGGAAAGGGCTGTTGGGAGCTCTGCCCTCCCTTCCCAGAGTTCTGCAGGGATGCCCTGGAGCAGCCTGTGCTGGCTGCTGGGCTGACAGCTGCTGCCCTGTCCCGACAGCGAGCCACGTGGCTGGTGTGGGAAAGGATGAAGCTGCTGATTGAGCCAACAGCAGGCGTGGGACTGGCGGCCGTGCTCTCGGAGCAGTTCCAGGCAGTCCCCCAGGACGTTCAGAACGTTTGCATCGTGCTGTGCGGGGGAAACGTGGACTTGAGATCCCTGAGCTGGCTCACAGACCTCTCTGGGAAAGCAGAATGAGGATGGAGTGGTGTTTCAAGGAATGAAAACCTCACTCTGAATTTGTGCAGTGGTTTGTGCACTACTAAAAACAGATCAAGTCCAAATGTTTCCGAGTTTTTGTGGAGGGACAAGGGAAGTTGGCATTGGTCTCTGTGGGGGGCCTGGAAACAAAGCACTGCCTGTTCTCCCCTCCCCAGCTGCCTTGCTCTGGCCCAGGCCTCCAGAGAGCTGCACTCAGTCATCCTCCCCAGCTGCTACTTGGCTCTTCTTTCTCAGCATCACAGGAACTGCCAGCAAACTCCTCCACATAGCAAAATCCCCACACACCCCACGTGGTAGGGCACAAGGAACTGAAACAATCCCAGTGGGTTCAGTGGACAAGGGGTGCACACAGCCTCCTGGCCACCACCACGACAGAGGCACTTGGGCATTTTTGACATTTTCCATTAAAATAAATAGCTATAGCTGGTACCTGAGCAGCAGCTGGTGACGCAGCTGCCCCTGTACAGACCCCAGCAGTAACACGTCCAAGGCATCAGTGCTGTCCTCACAGTGCACGGGCCAAGAACAGCATCCAGGGAGCCAAGGCACAAACTCCAGCCAGAGACTAGAGACTCATTCCATCTCCACCTCCTGCTCTGGCAAGGCACTCTCACTCCTCACCCACGGTACAGGCTCTGGGACATGAGGGTCATAAGTCCATTTGGGAAAAACGCGCTTGTAGAGGTTCAGCAGCACCGTGTCCTGGGACTTGAGCTGCCCATCAAAGTGGCACTTCATGTGCCCATGGGTCCCTAGGCAGAGGGCAGAAGAGGCCATTAGCAGTCTCTCAGGCACAGGAGGATCACACCATGCCAGCAACACAGAGATAAACACCAAATCAAACCTACCTAATGGCTCCTTGATGTGCCCTCTGCGACCCCACTTTGTCCTCAGCTCCACGGGTTTGAACCACATCACATCCTCTGGAGATGGAAACACGGAAGGCAGGTAAGGAACAGGCTGTGCTGCACCAACATAAGCACAGGGACAGAACTCCCAGAACCCCTCCTCCCACCAGAGACCAGCTGTACCTCTGTTGAAGAACATGTATCGCACCACAGCCATCTTGGTGAAGATCTTGAAGGGGTGGCCGCTGAGCACCAGGCGCTTGATGACGATCCTGTCGGGGTCCACGGAGAGCAGGGAGCCCGTGGCAATGAGGTCATGCATTCCTGCCAGGCAGAGTCACTAATGCACCAGGGCAGGTGCCTCCATCACCCCCTCCTCACCACAAATCCCCTTTCCTGAAGGGCTGCAGGCCCAGAGCAACCCCACAGCAGGGACAGACAAGTGACAGCAGGGATGGAGATGAGCTCATCTCAAATAGCAAGAAGGGGACAGCTTATTCAAGTCATGCTTTCTGGAGAGATGTACTTGTAAGGGTATGGAGACACTTTGTTTCCCAGACATCACTTCCTCAGCATTTATTAACTCACCATTACTTCTCTGTTTGAAAAGCAGCACTGAGGCAGGAGGGAAAGTGATGGGAGCATAGACAGTCACCACCAGGGCAGCATCTGGGCGCAGGAAACGCTCCAGCTTGTGCTTATCAGCTAGGACAGAACAGCAATGATCAAGTTCAGGCCAAGAGCAGTCCTCAGAGCTGTGGAAAACCCCAGAGCTCATTCTTCCCTGTTCAACATACACCCTTCCTCTGCTGGCACTGAGTATGTGGGAATGAAGGTGATCCTCTGGCATGGAACCTGGACCTTGCCTGGATCAGTGAACCACCCTTCCCAAGCCATTCTACTCCCCATGATTTAGTGCCTGCCCTGGAAGCCTCAGAGCCTAGAAGTGAGTCTTCACAAGAATCCTTCAGCCAGGTTCAGACACCACGGCTAAGACATCACAGGCTTCCTGCTCCAGAATTCCCCACTCCTGCTGTACCCAGTCCCTGACAAACCTGAGGTGTGCTGGGAGAACAGAGGGGATGCTCGGAAGCGTCTGAACCCGCAGTGGAAGATCAGCTCCTCCTTGGCCCTCACTGGCTCACTGTTGCCCGGATGCCGACGCACCAGGAAGTTCAACACGGACATCTGCAAGAGGCAGCACAGTCAGGGGCTGCTGGCAGGGCTGGTGGCAGCAGAAAACAACAGGACATTGCAGCAAAGATGAATGTCCCCAAAAATGGGGTCTCAAAAGATCACTGGACATCACTGCCAGGCTCAGACACTTTCTTCTAAACCCCCCAGCAGTTTCTGTGTGCTCTGACCTGCTCTGAAACAGGTCTGAAACAGGAGCAATGTTGGAAGATTTCAGCCCAAACCCTCTGCAGCCACACCCTCCCCAATCCATGCAGCCTGAAGGAACAGGGAGTTGCACATCCCTCCGAGGTATATCCCTTGTGTTCACCTTTTGTTCGTGGGGAAGCAGTGAGAACAGGACCAGGGGTTTCCCCTCCTTGAAACTCTCCATCACCGAGACAGGGACATTGCAGACATGAAGTGTAACATACCAGCCCACCTGCCAAGACAGGAGCAGTCGTGAACACTTCTCTCAATGAAAAAAAAAAACTGTCAGAAGATGTGCCTGGATTAGGGAGGCAATCCAGGAGAAAACTTACAGCTTCATGCTAAGAACCAGCTGGCTGAAAGATCCACCCAACCACCTCCCTGATAAGTCACTCCTATTGGGAGCAAAGAGCTCTCCTATTGGGAGGGAAAGAGATCAGCAAAAGGGAATTACCGAAGCTCCCTCAGTCTCCTCCTTCTCTATTTGCTTGAAGAGGTTCTTTCTGGTTCGGGAGAAGTCCTGGAACTGGAAGATCCTGGCATAATCCCTTGGAAGATTCTCTTTGGGGTCCCAAGGAGAAGTCCGGAAGCTTTTCAGCCCCCTGTACTTCTGGAACCTTAAGAACAGAGAGCAGAGAATTACTTCACCAACTGAGGTGAATCCCACCCTTCACCACCAGCTGTGGTCTCAGGGTCTCACACACCAGGACCAAGGGTGCAAAGCAAACATTAGCCCTCAGGAAAGATGCCAGTGCAAAGAGAGCTAAAACCAGCAACCAAATCCCCAAACAACTTGTCCTTGCCTCAGGGCCAATCCTCCTCTCTCTCCCAGTCAGGACCCAGCTCTCCCTGCCAACTAGTGCCTGCTATGGAAGCCTCAGAGCCAAAAAGAGTCTTCACAAGAGTCCTTCAGCCAGGTTCAGACACCACGGCTAAGACATCACAGGCTTCCTCACCAAATTAAACAGGAAGGCACCTTCCAGCCCCTCTCCAGCAAAGCATCCCATTTCTTACCTGACTCTGGCAGGCACATCCCGTGGTGTGTCCACCTCATCTGGAAACATCTCATCCATTCTCTCCTGCTTGTATCTCTCCAGCATCTGCTCATCCTCCTCCATCTTCTCGTCGTACTGGTCATCCCGCAGGCAATCAGACACGGTCATGGTCTCGCTCTCCTCCTCCCCAGCTTCCTCCTCCTCACTGCTCTCCCCCTCCTGGCACAGGGCAGTACAGAGCCTGTGAGCACACAGAGCTGTGCACGCAGCACTGGGACCCTGGGTGTGCTCACACTGTGGGATTTGGGACCCCAACCCATCATTTTGGGGTCTAACAGCCCAAAGAAGGAACATGATATACATGGGGATTTAACAGTGGAGATCCAGGCAAGTCCTGGCTCTGCATCATGCCCTTGCATAGACAAAGCAAGCTGGAAGGACAGTATCTTCCTAGAACATGCAATAATGGCCTGGAGATCACCTGTACTATCAGCTCTTGGAGGTACCTGAGAAACTGCCTCTTCCATCAGATCATCCATGTCGTCATCTTCGTCATCATCACCATCATCATTCTCACTGCCTTCTTCTCCATCATCCACAATCCAGGCAGCCTGGTACTTTGATGTGCCTTTGGGGACCTTCACCACCCTCCTGTTTGCCTTCAGAGAATCTGTAGGATTCCCACCAGGGGTTAGTACAGGAACAGTTTTTCTTCCCCTCAGCAGCATTTACACCAGGACAGCCGAAACCACATCTAGACTAGAATTGGTTTTTTTCCAGCACAGCATTTGTCAGCACAGCCAAAACCTGCTAACTTGCCAGGCAAACGACCTGATGGGACTGGGGATGGAAGCCACCCCAACTAAGATGTTTCTTCACAGCCACCCTGGTGACAGAAGCTTCTAACAACCCTCCTAAGAGGGACAAGGAAGAAATACAGAACTATTACTTCTGCTCACCCTCTGCTTCCTGCAGCTCTTCTTCAGTGGGCCACGTCTGCTCCCCTTCCATGGGATCAGGAACCACTTCTGACTGCAGAGACTCCTGCTTGCTTGGATCTGCCTTCATCAGCACCTTGACATCTTCCTCCATCTCAACAGCACCATTTCCAGAGTCATCCTGAAGGGCAAGAGCAGAGCTCCTAGATCTGAACACACCTAACTGAAGCTTGCAGTCAGTCTCAGGTGAAACTCCCTTCACAATGTTGTGACATAACTTCCACTACACACTGCAGGCACAGAACCTCAGCCCAGCATCAGAACACAGACAAAACTCCCTTTCCCCTCTCCTCACCAACATATATTTCCCACAGGTGTATTTTCTCCAATGAAATTTTAGAAACCTTGTGTTCTAAAAGGACTGACAAAGCTCTCACCCCACACACCTGAACCTCCATGTCCTGGCTCCTCTTCTGTCCTTTAACCACCCGTGGGTTCAAAGAGAGCGGGTCAGGGGGAGCATCCACCTGGCTCAGCTGGAAGTCCCCATGCCCCACGATGTGCACCAGGCTGTTGACATTGAGGGACTGTCCCCGGACAAAGCCAGACACCTTCAGGGTCCCAACCAGGTGACTGTCCTGGCTGGGCACAAACTCAGCAGCACGGGCCAGCAGGTAAACGCGGCGGGCCCGAAACGCCAAGTGCCTCTGCTTCTGGGAGCTCAGGTGCCTCAGGAGCAGAGAGGATTCCTGCTCTGTGTTCAGTGGGAACAGCTTGGCCTCAGGAAAACGCTTCTCAATGCATTTGGAGAGTTTCTTCCTGGCATCTATCCTCTTCTTAGGGGGCAGGTCAGTGCCTCCCGGGACAGCCAGAGCTGGCGAGCAGAGAACAGAGCTTGGATCAGATCCTAAACTTTCTGCTGTTCTTTTTACCAAACACAGGCAAATACTTGGATGTCAGCAGCCCAAATGGCCAGATTTGCACCACACGTACAAAGGGAGTTCTACTGGTTTCAGTGGTGCCCAACAGGACAAGGAGCAATGGCCATAAACTGGAAGAACTTCCACCTCAACATAAGAAAAATATTCCTTTCACTGAAGATGATAGAACCCTAAAATTTAATTACTGTGACATTTAATCTCCATTAAGCACCCCCAGAAACCCAAAACATTTCTCACCATAACTGGGCAGCCCCTGTGCGAAGAGACAGGAGAGGCAGTGCTCCCCTGCACTGTCCCAGCCATCCACAGGGTCCAGGATGAAGAGCAGGGAGTCAGCAACCTTGGCAAGGTCTAAAACAGCGTGGAGATCCCCTGCACCCAAAACACCTCTGTTAGTGGGGCTGCCAGAGGCACTGGAACCAAGAACCCAAACAATAGGGGCGCCTCCTCACCTGCCTGGGCTGTGACAAAGCGCCAGCGCTGCTTGAGCCGGGGGCAGAGCAGGGCAAAGCCACCAGCTCCGCCCTCATCTGCACGGACAGCGGCCCCGTCCTGGCTCTGCAGCAGCCGCAGAGAGTCCTGGGCCGCAGCCCTGCTGTGCAGCAGCACCACAACCACGAGGTGCGGGGGCCCGTCCCTGCTGCCGAGGTTGCGCTTCTCCGCCAGCACCTGCGGGCACACGGGCAGCGCCTGAATGCCAGCCCGAGCGCGGCTCCTCTCCCACCGCCGGACCATGCCAGGCTCCTCCACACCGCAGCCCGAACGCACCCGGTCCGTAATGCTCCGTTTGGCCCAAACTGAAGCGAGACCGGCACCCGCTCGTTCCCCCGCAAAGACCCAAACCGGCTCGGCCGCACGGTCCCCATCCAGACCCCCCGGCCCCCATTCAAGCCCCCTCCGGCCGAGTCTCGAACCTAGCCCTTTCCCGCTCCCCCGCAACAACCGGCCCGCTTTCCCCGGTGCCTCACCGCCTCCTTGCGCTGCCGGCGGAGCTGCAGCGCCTGATGCCGCCGGTCCACCCTGTTCAGGTCGCGGAGCCGCCGGCGGGGCTGGGCCTTGACGGGGACGCGGCCTGGGGGGGGGACGGAAAGAGAACGGTCAGGGCTGGCCGATGGCGGCGGGGAACCCGCTGGGAGTCCGTCCCGCCTCACCTCCAGCGCGGCGCTGCGAGGACCCGCTGTGCTTGCCGCCCTTGTGCGCCTTGTTCTGCTGCTTGAGCGGCCCGGGCCGGTGCGCGCCCGCCGCCGCCATCACCATGCTGCCGCCTCGCCGCCACCGCCTCGGCGCGGCCGCCGCGCGTCACTTCCGGCGCGACGGGGACTGCAGGAATCGCACGTGGGCTCCGAGAGGGAGGGGACGGGACGGGGAAAGGAGCCCCGGGAATGGGCAGGGGCGAGCTCCGGGGCGGGGAGGGAAGAGCAGCGGGGTTGGTGGTCGTAGCGCCGCTGGGCAATGAGAGGCGGGAAGCAGAGGGGTTCGTTCAGCGCTTTATTGGTTGGTTCTTTGTACAGGTATTTACAGAGAGGGGTCGGGGCTCGGCCGCGCTCCGGGAAGGCGCCGGAGGGATGAAGCGGTTGGGAAAGGCCCTGCCGAGCCTCTGGCATCGCGCCCAGGCGCCAGGACAAGACGGCAAAGCCTGCTGGAGTGGAAACATTCCTCCCGCGCCCCGGTGTGTTACCGCGGTGACCTCGGTCTCGCCAATGATTATCCAGGCAGGAATGTCCGTTCCTGCCTTAGCCCCGATGGGACATCACCCCAAACCCCAGCACAGCCTGCCCCGGGATCACTCCATCCCTTCGGGGTGGAGCAGCGAGGTTAAACATTCACAGGGGTGTTGCAATCGCCAGGAAAGCTGAAGCAACCCGAGGGAGAGGCAGGGCAGCTGCATGGGAAGGGAAAAGCAGGTTCCTACAGGTTCCTGCTGCCTCTGAACTCGAGGCATCTTCCCACCTCCTCCTCCTGAGAGGAAATCAGCATGACAGCAGCAATGTGGGGTTGTCAGCTGTGAATGGTCTTTAGGGATCCTTTTCTACCCCTCAAAGCAGGCTGGCTGTTTAAACCTTTGAAACTCTAAATTTGAGCAAATACTACCTGAGAGGAAGGAAGACACAAAACTGAAGAGACTGGTGACAGATAAACACTGCGGTGATTGAGTCTCTCCAAACAGGAATCCACTGCCTGTGGGACAGCATGAGAGTCTCCCCCAAAGGCTGTTTGCCCACAGCACTGCCTTGCAGAGCCAAAGTCAAAGAGGGTGCTCAGAGGGGGGTTCCAGGGAAGAGGGAATAACTGGGATACTTCTAAATCAAGGAAAACATCCCGCGAGTTAGTTACACCTTGTCATTTAAGCAAGACTAGGAAAGGAGGAAGGTTGGAAACTCTTCCTAGGGTTATCACAAGGCCAAGTACTCCTGTCTCAGTCATGCAGAAGTCTGGATACCCAGAGGCAGCCACAAGGGTCCCACACCATGGGGGCTGATGATCTTTGCAATCCTCAGAGCTGCTCTGGCTTTCCCACACATCCATACGTTGTCATCTTACAGGGATTTCACAGTCCTGCAGGGCCCTCCAGAGACATGCCAACAAAAAATCACAACCTGCCAAGGAGGGCAAGCAGGAGCAGAAAGCCAAGCACTGCCTCACAGCATTCCAGGTGAAAACAAGCATTCCTGTCAGAGCAGGAACTACTAAGGAAATATGGATGCAGCCACAGTGTGAGCAGGGAATAACCTGCAGCAGCTGAGATGGAAATCCCTGCAGCAAAGCAAAGCCCTGGCAGGGGAAGGGCTCCCCTCAGCTCTTCTGTACCATCACAGCACAGAGCCTGGTGCTCTGCACACACAGGACACTGTGACAGCACCATATGTCACCCACTTTGTCCCCTCTGCACCCTCTTCTCCAAAAACAACAGGCTTTGTATCACAGCACAAAGCCCAGACAAGCTGTGCCATGAGTGGAGCTCACAGGCTGCTCCAGCCCTGGCTGAATCCCAAAAAGCAGCTGCACTGCAGGAAAGCTGAGCTCACATTCCTGTTTCCTAAAGGAGGAGCAGCTGCTTCTGAAGCAGCAAGAACTCTGGGGGAGCAACAAGCTGGGACAGGCTGGATGCAAAGCCATGGCCTTGGCTTAGGAAGGAAGACTGGTTGCAACTGGAAGGGCCAGTTTATTAGAGAAACCTCACATTGCAGAGAAGTCACAACACATTGGAAAGGGTCCAGGCCTGCTGAGGGGGGCCAGTCTTCTGCAGCAGCACAGATCTACATCCCCCAGCCCCAAAAACCCAGCAGGTGCCACAGAGGGAAGGGTTACCTGGAACACAGCTTATGTTTTACAAGCAGCCTGAGAGAAGAGCCAGTAGTGAAGTTCCAAAAAAAGCCTCCCTGGCAGACAACAGTTAAAACAAAAATGGTTTAAAATGTTTAAAAGCTCTGTGTTCTTGGCTGCAGCATAAAGGGGAGGCAAAGGTCTACAACACACACAGGCCTCCGTGGCTCTGGGCACTCTGATCTACCAGTGAAGGCCAGAGGGAGGGGTCTTCTCATCTTTGTTGCTTTCCAGGGAAAAGGGTGGGATTCGGACATCAAAGTGGGAGCCATCGGGCCTCTCAAATCGAAAAGTGCCCCTGCAAAAATAATGGCAGAGGTCACACTGAGGCCAGGGACAAACACACCTAGGAAGCATCAGCAAAAAGGTAAGACCTGAGCTCTTCAAAATCCTGGGGGTGCATCTGCAAGGCTGGTCCAGCAGCAAGGGGACATGGGCTCAGCTGCAAACATAACTCATTTATGGAGGACTCCTGGGCAGTTTTACAGCACATCCCTGACACATTTCCTGCACAAAGCTGTGATTATTGCAGCCCACAGGAGTCAAGCACCCTCCATGCACCTGCAGTGGTGTTTACCCAGCTCCCACTCCCCAGGAGACAAAGCCATCTGAGCTATTTTTACAGACTGGTTAAATGTAAATTCAGATTTGTGTTTCTTGGCAGGAGCTCCACTGGTTGTCTATGACATTAAGAAATCCCATCACAAATGTAATTTGGAACAGCTTCAGCTTTGCATTTCAGAGCTGAACCTGCCTGTCCTGATACAACCACGTGCTTACTGCTCTGAACTACAGACAGCTGTACTGCAGAACACAACATGGGCAAGAGGGCTGTGAAGATAAATTAACAGGTTCTCAGGACAGACAGGACACATCTGAACACCAGAAGCCAAGCTGAGCAGCTTCTGAGCTGCAGAACCTTTGTCTCTTTGTCTTCAGGATGTATGCAGAGAGGGAAAAACTACTAAACCATCTGGTTTTATTCCCCAGGGCATCCATTCAAGCAATTCAAAACACTTCACATGGCAAACAAGGTACACCCTATATGCAAAGAGCTGCTCTCCTGCTTTTCCCAACTCAAATGCAACCTAACTTCGAAGGAGATTTCCTTAAAAAAATGCAGAAGGACCTGTCATACAGAAGGCAAGAGTGGCTGTGCAATCCTTGTCCACACAGAGGTGGCACCAAATGTGCTAACCCAGCCAAAAGGCAAATAAAGGGAAGCTGCTTTAACCCCAAGGCATGGGAAAAGAACAACTCAGCTGGGCACTTCCCTCCCTGCACTTACAGAAGAAACTTAAAACACCAGTTAGACTGAAGTCCTTACCTGGTCTAAACTGGGAAAACCTTTGCATGCCAATTTCTGACACAGAAGTGCATGGAGATAAAGCCCAATCCTCTCTCAAGAAAGGAAATACCAGAGCACACATCCCTGCTGCTGAGGGAAGCACCAGCACAAGGCCTTGGCTCTTGAACCAAGGACCAAAAGGAATAACTGCTTCATGTCTTTATATCCAGTCTAGCACAGACCACAGCAGGAGGAAAAATTATCCTGGAACCCCTCTGGTGCAGAGAACCAACAGATCATCTCCTCACTAACTAGGAAACAGCTAGAGAGAAGCTCATCAGATTTTACCTACCAACTATGTCCTGTCCAGTCCACTTCCACCCAGCTTTCAGCCACAACTCCAGGCTGCAAACTGCACCCCAGATCACTGCTGGGGGGTCCTACACCCAAAACACTGCTGCAGCAATAAAGGCTTCTTTTCTTACCACATGTGACCACTGGATGCCTGCAGGGAGACGTGGCTGCTGTACTGAAATGCTGGTTGCTCTTTGGACAAAACTGGCTCCTGAGAAGACAAGAGACCACTGGGCATCAGGAATTCTACCACAGATAGGCATCAACAGGAAATTTACATAGCATGAAACAAAACCAAACAGAGACCTACACCCCAGCATTTCTCCCAATTACACAGCAAACAATTTGTCCACTGAGTAGCACCAGAATCCCATTATTATTCCAGTTTTCCAGACACCAGTCATTTAGGATCATCCTCTAAAATTCAGTGTGAAGTTTCAGTTCACACAGACAAACAACAAATGAAAAGCTCACATGACTTTTTTCACTGCCAGCTTCCCATCTGTTTCAAGTGCCCACTAAGCAATTTACTGACAAATCCACACAGCCAAGTGAGAGAACTCCAACAAAGGGCCGTGTTTCCCAAAAAAAGGCTGGATGGTACCTACCCTTCCTACAACCCCACGGCCCCGGACTGTCTCCAAGGTGCCAGACAAGCTGAATATCCTCCAGTGCCGTTCTCTCAGCTGCACCACCTCGCTGTCCAGGTTCTCCAGGCGAATGCAGTAACGCCACTGGGCAGAAGAAAGACTCTTATCAAGAGCTGGAATCAGCTGCAAGCAGTTGATAACCTACAGCTGGTACTGGGAAACAGTTGCCAGGCAAAGGCTACTCTCCCTCAGAGCTTATCACACTGCAGTGATGCCACAGGAAATTAACTCCTTCCCTTTAGCTGCTCCATGATACAAAAGGCACTTACCCAGTAGACATGGGAATTCTGGGCTTCCTGTCAAGAGAAACAAAAAAGACTTTAGCAGCTGCCCTTGGACTTGTGGTGCCAAAAACCTCTTCAGCTGTCACCACAGCACCAGCACAGGGGCTCTCACTCTGTGCCAGGGTGACGCAGACAACTCACATGAGCACAGACAGCTGCTCTCTGAGGCCTTCCATCAGCAGAGCCTGGCACTGGCTCTGCTCTACCCTAATCACGACATGGGAGATTTGCAAGGAGCTCGTGACAACCCCCAGGGTTCATCTCCATGTTAATTATGCACTTTCTACAGGTCTAAAAACACCCTTTCCTTGCCTTTGGGCACCTGTTTTTCTGACAAACATCAGCTGCACTCCACAAAAGCTGCAAATCCAGACCAAAACGTGCACCTGCCACAGCTCAGGCTCCCCAACAGCCTTGCTCAGAAATCACAAACTGCTGTGGGAATTCCCAGCTCTCCCACTCAGAAGTCTGTTGGAGCTGCATTATTTTGGATGGTCCATGAAAAGTTCTGTGCTACAAAGAGCACATGGTTATCAGCTAAATCCAGAAGGCTTTAGCCAAACCCTCTAAGCCAAACTAGAGGCAGGAAAGTGCCAGGGAACCCTGGGCAGGATAACAGACGTGGCTGTTGTTACAGAGCAGATGGCCCCAGCGTCACCTCACGTGACTGAGGCAGTAACAGGACCAATTCAAAAGTCTTCCCAAATATCTTGCTAGCACTGTTGTGCAGAACATTACAGGTTATTTCTCATCCCACTGATAACCAGCAAAAGCCAATATGCAGGAGATGTTCTCCAAAAATATATGGCAAAAGAGTTTCATGTTTATACCCATGAGAACAAAATGGCAGCTGTGGTTAAATGTCACTTCTCCAGTAAGCAGAAGGTACCTTCAGGCAGCAAACCAGTCTTACAAAAACAAGCCAGTGAAACAAATGGCAGAATTACCAGAGCAGCACAGACTTACCCTCATGCCCATGTAGAAGGGGATAACAGTGACACGGATGTTCTCCGTGGTTTCTCGGTGCACATCCGAGAGCTCCAGCCAGGGGTGGTTCTTCTCCTGCCACGCACACAGAGTGTCCCTTGCTACAAAAGGTGGGACTGTGGGGAAGGAAAGGTGAGAGGAAACACTGTAGCTGGAGTGCTCTCCCCTCAACACATGGTTAAAAAATATATTCAAAGGCAGCTTCACTGTAACAAACCCCAAGCCAGACAGGATTTTAATATCATATCCAAGATGATGGCATTTGGGTATTTGTTATAGAGCATTGCAAGCATCTGGCTCTGGAGAATTCCTTTTGCAGTCAGAATTTACCTTTTGTTTGGTCGTACATGAGGAACCTCTCAAAGAGCTCATGCTGGATGGGCACTTGATCAGTGGAGCTGTAGGGAAGGATGTCTTCATGGCTTACATAGTCTAAACCTGAAAAAGAAACCCCAAAACCTATGGAACTTCCCCATCAGAGAGCAGCACAGAAGTATCCTGGCAGAAAAATTGATCACACTGGGGAGAAAAAAGGACTTTGGCAGCAGAAGTCAAAGCTAATATCACAACTGCAATGAAGAATGAAGGAGATGTGCCAGGAATAACTCTTGGCAGTGCTCTCCTGTGAGATTTTTCATGGAGTGACTCCTCTGATAAACACACACTGCCCTGCAAAGTGCCTGCACTGCCCCAAAAGCACTCTGGGCAGGAAATGCCCAGGACAGGAATAAATCCAGCTGTCCTGACCACAAAGTAGAACAGCCCATATACAACTTGGTAAGAGATCTATGCCTCAAGAGCTCAAATCAGACATGGCTGTGTCTGATCACAGAGGGCCCAACTTGCAGCTATCCAAAGGACTTCCTGTACTTAGTCACTTTGTCGTGTCCAGCACAGCCCTAAGCTATGGACAGATCCAGTACAGAATGTCCTTCCAGTGTAGGAATTGCTGCTTCACTGGCAGGAGTTGACCACTGATACCTTTTCTGACCTCACCTCACAACAAGCAGAGGCTGCAGGAGGATTTCACTCACCTGGGATGGCATAGAGGGCTCTGCTGTCATCATGATTTGCCAGGAACGTCACTGCCTCTGTCTGTGATCTCTGGGACTGAGAAACAGGGAGGTTTATGTCTTTGTGTGCATTGCTGCAAGACAGCTTCCAGTCATATTTCAGGTCATAACTGTGGTTTATAAAGCACCTAATGTTTAGTTCATTTAACCAATTCACCTCAGAATTCTCTGCATTTAATTCCTCTGGGCTAACTCCCCACTCAGACAAGTGAGAAGCATTTTCAGTGCTGCAGCCCACACTAATGACCTGTGTGCAACAGTGTGGGAACAACACCAGGAACAGGAAAGGAGGTTGGAAACAGGAAACATGATCCAGAAAACAGTTGTATGACATTCCAGATGATCTCTCTCAGGGAAAACATGCCTTTAAGAACAAATTTATCCAAAAATCCTAACCAATCCAGTTAGCCCCCAAACTAATTTTCCTTCAGTGCCTGTTCCTTTGAACCACTCATGTAGGAGAAGATACTCAAGTTTCAATACCAACATTACTCATTACTTACTATATGTGGACAATCCCGAGCATCTATTAACACCTGGTAGTAAGTGTGTGTTTTACCCTTGACCTCTTTGGAACCATGGCCTGCCACATTCTCGCTCCTAAAGAGAAAAGCAAAGCTCTGAGCTCAAGCCCAGGATGGCAGCAAATTCTTGTTACCACGACCAAGCACTTATAAACAATGATTTTTTAAAAAGACACCTTTTGCAGCCTGTAATCATCTGGCTGCACCCAAACCAAAGCCCCACGAGCCACCCACACAGTGACAGATGAGCTGAGGTGACCATCAGTGGTGTCTGACACAGCTCCAACAGCTCAGAGGTTTTTCCTGCTCAGTGAGGGCTCCTCTCTGGGGTGGATATTCCTACTGCCCTCTGATTTTCTCTCTGATCTTCACTCCTTCCCAGCACAACTCATCAGAGGACAGGGGAAATACAGATGCAAGAGGGGAGGTAACTGAACAGCAATTCAGGAAGGATGAACTTGGCTTAGTGGGCTGAAGTTGAGGAGGAAGCTGACAAACCCAGCTCACTGGTAATCTACAGCAGCCTCCAAATGGTAACATAGGAGCCTGGATCTAACTAAAAAAGGGTCTTTTTGTATAATACAAAATGCCATTAGCATAATTTTTAATTGATTTTTATTTCCTTCATACACACAATTTTATGTTTCATACTTCCATCATGTTTTTAATTAATAATACTCAATAATGAAGTATCTCCTTAATGACCTTTCCTAGTTTACACTCATGCAAACAGGCCCATGATATTGCCCCTCCTTAAAAACACTTTTTTACCCCAAATAGGAAACTCACTACAAAATGTAAATCTAACAGTCCAAATCCTCAAATCCTTACTTTTCTGTGACAGGAGAAGCCACATCCCGATCATAAAGCCTGGCTTGCCAGGGAAACAGGACTATTCCTCGATAGCCAAACACACTGTGAAGGAAAAGCTGGAAGGAACAAATAATTGCAGCTGAATTATATTTTAAAATCTGTTATCTGAGGTAAAACTACAAACATTTGCAAAAGGTTTAATGTGTGGGATGGGGATACAGGGAGAAACATCACTCTGATGACCCAGAGCAAAAATAGGGAAACAGTCTGGGATGGAAAAAGAAATCCATGTAATCTCTATCCCATAAAAGGGCAGGACTAAACCAGTAATGCAGTAACAGAGCAGCAGAAAGGAGAGACTGCTCAGAAACAGATCAGAGAGTCTTAAGGACAGGAATTACAAGTTTAGTTCTTATTTCTCAAATTCACTGATTGTCTCTTTGGATCCTTGAGGGAGAAAACCCCAAAGTAAGACAGTGGAGCAAAAGCCATTGTACAACAGTTGTGTTGTGCTGCAGATTCTTATCAAGCTGCTATTGTCAGATGACTGACAAACTGCAGACACAGCACAGACAAGGAGCACCGAGCTGTGAAACTCACAGCCTTCTGCTGCTGACTTTTCCTTACAGGAAATCCCTCAGCTGCCCAATCCCTGTGGCAGGAGCCCGCAGGGTCAGCTGTGCCCCCCCCAGAACCCTTACCTGTCCTGTCTCATATTTGCCGTGCTGCTTCGGGGCCTCAAACACCCCCACGGTCTCCAGCACTTTGCCCTCGGGACGGTTCCTAGGAGCAGAGAGGCAGCTTGGAGGGTTTGCAGGGGCTGCAGCAGTGCCCCCAGCCCAGGGGGACACCGCTCCCCACCTCGTGTGTCCCTCGGGCACCCCACAAGAGCCCCACCACGCACTGAGCAGCCCAGTCCCTCCCCTGTCCTCCATCCTTTGCTGGTGTCCCCTCTCCCCACTGCCCCGGACACCCTCACCCAGCTGTCCCTTCAGCCCAATCCCTCCTCTCCCATATCTGTACCCTGACAGCCCCCAGCTCTTTCACAGTCTTCCCCAGTAACTCAACAGACCCCAACCCACACCCCAGCTCCCCTCTCCGCCTGTCCCCCCCTCACCCCCTGCCCTCACCCAACCCCTCACAGGCCTCACCGCGACGAGAGGTGCCGCCTCGGCGGCAGCAGCAGCGGCGGCAGCGCCGCTGCCCCCCCGGTGCCCAGAGCCCGCAGGTGGCGGGCGGGGGGCGGCTCCCAGAGCGGGGGCGGCCCGCGGGCCCGGGCCCGGCCCAGCGCCGCCGCCACGTACCGCCGCGCCGCGCCGCCCGACATCCCACCGCCCGCGGCCCACAGTGCCCCGCGCCGCCCCGCCCGCCCGCGGCCCGCGCCGCTCCGCCCCGCCCCGCCGTCTCTATGGTTCCTCTCACCGCCCCTCCCGGTCGCCCCGGCAACGCCGGCCGGGCTCAACATGGCGTCGTCGGTGCGGGCCGGGCCGCGGCTGCGGCGGGCGGTGCGGGCCGGCGAGTTGGCGGCACTGCCCGCCGGGCTGAGGGATGAGTTGGAGGCGGCGCTGGCGGAGGAAGGAGGGCTGGTGCCGTTCGGCCTGCTGCGGAGGCTGCACGCCGCGCTGCGGGAGGCAGGTAGGCCGCGCTGCGCCGGGGCGCCGGGAGCGCGCCGTGACCGCCCCGTGACAGCCCCGTGCCCCGCCCGCAGGGTCTCCGCTGCACCTACACGAGCTGCTGGAAGGATGCGAGATCCACCTGCCCGAGGTGCCGGTGCCGCCGCGGGTGAGTGAGGGCCGGCCGGGGGTCGCGGGAGGAGGCGGCGGCTCCCGGGCCTCACGGTGGGTCTGTGCCTCCCGCAGAACCCCGAGCTGGTGGCACGGCTGGAGCGGATCAAGGCCAAGCTGGCACACGAGGAGTACCAGCGGATGACCCGCAACATCACCGGCCAGGTGAGGGGCTGCTGCAGTGCCAGCTGCCAGGATTCATCCCTCAAATACATGAGAGCAAAGGAGATTTTCCCCCTTAGAGTGACTGCGGTGCAGAGGGGATGTAGCAGGCACTGGAGGAGAGCACACTGTAAATACACCGGGAACAACAGATCTGGTGTTGAGGTCAGAGGTAGGACAGGGTTAACAGGGTGGTGAATTAGACATACTGACTCTTGGGAACTGCTCACTGTGCCAGAGATCTCAGGTTCTGTTCTGGGAGACTGAGCACATGCCGTAAATGTTTGACTGGGAGCATCTGTGCTGGTTAAATTTTTGTCATAGTTTTAAAATTACCTCATTCATGTCAAGGTAAAAGCTGAAAATATAAGCTCCTATGTGGGCTTTCGTTCTTTCCTGTGAGAGCTGAGATCTTCTGGCAGGGTGACTGTTCAGACAAGTCAGCATCCCTTCCTGCTGGCATTCCTTGGGATCCCATTCTGCCCTTCCACACTGTACCTGCCATCCAGGTGTACATTAACTCTCATGGGAAGATCTGCTTTGCTCTCTGCCAAGCTGGACCCCTCCAGGTTTGACCTGGTTTAGTGAAAGGTGTCCTTGCTCATGGCACGGGCTAGAACAAGATGGTCTTCAAGGTCCCCTTCCAAGCCAAGCCATGCTGTGATCTATAATCCAGAGTGGTTTTAGCAGAGCTTGTGCAAAATCTCAGAGAAACCTGTGTGCTGTGAAACTGCTGCTCCCTCACAGCCCACCCACCCAAAACCTCAGAGTCTTGTGGACAGGATGGGGCATTGGCATTGTTTTTATTCTGCACACACAGTAATAACATTACTATTAACATGAAAATACAAGTGATCACAAGCTGTTTCAATTCCTTCTTTCAGGAGATGAACGGGCCATTGGCTGAATTTGGGAGGCAAGGTGAGTGGCTCCCTGTCCTGTTGACATGTGGCAGGTCAGGCATGGAAACTGTTCCATCTCCAGCTGGTGCCAGCCCTTCCCTCTCGGAATATCTCACCAGGAAGTTTCCATGCACTGAAGTGTTCCTTGAATAAAGGAGCCTCTTGGTCATTCTTACCAATACTTCTGGAGGCACCAAGGGTGTGACTCCCCCAGGATTACATCTCCCAGATGAGGCCGCTGTGCATGATTACACCTTGTGTCCAGCCCTACTCCCCAGCCTTACCTAAAATCAGCTCCTTCACCCCTGTGTCCCCAGCTCGCTCCGTGAAAGCCGTTGTCATCACCATCTTCAACTTCATTGTCACCGTGGTGGCCGCCTTTGCCTGCACCTACCTGGGCAGCCAGTACGTCTTCGCAGAGACAGCGGCGGTGAGCGAGCCAGCCCCTGGCAGCCCCTCTGTGCTGGCCAGGCTGGACACCCAGGGTCACCTCTGTGTCTTTTGTGTCCCCAGCGTGTCCTGTCAGCTGTCATTGTGGCCTCGGTGGTGGGTTTGGCCGAGCTGTACGTGATGGTGCGGACCCTCGAAGGGGACCTTGGGAAACTGTGACCATGGACTGCAAGCTTCATGCTGGAGGATTTTGTCCTCCCCAGGAGCTGCTAATTTGGGGCAGATCTTGTCCTGTCTGTGCCTGTTCCTGCTGTGGGAAGACTGCTACACTCCTCAGGCTCACTCTTTGCTTCCCACTCCTGAAGTCATGGGTTGGAAATCCCAGAGCTGCAGAACAGGAGAGGGAATGGCTGTGGGCTGCAACTACCCCAGCAGGGAGAGGGGCATCAGCTCCTGCCATCCCTGTTCTGGGAAATTCCTGTCCTTTTCTTCTGGGAATAAATAACACTGTGTGTTCCTGCGTGTTGGGAGATGTCTGTTGGTAGCAGAAACATTGATGTGGCATCTAAGACACCGCAGAGATGTGAATCTTCCCTTTCCCTCTGCATCTCCTGTCCAAACCTTCCTGTGCCTGCACAGTGAGGGGTGCATGGTGCTCCCAACCCCCTGCCAAAGGGTGCCCAGATTCTGGAGGCAGGGAGGGAGCACCCCTCAACACTGAGCCCAGGGGTTTCTCAGATGCCGTGGGACAGAGAGCAGAGCCAGCTCGGTGCACCCACAGTGGGGAGGGGACACCCACAGCAGGCCCTGGGGACCCGGACACCTGCCAGGTGGGCGCTCTGCCAGGGCCAGACACAGTGATTAATGCTCTGATGGCAGCTAAGCCCCCCTGGAAACACGGTTTAATATCTGATCCAGGGAGATCTGCCGGCACCTGCGAACGTGCCTGCGGATTAGGGGCGGCTGCGCCACAATCATCCCTGGACACGGCCTCAGATTAAGGTATTTTTTCCAAAAGATTAGTCGGTATTAAAGAGCTGCCCCTGCTGTGGGCACACCGGCATTTAGGATATTGGATGACATCCTCGGAGCCTTTGGGACCGGCAGTAATTCCACACCCTAATGAAATCGTGGCGCTAATCCGGGGGGGCCGCGGTGCCAGGAGGGTCGCTAGAAGCCAGGGGTCCTTGCCACGGCTATGGCTCGCCCAGGTTGGTGATGGCCGCGCTGTAGATGAGGTCGGAGATGGAGCCCAGCGAGGTGGGAAGGCCCCGAGCGGGGCTGTGGGATCGCGGCGGCGGCAGGGCAGGGGCCGGGCACGGAATGCTGCCGTCGGGAGGTGCCGCGGGGGAACCCCGCTCCCCGGGCTGCGGCAGCGGCGGTAGCGGTGGCGGCTCCGGCTTGGCGCTACGGATCCTGCGGGCGCGGCGGTTCTGGAACCAGACCTGGGACGAGCGAGGGGAGCTGTGAGACACCGACAGCGCCCCGACAGGGTGGCCCTGCAGAGGAAAGGGAACTCCGGGAGGGAAGGAAGAAGGGATGGAGGGGAGGGTCCCGCCTGCTCTCACCTGGATCTTGGCCTCGGGCAGCTGGGTGAGCTCGGCCAGGCGCTCCCGAGTTGCGATGTCTGGGTAGGGCACGGCGGCGAAGGCCCGCTCCAGCTCCGATAGCTGTCCCCGGCTGAACGTGGTCCGCCGCCTCTTCCGCGGCCCCCCTGGACAGGGACAGGGACAGGGGCACGGCCCCGGGGCGCCGCCCCCGCCTGCAGCCCGCCCGCCGCCCGGCCCGCCCGCCCCGTCGGGGAAGCGGAGCAGCGGCTGGGGAGCGCGGGAGGTGCCCGGGGCCGCGCTCATCCTGCCCGGCTCCCCCGGGCCCGCCGCCGCCCCGGCTTTTATCTCCCCCGGGTCCCCCCCGGCGGGCTGGGACCGCCCCGAGCGGGCGGTGCTGTTCCCCCCCACCCCAGCCCTTCCCAAGGGCTCCCGGGGCCGATCCCAGCTCCGCGCCCCCAATGGCAGAGCCCCGACAGCCCCGACCGACTCCTCAGCATCCTCGGGGACCGGTACCCACACCAGCTGCTCGCACAGGTCTCCCAGTGCCGCCGTCGGGTCTCGGTGGGGCCCGTGAGGATGCCAGGGCTCGGGGACCCACCTGCCACCCGCCCCCTGCGCTCCCTCCCCGGCTCCAGCCCTCCCCCGCTCGCCCCCCGCCGTGCGACCGCCGCTCTCCCGCAGGGCTGGCACCGGTCAATGTTTAACCGGAGCGGTGGTACCGGTTGTGCGGGGCCGGCTGGGGGTGGCTCCCGCCGGGACCGGCCGGGCGCTGCGGGCACCCCGAGCACCGGGTGCTGGGGGCCGCATGGAACCACAGGGGGAGCGGGGCGGGGTCCCCCAGCCGGACCCCCGGCCCAGGACGCTCCCACGGGGCCAGGACAGACCGTAAGTTGTCAGGGAGACGGAGGAGACAGAGGCCACCCCGTTCTGGAGCAGCAGGACTTGGGCAGTGACTGCCCGACTGATACAGGCAGCGGGGGGGTGGCATCCCAAAAAGGCTGGGGGGCGACAGGACCGTCCTTCTGCCGCGACATGGCGACATGGCGGGGACAGTGAGCTCTGTCCCGTGCCAGGCCTCAGGGCACAGTGGAGGTGGGAGGACGGTGCGAGCACAGCATGACCGGGGGTCCCTCTACCGCAGCCCCCGGGGTGCCGCGGGCAGCACCCCCCAGCTGGGGGGCACCCACCACCCTGCTGCCCTCTGTTCCCCAAAGGAGTCCTGGAGAGGAGCGGGGGGGGCCCGTGGAGGGCAGAGAGACTCGTCTGAGAGTGGTGCTAAGGTAAGGGGAAACGAAAGGGCTCAGGGACGCGGCAGGAACCTCCCTGCCTGGGGCGAGGTCACAGCAGGGCTCCCCTGGGTCCCCGTGCAGCGACACCTTAGTGTCCCCGTCCACACCCCACCCTTAGGGTCCGGCCACTGACTTGCACGGAGACGCGCCGAGGTGACCAGCAAGTTGTGCACAGCCTCGGTGACGGCGCCGTCCACGTAAGTGCCACCTCCCCGTGGGGGTGTCGGGCTTGGGGAGGGCTGCGACACCCCCTGAGCCGCCGCTGTCCCCACGGTCAGGTAAGCGCGGCCAGGCACGATGCCACCTTTGGCTTCAGCGCCGTGTTCGACGCCGGCGCCTCGCAGGAGGCTGTGTTCGAAGGCAGCGGGATGAGGCAGCTGGTGGAGCTGGCCATGGACGGGTGAGTCCCGCAGAGCCCCCCGCGGACCCCAACCCTCCAGCCACCCCACGCCGGGCCTTTCCGGCGCGTTTGCACTGCCGGGGCTGTGTCGGGAGGTGGCATCGCTGTGCCACCGCCTGCGGCCGTGCCTGACGTTCAGCATCTTCCACAGCTTCTCCTGCACCGTCTTTGCCTTCGGGCAGACCGGCTCGGGGAAGACCTACACCCTGATGGGACCCCTCGGCCAGGTACAACGCTGACCATCCGACCTGATCCTGGTCGTGGGATGAGCTCTTTCCACCCAGTCATGGTCTCTGGGAGCAGGCGGGTGCCCGATGTGACTGCTCACCATCCTGGCATCTCTGCAGAGCGAGACCCAGCCGGCGTCCCCGGCCCTTCTGGGGCTGATGCAGAGATCCTTCACCTGCCTCCTGGAGCAGAGCCGGAGCCGTGCCTCTGACCTGTCTCTCAGCGTTTCCTACCTGGAGATCTACAACGAACAGGTAAGTGCCTGTCCAGCCGCCCACTCCGGCCCTGCTGGCACCCCGTGCCCCGCTCCGCCGGTGCCTTCCCCCTGCCATATCCCAGGTCCGGGACCTGCTGAGCCCGGGACCACCGTGCGCCCTGCCCCTGCGCTGGAGCAAAACCCGCGGCTTCTACGTGGAGAACCAGCTCAGTGTGGAATTCGAGAGCCTGGAGGCCATCGTCAGCCTGCTCCTGCAAGGTGCCGAGCCACAGGCACGGGGCTGGGACATGTTCAGGGCGTGCTAGACCCAGTGTGGGGGGATTCCGTCCCCCACAGACTGTCCCCAGGGCTGGTGGCGCTCTGATGGCAGCCAAGAGGAGCGGCTCCCAGCTGCCAAGGCAGCTCTGGTCCGGCAGGGGATGCTGGACAGTGGATGCTGTGGAGCTGGGGCTGGGATGTGGGGTGCCATGCAATCAATTCCTCCCCCGGCAGGATCCCAGAGGCGCCGGACCTCGGCACATGCCCTCAACAGGCACTCGAGCCGCAGCCACGCCCTTCTGACCGTCCACGTCCGCAGCCGAGCCGTGAGCGCGCATCCCGCTCCTGGGCAGGGCTGGGGGGCTCAGGGCTCAGCGCGGGGCTGCAAACGGCTCCACGGTGGGGGGGTCATGGTCTCCTCAAGGATACCTGGGTGGGGCTTGAGTGAGCAGCCGGGAATCCTATCCAAGATCCAGGAGTCGGACAGTGCTGTGGGCCGTGGGGAAAGGGGTGATGGGGGCCAAAGCATCAACCCCCAACGTGGTTCTCCAGGCCAGCGCCTGCCCCAGCAAGCAGGGCACGCTGTGCTTCGTGGACCTGGCTGGCAGCGAGCGGGTGAAGGAGACAGGCTCCAGCGGGGAGCTCTCCGTGGAGGCCAACAGCATCAACCGCAGCCTCCTGGCGCTGGGTAAGGGCTGGGGAACCCGCCCTGGGAGCGCCCTGCTGGCTCCGCCAGAGCCTTGTCACATCCTGTGTGGCTTATCCTCCGGCAGGACACTGCATCTCCCTGCTGGCCAAACCCCGAGGGAAGCGAACTCACATCCCCTACCGGGACAGCAAGCTCACCCGGCTGCTGGCTCGCTCCCTGGGCGGCTCGGGCATCACCCTGATGGTAAAACATGCAGGAGGCTGGGCAGGGCTCTCACCCCGTGGAGGGGAGGGCTGGAAAAGGATGGTGACCCTCTGGATGACAGCCCACCTGCATGTCTTCCTCGTTTGCAGGTCGCCTGCATCTCTCCGTCCTCACGCTGCCTCTCAGAGACCCTGAGCACGCTGCACTATGCCAGCCGTGCCCGGAGGGTCACCACCAAACCCCTGGCCAACAGGGTATCGCAGACAGGGAACCCCTCTGAGCTCCTCTGCCTGCTGCTGGGACCCCCCTGATGCACTCCTTTATCCACCCACCCCTCCCAGGTGTCCCGGGAGAAGCTGCTGCAAACCTTGGAGCGAGAAATCCATGCCCTGCAGCTGGAAAACCTCTCCCTGCGCCAGCAGCTGTGCCTGCCCAGAGTGCCAATGAGGGGCACAGAGGCCGCAGGGAACCCTTCAAAAGCATGGGCGGGCTCTGGAGACAGACACGGCCCTGCAGAGCAGCTCCCACCAGAGGGAACCCCAGCCTGGCCCAGCCTCTACGGTCTCCTGCGGGACTTCGTGGTGGAGAATGAGCAGATGAGGTATGGGAGGCTTGTGTGGGACCCCTGAATAGGGGATCAAGGGGCTGCCAGGACAGCCAGATCCCCTGGCTGGGCAGCACCCTGCACCAACCAGCCTCTCTCAGTGACTCCCTGGGGCTGGGGCTGGGCAGGGCTCTCTGATGAGGCTTCCTCACTGCTCCCCAGGCAGCCCCATCTGTCCCCACACTTCAGTGGTGACATCCCAGCTGGCCCACCCCACAGAGCCACCCGCAGCTCCTGTGACAGCCAGCCCCTGCTCCGGAGTGCCCGCAGCCCGCACGTCCCCCAGAGGCTCTCAGTGAGGCAGCGGCGGCCGGACACCACCCCCAGCTCTGTGCCCCGGCTGCCGGTGAGAGTGAGGGCTGGCTCTGCAGCCATCCTGCCCACAGCAGGGTGAGCATGCACACACCACCCACCCACGCACACACCACCCACCCACTGCTGTCCTCTCTTGCAGAAGCTCCCTCCTGCCTCCAGCCACCCCAGCTGCACAGGGTGCCCGCAGTGCTGCCCTGGGCCAGCTGATGCCACCATGTTCCAGGTACAGCCCCAGGGGTCTCTTTGGAGGGGTGGCACATGGGTGGCACAGCCACCTTGACCGCTCTGCTCCCCCCAGGTGCTGCCAGTGCCTGCTGTGCCACAGTCAGTGCCCCCTGAGGGAAGTGCTGGACAGGAGGACACAGCTCTGCCTGGCTCCCATCACCCCCAGCAGCTGCACCAGAGGCAGCGGTGAGAGGCACTCCTTGGGCATCAGCTGCAGCTCAGGAATTCCCTGGAGTTTTGGGAGGTGGTGGGACAGTAGGTGAGGGTTTATTCATGTGTCCTTATGGCAGGAGTCGTGGCAGGACCAGGAGCTTGTCTCAGCAGCACCCACTGCAGCGGGAGCTGCCAGGCCCTGAGCGCGTCCCCAGCCCCGAGGGAAGGGTCATCCCTTCAGCACCGCCGTGGCCAGGGCTGCCAGAGCCCAGAGGTGAGCAGGGCAGTGCTGGGAGGGCAGGCAGGGCCTTGGGTGGGCAGCCATCCCTGCACAGCCTCTCACACGTGGGGCTGTGCACTGATCCTGGGGAGGTGGAGACCTGACCCTGCTGCTCCCCGCTGGCAGCTGCCGGCACCGTCCCTCTCCTCCAGTGGGAAGAAGCACTGGACTGGCTGGCAGAGCAGATCTGAGCTGCCACAGACACACCACAGATGAGGCCAGCATCAGGGATCTGGCACAGACTGGGGGGACAACTACAGCCCTCGGGGACACGGGACCTTGGACTGCAAAGACTGCACAAACCATGGCACAGACGGTTGGATGGATGGATGGACAGACAGACAGACAGACAGAGCTCTCCAGCCTGCATGGCCCTCACAGTTTATTTCTGTCTAGCTAGGGCTGTGCTGCTGGTGGCTCCAGGGATCCCATCAGGTGCTCTCCTCCCCGGGCTGGGGGCAGTCCAGCCAGTACTGGGCGATGGAGCGGGGGTAGCGCGGCCGCACCAGGTCCACGCGCTTGGTGCGCAGGTTGACGCGGTAGTACTTGTCTGGGGAAGGGGACACGGCAGTCAGGACTGTCCCCAGCTCTGGGGAGCTGCCAGCCCTCACTGCCAGCACCTTCCCACTGCACCCCAGAGCCATTGCAGAGAGACAGAGAAGCCCTCCCCATGCCCCGGCAACCCTGGTTCCGCATCGTTCCCGGATCCTGCCAGACCAGACTCACCTCCCACAAAGAAGTAAACACTCTGGAGCATCTCACACGTGGAGCCCGACAGCCCATCGCTTTCAACACCTGCTGAGTCGGGGTCATTTTGCAGCCAGCTCCAGAATCCCAAATTCAGTGACCGGTGGTGGTTGTACCTCTTGCGCTGGCGGCGAGACTTCCTCCTGCGTGGCTGGTGGGAGGCCACGTAGATCCTGCCAGCCATGGCAGCGTCCAGGCGGCTGGGCACGCCCCGCCAGTCCCGGCTGATGTACCACGGGCCGTTTGCCCCAGCTGCAAAAGGAGCAGAGGGTGAGTGAGAGGGGTGAGCTGAGCCCACGCCCAGCACCTGCTCTGAGACCCACAGGAATGCTCCAAAAGATCCCAGCCTGGATGGGATGTGTGACAGTGACACAGGCCAGGTTGAGCCAGGAGTGGCCCCCCACCCCTTGGCTGGGATCTGCTGAGTCCCCTTCTTGTCCTCTCTATCTCTCATTCCCCCAGCCCAGGCTGGGATTTTCCTGAGGCATCTCCAGCTCCAGTGACAATAAACAGTCCCCAGCAGTGACACCGTGGTGTGAGGCAGCTGGTGATGGGTTTGGTAATGGGGGGCATAAGGGTTGTGAGGGTGGGACTGGGGATGCTGTGGGAGGTGCAGCTGTGGCCTGGGGGGGTTCCTGTGCATGGCCTGGGCAGGATGTGATGGCTCATCCTGCCCACTCCTGCTTCCAGGCATCACTCCCTCCTCCCTGGCTGTCTGCATGCCTTGTGCCCTGTCAGTGCCCGTTGTTGGGACCCGCCAGCCCTTCCCCCCGGGGCTGGCCCAGCCCTTACGCATCCTGCTGCCAAAGAGGATCTGGAAAACATCCTCCCAGCTGTCCCTGTTCATGAAGGCGTAGTGCTTGAACACCGTGGAGGGGGAGGACTTCTCGCAGTCGGCCTGCGTGGGCTGCTGGGCAAAGTCGTAGGACCAGTAGTACTTGTCTAGGAGAGGATGAGCAGGGTGTTAGGGGGGGTAAGCAATGGAGGGGTGCCCAGGGGTGCCAGGCTCTGCCAGGAGCAGGGGGCTGCCCCCCTTACCCTTGAAGAAGTAGACTCTCTCGTTGCCATGGTAGCTGTGGGCAGGGAGGGCGAACGCTGCATCCACGTTGTCGGGGATGCCCTCAAAGCCCTCAGAGATGTCCCGGGGGTACCCAGGGTCCAGGGCTCCATCATCAAAGCGCCAGTACTGGCTGCCCTGGGGGGTGGGGGACAGAGAGGGGTCACAGGTGCAACATCCCCCAGCCACAGGTCTGCCAGGAGGAGTGAGGGGATGATGGGGAGCCCACGTGGTTGCTTGGGGTCCCAGAACAACCACAAGGATTTGGGGTGTCTGGCAACCACTCTGTGTGTGGGTGTATGGGAGGTGCCAGAAGGAGATACGGGGTGGGTTGGGGGGTTGTGCTGGCCACCCTGGGAGTACCCCCAGCCCTGCAGCCCACCTTGAAGAGGTAAGTCTTGCCCTGGCAGTTGATGCGTGTGAAGGCTGCATCGATGGGGCCCTCGATGCCCCAGACGTCACTGATGAGCTTGGGGTAGCCAGGCCTCACGCTGGTCTTGTCCAGCTCATAGAAGTACTTCCCTGGGGAGAGAGGAGAGGTAGGGGCAGCAGGAGGGACTGCAGGCACCAGCAGAGGGTGACAGCACGGCAGCATGTCCCACATGTCTGGAGAAGGTCCCCAGAGTACCTCGGAAAGCATAAAGGGAACCGTTCTTCAGGTCAGTGAAGGCATCAAAAGGTTTCCCACTGCACAGCTCCTCAGGCTCCTCAGACACATCTGGGGTGGTGCTGGGCACCGCTGGCAGTGTCTCCTCGGGGTTTGGCTTGCTCTCTGGCGTGGTCTCCACCAGCACTGGGGCTGTGGGTGGCTCTGTGGGGTCTGCCACGGGCACCTCGTCGGTGACAAAGTCGACAGTGAGGTTGTAGTCCAGGTAGTCGTCCTCTGGCAAGGCAAAGACGTCTCCCCGGGTCACTGCAGGAGGGAGCAGGTTGGTTCTCCCTGGGTTTAGGAGCAGGAGATGCTCCCTCCCAAGCAATAGAGATTTATAGAATCATGGAGTCATTAAGGCTGGAAAAGCCCTCTAACATCATCAAGTCCAATTTAACCCAGCACTGCCAACCACGTCCCAGAGTGCCACAAGTGCACATTTTTTGGAACACTTCCATGGATGGTGATTCCACCTGGGCAGCCTACTCCAATACCTGAACACTCTTTCAGAGAAGACATTTTTCCTACTATCTATCCAAATCTATCTATATCAATCTATCCAATTAGCACAGATCCCATACTCCAAATGGAAATGAGCCAGCTCCCAAAACCCCGCTGTGCTGCAGCAAATCCTGGTGCTGCCTTCACCCCTCAGCCACAGGTGGGTGCAGAGCTGACCCCACACAGACCCCAGGCTGTGGAGCACCCATTCCCCCAGTGCCCTGGCCAGGAGGGTGACCTTGGGGACAGTACCTTTGGCTTTGCAGACAGTGGAGTAGTCACTGCAGCAGCTCTGGTAGTACACACAGAGGGTGTCACACTGGCACTTGTGCCCTGCATCGAAGCCTTCTTCACAGCGGCCCTCGCAGGAGTCTGCAAAAGCCACCCCACAGCTCAGGAGGAGTGATGTGGAGTGGGGCAGCGAGGCCCATGCCTCCCCTCTCAGCCCAGCCCCACGGGGGCAAACAAACTTGGGGGTGTCCTGATTGGGGGCACCCCACCCCTTCACGGTCAACTCCATCACCAGGGGCTGCAGCAGCTCCTTGCCCTGCTCCCACTCAGGTCCTGCTGGGATGGGAACCATGGATTGGGCTGTGCCATACTCCCAGTTCTGTGCAGGCAGCCCAGCTGTGCATGGGCAGGGATTTGCCCAGGCACCACTGACACCCATGTGCTGCCCACTGGCTTTCTCCCCATCCTGCAGGGTACAGCCAACATGGCCATGGCCACCATCCTCTCCCTCCCCACCCTGCCCAGGCTGCCCAGCCCCTCCACCAGCCCAGGAACGGCTCTTTCTCCATCCCCAAAGCACCTGGCAAGGTGTTGGCTGGCTAAAGCTCACCTTCTGCAGCACGGGTGGTGGCCAGCAGGGCCAGCACGAGGGCAGGGAAGAGCAGCCTCATCCTGGGTGTCCCTCCTGCGACTGTGTGGGCTGGAGCACAGCAGAGCCCCAGCGTCCAGTGTTTGCTCAGCCTGCCCCGGAGGGGAAAGCAAACAGCCCAAGGTCAGAACAGGGGAAAGGGGCAGAGAAGATCTCCCACCCAGCTCCCCCCACAGTCCACACTGAACTGGGGATGTCTGCAGGGGGACAGGGCTGCCATGAGCATAAGCAGCTCCTCCCCAGCCCCGGTGCAGGGTGGGCACTGTTCAGAGAGTGGGGAGGGACAGCAGAAAGACAGAGTCAGGAACCAGTTTTGAGGTCCTGCCACACTCATTTCATAACGGTATAAAAGCAACCAGCTGTTTCCCAGCCTGGCCCTGGCAAAGCCAAAAACCCAAATGAGACTGGATGGGGGAGCAATGCTGGGAAGACAAAGGGAAAAGCCCCGGGCTTATGCATGCCCAAACTATCACCATTTTCTTGGTATTTCAGCTTTCTCAGTGTCAAGACTGAGAACAGAGCCAGGAGCCCCAAGGCAGGGTGGCTTGGGATGGGGCAGGTGCCACTTCTGTGTGCGGGAACCAGAGGCCAGAGGTGAGTGGCCGGGGCCAGGAGCCCTCAGCACTTTCACTCAGAAGGCAAACAAAGGCCTGTGTATTTTGCTCCCGTCATTCTCTTTCCAACCAATCTTTCAGTTACTAATTAATGTCGACTCAGCTCTTTTGGCAGCTCCTGATAACTCTGGGATGTTTATTTAATCAGGGCAAGGAGCAAATGCACACGAGTCTGCAGCAATCCTGCCTCTTCTGCCTCTGCTGGGACAGGAGCTCCAAGGGATCTGTCCCAGCCCTTGGGCAGGAGTGGAGCAGCTTTGGGCTTTAAGTGATGCAAGATTTGGGGGGAGAGAAACCCAAGCAGTGCCCACTTCTCCAGAGGTCTTTCCTCTGCCAGCTCAGACAGAGGCAGTTCCTGGCATCATCTGCTTCAGGCATCTTGCTGGAAAGAGTTTTATTTGGTTTTGAGACAGGCATTTCCACCTGGAAGCCCTGGGGAGCTGAGGGCAGCTACCAGCTTCTGGCTTTTGGGCAGAACTTCTGCAGCCCTCACCGCACTCCTTGTCCCCTGGCCTCAGCTATGGCAGGGCTGGCATTGTCCCCAGGGGCTGCACTAGGGCTTCATCCCATCCCTGTTGGATGCACTAGGGCTTCATCCCAGCCCTGGGGGACAGCAGCCCTGCGAGGGTTGAGGCTTACAGGAGGCTCTGGGGGAGAAGGGCTGAGCATTGTCTGAGCTGCTCTGGCTGATCAGCTAAGACAAAGCTCCCTCTTGCTGCTCCAGGCTCCCAACCACCGGCCACAGACCCATGAAGGCTCAGCGAGCCCTTCCCTGCCAGGAGCAGCTCCCAGGAGAGGGGTTGGTTGGATAAAGGGGCCCCGGGGAGCTCCTGCAGCCAAGGGCTGAGCAGAGCCAGTGAGGAGAACTCAAGAAACGGGGCTGAAACCCCAGGGCAAGGCTGGGAACAGCTGCAGTTCCAGAGCCCAGGCTGCTGGGTCTGAAACCTCTCCCAAAAAAAAGCGAAGCAAAGCAAAACTAAAAGCAAAACAAAGCTCAGCTCTCTGGGCTAGTCAGGACAAGCCGAAGGGAATGGTTTGAATTCTGCTGCCCCCGGGCAGCAAACCCTCTGCTGCTCTACACTGTAACAGCCCTTATGGTTACCCCTGGTTAGTAATAATTTATCGGGAAATTCCTTACTGGTTCTGTGCCGAGCTTCTCCCGCAGTTTTGCGCTGCTCGGGCGCCTCGTTCGCCGTCCTTCCTTGTGGGATGATATCCCTTCCCTCTGTCTGTCTCTTCGTAGTGGATTCAGAGAGGATTAAGAGCGACTCTGTCACATCCAAACATCAACTCGAATTTAAGTCTCAGGCTGACCTGGCAACAACCTGGTTTTGGAGTCAAGGACTTAAGCTGCTCCTCCCAGCACATCCGAGAAATGTCCAAAGCATTTAGGCATTTCTGCCCTGAGCACGTCTGGCCTGGAAAAAAGAAAACAAAGAGGCCCAGGCTGCCTCTGCTCTTTCTTTTATCATGCAAATCCCGAGCCCACCCAGAAGAGCTGTTCTGAATTTCCACCGAGCAATGGGTATTTGCTTCCTGCTGATACCAAACTGGTTCAAAACGCCGTGCCAGGGTGGTCACCACGGTGCCTGGTGCCCTTTACCTGCACCCTGTGCCCCCTCGCTGGTCACACAGGGTCCTGAAGAGGTGTCCTGCAAAATCAGCACGGGGGTCCCTGCCTGCCATGGGGGGGAACACCGCAGCAGCAGCCTGGGGACAATGGGGGATGTGGGCCATGGGGACAATAGGAAAGCCCCAGCTCAGGCTGGGCAGGGAGGGCTGTGGAATAGAATGGTTTGGGTTGAAGATGAAAAACTGTGTAGTTCCAAATCCTAACACGTTCCACTATCCCAGATTGCTCCAAGCCTCGTTAACCTGGCCTTGGACACTTTCAGGGCTGGGACATCCACAGCTTCCCTGACCAAGCACTTCACAAGTAAAAATTCTCTCCTGGAATCTAATCTAAATCTCTCATATTTTATTTTAAAACCGCCTCCCCTTGTCCTATCGATATCTATTCTATTGAGCCCTATTTAAACACGGAAAGGCCACAATCACAGAAACATAAAATTTAGGATGGAAAAGCCCTCTAAGACCGACTCCAGCCGTTACCCCGGCACCGCCAAGCCCACCACTGAGCCACATCCCCAAGTGCCACATCCACGATTCTGTTAAATCCTTCCGGGGCTGGTGGCAGGAGGGCTCTGGGGGGATCAGCAGCGGGAGGGGGCTGCAGCCCCCGGCACCGAGCCCCTCCTCGGAGAGGCGGCGCCTGCGCCCGGTGACATCAGCCCCGTGGACCGGGATGCTGAGCCCGGCTCGGGGAAGGCGGATCCCGCTCCGCTTCCAGCTCCGCATCCCGGCCGGGCAGCGGGGGGAGCGGGACAGCGCATCCCCCCTCCCGTCCCTCCCGAGTCCCCCGGCCGCCCTCCCGCGTCCCCGCAGGAGCGGGGGGTCCCCGCGGGCGCGGGGCCGGGGATGCCGCGGTAGCGGCCGCCGATGCTGGCCCTGCTGCTGTCGCTGCACACCCTGGGCCGGTCCCTGGCCATGGCGAGCGCGGAGCGGCTGGCGGTGCCCAACTGTGTGAGCCGGGCGGGCGGGGGCAGCGCCCGGGAGCACGGCGGGGTCTCCCCCGGGGTGGGCACCGAGGTGCGGGAGGCGCTGGAGCGGGTCCTGCCCGTGCTCCGCCGGGCCATCGGCCACGCCACGCAGGCGGCCACGGCCGAGGGGCTGCGGGCGGCTCTGTCCGAGGTGTTCCGGCTGGTGGAGGAGGCCTGGGGGATGCCCGCCGTGGGGAGGGACGTGGCCAAGGTGCTGTGCGATGTGATCCGCCTCGAGGGGGGCCTGGACCTGCTGCTCAACCTGCTCTACACCTCCGAGCTGGAGACCAAGTGCCAGGCAGGAAAACTCCTGGAGCAGATCCTGGTGGCAGAGAACAGGTGAGTCTGCAAAGAGCCCCTCAGCCTCACCCTGCCGGCCCCCAGAACCGGGTGGGTTCAAAGGGACCTCAAAAACCTCATCTCAAGCCCCTGCCGTGGGCAGGAACACCCTCCACAGACAAGGTAGCTTCAAATCAATCCAACCTGGCCTTGACCTACCTTCACCCATCCCCACCCCCCAAATTTCCCTGCTGTGGGTGCTCTCCAGTGCACAAAGCCCCTCGGATCCACCTTGTGCACAGGGTGCCTGATTCTTGTCCAGGCCATGACCAAGGGCTGCTCTGTCAGCCCCAGAACCCTGGGGTGCTGCTGGGGACTGGGGTGTCCTCCTGAGCCCCCTCAGCCAGGCTGAGCTGAGTCAGTTTGGCTGGCTCAGAGCATGACCCAAAGGACAAGATGTGACTCTCCTTTAGCCATAACTGCAGCACGAGGAGGACAAAGCCACTTCCCAGAGCCTCCCTGCTGCTGACCAGGGCTGGGATGAAGCCATAAGGAGGGGTCAGCAGCCCTCAGCCCCATGTTCAGGTGCGTGTGCTGCTGCCCAGGACAGGTGAGAGGTGCTGGGATGTCTCTGTCAGAGCACGGGCATGGTGTGTGTGTGTGTGTGTGTACAAAGGTGCATGTGCACACCTGGCCCATCCCAATCACAGCACCCACACACAGCTCACCCTTCCAACACCCCAAATGCACCCCAAATGCACCCAAAGGATGTGGAGGGAGCCTGGCCAAAGTGTTGCTCCAGCTTCCTGGGGGATGTCTCTTGCTGGAAGGCTGTGGACTCACAGCCTGGGCCTCGCTTCATGCACTGGCAGGCAAAAATAAGCAGCAGCTAAATCAGGAAAGCCCATTAGGGTGGAATTTAATCCCGGGAAGCATCACTGGCATGGTCTGCATTCAGCATTCAGCTCCTTAGCAAGAGAAAGCATTTGCTGGAGTTGTTGTTTCTGCTCCAGGAGCAGTTCATGGTCTTGGAGCAGCCATGGCATTCCAGCCCCTCGCTTCCCACAGCTCCTGAGCCATGGCAGGGAGGTGTGGGGCTCCCCTTTGGGTCCAGCCTCTCACTTGCAGACCTCTCCCAGTCTGTGCCCAGCAGCAGAGGTGTTTAGCTGGGAGCTGGACAGGTCCTGGCTCCATCTGCAGCTGCAGGGAGTCAGGGACCAGTGTTTGTCATCCAGCTCCATGGCTGAGTCCGGGCTCACAGCCAGACCCAGGCTGAGGGCTTCTTTTTTTTTTTCCCAGGGCTCTCCACAACATTTCCTGTCAAACCCACCCCAAGGTCAGTGAGAGCCCTGTGGGTCACAGGCTTCCCAGAAATGCTCTTCCTGCCTGCCAGCACAGAGGCTGGCATGCCATCACCCCACCGTGGCTGGGGAATGAGTGTGGCACTGCCCCCCTGAGCAGCAGGGCATGGGGCACCAGTGCCAGTGCTGCCTCACTGGCAGAGCAGCTCCAGCACAGTGGCACCACACTGCCACTGCTGAGGGCAGGAATGGAGCTGCCACTGGCCCCAGGAAACTCATGGGAGCACAGCCAAGAGCTCATCTCAGAGGGTGGTGAGGCCCTAGCATAGGGTGCCCAGAGAAGCTGTGGCTGCCCTGGATCCCTGGAAGTGTCCAAGGCCAGGTTAGTCAGGGCTTGGAGCAGCCTGGTCTGGTGGAAGGTGTCCCTGCCTGTGGCAGAGGCTTGGACCTGGATGAGTTTTCAGATCTTTTCCAACCCAAATCATTCTATGACCCTGATTTCTCCCTTCCTCACTGCATTTTCAAGGCACAGCCCCATTCAGGTGTCATTTTAAGCACAGGCATTCCAAGACCAGTCATGGCCAAGCAGCAGCTGATGGCCCTTGGCCCCTGGCTCTTGCTGTTCTCTTCCAGAAGAGTGCAGGGGGAGGAAATAAAGAGCTTCCCTGCTGCTGCCATCCCAGGACAGACAGACCCCTGTGTCCCACTTGTGGACAGGGCTGCTTGGCTGCTCATGCAGGTGTGAAAGCCCTGTCCTGACAGCAGTGCTTAGGGGACAAAAAAGTTTCACTGCCAAACACAAAACAGCTCCACACCACAGCAATGCTGGCCCAGCAGATCCATTTCCAGCCTGGCATTAACCCACCCTGCCTGTTAATTGCTGTGAAGATCCTACCCTGAGCATGAGAGCATCCAGTGAGGGGGTCCTGGGCTGTGCACCCCATCACAAATTCTTCCATCAGACCCACAGAGGATCCTCCAACACCAGCCTGTTGCACCTTGCTGCATTGCATATCTGGCAATGGGATAAATGTCTGTCCTGGGATAAATGTCACCATGGGCCACACCAGCCAATGCTGTCACCCCTTGCATGTCCACCTGCCCCTCCTCCCCATCTCCTCCCCACAGGGACCGCATCGCTCGGATCGGTCTGGGCGTAATCCTGAACTTAGCCAAGGAGAGGGACATCCCCCAGCTGGCCCAGAGCCTCTCTGGGATCCTGGAGCACATGTTCAAGCACACGGAGGAGACCTGCTTCCAGCTCATCTCCGACGGAGGCCTGGACACCATCCTGTACTGGTGCCGCTGGACGGACCCTGCCGTGCTGCGCCACTGCGCCATGGCCTTGGCCAACTGTGCCATGTACGGGGGCCAGGCCAACCAGCGCCTGATGATCGAGAAGAAGGCAGCAGAGTGGCTCTTCCCCCTGGCCTTCTCCAAAGATGACGAGCTGATCCGGCTGCACGCCTGCCTGGCCATCACGGTGCTGGCCACCAACAAGGAGATCGAGAAGGAGGTGGAGCGCTCGGGGACGCTGGCGCTGGTGGAGCCCTTCATCGCCTCGCTGGACCCCGAGCAGTTTGCCTGTCAGATGTTGGGCAGCAGTGACAACATCCAGGGGAGGACAGCACAGGACCTGCAGCGCCTGGTGCCCCTGCTGGACAGCTCCAGGCTGGAGGCTCAGTGCATCGCCGCCTTCTACCTGTGCACCGAGGCTGCCATCAAAGCCAGGCAGAAGAAAACACAGGTAAAGGGTAGGTTGGCCTGGAGGAAGGTGATGACCAAGGGAAGGGGTGGCACAGCTGCATCTTGGTGTCTTTTGCCCACCAAACACCTTGGTATTCATCTGGCCCAGCACATCTTGTTGGGAAGCGTGGCAGTCATATTTTCTGGAAAAACCCCTTTGCCCAGGATTCTTCTCCTGGGAAGGTGAGAAGCCTCAGAGGAAAAGGAAAACAGTATTATCTCATTTGCTTCTCCTGTGTTTTGCTGCTTTGGAATGTGGCTGGAGATTGTTTACCCACAGGTGATTGTTTCATTGGTTTCATGTGAGTTGTTTTCACTCTTTGGCCAATTATGGTCAAGCTGAGTAAGGGCTTTGGAGAGAGCCACAAATCTTCATTAGTATCTTTTAGCCTCCTGTAAGTATCCTTTCTGTATTCTTTAGTATAGTTTAGTATAGTTTTAGTTTAGCATTCTTTAATATAAAACAGTATCATAAAATAATAAATTAGCCTTCTGAGAACATGGAGTCAGATTTATCATTCCTTCCTTTGTCTGGAACAATAGGGAGGAGGATGAGGGGAGGCAAAGTGCCGTCTCCTCCCTTTGTGTCCCCAGATTTTCAGTGAGATCGGGGCTACTCAGAGCCTGAAGAGGATTGTGTGCTACTCCACCAGCAGCACCACCTCCTCCCTGGCCAAAAAGGTGCTGCGCCTGATAGGGGAGGAGGTTCCTCGGCGCATCCTGCCCACAGTTCCCAGCTGGAAGTCCTGTGAGGTGCAGACGTGGCTGCAGCAGATCGGATTCAACAAATACTGCCAGAGATTCCTGGTAGGGCTCTGGGCTGGGGGAGGGACACGTGGGTGGACATTTCTGCCCCATCTCGCAGCAGAGGTGCAAGCGTCTCACCCAGCTTTTCCTGGGACCTTTCCAGCCTGGATTTCTCTTGGCAGGATCACCAGGTGGATGGGGACATTCTCCTGAGGCTGACAGAGGAGGAGCTGCAGAAGGATTTGGGGATGGACTCCAGCATCACTCGGAAAAGGTAGGACCACCCCCAGGGCACACTGGACTCCCTCAGGGCCATCACCACAGTGGCAGAGCCAGGGACCAGGTCTCTGCCTTTCCCTTCTTGCAAAAACAGGAACAGAGATCCTCCAAATGGAAAACCTGGACTGCCGGGGCTTTTCCACTGCACTTTTTGCAGTCCCAGAGAGATTTCTGTAATGGGACCACTGCATGGCAGAGGTGTGGGTGGGGGAAAGACCACCTATGGCACAGGGCAGGTGGGATCCTGCAAGTTACCCAGAAAAATGGGACCTGACCCTTAGCTGAGCTGCTCACACCTCGTTGTCCTGAGGACCAGCACTCCCATGCAGCTGTTCCTCTGTTTCCTGTTCCTGGAGCTCATCCTTCACCCCAGTGTGGAGCTGCACTCCCTCCTGAGCAGGTAAAATGTTGGAATCTGAAGTGCAGGGAACTCGCAGAACTTTGGGCCTGTAAGCCAAAGCTTAGAATTAAACACAGGATTTCATTTGAGACCTTGGAAAAAGCTTCCAAACTTAGGTGCCAGAACTGAGAATGTGGATTTATAGTTTAAAGTAGAGACATGATAAATTAAGAAGAGGAAAGTTTAGAGTTCCAGAGTTTAAGATATAGAAAAAATAAAAATAGTTACAAAGGTAAACAAGAAGTTTAGAATGCAGTACTGTAGGTTTGTGTTATAACATAATTGGTTAAAAAACTTACATTGTAGCATGAGTCCATAAGACAAAATAGGAGGATTGAGTTAAGGATTAAGTAAAAAGCATAAATATCCTTGTTAGCAGTGTTTTATTGGTCAATAAATACTTAAAAAGTCTTGTAACTACAAGTGCTGCAACCTTCTGAACCGTGCGGTAAAGATGTGAGCTGAACCCACCCTTCCTGCCTGTGCAGAAGATAAGAAAAATAAACCACATCCCCTAAAACAACTCAGAGGTCCCCTCTCTACCTCATTCAAAACTCCTTCAAAAATCCCACAGTGGCACCCCCGTGTCTCTAAGTGCTGCTCCACCTGTCCCCCCACCAGGTTTTTCCGGGAGCTGACGGAGCTCAAGACCTTCGCCAACTACTCCACCTGTGACCGCAGCAACCTGGCCGACTGGCTGGGGGGCATCGAGCCCAAATTCCGGCAGTACACCTACAACCTGCTCACCTGCGGCATCGACCGCAACTTCCTGCACCGCGTGACGGAGCAGCAGCTGCAGGAGGATTGCCACATCCACACCGGCTTCCACCGCGTCCGCATCCTCACCGCCGCCAGGGGTGCGGGAACGGGCTGGAGGGGTGCTTGGGATCAGCTGCTGTTGGAATAACGTTGAGTTGTGATTTCAGGATTTACTTCAGAAGCTTGGTTCTTCTTGTGATAGCTCACTGCTAGATGTGTCAGCCACTTCTTTGTCTCTTTCTCTTGCTCCTTGCTGAGTGCTGTCTGTCAGGCTTGGCATTCTAGGAGGGCATGGAGTGATTGGGCAGATTCAAAAGATGCCTCTTACCCCTGGGGGGACATTGGGCCATTCAGCTGTCTTTTTGTCCCTTGAGATCTCCTTTCCCATACTTGGTTAGTGGTCTTGATGCTCTTTCTCTCCTCTTCTGGGTAAAAGAGTGAGCAAACCATGCAGTCAGGAGTTCTTTTGGAGCTGTAGCTGGATTCAGAGGCTTGTGGGCCAGAATGAAGCTCTGGATCAAAACTCTATCAGAACTGACTTTTCTTTCATCACTGCCTTAAAGCTTCTCTGCCAGAGGTAAACTCAAGGAGCAGACTCTGTTATGGGGGAAGCTCCATCCTGCAGCCACCGGAGCTCCTGCACACCTGGACCTGCCTCCATGTGCCTAGCTGCAGCATCCAGCCAGCCAAAAGTGTCTGTGGGGTGAAACACCACACACCCAGCCAGCCAAAAGTGTCTGTGGGGTGAAACACCACACACCCAGCCAGCCAAAAGTGTCTGTGGGGTGAAACACCACACACCCAGCCAGCCAAAAGTGTCTGTGGGGTGAAACACCACACACCCAGCCAGCCAAAAGTGTCTGTGGGGTGAAACACCACACACCCAGCCAGCCAAAAGTGTCTTGGGGTGAAAACACCACACACCCAGCCAGCCAAAAGTGTCTGTGGGGTGAAACACCACACACCCAGAGAGCCAAAAGTGTCTTGGGGTGAAAACACCACACACCCAGCCAGCCAAAAGTGTCTGTGGGGTGAAAACACCACAGTTGCTGGTTTTGGTCAAGCACCAAGGGCTAGACAAGCTCAGGCACGTCCTGTCCAGCTATATTGGTAATTATTCCAATCGAGTATTACCAATGTAGCTGGATGGGATGCGCCTGAGCTTGTCTGGCCCTGCTGCTTGACCAAACGGGGGCAACTGTGGTGTTTCAACCCAGAGACACTTTTGGCTGGCTGGGGGCTGCAGCTGGGCACGTGGGGACGAGTCCAGGCATGCAGGAACTCTGGTGGTGGTGGGATGGATCTTCCCCCATAACAGGGTCTGCTCCTTGGGTTTGCCTCTGGCAGAGAAGCTTCAGGTGATGGGGAAGGAAAGGAGTAGGTTCTGATGGAGGGTTTGGATCCAGAGCTTTGTTCTGGCCCATAGGCCTCTGAACCCAGCCCCAGCTCCAAGAGAACTCACAAACATGTGGTTGCTGTTCCTTTTAACCCTGGGGAGAGGGGGATCTCAGGGGTAGGAATCCCACCAGCCCGGTACACAGAAGGGGATCTTAAGGGACAAAGGACACCTGGATGGCCCAATGCTCCCCCAGGGGTAGAGGGCACCCTTTGAATCTGCCAATCACTCAACGCCCTTCTGGAATTCTAGGATTGACAGACAGTGCTGGGAGGGGAAAGGAGAGGTGACTGACACAGCTGGGAGGGAATCATCAGGAGAGGGACTGGGTTTCTGAAGTAAACCCCGAAATCACAAGGCAAGGAGCTTCTGGGTGGTTTGTAACTTGTGGTGGCTGTTTTGTGCTGTCTAGAGACGCTGCACTCGCCCATCACCCTGCAAACCGCATCCAACGGGACCGACGTGTTCATCAGCTACCGCAGGAGCACCGGCTCGCAGCTGGCCAGGTGAGCCCTGCAGGGAATGAAGGTGGGTGGTCAGCTGTGGGAAAGGTGTGGAATGGGGAGGAGGGAGAGGCTGCCAAAAGCTGCAGAGGAAATGGGGACAGCACATGTGAGGAGCTGCACAGTGGACAGGCCAGTTCCCCGTCCTGTCGCCGCCACTTTGTGGCCACAGCTCTCTTCACAGAGAGCAGCAGGCACAACCTTCCCAGGATTTCTCCTGGGGAAAGTCTGTGAGAAAGCTCAGACAAAGAAGAAAACAATTCTTATCTCTACTTGCTGCTCCTGTTGTTTAGCACATGTGGAATGTGTAATGGAGATTGTTTACCAAGAGGGATTTGTTAATTAGACTCTGGTGATGATTGTTTTGATTGATTGATTGCCCAATTAGGCCAAAGCTGTGTCGTGACTGTAAGCAGTCATGGGTTTTTCTTTAGTATTTTATAGTATTAGTGTAGTATGCAGTATAATATAGTATAACTCAATAAAACAATTGTTCAGCCTTCTGGAATCACTGGAGTCCACACACATTATTCCCTGGCTGTGGGGGGTCACCTTGCTACAATACCACTTTGGCACTGAGTGACCCTTTCCCCACGCTCCTAGGGCTGCAGGGGATCACAGCATGGAATCGATGTCAGCTCCTCGTGTTCTCTGCACGTGCCCAGACAGCTGGGCTGGAGCTGGCATCTCATTCCCTGCTCCTCTGTCTCCCCGTGTCTCAGCCAACGTGGTGAGACAGCAAATAAACCTCTCCTTGTGGTGCTGTCCCCTCTTGCCACCAGCCTGCTGAAGGTCCACCTGCAGCTCCACGGCTTCAGCGTGTTCATCGACGTGGAGAAGCTGGAGGCAGGGAAGTTTGAAGACAAACTGATCCAGAGTGTCCTGAGTGCCCGGAATTTTGTGCTGGTCCTCTCACCAAACGCACTGGATAAATGCATGGAGGACCCCGAGTGCAAGGACTGGGTACACAAGGTAAGAGATGCCACCAGGTGGGACCTCTGGTGGGAGGGAGTGGGTGAGGGGCTGATACAGGCCAAGAGCACCTGCATGTTCTGTTCCTGCAGGAGATTGTGACAGCCCTGAACTCTGGGAAGAACATTGTGCCTGTTACAGACCATTTCGAGTGGCCAGACCCAGAAACACTTCCCAAGGACATGAGGGCTGTCCTGAAATTCAATGGTATCATGTAAGTAAAAGCCACCTGTGCCATGGGGTTCTTTGGCAGCTGGGGAGAACAGCTTGCATACAGAGCAGCAAAGAGCCCAAGGACACTGGGACAAACAGATGAGGGTGGCAGAACAGGTCAAAGGGACACTGAGTCACTCCAGGTGCTCCAGAGCTTGCAGGGAGCAAAGGTTCCCACCACATCCCTGCTGCTGGTGCTGTGCTGGGGCTCCTCTAGGTGACAGAGGGATCACTGCTGGGAGGACACACATCCTTAGTGATGCTGGCAGGTTTTACAGCTCACCTGGGTTTCTTTACCCCCCTGCTTTCCCTTTGTGCAACCTGGCAGGACATCCTGCAGCACCCGTGGGGAAAAGGAGAGGTGGGGTGGAGGAAAGGGGTCTCTGGCTGGCTCAAATGAACTGAGCTACCTTGTGGCACCCCACACGCAGCAGCAGAAGTAAACATCACACTTTTTCCCCTCGATACAGGTGGTCCCACGAGTACCAGGAGGCCACGATTGACAAAATCATCCGCTTTCTGCAGGGCCGCTCCTCGCGCGACTCCTCGGCCGGCTCCGAGAACGGGCTGGACTGCCTGCACTCCCTGGGCCAGAGCTAGAACCACCACAGCAGCCTCACAGACTCACTGGTGACCCCTTTTTTTTTTTGTGGGGGTCCAAATTTATCCCTCCTGAATTTTTTTTCCTATCTTTGAGAGAAAACCTGTGGCTCTTGCTCCCTCCTCTCCCTCCCAATACAAGCCCCTGGCCCCAGCACTCACTCCCCCAGCGCCTGGGGAGCCAAGGCAGGCTGGACTCTGGGATGGATTATGGGTCTTCCACGTCCTCCTGTGGGGTGTGAGGGAGACTGGCACCATCCAGGCCCCCACAGGCAGCTGCAGCTTCCCCCAGAAACACGTCCAAAGAAGGAGAATTTTTGGAGGACTGAAAATTGGAGAAGTGTTGAGAATCCATTGTAAGAGGACAAAGGAGAGAAGAGCAATTGAGAGGAAGGTGAGGCTCTGCTGTGTGCCCCAGGAGTATCCCTGTGGTCAGAAACTGAGAGCAGGAAAGGGCAAATAAAAATTAAGCCCTAACAAAATTTTTGTGTTTGGGAAAGATAACCCACAGGGGCCTTCTGAAGTGCTTTATCTTTCCCAGCAATGTCCCTTTATCACAGGAGCTCCTTCCCTCCTCAAAAGACTTCCACCTCCCAGTGCTGCAAAACCACTCTGTGCTCTTACCTCTGGCAGTGGGAATTTGGGGTTAGACCACGTGAAGCTTCTGCAGGATCCCTACAAAAAGTGCTTTTAAAATACCCTCCTTCCCTCCATCTGAAGTCTCAGCTCCACCACTTTATCAAGTCTGTATTTCCAGGGCACTGGAGGCTGGATTGTGACCCTGGAAAACTTGAAATCCATGCAGGGAAGATGCTAATTGCTGTGCTTGTGGAGTTATTCTACACTGTGGCTGTATTTTATCCTGCTCCTGTGGTCTGTGCCTTCAGCAGGAGCTGGTGAATCTCTCTGCTGACCACCACAGCCCTGGCTGAGCTCCCCGGGGTTGTCCCTGCCCACTGCTGGATGCAATTCCAAGCAGCACTTGTTTCTTCCTATCAACCTCCTCTCAACACCTACCTGGGCTTTTTGCAGCTCCTCACCTTAAAATATCCAGAAAAAGTGGAGTTTTGCAAAGGGCTGGCAAAGGATGCTCCAGGACCATCAGTGCCTGCTGCCAACGCTGCAGGTGAGGAACCGTGGGCATCCTGACACAAATCCCTGCATTCCACACTCCAGGCTGCTGAATCACCTTGAAAAACAAACAGACTCCTCTTCCTATCCTTGCTCAAGAAGAACTCAACCTTTTCAGGAGGTAACAAGGAGTCTCAGCCAGTCCTCCTCCTGGCTCTCCCTGGAGCTCTGCTTTAACTGTCAGGAACACAAACACTTTCTTCTTTTGGCTTGGATCCATGAATATAACAGGGGAAAAAAAAAAAAGTTAATTCTGGTGCTTTATGGATAGTTCTTATCAGCTCACAGTTAATGGCATCTTTGCTCTCCAGTGAAAGGTTAATAGCCATATTTGCCCAGCGTTCATCAGAATTAGAATCCATCTAATCTCCAGAAAAAATAACAAGAAGGCAGCAGATGAGCCCAAAGGTGAATCTGCCTGAGTATAAAAGCCTCTTGTGAGCTGCTTCAGGGAAAAGCCTTCAGTAACTGAATGTCAGGGCCTCCATGGCCACTGAAGGAGTCCCACACAAACTCTCCTAAGGATTTTCCTCCCTGCAATAACCTGGTGAGATGATTGTGTCTTGTTTCCCAGGAGCTCTGTAGCAATCAGCCTCCTCACCCAGCACTCAGAGTGGAGATTTTCTTGTTCTCCACAGCTCAGGTGTCTCACCTGGCATGAGATCCCATCTCCTGCTCCAGCTGCCTGGACTGTGACTCCTCCTGTTTCCCCATCATTATCTTCACCTTAATGAACTTGCCCTGCTTCTGGCAAAGCATCCCATACCCAGCTGGAGCAGACTCAAGGAAATTAATTCCTCTGTCCCCACCTTCCCTCATTCCTCTGCTCTGCCACGTAAAAAGTGTTTGGAGTTATTCAATCAGGCATTATTAATAAATCTGGTTTTTACTCTAAATCCCCTCCTCTTTGTCTGGCTCACGTGCTTCTCTCCCTGCAGGCTTTTCACACTTGCTTTTCCTTGCCACCATGAAGCAGAACTGGCATTCCCAAGCACCATTCCTGCAGGAACCCCTCACTTCCACTCACCTTTGCATGGACTGATGCACTGCACCCCCAGGGACTCTGCCTGCTGTCACCAGCCATGGCTCCACTGTTGCAACTCTTGGAGGACAGCCTAGAATAATTCTGGTTTAATTTTTTTATTGAGGCATAATAGCTGCCATTGAATGTGTCCCCGTGCAGAGCCAGGTTTCACCTCCCTGCACAACACTGAGCAGCTGCTTGAACTGGCACCCAGGGGGTGGAGAGGGCTTCACTTCACCATCAGCTCAGCCACAAACATCTCCTGCAACATTCACAGCATGCCCTGTTCCTCCGGGAGGTCAATTCCAGGCTGAGCCCAGCAGTCAGACCTGTAACTCCAACCTTCCCTGGCAAAACTTCTAGGGGCAAGTGGCACAACACCAAGTTCTTAAAGCCTCCCTGTTTCTCTGCTCCCCAGTTCTGCTTTTACCACACACTCCCAATGGACTGGGACAAAGCTGGGTTAAAGCATTTCACATTTTCTGCACACTGAAGGACAGGTTTCAGATGAAGCTCTCTTGCAAGCTTTACTCTGGTGGTCAGGAAAAGCAAGATTTGGCTGCTTGCAAGTCCCAAACCTGCATTTTCCCTGACTTTTCACCTTCACACACTCATTCTCCGTGAGACAGATAAATTCCTGCTGCTCCTTCTTTACTGCAGTCTTCAATAAAGGACTGAGAGGTAAAATAATGGAGAGGAACCTCCAACGAGTCAAGGACAAACGATATCAACAGCTGCACAAGATATCCAGAGTTTTATGAACCATAAAAGAGCATGGAGGTTTTATTCATTCTGAAAATAACAGTAAAATCATTACTGCACGTACCTGAACAGGGTGTGCAGAGCAGTGCACACAGAACTGCTGGTTTATGGCACGTTGAAGAGGAAAAAAAGGATTGCAGCAACACAGGCAATGCTTTGGGAAGAACAATTTTAAGAATCATGGACATGGGGTTTGCTTGCTGGCAGGCAAAGATGCCAGGGCAAGCAGAAGCACTGAGGTCATTAACACAAGATTAGGCCACATACAACAAAAATTAATTCATCTTAAAGACACTGGTGCTGTCCCCAGCTTGCTGAGGAAGGCCTCTGGAAAAGCACAGCAGGCATTTCACATGCCTGGGGCACACCTGCCAAACTGGGGCTCAGATCTGCACTGTAAGGGGGGAACAATTCTGACAAGTTTCTCCTTGACTTCATAGCTTTTGGTAACTGTCAATTAAGGGACCTTCAGGAGTTGCTCCAAGGATCCTCATGGGTCCCTCCCAACCCAGGATTTATTCTACTGGCCCTGCAGTATTCTCAGATGATCTGTCACTTCTCAAAAACCACCTCTGAGATCCTGGGCTGAGCTGCAGACAGGCAGGACATACCACTGGCACTCCTACCAACACTTCAGGAATTAGATCCTCTTCTCAGGACACCTCTGACTTGCAAAACTAAAGCTGGTTGAGTCAGTAAGGACAGCAATAGCACTCCTGTGCTAAACTACCCTTCTCCATAAGAGTATTGTGGTCTGGCATGTCACATTTGTTGGGTTTTTACTGGCAATGTGATGATCTGGAGCACAGATCTTTCCCCCCAGCAGGACACTGTTGGGTGCCTCTGCTTCAGCTGTGCCTCACCCACACCAACAGCTCATCTCTGCACACTGGAGTACCCTGAGGGGAAAATGCTCAGCAATTACAGCAGAACTCAGTCCTCTCTCCTCACTAAAAGCATGGCAGAGCCTTCTGGCCACACCAAACCACGAAGCAGCCTTGCAAAAGGCCCACAACAGCTTGACTGGCTCTTGGGTCTCTTGGGTTTTCTCTGACAGATGAGCCAACACAACACTGAGGCAGCACTCACAGCTCCAAATCAAGCTCCTCCTGTGATTTCCAATTACTTGGCATTTAAAAGTTGGTAAGGACAAGCAGAGTGTCCTTCCCACACTGATCAGTCCTTTGAGGGAAGAATGAAGTGCAGTGTTCAGGTGGACACTGCCGTGCTGGTCAATTCCTTGGTGTTAAACTCAGTCTTTGGTGGGGGACAGGGAAGCATCTTGGAAGTGGTTGTAGTCATGTTTTGAATCCCAGATTTGTATCCACCTAGAAAAGAATGAACAGTTTCAGCTTCCAAAGGAACGTGGGGATGTTGCTGAATTGAGTGAGTCTTAAAAGTTTCAGAGGAACAAAACAAAGTGACCCTGCCAGGAGCTGCTGCACTTCTGCAAATCCAAATACACTTCCTCTCCCAGAACCTACCAGGGGATTTGTTTTCTATTACAACAAAACTTCTGCTTCAATTGCTAAAGAAATTACAGGAAGAGAGACTGCTGAGAGAGCTCCATCTCTTCCATGAAGAACTTTCAAATTCAATTCCAGATTTTGGGTTTCACTGAGGCTGGAGTGAGGCCTTGAAGCACTTTGAATATTGGCAGCTACATTACTCAGGCTGCAGGTTTATCCCTAGGATTCAGATTCCAAAGGAAATGACCTGCACCTCTTTTTACTGGAGCACCAGACACCCTCTCACAACCAGAACTGAAAATATGCCTTAAAAACTGCCAGCTTCTATCCTAAACCAGTATTTTCCATATCACATTGCATGGCAAAATTTGGACATTTGAGGTAAATTACCCAAGGATAGCTGCTGGAATAAGGAGAATTATAGCCCCAAAGAGAAATGGGAATCCCCTCATGAAGTGCAAGGTGGCAGGGTAGAGAGAGTTGAACACTCCTGTAGACACGAGTGAACACAGCCCTTCCACGCAGGCAACAGAAGCAAAAAGAGCACCTGGAAAAGAGAGATAAGAGGTTAATGGTGAGATAGGCAGGTGGTTATTGCCTGTAAACTGCTGTAACACATCAGCCTCGGTGCATTCTGCCAATCTTTCCAAGGGTTTGCACTTGCCATCAGAAAGGTGTGTGAATACCAATGTGGTAAAGGAGGGAAAGGACTGGCCTGGCACATCCAGCCTGTGGCCAGGACCACCTCACCAACCTGCAGGATTTGTATCAGGAGACGACCAGGACATTATCCATCAGCTGGATTGTGAATGCTCCAGGCCAGGGCACCTCTTATCACTTGTTAAACATTAAGTACAGCACAAGATTTAGCACCATAAACGCGCCGTACGTGCCATCGCCGTCCTAAAATAAGAAACCTGAGTATTGCAAAACCCCTCTCCATCTTTTCCACCTGCATTCCCTCCTTCCCCTGTCTGCCCTGGAGACATTCCTGTGCTGTGTTTCACAGCAAGTGCAAACCCTCCAAACACAGAACTGGACAAAAGGCAAATATGCTCCTCCTTTGGGTGATCCATGATCTTTCACCGTGGTCAATGATACAACCCTCCAACAACACCTGGTTCTCCCCACTGTTACTGATCTACAGAGGAAAGTTATGGTCAGGAGAATGACTCCTTTCTCCTTGTTATATAATCCATTTTAACTCTTGCTCCTTGTAAAAGTTTTGGAAATGAAGGTATGGATGAATGAACTAGTCCTGCTTTTCTTCCCTTGTTCTCATCTCAGAAATGCAGCAAGTCTGAATCAAAGAATGACAGTTATTTGGGGAAAAAAAAAATAAAATTACCCAGGGGCACAGGAGTCCAGAGGAGCCAGGGAACTCCTAATCTCCCCAGAGTCTGGTTTCAATATTCCAAGAAAAAAGCATTTCAGGATCTGGCTTAAGCACAGTGGTTAACTCCTTACCTTGCTCTGTCTCACTGACCAGCTTGGAGAGCTTGGATCTGATGACTGGAGTGGCTGCCATGGAAAGGAACAGAATTCCATAACCTGTGAGCAAGACACAGCACATTAGGGACAGCTCACCTGAAAAATAAAGCCTTCCCAGTCAGTCCCAGAAATCTGCAGCTGCTGGCAGCGTGTCCCTGCTATATTTAGACACAATTCACCCTCCTGGATCTCATAAGGCACTTCAGTCTGTGTCTGCAGTATAACACAGTTGTGGGAAGCCTATGTTCTAGGAACTACAGGGATGTACTTCCAAATTCAGTGTTTGGCCAACACTGCCCTTAGCAAGGCACAGTTTGGCTGGTGCACGAGGCAGAACTTCCTCACGTGCCTGAACTCCCCCTGAAGCACACCACCAGCACCAATTCACCAAAAGCCTGAGAAACAGGGATTAAGCCCTCAGCATCACCTGTAAACATCAGTGGCGTTGTGGTAGCAAGGGAAATCACCACCAGCCCAGCAATGTTGGAGATCAATCCTATCTCTGCCACCCAGGTGTCCTCAAGGCAGACCTGCAGCAGCCTCAGCCCCGCCAGGCTGCTCAGGTAAGCCAGGTAGCTGGCGGCCGAGCCGTAGCCGATGAGATCAGAAGCCCAGCACAGAGGGAAGCCGAGCTCGTACAAAACATAGATGTCCTTGGCTCCAAAATGCACCGTGACAATCAGAAAGAAAGCCAGGGAGTACAGAGCCAGCTTCCACCTGGAGCTCGGGTGCTCGGGGGCCGTGTACAGCTTGAACACAGCCTTGTAGTGGCTGAGCGTGAACAGCTTGGCCGCCTTCTTCTGCTTCACTGACTCCCGCAGGAAGAAAGCGGCGTAGAGAGTGGCAGCAAGGCTGGCAGCAAAGGCCAGCCAGAAGGGGTTGATGTAGCCCTGGGCCTTGCGCCACTGGCCACCGCCGATGCTGGCCACCATGCCCGCGGTGCCCAGGCACGCCTCGAGGATGGCCACACGGAACGTCCGCGCACCGCGCTCGCTGGTGTCGGCCACGTAGGAGAAGCAGCTGGCCAGGATCAGGTTGTAGTCGCCCGTGAGGCCGCTCAGGATGCGTCCCAGGAGGAAGAAGGCGACGTGCAGCTCCAGGTACATGACCAGCAGGTAGATGCCTGTCTGCAGGGCCATGCCCGCTGCCGGCAGGATGAGCGCCGGGCGCCGGCCCACGCTGTCGCTCCATGCGCCGAAGAGAGTCACGGAGAAGAGGCTGACGAAGAAACCTCCCAGGTTGATGTAGAGGTTCCAGTGGGACACCAGAGCTTCCACCTCCTGCAGGAGAAACGGGCAGCTGAGCAGCTCCAACAGCACGCACTGGGCTCCCCACTCCTCCTGGGGCTCCTTGCTTCCATCACGCTCCCCTTCCCCTCCGGGCTCCCTGCTCCCTTTGGGGCTTCCCGTTCCCTCCAGACTCTGCTTCCAGGGACTCCCAGCTCTTCTTAAGCTCCCTCTTCCCCCTGGGGCTCCCTGTTCCCCCGGGCATCTCTCCTCCCCTGCTGCCCCAGAGCTTCCCTCTCCCCTGGGACCTCCCGTTCACCGTGAGCCTCCCGCTCCCTCCGGGGCTCCCCAATCCCACGGACCCGCCTTTCCCCCCGGCTCCCCATCCATCCCGTGCCTCCCCGCCGGGCTCTCCCCCTGAGCTCTTCATCCGCACCAGAGCACCCCCGAGCTCTCCCGTCCCCCCGTGTCCCTCGGTGTCCCCACCTGCCGCAGGGGGTCGGCGGTAGCGTTGCTGTCCCCGCAGCCGGAGGAGTCGGTGCTGTTGCGGCCGCTGTAGCCGTGGTCGGCCCCCAGCCGGTCCCACAGGTACTGGGTGGCCAGCGGGCCCTGCAGCCCCAGCGACACGGTGGCCAGGAACAGCAGCGGCTCCACGGCGGGCAGCGACAGGCGGCGCCGGCCGGGGGGCACCGGGGGCTCGGCGGGCGGCGGAGCGGCCATGGCGGCCATGGAGGGGCGGAGGCTCCGCCGGAACGGGACTGGCTCTGCTCCGCTTGGGCTGGGACTGGCACGGCTCCGCCCGGAACGGGACTGTCTCTGCTCCGCTTGGGTTGGGACTGGCACGGCTCCGCCCGGAACGGGACTGTCTCTGCTCCGCTTGGGTTGGGACTGGCACGGCTCCGCCCGGAACGGGACTGGCTCTGCTCCGCTTGGGTTGGGACTGGCACGGCTCCGCCCGAACGGGACTGACACGGCTCCGCCCGGGATGGCACTGGCACGGCTCCGCCCGAACGGGACTGGCTCTGCTCCGCCCGGGATGGCACTGGCACGGCTCCGCCCGAACGGGACTGACACGGCTCCGCCCGGGATGGCACTGGCACGGCTCCGCCCGAACGGGACTGACACGGCTCCGCCCGAACGAGACTTACTCAGCTCCGCTCGGAACGATCCGGGCTCTGCTCCGCCCGGCATGGGACCGGCTCCGCTCCCTCCGCCGCCCGGAGCCTGCAGCGAGCCCGGTGCTAAAGGTGCAGCTCTCAGGGGACGATGTTTCACAAAATCATGTCATTTTTGAGGCGAGAAAAGCCCTCTGAGAGCATCGAGTCCAAGGTTAACCCAGCACGGCCAAAGCCACCCCGCTAAACCGTGTCCCCAGGTGCCACATCTTCACACAGTTAAATCCCGGCAGGGATGGGGCCCCACCCCTTACCTGAGCAGCCTGTGCTGGTGCCCAAACACCCTCTGCGTGAAGAACCTTTTCCTAAATCCCCTGACATGCCTTCAGGCTGTTCCCTCTTGTCCTGGTCACCAGAGAGGAGAGAACAGCCCCTGCCCCTTCAATTGAAGGCTCCAACCTCCAACCTCCACTGAAGGCTCCCCTCAGTGTTCTCCAGGCTCAACAAACCAAGCAAAACAAAAATCAACATTTTAACTGCACGAGGATCAGAAAAATAGTGTATTTAGCAATATACGATCACTTATATTAATTCACAGCACATTAGAAAATACTGCTTTTTATAAAGGACAAAATAACTTAGAAACTCAGTTAATAAAGAAGGTTTTGGCTGTGCTGTTTGCTCTCCTGTGAGGTTTGGCTGCCTCGAAGAGCTGATCAGGAAGGAAAGACCAAGCTGTCCTTTGAATTCAAAGCACAGGATTCAGAGTATTGTATTAACCTGTTTATATAAAGTGGAGCAGTTCCAAACTAATGTGAATTGGCCTCACTCCTCTGACAGCACCGAGGTGCTCATGGGCCACAGAAAATCTTGGGCAAGATATAAACCACTCACTTTGCAGTCAAGCACTTCTAGAACTCATTTTTAGTGTCTGTGAAAGTGTTGGGACTCACAAGACAGTGGCCACCATCTCTGTGGAGGTGCTGTTCTAAAGGACAGGCACAATTCTTCAGCTGAGACCCTTCCACGTTGGTATTTGCACTCCATAAATGAAGCTGCAGCTGGAGGCCAACGTTTGTGCTGCAGAGATTCAAAAACGAGGTGTTCTTTTAGATTTCCATCACAGCCTTAGGGCAGAAGAGTAAAAAGCAGAAAAAGGACCTTGCTGTTGGCTGCTGTCCCTGCACCTTGTCAGAGAGTAATTAAACATTCAGTGGGAACAAGATGTGGGGGAGCAGAATTCATTTGAAAGCTCTTTGTCATTCTTTCTGTACCAAGGGTGAGATGCTGAAGCTCAGGGCTGGCACCAAGAAATGTGATGCTGTTTGCTGCGAGCAGTATTCCCAAATCCAGATTGCAAATCTGGCAGCTGATTTTCCATCATTAGCACATTCTTGAGAGAAAACAAGGCCTGGCAGAAAAGGGGGGAGAGGCAGAAACAGCAGGAGCTTTTTGTGGAGCTGGCATCAGATGACCTAGTGGCTGTACTTCCCTTTGTCTCTCTCAAGTAAGCTATAAACAGCACCAAGATAATTTATGGCAATCAAATGGAAATGTTATCATCAGCTGAGGGATGGACCTGGATGATCTAATAAAGCCATCAATGTGGCATTAATAAGAAATTACCCTTTGAACTTAATTTAATTATGTTATCAGTATTTTATTATTACTTTTATTAATTTATTACCCTCTGGACTTTAAAAGTTTTGTACTATTCCTGTTAATGTATAGAATCTAGTGATTCACAGCTTGTATTTTGGAAGCTGCCTGCAACTGGGAGAAGAATCACTGCTAATTTCCCTTTTCTTCTTAATTTCCTCCCCAACCCCAATACACCCTGCAAATTCCCAAAGCTGTGCCTGAAAACCTGCAAGATCAAAAATGTGGAATAAAAATTAAACTAGCCCAGTGTTTGCAAAGAGATTTCCTGTAGCCAAGTCTTTCCCAATCCACCAAGACCTAAGGTAGGGCCTGTCAGTCCCTTTTTGTCTGGGAACTTGATGTGGCACCTGGTGACAGCAGCTCTGCCCACTGGGTTTTGCTACCCAAAGTGAATTTCTCAGTGAACAAACATAAACATCATAAACAATTATGTTTATATAACATTTTACACTGGCCTTTCTAATCCCTGTATTTGAGCATTACAGGTGCCATTTTCAGTGTTCCCCCATATTTTTTGAAAATTGAAATTATTTTTCAACCTGTTTTGGAGGGAGCAGTTTCTTTTTTTTTTTTTTTAATAGGAGGAACAACAGCACCTATTCAAAGAGAGCATTATTAGAGACCAAATCATTAATATTATACTTTTAAAAGTGTAGGTCATGCTTTCAAAAACCTGCTGGCTCCACAAGGAATTAATTCCCTGATAGATGTATCACCTTTCTGCAAGATTCTCCTCAGAAAGTTCCTGCTCTGACACTCTTTCACTGTCTCCTCCCTTCTTTGTTCGCTTCCTTCTTTCTCCGATTACAGTTCCAAAAACAACACCCAATCTCCCGAGGTCAATGGTTAATATTCCCTGGTGTTTATATAGGCTCCAAGAGCAGATTCCAGGCTGTTCAGCACTGGGCCAGCTCCAGCACCATGGCTTTCTCCTGGC